>NC_090648.1:205373704-205973704 GCF_040937935.1 Hyperolius riggenbachi
GCGACTACTCGAAATAAAAATATTTATGGTGTTGTTTAGTAAATTTTTTCTAACTGTTCATTGAGGCCCTCAGGTGTGAGGGTTTTTAATATTTGTATCCAGAACATCTCCCTCGCCCTCAATTTTTCAAAAGCGTCCTTTTGATGTTGTGAGATGGATTCGATAAGGGTGATCCGGAACAAGGAAGGGTCGCTGTGGTGGTGAGTGCCAAAGTGTTTTGATACGCTGTGGAGTGGGAAATTTTTGAGTATATTTCTTTTGTGTTGTCCAATTCTACTACGTGCTGGTTGAGTGGTGCGCCCTACGTACTGAAGGTGACAGGGACAAGTGATAATGTAGATGACGTATCTGGAGGTGCAAGTTAAGTAGTTTTTGATAGAGTATTGTAATTTGGTGTTGAGGGATTGGAATAATGTGGTGGTTTGTACGAATGGGCAGGCCATACATCTAGTCTTATTGCAGGGTGAACATCCGGGTTTGGGTGAGTCGTTCATGTCACTGTCCGTTGTTGGTATTCTTAACCGGCTAGGTGCTAAAATGCTTTTCAGATTAGGAGCTCTTCTGAATGTGATGGCGGGGTTGGGGGGGATGATAGGACGGAGGTATGGATCTTGCAGCAAGATGTCCCATCTATTCTTCAAGATAGAACGGATTTGGGGATGCTGGGCATTGAATTGTGTAATGAAACGAGGGCAATCAGAAGTGGGTGATGGTGTGTGATCAGGAGGGGGGTTGGTGTTCTTGGGTTTTTTGGCTTTGAAAATAGCATCCTTTATCAGTTTTTTGGGATATTTGCGGTTATGGAATTTGTCTGCAAGTAATTTTGATTGTGTGTTGTAGTCGGTAACATCAGTGCAATTCTTGTGAATTCTTCTAAATTGGCTGTAGGGAGTATTGATAGTCCAGGGGCGGTAATGGAAACTGTCAAAGTGTATATAGTTATTGGCATCTACCGGTTTAAAGTATGTTTTTGTTTTGATGAGATCCGCTTCGACGAATAATGTTAGATCTAGGAATTCGATGCTCCTAGTGTCGTGATTGGATGTAAATTGTAGTCCGGCCTGGTTATGATTTAAATGTTTGAGAAAAAGAGGGATGAGATCGGTATTGCCTTGCCAAAAGCATTTGAGCATTTTTGTCTTACCACACACCAATACGTGCCTTTGTTTGTTCCCCCCATTAGTGTACTCCAACTTCTACTGCCTGAGGAAGCGGGCCCATACCCGCGAAACGCGTTGTATATTATTACCCTGGAGTGTACCAATAAATTTGTTCTGTTTACATTACGCAGTTTTCTGTGTCTGCTTGGAGGGGGCGGAGCCACCCTAGCCTCCTCAGCGAACTTTTAACGTTTTAATTACTGTTTTTATTCTATTGGCGCCTCTGTTCAGCTTATATTGCACTTTACATCCACCCTTGGTGGAGGGGGATACCCTTTTTCTCATCTACAGAGAGCGACTTTTTAATCCTGAGTGGGGACAGGTCAAACTCCTCACCTGCTTATACAGTGGTTACCTGGAGGTAACCCTGGTTTGTGAGTATTATTTTACTCTTAAATAATTTATCAATTGTCAAAACTTACTTCACCATATTGGGCTCTCGGTTCTCTCTTCCTTCACATTGTACAGATGTTCCCTCTGGTATAGGACCCACATGCATAAATCAAAAAATACAGATGGAGCTCTAGGACATAGCATATGGTGCAATGGCAATATGGGCTGACCATAGAAGTACTCATTGGCCTCAATTCACTAAGATCATGCTGGAGATAATAAGGCAAGAGAAAACTTACCTCCACACAGTAAGAGAGTTATCTTATCTCTTCATTTCTTACGTTACCTCTTCTGTAGTTAATTTACCTCCTCTGTAGTTAAGTTACCTCCTCTGTAGTTATTTTCACACGCAGTTAATGAACAGCCTGTCTTTAACTCTGGAGTTATTTTAAGTATCAAAGGCCTCAATTCACTAAGCTTTTCTCCTGTCTTTAATAACTCTTCTAGAGTTGTTACCATGGTGATAAGGCATGTAGTATTTAGGAAACATTTTACCTCAGGCAAACCTAAAGTTAACTCTTCTGTCTTTAAGTTAACTCTTCAATCCTTAAAATAACTCCAGAGTTAAAGACAGGCTGTTTATTAACTGCATGTGAAAATAACTACAGAGGACGTAAATTAACTACAGAGGAGGTAAAATAACTACAGAGGAGGTAACTTAACTACAGAGGAGGTAACTTAAGGAATGAAGAGATAAGATAACTCTCTCTTATGTGGAGGTAAGTTTTCTCTTGCCTTATTATCTCCAGCATGATCTTAGTGAATTGAGGCCATAGAGTTAACTTAAAGACAGAAGAGTTAACTTTAGGTTTGCCTGAGGTAAAATGTTTCCTGAATACTACATGCCTTATCACCGTGGTAACAGCTCTAGAAGAGTTATTAAAGACAGGAGATAAGCTTAGTGAATTGAGGCCAATGCCTGGATGTGCATAATAAGTAAACATTCATTAAATGGGATGTTCAGGAGTTCAGTCACCTTTAGGGCCCTTTTCCAAGAGCAATTGTGATTGCTGAATCGCAAAATTGCAAATCGCTAGTGATTTTTAAAGCGCTAGAGTTGTTACTTTATCATAGAAATCACGAGAAGTATTTTCCACTACAGTGATTCATAATGGAAATCGCTAATCGCAATCGCTTGCTGGAGCGATTTTTACAATGATAATGCAATGCAAAAGAAAATCACAAATCGCATTCCAGAATTAATGAAAAATCGCAATCGCTGGCGTTTGTGATTGCGATTGCTAGTGGAAAAGGGCCCTTAAAGGGACACTTAAACAAAAAAATGAGTTTTACTCACCTAGGGCTTCCAATAGCCCCCTGCAGCTGTCTGATGCCCTCGCCGTCTCCCTCCGATCCTCCTGGCCCCGCCGGCAGCCACTTCCTGTTTCAGTGACAGGAGCTGACAGGCTGGGGACGCGAGTGATTCTTCGCGTTCCCAGACACATTAGCACCCTCTATGCTGCTATATGGTATATGATATATGCTATAGCAGAATAGATGGCGTTATTGTGGCCAGGAACGCGAAGAATCACTCGCGTCCCCAGCCTGTCAGCTCCTGTCACTGAAACAGGAAGCGGCTGCCGGCGGGGCCAGGAGAATCGGAGAGACACGGCGAGGGCACCGGACAGCTGCAGGGGGCTATTGGAAGCCCTAGATGAGTAAAACTCATTTTTTTTGTTTGACTTAAGTGTCCCTTTAACGGTTTAAAGGTTTGCAGTTTTCATTAAAAGTAAATATTCTATATATATTTATTGTGTGAGGAGTGTGTATTGTTCAGTGTAGTGACATGTCACATTATAAGCTGGCTGTTTGGAGGTCAGGATATGATGAAATTCCATTTGAGCATCTTGTGGTAAACAGAGTTCCTTCATTCACAGCTGAGCAGGATGCCATGGACATGCCATAATCCTGCAATTGATGGCCATTTGAACTGCCTCTATTGGGCTGTCCTAAAAATGACTATGAGGACAACTACTTGCAGCACAAGCAGCGTACAGGGAAGACTTACAGTCATCCATCGCCATTGTCCTAAATAGAATATGTAAGCTTCTCTTAACCTGAACATGTCCCCTGACCCAGGAATGCAGTTGAATAAGCCAATCAAATCATACAGCACATTACCTCCAGTATTTAGATGAGAAAATTCCCATTTACATTACAGCACAGAGACTTTCATATGGCTTATGTTGCATTGTGTACAGAGCTGATGCACAGGTGGTGAAGCGGATACCAGAAGCAGCCATCTATCTTGTCAGAGCATACGTTAAGAATTCATACTGCAAACGTGTCAGGAAATTACCGGTTTCTCAGCAATTTTGGCAGTGACTTGCTTTTGTAGCTGGCTGCTCACAACATAATTACATCACATGCTAATGTTGAGACTGTTTAAATTGTATTATTCATCCATCTATATTTACAGCAATTTGTGCATTTCATTTTGGGTTTTGTGTTGGTCACCATTTATAGCACTTTGACTCACGTTTAGACACTATTAGTTCAACCTCCGTAAATCACTCTGCTCAGTGGTGACGTTTCATGCACAGATGCATGACGTTTTGTATTTATGGGGTATCAGTAATATGCTGCAACATCTGCAGCATTTCTTAGAGAGAATCTGAAGTGAAAATAAACTTATGAGATAATGATTTGTATGATTGTATGTGTAGTACAGCTAAGAAATAGAACATTAGCAGCACAGATATGAGTCTCATATTGTTTCCAGTACAAAAGAGTTCAGAAACTTCCGTTATCTATGCAAAAGAGCTTCTCTGCGGTCTTCAACCCAACTTAGGTCAGCTGCAGTGCTGTTTTCTGAAGCACTTATCTCAATCTGTCTCTCGCGGTTTAAAGTTCCAGAAAGTTCAGAGGACCATTAGCTCTGCTGTGATTCATAATTTAAAATAGAGTGTAATTTGTAAACCGCAAATATTAGAAAATGATGCAATGTCATAAAAATAAAGCTATATCACGGAAAATAAAAATATGAGACTTTTCTTTGCTACTAATATTCTTTTGTTATCCGTACTACACATACAATTCATATCATAATTTTTCACTTCAGTGTCACCTTAAGAGAGAGTTGTACTTTTTTGTACTTTGTAATAAAAATGTTTTGCCTTCTATGTATTCTTGAGTAAGCCCTCCTGTCATACATCTTTCTAATGTCACTATGAGCCTTGGCACTGTTCAGTCACTGTACATGGGCAGTGTATTACAGTTCCTCCTCAAGACCAGCCTATATGTTCCAAGTGACTGCTGATCTCTAAGATGAAGAAGAGAAGAACCGAGAGCCCGATATGGTGTAGTATGTCAAGGTAATTGGATAATTAGAAAGAGTATGAATTGTATACTCACAAACCAGGGTTACCTCCAGGCAACCACTGTATAGGCAGGTGAGGAGATTAGCCTGTCCTCACTCAGGAATAAGAAGTCGCTCTCTGTAGGCTTGAAAAACAAGAAGGGGTATCCCCCTCCACCAAAGGTGGATACAATCAGTATTATGGTAGAGAACAGAGGCGCCAAAAGGATAAAAACAATATTTAAAAGTTTTAAAATTATTGCTTAGGAGGCAGTGGTGGACTCACCTCCCACAAGCAGACACAACAACTGTGTATTCACAAAAGGGACATTTATTGGTATACTCCAAATAAGGTTGCAACGCGTTTCGCAGGTCGAACCCGCTTCATCAGGCAATTATAGGCGCCAGGTGCTATCTGGACATACTGCTGTTGTGTGCTCCTTCCTATAATTGCCTGATGAAGCGGGTTTGACCTGCGAAACGCGTTGCGACCTTATTTGGAGTATACCAATAAATGTCCCTTTTGTGAATACACAGTTGTTGTGTCTGCTTGTGGGAGGTGAGTCCACCACTGCCTCCTAAGCAATAATTTTAAAACTTTTAAATATTGTTTTTATCCTTTTGGCGCCTCTGTTCTCTGCTGATCTCTAAGGTCTTGTACTCTTCCCATACAGATTTTAGGCTGCTGTACAGTGGCTGCACTGGGGACTATCTAATCATAGTATAAACGTATATATTGGGGCAGCATGGTGGCATAATGGTTAGCGCTCTTGCCCTGCAGTGCAGGGTCCCGGTTCGAATCCCAGCCAGGTCAACATCTGCAAGGCGTTTGTATGGTATTCCACGTGTCTGCGTGGGTTTCCTCTGGGTACTCCAATTTCATCCCACATCCCCAAAACATACAGTTTTGTTAATTGGCTTCCCCTAAAATTGGCCCTAGACATGCGATACATACATAGACATATGACTATGGTAGGGACTAAATTGTAAGCCCCCTTTGAGGGACAGTTAGTGCCAAGACTATAGGGCTGAACGATTTTTAGTTTAAAACCGAAAATCACGATCAGGGCAATGACGATCTTGGGACGATCTTGCCGCCTGGTCTGCTCCGCTCCCTTCCCGTGCTTGCGGCCCCCTCCTCCAGTAAGTTCCCATTACAGTAGGGCTCACCGCATTGCACTACCACGCAGTGAGCCGCAGGAAAGAGCCGGCGATCGTTCTCGGCCTGTACCAGGAAGTGTGACGTCACTTCCTGGTGGCCACCGTTACTAGGCAACACGCTTTGCCTCTTCCATGCGGCTCACCGCGCAGCGTGCAATGCAGTTAGCTCGACTGTAATAGAACTTAGTGGAGGAGGGGGCCGCGAGCAGGAGAAGGGAGCGGAGCAGGTGAATTCATAAGGGAGGGGGATCTGGAGGCTGCAGCACCTACAGACTGCCTAACCTGTCCTGTGACCCCTACACACTGCCTAACCTGTCCTGTGACCCCTACACACTGCCTAACCTGTCCTGTGGCCCCTACATACTGCCTAATCTCTCCTGTGGCCCCTACACACTGCCTAACCTGTCCTGTGGCCCCTACACACTACCTAACATGTCCTGTGGCCCCTACACACTACCTAACCTGTCCTGTGGCCCCTACACACTACCTAACCTGTCCTGTGGCCCCTACACACTACCTAACCTGTCCTGTGGCTCCTACACACTGCCTAACCTACCTGTCCTGAGGCCCCTCTACACACTGCCTAACCTACTTATCCTGTGGCACATAAACTGCCTAACCTGTCATGTGGCACATATACACTGCCTGACCTATACTGTGTCACATATACACTGCCTAACCTGTCCTGTGTCACATATACACTGCCTAACCTGTCCTGTGGCACCTATAGCTGGCTAAACTATACTGGTGGCACCTATATGTGGCTACCTATACTGGGGGAACTCATACCCCCCATCAGTGTGCTGATCCATCGTTGTGTATTGAAAATCGTGAATAGAATCGAAATTGAAATTTTTTTCCTAAAATCGTTCAGGCCTACAAGACACTCTCTGTACAACGCTGCGTAATAGGTCAGCCCTATATATATATATATATATATATATATATATATATATATATATATATATATATATATATATATATATACCTAAATTAATAAAAATATATACTACGTTTTAAAACAAGAAAGACAGAGATATACACAGTTGTTAATTTGTTGTCCATGTATAGGTACTCTTAAAAAGACTGTATGACTGTGCATATAAATGTTTACTACCGATAGATAATGATTAAAGATCCTTACCTTCCCATTCAAACTCGTTGCTGTTATCAGAAGGTGTATCTACATCATCTAAATCCAATTCTCCGCTTTCATCCAAGTCCTCAGATAAAATGGAACCATCACTGCGATCCAGTGTTAGACTCAAGTTGGGCGCTACAAGTTTTTTCTTTGTTTTTTTACTACCATTTAATTCAATTGGACTAGGAACTGAGGAGGGAACAGAAGGAAATAAATGAGATTGGTATTAATCATGCAAAGACTTTTTCATACATGAACTGCTGCCAATACATAGAATGATGCAGAAGCTTCACAATGTCATACCACAAAAGCTTAACAAAAATTGCGTACAAAATGCCACTGCATGATGGTACTCCAGAGATCAATGTATGCATGGCTGTGAAATAACTGTACTAAAAATGTAAAAATGTACCTGTGGAATGTATTTTGACAAACTTTTCAAAGTAAAAGAAAAAAAAAAAAAAGAATCATGGTGGCAGCGACTATGTAACAATGAAACATCTGATTATACTAGCATGCAAAGTGCTTCTCCACGGTCAGTCCCTTTGGATCAGGAATGTTAACTAGATTATAGCTAGAAGGTAGAATGTATATTTGTGATTAAGGACATAGGAACAAATGTGTACTTATTCTACACTGCACATATACTATCCATTAAAGAGAACCTGATCTAAACATCTACTTCACTTGATCTACATCTTTTTCATGTTCCACATATCTGAATAACATGATCATCATGTTTTACTAGTGCTCAGTATCATCTCACCTGGTTGCTCAGTTGGGTTCAGTCTGGGTCTTCGGCGCACGCACAGAAGACTCAGACTAGACCCGACAGTCTGTTACCAGGGCTGATTGCGGCTGAACGGCAGGCCGCGGGAAGACGGTGTGGTACTCAGATGTGTTTATGCTGCTGGAGGAAGCCGCGCGTGAGTATCAAATCTTTTTATCAGGTCTCTGGTACACTTTAAGCCTGTGTTTACACAGGGCAGAGAGCTCACACACCGCTCTGATTCACAGCTGCTGCTAAGATACTCCAATCTAGCTAAACACGCACAAAGCACAGTCCACTGAATTTATTCAGTAACCATATGTGAAATAAACACCTTTCATTGTATGCTTTACTAGAGTTTGGGTCTGCTTTAACGCTTGATTCCATCACTAAGGTGTTATTTTAGCCTCTCAACAACTTTTGGAATGTAAGTTTTTACACTAAAGGCACATAGAAAGGTTAAGCAATCACCCAGAACTGTCCAAACACAAAGCTCTTCAATAGAGATGGTCAATGAGATGCTAATTCTGTCTTGCATACACATTTTATGCACAGTGTATGCAGCTTTGAATTGCACCAAAAATTATTAAAGTGGATCTGAGATTAACTTTTACTCATTGCATAATTGTGTTCCTTTCCTATTGTTTATAGGGCATTCCTCAAGCCAAATACTTTGTTTGTTTTAATACGCAAATTCCCTATAAACTAAACAAGCCACGCCCACAGGTTTTCAGAGAGCCAAGGCACTTTCAGACAGTAGCAAGGGCTCATGGGAGCTCAGTCTGGGCAGGAGGAGGGGGAGGCATTACTAGCCAGAGATTTCAGAGGCAGAGGGGAGGGGGGAGGAGGAAGGGGGATTAGTTTTTTTTGCTCAAGATGCAGATAAGCTTGCCTCGGTGTAAGGTTTACAAACAACATGGCTGCTGTCATTGTATCACAGAAAGAAATCATCATATTCTATTAAAGCTGTTTGCAGCTAGATTTGCTGTGTAAACTATCTAAACTTTAGATAAGATATATAGACAAGTTACTTGTTATAGTTAGTATTTCATCTCGGATCCGCTTTAAGTGTATCTGATTTGTCCAATTACAAACTGCATACAACCTACACTAAATATGCATGCAATCGAAAAGGAGAAAAGAAAACTCTTTGGAGAGGATTTGACACTGCAATCGCAAGCTGTTTATGACTCGTCAGTGTAAAAACAGAAAATCCACAGAGGAGAGGCACAGACGGCATTGCTAAGTGATCACAATGTTATAGTGCTTGGTAAACAATGGGCTAGTTTACACTTAAAGGTCTTTCGAGGTAAATACATAAAATAAAAAATATACTTACCCAGGATTTTTCCCTGCCACTGGAAGTCACGTGTCCCTCGCGCAACTCCGGTCTTCTCCTGGCGCCCACTGGCAGCATCTGAAAGATCGCCAACTCCCGATGGGTCGGCATCTTCTGCGCATGCTTAGGCGTGTGCCCTCATCACCGAGAGTTTATTGCACCCACCGGGGAAAGTCGGTGATCGTTGTAAGGCTGCCAGCGTGAGCCAGGAGAAGACCGAAGCTGTGGCAAGGGACACACATGAATTCTAGGGGCTGGAAGAGGCCCCGGGTAAGTAAAGCTAAATATATTTATTCACCTTGGAAGTCACTTTTAATGTATTTTTCACATGCAGAGAAAAAAATGGAAGCTGTGCAGCACAATGTAGGTTTTCTCCATCAATTACATTAGATGCTTTGGGGAAAAAAAATAGCAATTGTTCTGCATACAAACACACATGGGCCCACATACAAGTCTTAGTCCTGAGTTATTTCCTATGAGATCATTTTCATATTCCCTTTATAATAACTTTAAGAGGAACTGTCGTGAAAATCTTAAAATTTAAAACAAATAGTACATTTCTCCTAGAGTGAAATGAGCCATAAATCACTTTTCTCCTATCTTGCTATCACTTACAGTAGGTAGTAGAAATCTGACATTACCGACAGGTTTTGGGCTAGTCCATCTCTTCATGGGGGATTCTCAGCATGGCCTTTATTCTTTATAAAGGCACTCCCTGAAAATGATTAATACAAAGATGCTGGCCAGCCTCCCTGCTCGCTGTACACTTTTTGGCAGTTGGACAGAGCAACTGCCATTCACTAAGTGCTTTTGAAAATAAAGAAAACCCTGAGAACCCCCCATGAGGAACTGGGCTAGCCCAAAATCTGTCGGTAATGTCAGATTTCTACTGCTTACTGTAAGTGACAGCAACATAGGAGAAAAGTAATTTGTCATATTTTACTCTGGGAGAAATGTACTTTTTATTTGTATGTGTTTTAAATTTTAAAATTTTCGCGTCAGTTCCTCTTTAAGCATTTCACAATTGAAAACATACCTAAAGGCTCATACACACGTCCAACTTAAAGGGGTTCTGTGGGGGTTCCTGAGGAGAAAAACTGCCACTTACCTGGGGCTTCTATCAGCCCCCTTCAGTGGTAATGTCCCATGCCGTCCTCCTCCCATCCGCCGTTCCCCGCAGCCGGCACCGGGCTATTATTCGGCTGTCACACAGACGAATAATGCGCGTTGCCGCGCCTCCGCTCGCGTCATCTGAGGCTTACTGCGCAGGCGCAGTACAACGGAGCCTTGTACTGCGCTTGCGCAGTAAGCTTCCGATGACGCAGGCGGAAGCGAGTGGATGCGCGGCCACTGTAGCGCAGCCGCAGTTGGATTCCATGCCGCGCTAGACCGGGGCCGGAGAACGGCAGATGGGAGGACGCCGCCGTGGGACATTACCGCTGCAGGGGGCTGATAGACGCCCAAGGTAAGTGTCTGGTTTCCTCCTTAGAAACCCCGTAACAGAACTCCTTTAATACACAACTTACTGCACAACATGACCAACCACACATACCTGACAAGTACGTACACACACACCAACCAAAATAAACAACCAACTCACTTAAAGAGACACTGAAGCGAAAAAAAATATATGATATAATGAATTGGTTGTGTACTATGAATAATTACTAGAAGATTAGCAGCAAAGAAAATATTCTCATATTTTTATTTTCAGGTATATAGTGTGTTTTCTAACATTGCATCATTCTCTAATATGTGCAGATTACACAACACTCAGCATTCAAAATGATTCTTTCAGAGCAGTCTGTGAACTAATGACCTCTCCTCTTGCAGAGGAAAAGTAAAAAATTAACTAACAGTTGAGATAATAAAAGTCAGAAAACAGCCCTCTCCAGGACTTTGAAAGTCGTAGAGCTTAATGGCTTTTTTGTATAGAGATAACAACTGGAGTTTCTTAAATCTTCCTGTACTGGAAACTATTAGACTGATGTATCTGATCTTAATGTTTTATTTCTTAGCTGTACTACACATACAAATCATAATATTTTTTTTTCGCTTCAGTGTCTCTTTAAATACTATGCGTGCAAGCTAAATTACAAACTTGACAATATGTCCGCATTCAAAAAACAATAAAGTTGTTCAAAAGACTTGTACACAGATTCCAACCTGCCTGATAGTTGGTCAGACTTATCCAATGGTTGGATCTGGCAAACAACCTGTTATCAGTTGGTCATCTGGTTTGTCAGCTGTACACACACCCAACTCATCTCCGAACAGACAAGTTTGAAAGATAGTTGGACTGATTGTTAATGGGTGTGTATAAGCCTTAAAAGTTGGTGATAAAGTATTATCAAAATTATTTTGATTATTTTCCTGCCTGATGGTGGTTTAAATGGCATTTTATGACAAGGTGTGAAAATATCACCTAGGAGAAAACTCAGGAGAAAAAGGGATTTGCATATGGGCCATGGTGTGCAGAAAAAACCATGCAGAAAAAAAGGCACATTGAAAACTGACAGTCAAGTGTGACCCCTACCTCAGAGAGGTCAGCAATAGCAGCTGTCATCTTCCTCTCCTGACAAGTGTACTTTGAGTATGTCTCAAATACCCAGAGTCGCTACCTTTTATTAATTACTCTGAGAAGGGTCTCTTGATGACCCCTCTATCACAGGAGAAATTTCCACTTACCGGTATACTGGAAATACTTTTAACAAGCCTGCCTTTAATCATTGCTAAAGACTTGTGCAGAGCTTCTTTGTTTGTTCTGCATGAATTATGCAAGTTCTTTGTGTGGGTGAGGAGTTTGTATTAAGCACTGATCTGTGGGTGGCAGGACGCAAAACTAATACTGAAAGTGTGTAGCATACCAAACATTACTAATACAGAACCCATGACAGCCCCAGGTGATGCAAAGTGACGTTTTTACCCGATGCTCAAGGGCCTGTGTTTGGGTAATAGAAATTGTGTATTTGAGCCACTTGTGCACCCCCCCCATGCTGCAGTTGCCTGGCAATTCAAGAATTTAACTGAAATGGCAGATTTATTAATGACGTGTCAGTGCTCCACAAGACTTTTTTTTTTTTTTCTTTTTTTGCCCTTTCTCTGCAGTAGTAGCGTATCACTGTAAACAGGAACACTAGCCTAAACATCTTTCCGAATCTTCTACCCAGGGACAAAGGCATTAATTACAACCTCACAGACATCCAAACATTTTCTAGGCTTATACGTTTTTAAATGCAGCAGAGGTCTCCATTGCAGGGATTTGCCCTTACTTCTTGATTTCTGTGACCTGGTTAGTGGAATAGGCATTCTTTCAAACTCAAAAGAGCAACTAAGAGACTGTTGATAGTTTCTAACCCTTATTCTACTGAGGAAAAATAGCAATTTTATTGGATGGAAAGCTGCCCAAGCTCCTTAACTATCCCATAATCACCCACAAGAAAATCAGGAAGGCGTTAGGATAGACCAGCAACTAGTCTTTCCCTATGTGCGCAAATCATTTAGGGTAGGAACACACTAGGCAAAATCGGATATGCGTTTTCCATATCACATAGAGGAAAATGCATATGCAATTGTTCCTAGTGTGTTCCTACCCTTAATGAAGTCCACCTCCTCCCTCTGCTGAGAAACTAACACTTTAATCCGCTCTACAGCACTGCACCTGCGCAGAGTTCTCTTCATGTTCCTTGCTTAATGTGTAAGGACCCGTTTCCACTGGCGTTTTGAATGCGATGTGATCGCCGCATCGCTCCGCAGGTACTTCCGGTGTTCTCCCGGACAACTGGATGCAGTGTCATGTGGCTTCCAGACAGCGGCTCTGAGGACCTTGATGCGTGCTGTGGAAAACTGCAGCATGCTATCCATAACTTCCCCTGCGTCGCATCGCGTAGGTCAATTCGTGTCAATGGAAACTACTCCACTGATGTGAATTGGTTGCAGTTTACTTGCGCTGCAGAGCGGTTTCCGAATTGCAAAGCGTCTAGTGGAAATGGGCCCTAAAAGAAAATATTTAACCCTAAAAATCAAATAGAGAAAATCAGCGAGAATCAGGCAGGAAGCATAATGGTGCACATGGCATGTAAAATTATGAACACACTGAAAAAGGGTATGGAGAATGTTAAAGGTTTTATTACACTAAGCAGGTATGAGAAATGAGTGAGAACACAAATATCCAGCGTTTCAATGCAAATTACACAGAGCTTGGAAGTCAGCCACCTGTTACCTTTCTTTTGGTCTTATAAAAATGCATGCATAATCTTAAAGTAAACCTGAGTAAACTTTTTTTTTTTTTTCTTTTTTTTTTTTTTTTTTACAAACCTGGTGCTTCCTCCAGCCTGATTGCTCCCTCGTCGTCCTCCTCCACCACCACCTGAATCATCCACAATTGGCCTACGCACAGCGAGGGAGCTGGTGGAAGCCCCAGGTTCATATATTTTTATTTCCTGCCCCATCTCAGGTTTTTAAGGGCCTGTTTCCACTGCTGCAAATTCACAGAATTTCCCCACAGATGTAAAAACGCAGCCTACTGAAATTAATAGGCTTGTGTCCAATTTGCATGCGAGGGGGGAAAAAAAATCGAACAGCACGCTGCATAATTTTTGCATCCCACATGGGTTTCTCCATAGCTATGTACAGTATGGCACAGCTAGAGGGAGTCACATGTGTGCATATATTGCAACAAGTGCCCGCTTGTGATTCAGAAACGCACACCGGGCACAAGTGGAAACAGTACACTTTCAACTTTATGCTTGTTGGGTACTGCATGGGTCAAATTGTATGTGCTGCAATGTAGGAGTGACGATAAGCAGCTGGCCATGTGTGAATCTAACATGCTTTTACAGGAGCCAACCTTGAGGCCTCTTTTAGATGAGACACGATTTGCTGCATTTTGCAATCCATTTCTGATTGCAAGCAAATCACAAGATGTAAGGACATCTTCAAAGTTGTGAAAATTGTGTAAACTCTTTTATATCATTGCGACCTGATTTTGCACGATCGCAAACGTCTTGCATACTGCATTTATTCTGTATCCAGAGAAAAATCGCAATCACTTAAAAAATGGAATTGTGTAATCACATTGCGTCTGCAGTATAAAAGAGCCCTTTTGCATTTTGACAACTTAACCTTTCATCTGTTGGTATGCACCCACTACACGAGTCCCCTGAGGCGTAATTACCAGGAGAGGAACCCCCACAACTGGCATAGTAGTGGTAAGCAGCTGTGGGCAGCTGCACCAGCACTGGAGGAGGTAATATCTCACTCCATTGGCACCGCATGCTGAAATATTTTTCAAATCGCTGTGAAGTGTGTGGCCAGGCAAAAGATCTGTCTATGATCAGATTTCACACATTACACCTTAAGTGTGTATGCAACTCTCACTCTTTTCCCACTTCCACAAATCTGTGCAAACTCCTATCCTCTATTTACTCATTTTATCTCCAAGCCTTTTTTCTCTTCTCTGGGTAGCCAATGAAACAGCAGAAAATGTGTCTCTAGCTGGACTGACTGGTGGCAGGAGATGAGAAATCATTCTACTGTCACCAGGATGCTGAATTACAGTCTCCTCCTGTGCTCTCTTGCTGGTTGCTACATAGAAAGCAATTTCAGCTAGAGCATTATGAAGCCGGGTTAAGGGGGTGAGGAGAAAAGCCAAGGGGTGGGGGTTTACTTCCAAAGCAGCTTATGTTAGGAGCGAAGCAGATCCACTGCATGAAAGGGGAATCAGAAATTCAGCTTGGTGAAATTTATATATCAAAAACAGATCTCTGATTAATTTATTTTAGAGAACCTTGTAAGTACTCAAATATATGCCTCAACCGTTAAATGTACCAATGCGCTGAAAATAAAGTGATGTCTGCCCTCATGGCAGGTTTACATGGAAACACAATGCATTTCTTTGCACTGGTAAATAGATATGCTGAAAATGCTGTTACAAGTCAGGATATATATTAGCACCATTCAGACAGAAGCAACATTGTGTGCATGGGATCCCTCGCTGAAAAATTAGCTGCATTTAGCTGTACTAAAAAAATATGGAAAACAATTACTTTGTACCCTTCATAGTATTGGGAGTGGGGTGTGTTGGCCAACTTGCCCTTTTTGTGATGTGTCATTCTGTTGTCCTTCACATTAACGAGGCAGGAGGAGTGAAGATAGAGGCAAACAGTGGTTGAAAAGGTGACATGGAAAAGCTATACACTCTCCAGCATGCTCTGCAGTTTACTCTTCAATAGGAGGTACACTTGCTGTTTGTGTTTAGTGGCAACAGAAAGGAAGTGGAGGAATTTTCTAGTGTCCCCTCTGCATTCTAAATATAAACTGAAATAAAACAAGAATCTATTTTCATGCCCCTAAAAATTGGCTTACATTCAGATACATCAAGTTGGTTTCAGCAGCATCTAAGGACAATGTATGTTGAGCTAAATATACAAAGTGATGCACTCTGGAGGACTTCTAGCACTATTAAGGTCAGAGGTCAGTTAGGCTGTGTGCAGATATTCCAGGAATTGACAGCTAAGTCAGCCAGAACACTGTTTGTACAAGCATTCTGCACGCAAATTGCCCCTTCAACTGCAAGTTAAGCCAATGAAAAAAACAGGGCTGTGGAGTCGGTCCAAAAATCCACCGACTCCGACTCCTCAGTTTAGGATTCCACCGACTCCGACTCCACGACTCAGACTCCTCTAATTTGCATATTACAATTTTGTTGATTAAAAGTATGTAACATGAAATTTGTCTCTTATCTGCCAACGCTTAGGAATTTTACAAGACAACTGAAGTGAGAAGGATATGTAGACTACTATATTTATTCCCTTTGGACTAAAACTAGTCCTTGGTAAGAGTACTTGTAAAAGGTACAAACCGGAACAAAGAACATCTATCAGGCCCTAGGCAATGTAAGTGTGGGTACATGTAAGAATGATGTGCAGGTACTCTGCAGGGGAATAAGGGGATTGTAAACAGACAACACCTCTGTGTTCAATGTGCACAGCATTCTCAGTGGATTCCCTGCAGCTCTGTGGGGAGTGCATATGTAGAGTATAGTACTACTGTGTAACAAAGTAAACCTGAGACAGATGAAATTAAAGTTTTATACATACCTGGGGCTTCCTCCAGCCGCCTTCAGGATAATCAGTCCCTTGTTGTCCTCTTCCACCACCTGGATCTTCTGCTATGAGTCCAGGTACTTGAGCCAGTCAGGCGTAGTGGGCATGCACACACTCCGCCGCCAGGAGCATACTACACCTGTGCAGCACTATTGCGCAGGTGCAGAATGTTCCTGGCTGTGGGAGCGGCATGCGGCCGGACAGCGCTGACTGGCTGAATTACCAGGACTCATAGCAGAAGATCCGGGTGGTGGAGGACAGCGAGGGACTGATTAGCCTGAAGGGGGCTGGAGGAAGCCCCAGGTATGTATAAAACTTTACTTTTCATCCGTCTCAGTTACCCTTTAATTTGTAGTGACCAAACTAAATTTTAATAACCTATCACATTATTTGATTTCATCAGCAAAGGGAGTGCATACATTTGCATAAATCAGCATCAATGCAGAATTATTTCCATCTCGTTGACCATCTCTATTAGTGACACAGCTACACATCAGGCTTTATTCTTACAGCATAGATGTTATTTAGTATATATTAGAGATTCCTGTGTACACATCATATATACAGTCACAATCAGATATGTATATCTGACCTTAAAAATACGGGGACTGCTTTATTGATGCAGCACAAGTAACTAATTTTGATTG
The DNA here is from genome assembly GCF_040937935.1 of Hyperolius riggenbachi. Lineage (NCBI taxonomy): Eukaryota > Metazoa > Chordata > Amphibia > Anura > Hyperoliidae > Hyperolius > Hyperolius riggenbachi. The sequence goes on from NC_090648.1 coordinate 205,390,719, forward strand.
GTTTATTTCATTTTTGTGGACTAAGCACAGCTATTACTGTATATATACTGTATATATACCGGTACATTATTTTTAATGACTATTATCTGAGAAATAGAACATTTTATCATATTTTCTATTTTAATTACAGTTACAAATTCATTAGGAGTCGGTGCATTTTTTCCCGACTCCGACTCCAGGCACCCAAAATTGCCCGACTCCACGACTCCGACTCCACAGCCCTGGAAAAAAATACTACAAATTAAACTTTTAGGCTGCTTTTTTCCATGGCCACTGTGTCTAAACGTTACACTTCCCCGCCACAAGGGCCATGCAAGTCTATGGATACATGCACACTTAACGTGATGTGATGCTATGGAACCCGATCACTGATTCCTCTCCCCCGCTGAAAAAGCGACAGCTTCTCTCGGAAGCTGCGCCTTTTCTGGCTGTTACCTCCCCCATGCGTCGCTCTAAGCGTTTGTTACGCTTAGAGTGACGTCATGTAAACAAACTCATGGCCGCCACCTTGTGGCCAAAAAGTAATACTACAACTAAAAGTTAAAAAAAATGAAAATCAACACACATTTACATTATAAACATATTGTTTACCTCCCACCCTCCCAAAACTACCCAAATACAATGTTTAATATAAAAAAAAAAATTACAATAAAAAAAAAGGTCTAAACTTTTTAAATATCAATGTTAAGATGAAATATTTCTATATTTTTATTATTTTAAACTTGTAAATAGTGATAGATGCAAAACGGAAAAAATGCACCTTTATTTCCAAATAAAATATTGTCGCCATACATGGTGATAGGGACATAATTTTAACTGTGTAATAACCAGGACATATGGACAAATACAATACGTGAGTTTTAATTATGGAGGCATGTATTATTTTAAAACTATAATGGCTGAAAACTGAGAAATAATCGATTTTTTCCGTTTTTTCTTATTCTTCCTGTTAAAATGCATTTACAGTAAAGTGGCTCTTAGCAAAATGTACCCCCCAAAGAAAGCCTAATTGGTGGCGGGAAAAACAAGATATAGATCAGTTCATTGTGATACGTAGTGATAAAGTTATAGGCTAATGAATGGGAGGTGAACATTTCTCAAGTGAAAACGACGGAACGCGAATGGGTTAAGAATCAACCGAATTGCTGCCCACAACAGTTTTATTAATTAGTGCAGTAAAAAGCCAAGCTAACAAAATAAAATTAAATGCCAGTGTTTGAATAGCACTTTTCTCTTGTCGGACTCAAATTGCTTGAGAGCTGCAGCAGTTTAAGACATGCTCATCGGGCCACCCTGGAGCATTGGAGAGTTTTGTCCAAGGACTCCTGATTGGATAGGTTCTGGCTCTGGTCAGGATTTAAATCCTGGTCGTGCCTTTAACTAGTGCACTATATACTGCAGAGGAAAATGACTACTATGCAAATCTTGACTTACAAAGAAATGGAAAGAGCAGCTATTAAATTGAACAAGCTGGTCTTTGATCAATTTTTGAACACCCGCGGTGTTAGGAGTTGAAAAACTGCCCAATGGTTAGAATGATTGATTTGCTAGCTGGAATTTGTATTGAGCAGGTAGTTGTGTAAAAGGTGCATTCTCTACTCAACAATAGAGAACAGTGGGGGGCCTGGTTATAAGTCAATGAGTTTGAAGAAGACACTTTATCATTCCATGGTTTAAATACAAATCTTCTGCTCTAAGAACTAGAGAAATCAGCAAGTGAAGCTTAAAGAGAACCCGAGGCGGGTATTTTGAAGCTTAAGAGAACACAGAGGCATGTCCTGTGCATAATCACATGCCTCTGTGTCTCGCTATTGCCACCTCTAGGCCCCCTGGGGTCTGCTGTGTCCTTGTCGCTAGCCTTCTAGTTACCTGCAGACTGTCATTCGATCTGCGCTCCTCGACCTCTGTCCCCTCCACTGCCCACCTCTGTGAGCTTCCTCCAATCGGAAGCTAAGCCACGCCCCAGGACGTACTTCCCAGGTCGCGGCTTAGCTTTCGTTTAGAGGAAGCTCACAGAGGTGTGCAGCGGCGGAGACAGAGGCAAGGAAGCATGGATTGAATGACAGTCTGCAGGTCAACAGAAGGCTAGCGACAAGGAGATTGTCGCTAGCCTGGCACTTTTTATAGGGGGACTCTAGTGGTGGCAATAGCGAGACAGAGGCATGTGATTATGCACAGGACATGCCTCTGTGTTCTCTTAAGCTTCAAAATACCCGCTTTGGGTTCTCTTTAAAGAAAACCTGATGTGTGCATATAGATTAAAAAATAGAATAGTGGTGGGCAAGTGCACTCACCCGACCATCCTTCAACTGCTCGTCATCATCATCAGTGTCCCACCTGCTCCGTGTTTCCAGGTAGTGCCCCCCCAGCCTCCTCGATGTTCACCATTCACCTGGGTGTTGAACAAGAGATTCTGACCCTTGCATATGCAAGTTCCAAACCAGACGTGCAGTGAAAGAAAGCGACTGTGCACTATCCCTTCACTGATCACGTGCAGTCCAGAACTTGCACATGAATACTTTTAAATCGCTCTTGCACGATTACTGGGACTTCCTCTGGACTATTCGTCTGTGATAGCTAGTCAAATGTGTGGACAGGAGGGAACAGGAGAGACCCTGAAGACAAGATGCAGTGTAAACAACGTTACCTGACGGCCATTTAGCTCACCATAGGCTTACCTTAAACCTTTTTTATGCTTAGGGGTACTTTAAAGGGTACCTGAACTGACATGTGACATGATGAGATAAGCAAGTGTATGTATAGTCCCATTCCTACATATAAGTAGGCTGTGCAATTTTTTTTTTGCCTACTGAAAGGATTAAACATTCAGGTATGTAAATGACAATTTCTTTCGAGTTGGGACTTAGTTGGACTAGGTCAACCCTATTTACAGCCATACAAATCTCGCCTACGTGAGAACAGCCTCTGAGTGCAGGAAATTGATAAAACAAAAAGGTTAATGGTTCATAGATTGCATCTCCCAGACATTAAAAGACTGTCATCCAGCTAAGGAGATAAACCATAAACCCACTTTTTTAGCTTGTAAACAGAATACAGTATAAAACAGTTTTTTTAGGAGGCGGAGGATACAATAGTTTATCTCATCAATTTATTATCAGTTCAGGTGTGTTTTAAAAAAGTTAGCTGGTAATCCAAGTGTTCTTAATTTTAAACAAATTTACTTTTTAATGCAAAGCACAGGATGTAAACATTTGTGCTCCAAACACTGTATATTCCCTTTAGGCCGGGACAGATATCTGAACAGGTGACAGATTTACTTTCTATTTTATTACTTAGAGGTGAAGACAAAAAGGTGTGCTTCATATTCTATCCCAGAGGAAAAGTGAATCATGAGGGTGCAGACAAAAGGAGGATCCACACACAGTGAATTTAGCAGGCACAGACAAGTAGATCAAGTAACATGCAGATAAAGCTAGGAGGTAGATACTTGCGTGAGTTATGAGATGCTGAGTAAGGCATACAATAAACTGATTGATCCAGTACTGGAAATGCCCAAGCTAAAGCAGACAGACAGGGTCAACAGAGGGACATAAAACAAGAGACAGTTGAAAAGAATTAGAGGTAAAATTAAGTATTACATGATCGGAACTCAAAACACAGATTAAATTGAAGCTTAATTCACTCTAATGACCTTTACTTTTTTTCCAGTACAGATGAAGGTTTTAAAACAAACACTTGTGACAGAGATCCTGAATCATCACTTAAAATTTCTGAAGCTTTCCAGCTGTTATGCTAAAAGCCGCATCATGCTTTGCCAGCCAGCATCTGCCAGGGTATGCAGAGGTCTGCAGCTGAAAGCTTCTCAGTGCAAGTATAACATTACACTTTTGCCATCTCAATACATTTCATGAGATAGGGTCATTCAGTACTGCGGACCTGGAGAAACAGTCACCTACACAAGGAAGTGAATATTTTTTACCATGTGCACTACACTAAAAAACGCGCAGGGGCAGTTATGAGAGAATTATAGTTGCCCCATAAAGGTGGCCATATATCTAGCCGATCAATCATCTAATTTTAATTTTTATCAAAATCGGATGAAAATCTGTGCTGCAACACGCCCACCCAATCGATGATTTAATTAGTCAAATGCATCCATCAGACATGCTGGAAAATCTCGGTTGAATGTGCTTGATTGGATGCATGATGGTAACGTCATTTAATATCACAATGACCTATGTACACGTTGGAACCGTTAGCTGCTGTCCCCAAAGTGTAAAATGTCCCTTCACCTCCGGTGTCCTTGTTCTGTAAATTCGCACCTGTCCCACTGCAGTGATTGTTGTTGTCTTCCGTTGTCCCACTCGTTAACACACGTGTCTGTGCCACGTGTAAACTTGTGGGCCGGCAAGGCAGGCATTGCTGCTAGGGAGATTTCTAAAGCCCAATCTACACAATACGATTCGATTAAATCCGACATGTCCGATCGGTATTCGATTTGATTCAATTCGATTTGCCATTGTTTTGCAATGGCAAAACGAATTGAATTGAATCCTGATCGGACATGTCGGATTTAATCGGATCGTAAATAGAATCGTAATCGAATCGTACAAAGAATCGTATCGTGTAGATTGGGCTTAATAGATTTCCTGCTGAAATCTATCGGATATCGGTCTGCGGTGTACAGACAGGCAACAGATCTCTTTCTGATTAGGTTCAATCGAAAAGAGATCGGCCTCATGGTAGATCTGCCCACACATTGCCTGACAAATGGGTACCTTTAGTCTTCCTCACTTAGTTTACTGAAGGAAGACACTTAGGCCTCTTGCACATTGCAAGCGATTCCGATTCAGATTCCGCTTTTTAATCAGTTTTTACATCCGATTTTGATTTGCAGTTTGCTCCCTGCACACTGCAAATCGGAATCTGAATCTGATGTAAAAACCGATTAAAAAGCGGAATCTGAATCGGAATCGCTTGCAGTGTGCAAGAGGCCTTAGGCCCTTTTACACTTGATCTTGCTCTCAGTTATAACTGAAAAAAAACTGATTTTCAAAGTAATGCCCATGTTTTCCTATGGCTCCATTCATACTATACGCATTTTAACCACTTGCCGACCGCACACTCGTAACGCGCGTCTGCAAAGTGGCAGCTGCAGGACCAGCGACGCATATCTGCGTCGCCGGCTGCAGGCTAATTAATCAGGAAACAGCCGCTCGCGCAAGCGGCTGCTTCCTGGCAATTCACGGCGGGGGAGCTCCGTGAATAGCCTGCGGGCCACCGATCGCAGGCTAAATGTAAACAAAAGCGGAAATAATCTGCTTTGTTTACATTTGTACAACGCTGCTAACAGTAGCAGCGTTGTACTAGATCAGCGATCCCCGGCCAATCAGCGGACGGGGATCGCTGTCACATGACAGGCAGGAGCCTTCTAGAGGCTGCACAGGACAGATCCGTTCCTGTGCAGCCTCCGATCTCCGGGGAAAGGGGGGGGGGGGGGGGGGAGGAGAGGGAGAGGGGGAATCCTGCGGTGGAGGGGGCTTTGAGGTGCCCCCCCCTGCCAGCCACACGCAGGCAGGAGCGATCAAACCCCCCTCCCCCAGCACATCATCCCCCTAGTGGGGAAAAAAGGGGGGTGATCTGGTCGCTCTGTCTGGTGTCTGATCTGTGCTGGGGGCTGTAGAGCCCACCCAGCACAGATCAGCGAAATCAGCGCTGGTCCTTAAGGGGGGGTAAAGGCTGGGTCATCAGGTGGTTAACTGAAATATTTTTCACAAGGCACTGCTATGGAAAAACCACGTACCAATGCACACCAACGCATTAAGTGTAAAAGGGCCCTCAAGCTTCCATCCTGTCAACTGAAAAGAATTGTACGCATGCTAGATGGAATTTGGCCTCCTTGCCTGAGAGTCTAGCAAGTGTACAGCTACCTCCCCCCACCAGCATCCGTTAACAATCATATGGCTCCAACTTGTGCTCGCAGACACTGGAGGTGAAGGCGGGTGTCTACCACCATTATTGGCAGGGTTAGTTACGACCAGCTAGGCATGCCCAAGAGGCTACCTCATGGGAGCTCCAAAAGGTGTCCTGCTTTCTGAAATCAGTTTGGAACATTGGTAAATGCAGCCATATATGGGCGATTCTTTTATTTATTTATTCCGCCCGATTTGATCAAATCTACCATTGAGTTATTCAGCGTCAGCTTTCTTGCTTTTTTTTTTTAAAGGCTTCTTTATGGATAATAAATTACAAGGTTTCCTTTCTGATCAATCAACTTACTATCAATTGCAGACAGTTTATCCACTAGAAACATGAGTAGGTGTGGTAATACATTTTGCTTCATCAGACAGCATGTTAATCAAGGTGTTTTTGTTGTTGTTGGGTTTTTTATATTGTGTTAAAGGAGAACTGTAGTGAGAAGTATGTGGAGGCTGCCATATTTATTTCCTTTTAAGCAATACCAGTTGCCTGGCAGCCCTGCTGAGCCATTTGCCTGCAGTAGTGTGAATCACAACAGAAACAAGCATGCAGCTAATCTTGTCAGATCTGACAAATATGTCAGAAACACCTGATCTGCTGTATGCTAGTTCAGGGGCTAGGGCTAAAAGTATTAGAGGCAAAGGATCTGCAGGTTAGCCAGGCAACTGGTATTGCTTAAAAGGAAATATATGGCAGCCTCCATATAACTCTCACTACAGTTCTCCTTTAAGGAGCACAAAACCAGTACGTCATTGTAGCTACAATTTCTGCTAAACTCTTTTCAACACTGAAAGCTGTGAAGGATGATGAATTAGTTATTATATAATGGATCACTTTCTGATCAGCGGAGCAACCAACTAATCGTATAAAACTGTATAGCTATATTTAAAGACATTTCTGTGGGCCTGAGGTCACACAGCAGGTGCCCTATACACACACACTGAGAAGTTGTACAATATAAAGTGTTATAAGCACAACACCTCAGATGTGACAGGAAAGCAAGTATCTTATATGCACGTTTAGTAGTTATAAGACAATGAAAAGCTGGTGTCATGAAGTAGAGCTTTAGAAATGAGATCATCAGACATATAGATACAGCTGAGTCCACGGTATCCAGCACATGTCTGATGCATGTGCTTGCCGGTTGCTTGAGCAACCAGACAAAATAGCACAAGCTTCTCCCTAAAATACTCACCAAGCTTCCAGAGATGTCTTGTAGTCCTCCTTCAGCTCCTAAAGGCTTTTCGACCTCCTTCGTGCATCTAAGCTGGTGTGTCACCTGAACCACATCACGCTGGCTTCCGTGCACAAACGCTAGAAAGCTGCTAGGAGCTGCAGGGAGACTACAAGATGCCCATGAAGGCTTGGTCAGTATTTTAATGCCTTTAAACCCAACAACACCCCCCCCCCAAAAAAAAGGTTCCCATTATCCATCGGGCATGTCGGTTAGTTGAGACTTCTGAATAACAGGGATTTTGCTGTAATATAAAAATTAAACTACATTTAATTAATTTTTGTGTATTTAAAATGTACTTTCCATTTCAAATTTGCAACCAAATTTCCAGTAGTGAATCGAAGCTTGAAGTGCACTTCTGTGCAATATGACAACTGCACTCTCATTGAGCCAATTGTTACATAGAACATAAACCCTTGATAGTCATGTTCAATACCTAAACTAATTCAATGATTGGTTATGGCACTTCCACCAGACAGACTGTTAGGAACACAGAGGATTAGCTGTGTCCTGCATGCCCCCTCCCTCGGGCAGAGTTTCACTATAAATAGGGGTGGCGTGGGGGCCATTGAGTAGAACGCAACTCTGTGCAGCCAGGACACCTGAAGTGAAAGGGATTTGGAGGTTGCCATATTTACTTCCTTTAAAACCATACCAGTTGCCTGGCAGTCCTGTCAAGCTTTATGGTATCAGAAGTGTCTTACTCACACACTTGAAACAAGCATGCAGCTAATCCAGTCAGATTTCAGTCAGCGTACCAGATTTGCATGCTTGTCCAGCGTGTATGGCTAAATGTATTAGAGGCAGAGGATCAGGACATTCAGAAAATTTGTATTGTTTAAAAGGAAATAAGTATGGCAGCCTCCATATCCTCCTTACTTCAGGTGTTCACAGGGCCAGTGTACATGGACAGTTCAAGCACAGTAGTGTAGCACTGCATTGCAGTTTTCTAATCACAGCATGTTCCATTTTGCTGCATAAAAAACAAAACACAGATGCATTGCTATAGGAATGCCGTACAGCTGCAGTATGTGCACAAAGCATTTGCATATTACATTTGTGGTGCATACAGAGGATCATGTACAGAGAGCCTAAGAATTCTCTTCAAGTTAATTAGGCCTCTGAAATGCTTAACATATAATTTACAAAGTTATTTTGCATAGCTAAGGAGAGGCATTTTTTTTCCTTTAAAGTCCAAGAAAAGGCTTATTGTGATCAGCAGTTCAGTGCCTGTCAAGGACCTACCTAATTAGAATGACACAGGCAGGTTTCAACTTCAGAAACTGAAAATCTCCTACTGAAATGGCTTTGATGCTAAAGATTTGCTGGTGTATTCTAATGGATTTTCACATACACAATCCAAGTGCAGTTTGATGATGATCTGTGAATTTTCCAGTATGATGGAGTTCACAAGTTAAAGGAGAAAGACGAAGAAGCCTACTAACTGTGATCATCAACACCAGATACTAAGGCAATGATAAATCACCATCAGTCAGAAATTGTTACGAAAACAGATATCCAGCATGCCAGAGCATACAATAGAAACATATAAGATTTTTTTTTAAATGCAGAAGTAGCAAACTTTGCAAAACACATTTGTATTACTGCCCAAACTTTTGTCCATTACTGTATGTTCATTGTCTAGGGAGAATGTTTTTTTACTTCTTTAGTATTTTAAGGTTTTATTTATCATGTATGAGTATCTAGGCTGCCGTGTCTTCTCTCCCCGCTCATTTTCATACCCTGTGCACAATTTGTTGCCACATCTAGCCTTGCTAGAATTCACATTTAACCAGTTCGTCACCAGCAATCTCTGATGCAGGTCCTACAAAAAAATGGAGCCAACTGACGCCACATCGCATGGACGCACATCTCTTCCGTTGCTATGACAGCAGAGCTCCGTGAGCCGGTCAGGAGCAGATTTCATTGGCTCCTGACCCTATGATTAATGTGAGCCGATGAGACTGGCTTACAGCGATCACGGGGTTCAGAGTCAATGAAATCGGCTCCTGACTGGCTCAGAGATCTGCTGTCATAGCGACAGCAGAGCGAGTGGACTGCAGTGGAGCAATTGGTGGGAGAATGTGGCAGGCTAATTGAAATCTACACCCCGCAGGAATAACAGAACTCAAACAGGGCATAGATTTCAATTAAAGTGGTCCGGAAGCAGTTTAAAGGGGCCCTAACCTAACACCTAACGATTTTCCCGCCAATATACAGCAGATTTGATCATTGTAATCAAATCTGCTGTGACATCTTCGTGCAAACGCTGACAGAACGATCGGTTTCCATCCGAAATCAATCGTTCCCATCGATCTGTCCGTGCAAAAGATTTTTCTCGATCGCCGGCGGGTCGGGTGTGCATCGATAGCGGCGTTCGAATGCCCGATGACCGACGCAATACAGCGGAGATACATTACCTGTTCCGGCTGGCGTGACTCCCCCGGTCTCCACTGTCTTCTTCTCCACGCTGGTCTACGGTCCGGCTGGCTTGCTTCACTGAACTTCCTGTCCCGGCAGGAAGTTTAAACAGTAGACCGCCCTTTACTGTTTAAACTTCCCCTGAACAGAAAGTTAAGTGAAGCAAGCCAGCCGGACCAGAGACCAGCGCGGAGAAGAAGACAGCGGTGACCGGGGGAGTCGCGCCGGCCGAAACAGGTAATGTATAGCTGGCGGGCAGGCGGCAGCTCCACAGATTGTGATCGGTTTCATGCTAAAATCGATTCACAATCTGTTTGCAGTTAAGGCAGCCATACGATCCCTCTCTAATCCGATTCGATCAGAGAGGGATCCATCTGTTGGTCGAATCTGCTGGCAAATCGCCCAGTGTATGGCTACCTTAAGGAATGTGGATTTCCCAGACAGCTTGATTGCAACTGTGGCTTCCATCAGTAGAAAGGGACACAAGCATGAACCTATATTTTATGTGCTTGAAAAAGGATCTGTGGAGCGGTGAAGATTGACTAGGCTTAACTTGCATTTCAGCTTTTAACTACAAATTGGGACATTTACACAAAGAGATGCGATTTCCCCTTCAATAATGTAAAGGAGGTAGTGACAGCCACATTCTGAATGCCTGAAGTAGTTCAGGAAAAAATATTGCAGTCACGTATCAAACTGAATGTAATAAAGTCTATAGGTAGTAGTAGGAGTAGGCATGTCCTATCAATTAAGGGAAATCTAGTATGAAGAGCAACTCCCACCCACCTTATTAGACAACGGGGAATATGGATGTGGAATATCCAAGACAGTAAACACTCTTGTGGTGTTGGTAAGCAAGATGGCTTTGAGAACAGACTTTGACACTGTAAAAATAAGGTGTGACTGGAGCTGATCTTTTACATAATTAAGGTGGCCGCCCGGCCACTAATGGTACAATTTGCCAAATGAAAGGATCGATTTCATTAATCCGACTGGATTGGTTAGGAGTTTTTGTCCATTAGTGGTCCCAAACGATCATATCTTATCAGTCATGCGAAGAATGGTTTGTAAATGATTGTTCGGAAAATCGTATCGTTAGTGGCCACCTTTACACCAATTCTATGAGATTTGGTCAGTCTGCCTGTAAAGTCTCTGAGGAAGCAATCTACACGGTGTCAGGCACATCTGCAAGTCTCTGAGTCTGCTTTACATAATATGCACCATTGTTTAACATTGAAACTGATACATTAAGAGTTATGACTCAGGGTGGGACAGCAGCATGTACAGATCAGTCATCAGGCCTCGATTTGGTGCTTTGTCTACAACTCTTGCATACACCCAATACTGTAATTTGCACTCTGTTGTTGTATAAAAAGGCCAGTCTCCTTTTCTTACATTTATTTGCTGCACATCCCAAAACACCACCTTGCAAGCATTTTCCATATTGCGGATATGTAATTAGTTCACAATGGAACCTGTAAAGTGTGATACAGGAACAATTTTCTCACATCTGATACATTTACGCTATGAGATTTGATCCATTTGGTGGTAGAATCTCTGAGGAAGTGGCCCTCGCTGTGAAACTTGCATCAGAAATGTATGCATGTCTCTGACGTCACTATAAATAACTTGCTCCATTATATAACCGTTTTAAATTAGGTTTTAGGTAATGTACGAGTTACAGTAAACCTCTTCATAGTGGATTCATACTGTATAATGATTCAACATTGTTATTTAAGAAATGTTCTTACCCTGTAAAAGATCAATGCTATTCCCACCTTATTTTAACAGACTCAATTATGGCTTTAGCCACTTAGCTAAGCAATAACATCAGGGATGTATGAAGCATGATTTTTACATGTGCATCCAAGTTATTATCTGATCATCTGATTACAAGCATGATTATCTACAATGTTCTGTTATTTATATAGTGCTGACATCTTCTGCAGCACTTTTACAGAGTATTTAGTCTGGTCAGTAACTGTCCCTCAGAAGGTCTCACAATCTAATACCCAACCTATTCATATGTCCATCATAGTCAAGAGACAATTTGGGGGGGGGGGGGGAGCCAATTAAGTTATCTGTATGTTGTTGGGATGTGGGAGCAAACCAGAGTGCCCGGAGTAAACATATGCAGATAGTGCCCTGACTAGGATTTGAACCGGGGACCCAGAAATGCAAGGTGAGAGTGCTATAGACAACTTCTGTCTTTCCCTTAAAACAAGACCTCCCCCAAAGATAAGACCTATCTTATATTTCAAGTATGCTTGAAATATAAGCCACCCTCCGAAAATAAGACCTAGCTATATATAGTGGTGGGACGCTATACTTTTTCACAGACTTCAGCTGCCGTGGGATTACATCCCTTCCTGCTTGTGATGAGGGACGCTATAGCGTGAGAGCTGAACGGATGTGACAAGGAGGGAGAGGAATGAGAGGGAAGTTGCCGCTGCTGCCAGCTCACTTTAGCCAGGCAGATCTTGTATGCCGTCATGCTGCTGGATTATCTGCTCGGGCGCTTCAGGCACCTCAAGATCACCTTTTCCTGGTGGTATAACGCTAGTTGTCAGACGCTCTCCACCCGCCGTTATTGCCCACCAATGTTGCTTCCACTTTCCGCACTTCTGCCAGCTCACTTGCACCAGGTACATTAGTTATTACGGTACCGGTAGTTACTCTGCACTGCTCACCGCCCTTGCTCCTATACCTGTTAGCTAACATCAGCTAAGCAAAATGCCACCCGTCCGCCTTGCTGATTTACCTTGTGGATTTGTCCAATTCACCTAAGCTTTCACGCTCTGTGGCTGTTAGTCTGTCACTCCAGTGGCAGTAGTTGTGGTTGCTGCAGTTGTTGCCGAAAAATATAAGCCCTCCCCAAAAATAAGCCCTACCACATTCTTTGGAGGCAAATTTATTATAAGACAGTGTTTTACTTTCTGGGAAACACGGGTATTTCCCCCTAACCTGTGATTAGTAAAAAGAAGGTTGTAGAACAACTGACAGTCTTGTGTATTTCGCAGTTCAGGATGAGTTTGCTCCTATTCACTGTGACCACAGTTAAAATCCATTGTTCTGGGTACTCCAATCCCATAATCCACGTTGTTATATCTGACCAATTTTTCAAGTCAACTATCAGGGATGTCTTAGCTTTTCATAGATTTTCATCAGATTCAATGTTCTTATTGGATGTAATTACACGGTAGTTGCAAACCTTAAGAAAAAATAAGAAAAATGGCTTCTACAGGCATGAAGCAGCAGATGAACAACAACAATGCAGTCAAATACTTAGTCACCGAAAATAGAAGTTATTTTTCAGTCTAGGGTATACTTTCACGAACAGGTGGCTTATTTTCAGATACTAAAAAACTTGCCAGAAGGATTAACAAAATAATTTGTATACCTTATGTGCACATAATACGCAATCTGATATAATCTTGAATGTATGAAGGCAAAGTACTCCTACCTGGCCTTCCCTGGCTGTCCATACCAGATAAGTAATCTCCTTCAATATGGTCATCTTCTGGAAGTGGCCTGAGCAACAGAGCAAAAAAATAAATAAATCAAAAATATTCACAATGGCTAAATAAAAGGGTTAACCATTTAGAAGACCTTCTCTATGTAAATATTGAAAGATAGTGTTCACATTGGGGCTATATTTAAGGGCTGGTTCAGACGGACGTTTGGAGGAGTCTCGTTCATTGGCTTTGCGGTGGCAATGCGTTCGGGCTTTCAGCAGCGTTCGCGTTGCGTTCGGATGCGGTCGCGTTTTTCCTTCCCCTAGGGGGACATTACCCGTCGCGGTTAACCGCCCCTGGAAGCAACATGTAGCTTCCAGGGGCTCCTTGAACGCCAGTGAAAATCGGGACCCGAATGCCGCGTTCATGTAAACACGCGTGAAAGCTTGGTACAAACGCTCCCATTCACTTGAATGGGAGCGTTTAACGCCAAGCCCCGAACGCTGGCAGTAAACGCTCCACAAGCGCCCGTCTGAACCAGCCCTAACTCTATGGCAAAACAAGTGATTATGCAAAGGTGATGTAATGGGTGACAAAAAAAAAAAAAATACTGGATGCTGCACTTCCCAATACTCTCCATCTCTTTGTGTGTGTGAAGTGGAAGTTTCATTTGACTAAGCACCCTTTATACAATGGAATGATGGTGTGCTGCTCTCTCTCTCGATTCCTACTACTGAACCTTTAGCGGGAATCATTACTGCTTCTAATAAAACACAGAACAGGACAAAATAGCATCTTTATAATTTCACTAGGGCTTACACCCTTGAAGCAGATTCTGGAATTCTAACATCTGGAACAAAATTTGAGTGGCAAGTGAGCAGATCTCTTATTTCATTACAGATCCAACAGGCTACTATAGAAATGGTGCCATTTTAGATAAATCTGTTCTGCTTTGTGCTAGAACAAAGACAAAGAGGTAGCATCTCTTATTGCTTAGATGCATCAGTCCTACCCTGTGGCAAGCAGTATAAATTACAGGATACGCTCTAGTGTATAATCATGTGACTAAGCCTTTCAGCATTTCCATACATGCACGAATGAGCATGTCTACTAGATATTAACCATCTCACTGCTTACTGAATGCCATACAATCTCATAACCCTGTGTTACCTCAGAAACATGATTCACTTTACAGTCTTGGCAATAAACAGGAAAGCTTTTCACTGAAAAATTAAGTGATAGGCAGCCAAAGACTGTTCCCAAGGGAACTACGGTAATCATATTGTACCTACTAAACTTTAATAAGCAGTATGCTACAAGTATTTCTATTTCTCTTTTTCTGTACTCTTTAAAGAAAACCTGTAACATGAAAATGTTCCCTGGGGGGTACTCACCTCGGGAGGGGGGAAGCCTCAGGGTCCCAATGAGGCTTCCCACGCCGTCCTCTGTCCCACGGGGGTCTCGCTGCAGCCCTCCGAACAGCAGCGATGTAATTATTTGCCTTCCCGGCTCCTGCGCAGGCGTGGCTCTGAAATAGGCGGAAATACCCGAACGCCGACAGGTCTGCTCTGCTGCGCAGGCGCAAGTCTCCGGTGCCTGCGCAGTAGAGCGGACCCGACTGAGATCGGGTATTTCCGTCTACTTCAGAGCTGAAAGCCGCAACAGCACCCCCGCTGGAGCCTGGAAAGTTAAATATTGAACAAGCTGACGGATTTGTCGGGCCACTGTTCGGAGGGCTGCAGCGAGACCTCTGTGGGACAGAGGACGGCGTGGGAAGCCTCATTGGGACCCTGAGGTTTCCCCATCCCGGGGTGAGTACCCCCCAGGAGAACTTTTTGATGTTACAGTGTCTCTTTAAAGGGAATGTCCAGGGAAGAAATAAAAAAAAAAAAAGGTACGCAGGCGCAGATGCCAAGGTCGGCATCTTGCACCGGAGGGGACCCAGGGCCACCAGCGTGAAGCGGAGCTGCGACGAGGACACAGGACGGCTGACAGGGGATGTAGGAAGCACCGGGTAAGTGGATTTATTTCTTCCCTGACATTTACTTTAATAATTGTTTATTCATTTATATCCATGACTGAAGATAATAAATCTATTGTTCAGTTAAATTATTTTGTTACAAATAATTTTAAGAAACATATTGAAAAGAAAAGGTTAAGTGTAAAATCTAAGGGCAAACCATGGAGAGTACAGAATCAGTGGACAAATATACACATAACAAGATGCTTAAGACAAAATGAAATTCCATCCTCTGCTCTCTCACCCCCCCCCCCCCCCCCTCTTTAATCTATAAGCCTCTGGTACCTGCTGCCAGCTGTTACTGAAATTCTGCATCAGGCCTAGCACAGTGAGCAGCTGGAAGGAGCTTAGACTTCAGTTCCGGTTGCTCATGACCGATAAACTATGTCAAAGCATGTTTCCAAAACGTAAAAAAGCCTTACCTGTCCCCAAAATAGAATATCACAATTGGTTAGGTAATGCAGTGATTTTCACCCTCTTAATGAGGATAGGAGTGTAAAAGGCAGTACTGTAACAGAGGCCTGTTAATAGGTGGGGCAAATGTTACAATGATCATGTCCTTTCTTGATTTTTGCAGGATAAGTGGTAGATATAATAACAAGTGGTTATTAGCATCTGTGACCATAGAACCTTTGGAAACAGTGAATTAAAGAGAACCCGAGCCAAAGCTCAGGTGAAGAAATACACATTTACCCAAAAAGAGGGAAGTCTCTGGAACATACAGTGGCTTCTCACGCCATCTCGAACATAGAGATCGTGCTCCATTCCTGGCACAGGCACCATCCGCGCCTGTGCAGTAGCCTATGGCTTACAGCACAGGCATGGCCGTACTCATGTTTGAAGAGGAGCGTGGCAACAATCAGATTTCCAACAAGCCATTGTCAGAAATCTTTGGAGAGTCCATGAGTAACACCGGGGGGACACCATGGGAAGCCTTTACATGATCCAGAGGCTTCCCTCTTCTTAGGTAAGTATTTACTTTTTAACCGAGCTTCGGCTCAGGTACACTTTAACCACTTTGAAACCCTTGCTACGCTTATCTACTCCCCACAAAACTTCACATGAAGCTCAGGGGAGTAGATAGGCGTACTTGTGGTAAAACAGTGTGCTGTATGCCCAATAAGCGATCTGATTATGTATATAGGGTATCATTTTAACCGTGACAAGTGAGAGAATAGATTTTGTGTTGTTTGACAACTGAGGGCTAAGTCATGTGATTTTTTTTACCGAAAACTGAATAAAAAGCAATAAAACTGTTATTTTCATGTACTCTATACCCCCAAATAAATACTTGTAAAAACAACAAAAGTGACAGCATTGAAAAGAGAATACATAGTTACCCTAGGGACTTAGCTTTTAAAATATGTATGCCATGAGAGTGTATTACTGTTAATCATGAAGATAAGGCTTTTAATTACTGATAGAGTACAATGAGAAAGCAAAAAACACAAACCAGAAACTAATATACAGTATTATCGGCCATACATTGTACTAGGAACATTATTTAAAATGTTGAGATAACCAGGACAAATTAGCAAATACAATGTATGGGTATTACCTATGGTACATTGTTTATTTGAAAACTATAGTGGATGGAAATGGAGAAATAGTGTATTTATTCTTTTTTTTTCCCCTTTAAAATGCACAGATAATAACGTAATTACTAAAAGCAAATATCACCCTCACAAAGCATAATTTGTGGTAAAAAAAACAAGATATAGATTCATTTACATCTGATGAGTAGCAATAAAGTTATTGGTGAATGAATGGGAGGAGCGCTGAAATGTGAAAATTGCTCTGGTTTTAAGCAAAAAACCCTGTGGTGCTGAAGTGGTTAAACCACAAGGATAAAAAAAAACCCGAACAAACAAACATGTTTGTACTGAGATAGGAGGTGCGCTGGACTTAAATTATTACAAGCGTATGTTTAAAATTGATTTGTATGTTTATTAGTTATAATCAATATATCAACCAATAAAATTATAACATACTTTCACGCACACACATTCATGCATAGAGCGTGCTGGTTCCCCTTTAAAATGGTATGTATCAACTCTACCCAAACAAGTGCTGCAGCACAGGGAGAGGATCAAAAAAATCTTAAAAAGTATTGCTTAGAACAGGGTTAAAAAAAATCATATAAAACAATTGGATCTTTTACGTATAGAAGTGCCAAGAGGATTTGTATCACTATCCTGAGTCTCCAATACTCATACAGTCCTCGCTACACTGCGCAGCCTTAAACTTGCGTCTGCTAAGAAGATGTTGAATGCGGATTTCAAACAAATGAAGAAGTGGTATCAAAGCAGTTCTCACCACTCGCAGCGTTAGGGCTGGTTCAGACGGACGTTTGCAGAGCGTTTACTGCCAGCGTTCGGGGCTTGGCGTTAAACACTCCCATTCAAGTGAATGGGAGTGTTTGTACCAAGCTTTTATGCGCGTTTGCACAAACGCGGCGTTCGGGTCCCGATTTTCACTGGCGTTCAAGGAGCCCCTGGAAGCTACATGTTCCTTCCAGCGGTGGTTAACCGCGACGGGTAATTTCCCCCTAGGGGAAGAAAAAACGCGACCGCATCCGAACGCAATGCGAACGCTACTGAAAGCCTGAACGCATCACGAACGCAACGCCAACGAACGCGACGCCTCCAAACGTCCGTCTGAACGAGCTCTTAGTGTCCGGCCATCCTGACCGGATATTTTCTGTATGCCTGTGATCCCCAGTAGATAGCCCGCAGCGCCGCTTCAGCGGTCTTCAGCTTTCTCCAGGCGTTTCAGTTGAGCCGGCTTGGATCGGCGACTTCCGGTTTCTCTGATCTTAGGGCAGAGACGTCACTTCCCAGTGCGTCTCAGCCGAATTGCTGAAAAGGTTACCTTGCGTTCCACCACTCCGGATGCTCTCCGTCTAGCACAGTCCGGGCTCCAATACGTGGGTTGCAATAGTAAAGAAGCAAGGATCACTCTGCAGTTAAACGGGGCGCCCCTATAACATAGCAGTCAGCAGTTAGATTGATGTTTCAACGGCTCGGCCGTCTTCATCAGAATCTAAAGATCAACTGGAGGTCGCCATCTTTATATGGGAATAATCAATACTTAGCTTAGGTTAAGAGTAGTATCACTTTAATGAAGTAGGAGGAGCTAAGTATTGATTATTCCCATATAAAGATGGCGACCTCCAGTTGATCTTTAGATTCTGATGAAGCCGGCCGAGCCGTTGAAACATGTCAATCTAACTGCTGACTGCTATGTTATAGGGGCGCCCCGTTTAACTGCAGAGTGATCCTAGCCACTTGTTCATTTGTTTGAAATCCGCATTCAACATCTACTTAGCAGACGCAAGTTTAAGGCTGCGCAGTGTAGCGAGGACTAAATGAGTATTGGAGACTCAGGATAGTGATACAAATCCTCTTGGCACTTCTATACATAAAAGATCCAATTGTTTTATATGATTTTTTAACCCTGTTCTAAGCAATACTTTAAGATATTTTTTTGATCCTCTCCCTGTGCTGCAGCAATTGTTTGGGTAGAGTTGATACATACCATTTTAAAAGGGGAACCAGCACGCTCTATGCATGAATGTGTGTGTGCGTGAAAGTATGTTATAATTGTATTGGTTGATATATTGATTATAACTAATAAACATACAAATCAATTTTAATCATACGCTTGTAATAATTTAAGTCCAGCGCACCTCCTATCTCAGTACAAACTCTTTTCCTTCTGGGGTGGGATAAGGGGGTAACCCCACCCAAGGTGGTAGCAGCAGGAGGAAGTTCTTATTGTGGGAGAATTTTTGTAATCTCAAAATTTCATAAATTCTTGGGCAGCGCCTTCCAGTTTACACTCTTTAGAAACAAACAAACATGTACCTGGGAAAATCTTCATCTTGCCACTCCTCCTTCAGCTCTACTCCTTCCATCCTTAGCCTTGCTTCTGTTGTGGCCACAGACTCTTGTCTCTCAAAGGATCCAGTTAACTTGTCTTGACTAAAGAATGAGAAAAGTAAAACTACTGATCAGATCTGTGCCATATCACCACATTTACTGTACAAGGTTTACAGAAAATGAATTTAAAACAAACCACATTCTCCTATGTAGGATTATTAAGGGCTATCAATACTGAATTGTAGTATTCAATCAATCGGAAAGCATCAAAACATTGAATAGTTTAAAACCAGCTCAGATTCTATGACAAGAGTCTCACATCTGAATCTGCTACTCTAGAGATTCCTGGCCGTGAGACTCACATCCAGCACCAAAGCTGCTGCTGCTGCTACAATCGTGCACACGGGCCCCAACACGCGTACACCCACCCAATAGTGAGCGTTTGTTGCCATAGCAGCAATCATCCACGGAGTGTGTGTGTGTGTGTGTGTGTGTGTGTGTGTATGTGTGTGTGTATTTGTACCGCACTGGCATCCCCAAACTGTGCGCCCTAGCATTTGCATGCAGTCGTTACAGAGGGGTAAGGAGGAGGACCGGGGGGGGGGGGGGAAGAGTAGATATAGGGAAGGCATAATAATTAGGGGGAAAGGGTCCATAAGCTGCTCCTACACTATGGAGGCACCAGGTTTAGTACATTATTTCCCCTGGTTTTTGTCCTCTAAACCTAGGTGCATTTTATTAGTCCTGAGCATTTTATAGTCTGAAAAATTACAGTAGATTATCCTGAAAAAACCCACAATATAGCGTATGTGTCACTCTGATGGCATAATTAACCACTTTGTCCTCCTTGACGTAGTTATAAGTCAAGGAGAACATGCGCGCTCCCGGCCGCGGATTCGTTTGCCCAGGAATCAATGAATCGGGCTATGGTGCCCGATCACCGATTCCTCTGCCCCGCAGAAAAAGTGACAGTTTCTCTCGGAAGCTTCGCTTTTTCTGACTCCTATGTTCCTCTAAGCGTACATTGTACGCTTAGAGTGACGTCATGTAAACAAACTCATCTTGCCATCTTGTGGCCAAAGAGTAAAACTACATCTAAAAAGTAAAAAAAAAATTAAAATGCACAAATATTTATAAAAAATTTACAAATAAAAAACACTATTTACATCCCACCCTCCCAAAAATACCCACATAAAATGTTTAATTAAAAAAAAAAAAAAAAAAAAAAAAAAAAAAAGGACACCTAAGGGTCTAAACTTTTTAAATATCTATGTAAAGATGAAATAGTTCTATATATTTTTTTTTTTCATATAAGCTTGTAAATAGTGATGGATGCAAAACGTAAAAAATGCTCTTTTATTTCCAAATAAAATATTGTCGCCATACATTGTGATAGGGGCACAATTTAAACAGTGATATAACTGGGACAAAAGGGCAAATACAATACATGGGTTTTAATTATGGAGGCATGTATTATTTTAAAACTAGAACGGCCGAAAACTGAGAAATAAGTAATTTTTTCCTTTTTTTTCTTATTCTTACTGTTAAAATGCATTTACAGTAAGGCAGCTCTTAGCAAAATGTACCACTCAAAGAAAGCCTAATTGGTGGCAGAAAAAACAAGATATAGAACAGTTCATTGTGATAAGTAGTGATAAAGTTATAGGCTAATGAATGGGAGGTGAACATTGCTTGGATGCATAAAGTGAAAACGACGGAGGGCTTAAGTGGTTAATAAACGTTATTGCTGTATCAAATTAGTGACACAGCTGAAAAGCCAATATCATCAGAGATTTCAATGGGCAAAAACACTGGACTGCAAAATGGTTAAATAGACCTTTTCAATGTATGTAACGGAAATTAAAGGACAACTGTAACAAGAGGGATAAGGAGGCTCCCATATTTTATTTTAAACAATACCAGTTGCCTGGCTATCCTGTTGATCCTCAGCCTCTAATACTTTCAGCCATAGACCCTGAACAAGCATATGCAGATCAGGTGTTTGACAATATTGTCATCTGACAAAATTAGCTCAGTGTTCTCCCCAGAATTTTTTTTCAGCCGGGTGGCATGAAAAAGTAGCCGGGTGGGGAAGTAAGGGCCCTTTTCCACAAGGAAGCGCGATCCCAACCACAATCGGGATGCGATCACACAACCTACAATTTCCTCTGCGTACATTGCAACGTACAGCTGCCGGGAACGGAGCATGATCGTGTGACGATTGCGATGCAGAAAAAAAATGATGCATGCTAGTGGGAAATGAGCACTGCGATAAGCGTTTCGCTGTCCGCTCCGTAAGATCCCATCTCTAGTCGTCAAGCACGTTGGCACCTCTTAATCATGCTCCAGTGGCTAGGATGATTCTGTGCTTGTGCAGTTCAGAATGCTCCAGACTAGAGGAGCATGAGCAAGAGAGGTGCACAGATGAGTCCTTGCATGCACAGTAGCCTGCAACCGGCTGTGGTTGGGGATCTTTTGGAGGGGAAAGCAGCAGCCTGGAGGGTAGCAACCACAGAAAAATACCAGATAAGACTGCTAGGGGCTGGAAGAAGCCCCAGCTAAGTAAATCTAATCTCTCCCCTCCCCCAAGCTGAGATGTTTATGAGTATGTCAGTTTTAGAGAACAATGAATATGTAGGAACTTTGACATTCTTGACTCTTTTTATGCACGGATACACAGTTCTCCACATTAAGGTCCGACATTCCTTTAGTGACCTCTCTTTGCATTACTGAGAAGTGATTTATACTGTGCTCTTTGTTTGTTTGCTGGAAGTTAATTACCTGTGTTAATTAGAAGTCCTCTGCAGTACGGGGCGGGCGTGCTGGAGTGACTTGTATAAGTGACTGAGTTGTCACTGTCACGCTGTCGTGCACACTCAGCCCGTGAATTCAGCGTGTGGAGCAAGGAAGGATGATTTCTCTCCTCCCTGGTGTGACGGCTGCTGCTGCTATAGGCTGAGGCTGGACGGATTTGTGAGGGGGCGGGGAGCATTCGGCTGCCTCTCTGTTCTGACTGGTTGGAGGGAGGCACCAATGGGTAAACCACACGAACTGGCTGATTGGAGGGAGGGAACGAAAGAGAGCCTTCAGAGGAGTACCGTGCAGGCCAGGCGTATTACAATAAAATGTCTCTGAACAGACGCCTGGCTAATCATGCCATTCAAGCAGCGCAGTTGTACCCGGGCAGCCGCCGATCTTACCCGGGCGGCGCGCCCTGCTAATATGCTCTGGGGAGAACACTGTAGCTGCAAGCTTGTTTCTGGTGTGATTCAGACACTACTGCAGCCACATAGATCAGCAGGATACCAGGCAACTGGTATTGTTTAAAAGGAAATAATTATGGCAGCCTCCATATCCCTCTCATTATAGTTGTCCTTTAAGAAGGTCCGCACTCACTTTAAGAGGATTTCGTTTTATTTTTTCTTGCATGTTTTGCCACGTGCATCATCCACAGCAGCTGAACTTTTGGTAATTAGAGCTCACACGCAGTGCGAGATTTTATCCTGCAGGCTGTTCATTTTTTCCGCATCTGAATTCGGATTTCAAGTTAGGAACTATCAATAATTATTTCCTTTTAAACAATGCAGATTACCTGGCGGTCCTACTGATCCTTTGTTTCTGATACTTTTAGCCACGGTGGGCAAATAGAAGAATAGACCATTCACTGCTGTTTGGTTTATTCAGCAATCCACCATAAACCGCAGGAACAAGAGATACCGGCTTCCTCAGAGACCACAAAGTATCACAAAGGACCTCTTGTGACTGCTGTATATGTCTCGTGTACATTGGATTGCTGAATAAAGAGCAGTGTATGCTGCCTTGTTTATTCTCTCATTTGCAGATACTGGACTATATTACGAGTGTTCACCACTGTATAGCAACTACAGCGTATCCGGTCTCTAGTGCATTTAGTACAGACTATTTCTTTATACAAGGTGCTTTTAGCCATAGCCCCTAAACAAGCATGCAGAATTGCAGATCAGCTGTTGGACTCAAGTTTGACTAGATTTGCTGCATGCTTGTTTTAAGGTGTGTGATTCAAACACTAATGATGCATGAAAGATGAGCAAGAAAGCCAGGCAACTGATACGGTTAAAAAGGAATTAAATATGGTAGCCTCCATATCCCCTCTCACATCATAATACACAGTAGCAAGAACAAGTATGTGAACCCTCTGGAATTATATGGATTTCTGCACAAATTGGTCATAAGATGTGATCTAATCTTCATCTAAGTCACAACAATAGACCATCACAGTCTGCTTAAACTAATACCACAATAATAATTAAATGTTTCCATGTTTTATTGAACACACCATGTAAACATTAACAGTGCAGGTGGAAAAAGTATGTGAACCCTTAGATTTAATAACTGGTTGAACCTCCATTGACAACAATAACTTCTACCAAATGTTTCCTGTAGTTGCAGATCAGATGTGCACAACGGAGTAATTCCTTAATATTCTTCTTTACAGAACGGTTTCAGTTCAGCAATATTCTTGGGACGCCTGGTGTAAATCACTTTGAGGTCATGCCACAGCATCTCAAATCGGGTTGAGGTCAGAACTTTGACTGGGCCACTCCAGAAAGAGTATTTTCTTCTGTTTAAGCCATTCTGTTAATTTACTTCTACACTTTGGGTCGTTGTCCTGTTGCAACACCCATCTTCTGCTGAGCTTCAGCTGGTGGACAGATGGCCTTAAGTTTTCCTGCAAAATGTCTTAATAAACTTTGGAATTCATTTTTTCTTCAATGATGGCAATCAGTCCATGCCCTGACGCATGCAAAGCAGCCCAAAACCATGATGGCCCCACCACCATACTTCACAGTTGGGATGAGGTCTTGATGTTGGTGTGCTGTGACTTTCTCCACATATAATGTGGTATATTTCTTCCAAAGAACTCAACTTTGGTTTCATCTGTCATCACACAATATTTTGCCAGTACTGCTGTGGAACATCCAGGTACTCTTTTGCAAACGTTAAACATGCTGCAATTGTTTTGGACAACAGTGTCTTCCTCTGTGGTATCCTCCCATGAACTCCATTCTTGTTTTATGAATCGTAGATTCACGAACATGGATATTAGCATATGCCAGCCACTTTCTTTAGCTGAAACTGTAATATTCTTCTTCACCTCATTGAGCATGCTGTGCTTTTGCAGTCATCTTTAGAGGACGGCCAATACTAGGGAGAGTAGCAGCAGTGCTGAACTTTCTCCATTTATACACAATTTGTCTTACTATGGCCTGATGAACAGCACGGCTTTTGGAGATTCTTTTATAACTCTTTCCAGCTTTATGCAAGTCAATAATTCTTAATCGTAGGTCTTCTGAGAGCTCTTTTGTGCGAGGAATCATTCACATCAGGCAATGCTACTTGGGAGAAGCAAACCCAAAACTGGTGTGTGTTTTTTATAGTGCAGGGCAGCTGTAACCAACACATCCATTCTCATTTCATTGATTGGACTCCAGCTGGCTTTCACTTCACTGCAGTTAGCTCTTAGAGAAGTCATTAGTCTAGGGGTTCACATACTTTTTCCACCTGCACTGCAAATGTTTACATGGTGTATTCAATAAAACATGGAAATATTGAATTATTTGTGTGGTAGTAGTTTAATCAAACTGTGATTGTCTTTTGTTGTGACTTACATGAAGATCAGATCACATTTTATGACCAATTTGTGCAGAAATCCATATACGGTAATTCCAAAGCGTTCACATACTTTTTCTTGCTACTGTAACCACATACTATACAATATGCCTCACAAGATTAGATATATATCTGGTAATCAGTTAAAGGGAACCTAAAGTGAGAGGGATATGGATGTTTCCTTTTAAACATTACCAGTTGCCTAGCAGTACTGCTGATCTCTTTGCAGCAGTAGTATCTGGGTCACCGTCTCACACCTGAAATAAGCATGTGGCTAATCCAGTCTGACTTCAGTCAGAACACCTGATCTGCATGCTTGTTGAGGGACTGTGACTAAAAGCATTAGAGACTAAGGATCAGTTGGAGAGTCAGGCAACTGGTATTATTTTAATAGGAAAAATCCATATCCTCAGTTTAGGTTCCCATTAAAATGCCTTTCAGGAAGATGGTGCCTTAATTGGCAACCATGGCCACAGGATTCTGACTTTTTATTTTTTTTTCTTCCCTTTTTCCCCTACCAATTCACAGCCTCGGCTCTTGGTTTTTGGTCATTATCCCCCCCCATCCTTCCACAACCTGTATGAGCCAAAACCAATTCTTGGTACAACCCCCCATTTGTACTTAGCAAAATAAATTATATGATTATAATACATTAATACAAATGAACTGTATGTGCTTGATTTAGAAGAGAAAACCTGAGCATGTAAAGGAAGAAAATACACAGACTTCAGCACTAAAGTGTTATCAGCAGTGTTTTCTAAGCCAAATAAAAAGTGTTTACGTTCTAGGAGAACCAGGCTACATATCGGATGCCTCGGATGAATAGATAAAAAAAACACTGGCTATGTAACTCTTGCAATGAAAAAGAATAATACTGTAATAAAAAAAGCAGACATAAGAAATTCTTCAGAGGATTAGAACTATATGTACCCATGTTTATCTCATTTCACGTCACTTCAGGTACACTTTAAAAAACTTGTGTCATTTTAGTAATGTCCAATTCAGATAAAGCCACAGGAAGTACTCGGTAAGCTAATTGAAAAAGCTGTCTATCTCCAGCTAGAAGCCAAAACTCTATAAAACAGTTATGACCCATTCCAGTCTGACTTCAGGAAACATCACAGCACTGAAACTGCCCTCATCCAAATATACAACCACCTGCTCATGGCAAGAGACAGAGGAGAGTGCTCCATCCTCATACTACTAGACCTCTCTGCAGCCTTTGATACAGTTGACCATGACATCTTGATAAACAGGCTACAGGAATACTGCGGCATTGATGGCATAGTACTTCAGTGGTTCCAATCCTTGAGTGGCAGAACCCAAAAAGTGTCAATGGGGCCCTTCCTGTCCTTAACACTTAAGTATGGGGTGCCCCAGGGCTTGATCCTTTCTCCCCTGCTTTTCACAATTTACATGTTACCGCTTGGAAAACTAATCCAAAAAACATGGCCTAACATACCACTGCTATGCTGATGACACCCAACTATATCTTTCCTTCAAGCCTGGTGTGACAGACCCAACTCTAACTATAAACGCCTGCTTACGTGAACTACAGCAATTGATGAGAGACAACTGGCTGAAACTAAATGCAGACAAAACTGAAGTCTTTCTGATCGGAGGGCAGCACATGACAACAAAACAACTTAACTTGCAGTCTTCACCACAGGGAATAGGCGGCACAGATCTACACAGCTCTGATCATGTGCGTAGCCTGAGAGTTCTAATTGATGGGGATTTAAATTTTAGAACTCAAATCTCTGCTGTGGTGAAATCATCCTATTTTCACCTTAAGAATATCGCAAAAATCAAGCACCTCATCCCCCCAGAAGATCTGCCAACCTTAGTCCACGCCTTCATTACCTCCCAACTGGACTACTGCAATGCTCTCTACACTAGCCTTCCAAAAAGGACTTGTACCGCCTACAGCTGATACAGAATGCTGCTGCCTGACTGCTAACCAACCAACCCCCGTCACTGCCACATAACGCCAGTCCTGCACTCACTTCACTGGCTACCTATAGAATGGAGGGTCCTATTCAAGATCGGCCTACTGACATTTAAATCCCTGAATAATCTGGGCCCTGGATAGTGGATACATGAAAGATATGTTGCAGCGGCGTAGCATTCAACGCATTCTCAGATCCACAGGTTCTAATAATCTAGTCATACCCAGAGTCCACTTGGAAACTTTTGGTCCCAGAGCCTTCTGTCATGCTGCCCCTACGTTTTGGAACTCCTTACCTCAACAGATCAGGACAGCTCCATCCCTGGACGTGTTTAAATCCAGACTGAAAACCCACCTGTTCAGTTTGGCATTTGCAGAAATATAACTTTTGTTGTGTGAATACTTCATCCTACTACCAATTACTGAATCTGAGAGAGCCTAAGCGCTTTGAGTCCTATGGGAGAAAAGCGCTATAGAAATGTTATTGTATTGTATAGATAAAGCCACAGGAAGTACGGTAAGAAGAAAGTCGCCAAACCAGGACATACAAAGAAATAACAAATGTGACTGGACTGAATCATTCCCTGCTCCATTCAAAGCTTGGAGAAGAGGTTTTTGGCTCAAGTGGCTCTTTATATGAAAAACAAAATGACAGCATATGCAAGAACGATTCCACTAACAAAACACCAACTACAAACATATTTCTTTGTTCTGTGCATTTGCTATGTGATTTTTTCTGAGGAAGTTCCATTAAATTGTGCTGAATGGAATACAGTAGATCACATTCACACAAAAAAATGCAGAATGCAGTGTGTTTGTGATTCAAAACGAATTACATTACAGTAGTTGGATTAGAGCACCAACATTACTAAAAAAAAACAAAAAAAACAACAAAAAAAACCCGTCCTTGCAATTAGCAACAAAGAAATCTAGCAATTTTACCCTGTAATGTCCTTTGGATAATCATGCTGCACAGGAATGTACAATGGAAAATCTAAAAATCCATGCACTCCCTGAGAGGAAAAAGTACAGCCAGAGGGAGAAGCACAAAACAATGCACTTAGGCTTCAAACAGACTTATCAGCGGTACAGCTGTAAGACAGGAAGCTACTATAGGAAAACAGCTATACACATTTGGTTTGCCTACAAGGAAGCAGGAAGGCAGCTCAGCTTTTTAGATATGCTGTGAAAATTGCAGCACATCCCCCACACGAATGGTTACTCACTTAAGCTACCCATACACTAACAATTTACCGTCGAAATACGGCACATTTGATAACTGTGAAATTGTTGACGCAAATGTTGACCGATCAGATTCAATCAGAGAGGGATCTATCTGTTGCTCGATCTGATGGCAATCGACCAATGTATGGCAGCCTGGGGGGGCTCATGGTCACAACCATTGTCACTATGGCACTCCTGATTATTGCATTTCTCATCTGGAGGCTCATGATTGCTGCATCTTAGGGAGTCATGATTGTTGCATTTCTCAACTGGAGGATTTCTGCATTTGTCACTTGTGGACTCATGGCTGCTGATCTTTTTCCCAAAAGATATGGAGGATTAAAAAAAGACAACTTTACTTACGGTAACGTCTTTTCCGGTAGTCAGGAGGACAGCACCCCTGGATGAGACTTGTCTCCCTCCCCACCGTGGACAGGAACTGCAAAAGAACAAATTTGCATAAGCAACAGGCAGCCTGCTATATAAGCCACTTACTTTGCTGCTATACCTCAGTTAATATATAAGATAATACGGACACTAAAATGCTTATACAAACCTCTGATGCTCCACCCAAAAAGGGCGGGTTGTAGGGGTGCTGTCCTCCTGACTACCGGAAAGGACGTTACCGTAAGTAAAGTTGTCTTTCCCGGATCGTCACTCGGACAGCACCCCTGGATGAGACGATATACTAGAGATCAGGTTTAGGGCGGGACCACTGCTTGCAGAACCTTTCTTCCAAAGGATAAATCTGTACTTGCAGATACATTGAGTCGATAATGTTTTACAAAGGTGTTATGACTCGACCATGTTGCAGCTCTGCATATCTGCTCAATGGAGGCCCCTGCCCTCTCTGCCCATGAAGTAGAAATGCCTCTCGTAGAATGAGCTCTGACTGAGGATGTTAATGTCTTCACCTGCACCTGGTATGCTGCTACAATTGCCTGTTTGATCCAGCGTGCTAAGGTTGTCTTGGAAGCTCTATTTCCTTTTGTCTTCCCAGCAAATAGAACAAACATTGCGTCTGACTTTCTCCAAGAATTAGACCTTTCCAAATACTGTAATAGACTCCTGCTTACATCCAGTAGATGTAGTCTCTTCTCTTTATCATTTGTTGGATTTTCACAAAATGATGGGATATATATTTCTTGGTTCCTGTGGAATGAAGAAACCACTTTCGGTAGAAATGCTGCGTCCGGACGTAATGTTACTCTATCCTCTGAAATAACACAGTACGGCTCTTTTATGGATAGCGCTTGTAGCTCTCCTATCCTTCTTGCTGTAGTAATAGCTATAAGAAATATGGTCTTTAATGTCAGGAATTTGTCCGATACCTGAGATAAAGGTTCAAATGGAGACTCACATAATCCCTGTAATACCACATTAAGATCCCAAGCAGGTATTCTTGATCTTACAGATGGCTTTAGTCTCTTTAATGCCTGAAAAAAACAGATAATATAGTCTTCCTGTGCCAATTTTCTTTCCAGAAACACACTTAATGCTGAAACCTGAACCTTCAGAGTACTAATACTGAGGCCCTTCTTATAGCCACACTGTAAGAATTCCAAAACTGATCTAAGTGATCTATTGTTGAAAGATCCGTTAGTGCACCAGTCATTAAAGACTCTCCATGCCTTCTGGTAAATTACCCTATTTACCTTCTTTTTACTATTGAGCAATGTCTCTGCAAGACCATCTGAGAACCCCTTGGATTTCAGTATTACCCACTCAGGTTCCAGGCTGATAGGTGAAGTAGACTCAAATCTGGATGCAACACTGGGCCCTGCGATAACAAGTCCTGCATCAGCGGTAGGACTATTGGCTCTGATATCGCTAGAGATTGAAGTAATGTGAACCAAGGACGTTTGGGCCACAATGGGGCAATCAATATGACCCTTGCTTTGTCCTGAATGATCTTCTTCAATACTCTTGAAAGTAATGGAATTGGCGGAAAGGCATACATCATCATGTTGCCCCAACTTATCGAGAACGCATCCACTGCCCAAGGAGAATCCTCCTGATACAGGGCACAAAATCTTTGACATTTTGAGTTCTTTTTCCTGGCGAATAGATCCAGTTCTGGACATCCCCATTGAGAACTTATCATCTGAAAAGCCCTTGGGTTGAGTGACCATTCGTTCTGGTCTAACTTCTCCCTGCTTAGATAATCCGCCACCTGGTTTGATGTTCCCTTTAGATGACGTGCCTGTAACGATCTGACATTGTTCTCTGACCAAAACATAATTTTTGATGTTTGCTTCCATAACATCTGACTCTTCGTGCCTCCCTGTCTGTTTAAAAAGGTTACTACCGCTCTGTTGTCGGATTTTATCATCACATGCGTTCCTTTGATCTGATCCCTGAAGTGTAACAGTGCCCTCCATACTGCTTCTAGCTCTCTGCTGTTCGATGACCTTGAGCTCATCTGTACAGACCATTGTCCCTGAGCCGGAAGAGCATCCAAATGTGCTCCCCAACCCCATAAACTGGCATCTGTTGTGATTATGCTTTGATCTGGGTACTTCCATAAACGGCCTGTCGAAAGATGAACTCGATGCTGCCACCAAAGCAGGGATACTTTTATGTTGTGAGGGATAGGGATCCTCTTGTCCAATACCGTAAGGCTCCTGTTCCATGATCTGAGTATCCATAACTGCAGAACCCTTGCGTGGAATTGTCCCCACTGTACTGCGGGAAATGAGGCTGTTAGAAGCCCGAGTATTGCCATTGCTCTTCTCAGTGATATTGTCTTTGCATTCTCTTCCTCCATGTGGACTGCAAATCTTAGATACTGTTGAGATGACGGATGGATGGGTAGGTGAAGGTATGCATCCTTGAGATCTAGGGAGGCAAGAAAATCGTTTTTCTGCAAGAGATGAATCACAGATTTTATATTGTCCATCCTGAACTTTCTGTATTTTACATTTAGATTTAAGCTCTTCAGGTTCAGAATGAACCGGTAAGATCCCTGCGGCTTTTTCACCAGAAACACTGTAGAATAGAACCCTTTTTCTCTCTGAGAACTTGGGACATATCTTATTACCCCCTTGTCTAGCAGGGATAGGACCTCGTTCTGTAATGCCTGACACCTTGTTTGGTCTTGTGGTTGGGGAGTAATGCAAAACCTCAGAGGAGGATGCTGATTGAATTCGATCCGGTATCCCTCTGATACAATCTTTAGCAGCCACTGACTTGTAAACCGAGGCTGCCATTCCTCTAAAAAAATTTGCAACCCTCCCCCCCCACTGGAATTCTGGCGTCATTGCTTATCCTGCCTTTTGGCCGGATTAAAGTTGGGTTTTGATTTCTGTGGTCTGTATGGAGCCCAACGCTTACCCTTGGAGGACTTGGAGTCCTGCTCTGACCTGTTAGGGGGACGAAATGGCCGCTTATACTGGAATGGTCTTTTCTTCTCTGGAAAATTTTTCTTTCTATCTGAAGTTCTATCTAGTGTATCATCCAACTTGGATCCAAACAGAAGCCCACCTTCACATGGTATTCCACACAATCTAGATTTTGAGGCATTATCACCACTCCAAGTTTTAACCCATATGCCTCTTCTAGCTGAGTTAACCAAGGCAGTTGTTCTAGCCGTAAGCTTAACAGTTTCATCCGATGCATCCACCATATAATTGGAGGCATTTAAAACCTTAGGAAAGTCATTAAGAATTTCGTCTCGAGGAACCCCAGAAGCAATTTTATCTTGCATTTCTATTAGCCATGATCTTAATGATCTGCTCACTGCAGTGGAGGCTACTGCGGGTTTAAAAGTCAAGTAAGAGGATTCCCATGCTCTACGCAGAAGGTTGTCCATCTTTTTGTCAATTGGGTCTTTCAGACTACCAAAGTCTTCAAATAATAAATCCGTTTTCTTTGACACCCTTGAAAAAGATGGGTCCAACCTAGGCGGAGGGCCCCAAAATCCCTGGTCCTCCGGAGAGAAAGGATAACGATTGGATAAGGATCTAGGCCAAAAGGCTCGCTTCTCAGGGTTATCCCATTCCTTCTTAATCATACCCTTTAGGGTGGAATGAACTGGGATAAACTGAGGCTGGGGATCCGCCAAAGTTTTGTACATCTCATCCAAAGGTGTCAAAGACTTTTTCTCTGTCTTGATACCCATTGTATCATACATAGCCCCCAATAAATCTTTCATTAAATCAGTTGAGAAAGCAAATTTTGATTTGTCAACATTAGAGACCTCCTCTTCCATATCTGATGGCTGATCTAACTCAGAAATCTCTCTCTCAGATAATTCAGAACCTTCTATTTCACTCTCTCTTCTACGCTTAGATCCGGAGGGACCCGGCTGGGGCAAATTCAAAACAGGGGATGCCGGAACAACAACTGTAGGCACTGAATCCATATTTCCACTAGTTCCTGGAACATCAGAAGGAACTATAGACTGTGAAGCAATGGCAGAGTCTTTAATCTCTTTAATTGCTGAAGACATCTCAGATCTCATCCAGCCCATTAAATCTTTAAATATGACAGGTGATTCATCCTTAACAACCTTCTCTGTACAATTCTGACATAACTTCTTAGAGGATGATGAAGAAAAACGATTGTTACAAATTGCACACTTCTTCTCAGACCTGCTTGACCCATGCTGACCGGATTGAGCAGCAGATTTGTCAGTTTTATCACTTTTATCAGATTTGTCCGACTTGTCATGTTTTTGAGGCTACAAAAAAAAACACAAACAAGGAACAAATATTACTAGAGGTTCCATAGTAAATAATAATAACAAGCAGGAGTATTTCAGATACCACATCTACTTGCCAGAGAGGGGTCTTGTCCAGACTTAGCAGACTGCAAAGGAGCTGAACCTGAAGCGTCCTCCATGACTTCCAGTAACATCTGAGTCATGGACTCACCTCCAAATAAATACCTCTAACAGACCCAGCTGATAACACTTAATGCCGCCCCTGCCGCATAAATTATGCAAATCAGCTCACATACCTTAAATAATCAGCCTAGGCCGATTCCCTCTCACCGCCGCGGCCCTGCCACCTGATTGGCCCGGCGTCTTGATGTAATTACAATCAGCTGTTCCGCTGATTCACCTTTCTCCGCCGCGGCCCCTGCCGCTCTGCAGACCTCAGATCACGCGGGACGCCAGCGCGTGACTACTTCCGGGTAAAGTGGAAGTGACCTCTTCATGCGCGCGCCTGCGTGCATAACACCGCTGCCTTCCTTGGAGAAGCCTCCCATTCGCTGCAGGACTCCCCACTGATCACTGCTCAGCTCTAATGGGAGTCCTGCTACACGCTGCCCCTGCCGACTGACATGGATGGCACCCTGGAGACCTCTCCCTCCGTTCCGTCCGGGACAGGAAACTATACTGAGGTATAGCAGCAAAGTAAGTGGCTTATATAGCAGGCTGCCTGTTGCTTATGCAAATTTGTTCTTTTGCAGTTCCTGTCCACGGTGGGGAGGGAGACAAGTCTCATCCAGGGGTGCTGTCCGAGTGACGATCCGGAAAATATATATATCCCGTATATTTCGGCATATAAGGCGACCCCCCAACTCTTCCAGTTAAAATATAGAGTCTGTGATATACTCGCCGTATAAGACTACTACTCTTCCAACCCACATCAAATAAAACATTTAAAAAAAAAAATCATATACTGGTGATATGCATGAACAGACACTGGTGCTGTACTGTATGTGGTACCCAGTGTATAACAGTATATAGGCGATTGACTGGTTTTATTGGTAAACTCTCCCTAAGTGGATTCGTCAGCTTTCTTTGTCTACCTGTTTATCAGAGCGATGAAGAATAGATCACGCTGTGCTCATAAAACACACCTTTTTCACCCTTCTGGCCCACCCTTGTATCCTATTTACCTCCTTCTCTGACTCTCAAATCTCGCACATGTGCGCCTGCGCCACTTCACTACAGTCCTCAGCAGCGAGATCTGAGAGTCGGTAACAGGATAGGGCGTATCAGCCAGCATCAATGAAACCCGGCGTATAAGACGACCCCTGACTTTTCAAAGATTTTCAAGGGTTAAAAAGTAGAATACACAGTGTATGTGTAACCCCTGGGCTGCAGCCCACTACCAGGCCGCAGGCTGTTCTGAACTGGGCCGTGCTGTCTGATATCACAGTGCAGAGGGTAGTGTCACTGAAGTTTTCTGGAAGCTATAGAGCAGAGCCATCTGCAGCCATTGTTACCTAGTGTCTGTTATTTGTAATGCAGCATGCTTTCTGTCTGTACGGACATCAGATGGCAGAAGTGAGGATGACTGGGACGCTCTGGTCTCTTGCCAGCCACAGAGTTCAGTCTGCACCGAGGTGAGCAGCTGATGCTGTAGGCTAGTGTGGGAAGGAGAATGGAAGGGTAAAAGTGTGTGTGGGGAGGAGGGTTAGGGGCTGTGGGGAGGAGGGAAGGGTAAAAGTGAGGGGACGCAGATGAGGGTAGGAAATGACTGTGCCACTAGATAAGGAAGCCCAGGCAGTACCCTCCTTCACACCAAATGTACCTTGTGCTGGTGGCTTATGCAGCAGCGCCAGTGCAGTGTGAAGACCTCTTTTCCAAAGTTCTGAGGGTGATGAAGATAGTGGTTAGGTAGGGCTGGTGTTGCCAGCACTTCTTTATGTAATGACCCTGCCTGTAGGGCAATAAGGCTCCCTGCACACTGCATGCGATTCCGATTTTTACATCCGATTCCGATTTTTAATCGTTACTGCATGCTGCGTTTTTCCTCCGTTTTTCTGTTGATTGCATTGAGGAAAAATTGGAATTGCAAATCAGAATCAGAAACGTAATCACAAATCGGATTTGCAGTGTGCAGAGAGCCTAACACCCCCGTCCCAAGCATACACTGGCACCCGCCCGGTCCTTGGGAAATTTGCCTGCTGTAGGGTACCTCCAGCTGAAAAAAGTTGGGATGGGCCGATACAGACTAACAGCCACATAGTGAGTCAGTAATCCACTGAGGGTTCACTTTGACAGGACCTTTAATAAGAGTATTATGAAAGTTGCTATTGTTGACTTTATTCTCAAAAATACAAAATTGCCTGAATACCATATAGTGATCTCCAGCAGTGATTTCCTTCAGCCATTTCAGTCACACACCTGCAGTAAGCATGCAGCTAATAATGGCTCAAGTTGACACAGTGAAGTAAGCACACCTGATCTGCATACTCATTCTAGGTTAGTGACACTAAGTATTAAACACAGAGTATCCATACACAACCAGCAAAGCAGCATTTTGAAGATCAAGGTAAGCAATGGCAGCTTATACTATTTCCAAGAGGTCTACTATGTGACATAGGGTGCACAAACTGTCATAAAGAACATCTGGGATCTGTGCTGCAATGTGCATAGATTGTCTAGTTTTAATGTGAGGTTTCAATACTGTAAAGTTTTACAATATGTTCTTTATAGCATTTGTTTATATATGCTTATTGAAAAGAAGAAGAATTGTGAATGAGGAAGTAGCAATCTGAAGTTTCGGCTTATGGGTTCAAAGTGTATAGCGGACACAAAACTACCTGAATACTTTGAATTTCATATAGAATGCAAACAGGTATTTCCTGAAACAACTCTGCCCTAAAAACATCCAAGCAATACATATTTATGTAATTATCTCAGCAATCAAACAAGCACGTCCACTACTGCATAGGGTTTGCAAAGCTCTGCAAACTCTCAGTGATGTTGGAGGCACATTATACAAACTATAACTCTTCAGATGGTGCAGAAAAGGTACCATTAATTACATAATGGTTTCCATATAATGGTAAAATCTTCCTTCAGACACAGTAAGCAAATATAATCGCACACACACACAGATAAACCAGATGACTGAAATAAAATGAAAAGCGGTGGAAGAAGTATACCCCTGGTACCTGCTATTGCTCCTATTGACAGAAACAACCTCATGTAGGTGTTCCTTATAACTTTCTAACAGTCTCTAAGCTTACAATCTGGCATGACCAGGAGTTTAAGTAACAGAAGTAGATAGAGCTCTGACTGGTGGATAAGTCTGTGTCTTAGTGCAGGAGAAAGACTAAGGGCCCGTTCACACTTAGAACCGCAGAACGTTTTGCGGGAGTAATTTTCCTGCGATTAGCGCGGAAAAATCACTGGACACTGCGGCGGTTTTGGAGCGATCGCGATTAGCGTGCTGTGCACGCTAATCACGATAGCAAATCGCGAAACGCTCATCGCCGGCAAACCGCTGCATGCAGCAGGGCTGCGGTTATCGCTAACCGCAACCGCGGCTGTGAGAACACTGCCACTCGCTACATTGTGTAGCGGTTGTGTAGCGGAGCGATTCCCGCTCAGGTGAGAACGGGCCCTAAAAGGCCTCTACCCCCACATGTGCAGTAGAATTTGTCACTATTGGTGCATGCGTAGTATCAGAATTTGCAATCTAGAGGCAGGGCTGTGGAGTCGGCACAAAAATCCTCCAACTCAGGCTTCTCAGTATATGAGACCAACAACTCCAACTCTGACTCCAGGTACCCAAAAATGCTCAGACTTTGCAGGACTATGGAGTGGGTACAAAATTCATCCAACTCCAACTGATTTATCAGTTTATGAAACCACTGACTTCAGGTACCCAATATTGTTCCGGCTCCTCGACTCCACAGCCTTATCTGTAGGGGTGTTAGATTTAGGGGTCAGAGAGGGAGAAGGTAGATTTAGGCATCAGGCAGGGGTGCAGCTTAGTGATAAGCATACAAAAGGGGTAGAGGTTAATGTTAAAGGAATTTAGGGGTCCAAGAGGGGAAGGTTTGCTTAATTTTGCCCAACGAAGAGGAGCACAATGATGATGTAGGGCAACACAAGTCATTACACCAGCAACCAGCGGATGACACATTTACTCTTGGCTTCACAGTTGCCGACTAGAGTTTCAAGGGTTTAGTAAAGTAGATCCAGACATGAGAGTGTAGTTGCTGCTAATGTAGCCATTATGAGAACAGAGCTGTAATTTTACTGTACCATTAAGATTTTGTTTAATTGTTTTTGAAGCTCTGTTATATTTGCTGATGACAACTACATCTGAGGAATAAATATAATATATATATATACACACCGGTATAAAATATATATATATATATATATATATATATATATATATATATATATATATATATATATATATATATATATATATATATATATATTTTTTTATTTTTTTTTATTTTGTTTGTTTGTTTTTTAAACATTGCAACAGTACCAACCAGTATTTAGTGAACATGAAATAAAAGACTAGGGAATTGTCTACAAAAGAAAACAGATACTTACTGATGTTGAGGTGCTTACAAGGCAAAAGCAACAATCTTATTGAATTGTTACCAGTGCCACTTATCAAGGGAACAATATACATTGATCAAATGTGAATTATAGAGGTAAGGTTTATTCAGCAAACACTATAGTTTCTCTGCTATTCCAAGCCAAGCTAAAATGTATTGAGCCTAATTAGAACAGGCATAGGAACTTATAGGATAGAAGAAATGTTTTGTTGAGGCCTATTCAAAGAACTCCTGACAATTATCTGTTTTAGATTGTGTGGTTGCCGATATGACAAGAGGAGAGGTTTAGGGAATATCTTTCTCAGTCTGTGATCCTTGTGTAAAATGGGATGAAGTTCCTTAGCAATCCTCCTTAACCTGCTGAGCGGTCTGGACGAGCTCAGCTCGTCCAACACCGCCAGAGGCTGCCGCTCAGGCCCTGCTGGGCCGATTTCAACCAAATAAAAAGCAGCACACGCAGCCGGCACTTTGCCAGCCGCGTGTGCTGCCTGATCGCCGCTGCAGCGTGGCGATCCGCCGCGTGCAGCGGCGAAAGAGGGTCCCCCCAGCCGCCCGAGCCCAGCGTAGCCGGAACAAACAGTTCCGGCCAGCGCTAAGGGCTGGATCGGAGGCGGCTGATGTCAGGACGTCGGCTGACGTCCATGACGTCACTCCGCTCGTCGCCATGGCGACGAGGGAAGCGAAACACGGAGGGCCGCTCATTGCGGCCTTCCGTGTTATCTCTTGCCGCCGGAGGCGATCGGAAGATCGCCTCTGGAGCGCCCTCTAGTGGGCTTTCATGCAGCCAACTTTCAGTTGGCTGCATGAAATAGTTTTTTTTTTATTTAAAAAAAACCCTCCCGCAGCCACCCTGGCGATTTAATCAGAACGCCAGGGTGGTTAAGATTTCCAGGTGTGGGTTGTAGGTGACAACCAAAGGGACACATTCCTCTTTCTGGTTTTGCTTATATTTCAGGAGTTCAGTCCTGGGGATGATGCTGGCTTTCCTGATTTGGGCCTCAGCCATAGGAGGACTGTAACCTCGTTTAATGAAAGTGTTCTTAAGGCGATCCAGGTTCTTGTCTCTGTCCAACCTGTCAGAACAAATCCGGTTGAACCTTATAGCTTGGCTGTAAATTATAGAGTTCTTAATGTGCTTGGGATGAAAACTGTCATATCTTAGGTATGTGGGACGGTCTGTAGGTTTGTGATACACAGAGGTTTGTATGTTGTTACTCCTGATGTATATGGTGGTGTCCAGAAAGTTAATCTCTGTGTGAGAGTAGGTAAGTTTCAATTTGATTGTAGGATAAAATAGGTACAGTATTTGTGATTTTATCTTTAGAGGTACATGTTCAACTTAAACTACAGCTGCACGTGACATTAAAATATCCACATCAGATCTGTAAATGAAATACGGTAGGTTTCTAGGGATTTCTTTAAATACTGGAAAGGAGTTTAAAGGGGCACTATAGCTGTTGACAAACAGAACTTGGAGTGGAAGCAAACTGTGAAGAAATGTATTGAGCCTAATGGTGGCCACTAATGATCCAATCTTTTTCATCCAATCTTACCATTTGTATGTAATATAAAGGAACTGCCTTAATTATCCATTCAATATATTCACTCAATTTACCCTTATACTACATAGATTTGGTAAAATTGGATGAAAAAGATTGGATCATTAGTGGCTACCTTTAAAAGTTCACCAAAGCACATTATAGCAGCTTAAAAAGAATCTGTACTCTAAAATTCTTACAACAAAAAGCATACCGTTCTATTCATTATTTTCTCCTGGGCCCCTCTGTGCTGTTTCTGCCTCTCCCTGCTGCAAACCTGGCTTGTAATTGCCAGTTTTAGGCAGTGTTTACAAACAAACCAGCTTGTGATAGGCTCACCTAAGCAAAGTGTGTCTCATACAGAGCCTGCAGGGGGGCCTGGAGAGGGTGTGTATAGCTTCTATCCAATCATAAGCAGCCCTGTACATTCCAGTCTGACTGCCTCAGCCCGACAAAGCGGACAGAGGAGAGAAGATTAGATCATATAACAGAGATATTACAGCCACTGTGCAAGTAGGAAAGGCTGAAGTAAGCCAGAGCAGATTAGAACAGGCATAGGAATTTATAGGATAGAAGAAATAAGGATGAAAATTTTGTTACAGAGTCTCTTTTAACCATGGTACATTACAAGCACTTACCAGAGTTTCTTTTATAAAATATGGAAGGGGAAAAATATAATTTATTCAAGCATCAATGACCACTTCCTTCCTGAAAAAGAGTAGAGCCCTCCCCCCCCCCCCCCCCCCCCTTCTCATTTACATGTAAAGGTTGTTGCAAGAAAGTGTATAAGCAATGAGAGGCTAAAGGTACGTACACAAGCCCAACTTGTCGTTTGAACGAAATGTGGATGTGTATATGCGTTGTCTAGCGACTGATAACAGCCAGTTTGCCTGATCCGCTGGACCATCTGTCGTTCAAACGACTGTCAGGACTGTATGTGTGTACAAACAACTTCAGGTCATTTATCCAACTAATAGACGTTTAAACATACAGTCCTTTGATCAGTCGTTTAATCTAGTCCATTGTTCTATCCAGTCCATTATCAAGTTGGTTAACCGACATGTAAATTAGGTATATTAGCATTTCAGCCGCATTGTTCAATGTGAACATGACGTTTGAACAACTTGTTGTTTGCACTTCAAGTCGTTTAAACGACAATCCGGTGTAAAGTTATAGGTGTGTATGCACCTTAAAGCCTTGTTCACACATACCAGGCCGGGATCAGGACTCGATCAGGCAAACGTTCAGCGCTGAGCCTGTACAGATGCCTTGCTAGTCTGTTGCTATGGAGGCGGGAGGATGGACAACACGCGGTGAAAAACTGAGGGGCTTCTGCTAAAAATCTGGCATACCGGATCTTGTGCGAAGTGAAGGGGCTCCTGCACACATGCGAGATTCTCAAAAAAGTGTGTACACAGCTTAATGCAATTTATAAAATAGCCATACACTGCCCAAGCATGGAAAGCACAATGTTTCAAGGAAAGATGGAAAAAGAAGCTTGTGATGATTGAGCACCAGATGGAGACAAAGGGAATCTACTATATAGGTGAATTTAAAGAACTCAAGAAAGTGTTATTGCATAAGGAATTATGCTAGGTACACACGATGCAATTTTCTGACAGATTTACCGTTAGATGGATTATTTCCAACATGTCCTATCTGATTTTCATTCACTTCTATGAAAAATCGTTGATAAACCAGATCGAACATGTTGGAAGTAACCGATATGCCAGTAAATCTGTCAGAAAATTGCATTGTGTGTGCCTAGCATTAGGCCCCATTCACACTTGAGCGTTTCCCCGGCTATTTCGGCAAAACGCTCAAACGCTAGCACTTTTGAAAGTGCTAGTGTAGTAAAACCCTATGGGCCCGTTCTTACTTGGGCTATTTGCGCTAATCGCCGCAAATTGCCCAAAATCACGAAACGCAAAACGTGTAGCCTGCACCATTTTCAGGCGATTTCCCAGCGATCGTGTTTCAGTGCTATAAAAGCGCTATACACGATCGCGGGAAAATCGCTGCAGTGTCCAGTGATTTTTCCACGTGAAATCGTGGAAAAATGACTCCCGCAGTTTTGCGCTTTCAAGTGTGAATGAGGCCTTAGGGGATAAGAAGAGAGAAGGAAGGGAAGCACATCCAAGAGCATGAGAAGGGTAACCTAATACGAGGGTTAAAAATAAAAAAAGCTCACTAAGGCCTGGTGCACACCAAAAACCGCTAGCAGATCCGCAAAATGCTAGCAGATTTTGAAACACTTTTTCTTATTTTTATGTAGCGTTTCAGCTAGCATTTTGCGGTTTTGTGAAGCGTTTTTGGTGTAGTAGATTTCATGTATTGTTACAGTAAAGCTGTTACTGAACAGCTACTGTAACAAAAAACGCCTGGCAAACCTCTCTGAAGTGCCATTTTTCAGAGCGGTTTGCGTTTTTCCTATACTTAACATTGAGGCAGAAACGCATCCGCAATCCAAAATCTGCAGCAGCCCGGGAGTATGCGTTTCTGCAAAACGCCTCCCGCTCTGGTGTGCACCAGCCCATTGAAATACATTACCCTAGTGGATCCGCACCCGCAAGCGGATCGCAAACCGCAGCAGAACCGCTCTGGTGTGCACTAGGCCTGAAAGCAGTAAACCTGCAAGCATGACTTAAAGTGAATGTTTACCAAGTTAAAAATAAAGTCAGATACTCACCTAAGGAGAGGGAAGGCTCGGTCCTAATGAGCCTTCCCTCTCCTCTCCCGGTGCCCGGTCCCACGCAGGATCCCCCGTGGCAGTATTCGACCAGTTCGGTCAAATACTGCCACTTCCGCATGCCGAAGGGAGCTTTCGGAAGCACTCGGGCTCCCGAAGACGGGCTGCTCCATACTACGCATGCGCGAGCGCCCTCTATGATGCACTCGCGCGTGCGTAGTACGGAGCGGCCCGTCTTCGGAAGCCCGAGTGTTCCCGAAGTCCCTGCGGCGGCGGACGCGTACGGGGGAGCCAGCGCAGCGCCGAGGGCACCGGGAAAGGAGAGGAAAGGCTCATTAGGACCGAGCCTTCCCTCTCCTTAAGTATCTGACTTTTTTATTTTTAACTTGGTAAACACTGGCTTTAATAGATGCCTCTTATTGTAGCTGCAAATAGTAAGATGCTAATCCTCAGCTACTGCGTTTGACTGGTCTAATTCCAAGCTGCATAACATTTCCATTACCTAAAACTATTGGCATCTCATTGACCATCTCTTATTGCAGGCCTCTGTGCAAACCAAAGAATGCCAGGTCCAAAACCAGAGCCAACATTGCCATGGAAGTGCTATGTTTAGGTTGAATTTACTTTGTTCAATATTACTTTACTGGACAGAGGGGCTGATACAGCCTGCAAAA
Organism: Hyperolius riggenbachi; assembly: GCF_040937935.1. Taxonomy (NCBI): domain Eukaryota; kingdom Metazoa; phylum Chordata; class Amphibia; order Anura; family Hyperoliidae; genus Hyperolius; species Hyperolius riggenbachi. Next base: position 205,432,659 of record NC_090648.1, read on the forward strand.
TGCTCAGGCCCCTGGGAGTAGATATTAATTGAAGAAAGCAAATGCTACTTCCTAATCTGGTCATGCACTCAAGACGGTGCAAATGTAGCAATTTTGTGGCTTTATGAAAGTTTGTCAGGATAGCATCCATTCTGCAGTATGAGTTAGGAGAGAAAAAGTACAGTAAGGGCCTGTTTCCACTAGAGCGAATCTGCATGCATTTTCTGCATGCAGATTTGCATAGCCAATAACAGTCAATGGGCCTGTTTCCATAAAAAAATCTGCACAGCAGAGCCATCAGAATTCGCATACCGCAAGGCTAGTGCGCTATTAGCTTGCAATGTATTTAATAGGCAATACGCATGCATTTCGCTGTGCAAATTTTCCATGCGAAATCGCATGTCTTCGTGTAAAAACAATGTAAAAGCACATAGTCACTGACATGGTTAAAATCGCATACTTACAAACAGATGTGAATTTTAACACGTTTTCGCGTTAAAATTAGCATCCGTATGCAAATTTGTTTATGCATTTTTAATTTATTAATTTTGTTTCTGCTATTAATCGATCATTTGACGTTTTGAAGCCACCCTTCAGGGCAGTGACACGAAGATCATCCATGCTGTGTTCGTTGGATCTAAAGAGTGTAGCAACTGGGAGTCCAGATTTGGCCTGTGTCCATTCATACGTTTGCGCAGTTTGTCCAGTTTCTCCCACGTACAGAACATTGGGGCATTTAGCACACATGATCAGATATACCAGTTTGGTGGAACCACAGGAAAATGTACCTTGTACTCTGTACTCCTGTTGTGAACCTGGTATAGTTACCCTGTCAGTGGAGTAGATGTGTCTGCAGGTCCCACATATTTTTTGTCGGCAGGGTGATGTTCCGTTTTGTTGAGGCCTACTCAAAGAACTCCTGACAATCATCGGTTTTAGATTGTGTGGTTGCCGATATGACAAGAGGGGAGGTTTAGGGAATATCTTTCTCAGTCTGTGATCCTTGTGTAAAATGGGATGAAGTTCCTTAGCAATCCTCCTTAAGATTTCCAGGTGTGGGTTGTAGGTGACAACCAAAGGGACACGTTCCTCTTTCTGGTTTTGCTTACATTTCAGAGTTCAGTCCTGGGGATGATGCTGGCTTTCCTGATTTGGGCCTCAGCCATAGGAGGACTGTAACCTCGTTTAATGAAAGTGTTCTTAAGGCGATCCAGGTTCTTGTCTCTGTCCAACCTGTCAGAACAAATCCGGTTGAACCTTATAGCTTGGCTGTAAATTATAGTTCTTAATGTGCTTGGGATGAAAACTGTCATATCTTAGGTATGTGGGACAGTCTTGTAGGTTTGCGATATACAGAGGTTTGTATGTTGTTACTCCTGATGTATATGGTGGTGTCCAGAAAGTTAATCTCTGTGTGAGAGTAGGTAAGTTTCAATTTGATTGTAGGATAAAATAGGTACAGTATTTGTGATTTTATCTTTAGAGGTACATGTTCAACTTAAACTACAGCTGCACGTGACATTAAAATATCCACATCAGATCTGTAATTCAAATACGGTAGGTTTCTGGGGATTTCTTTAAATACTGGAAAGGAGTTTAAAGGGGCACTATAGCTGTTGACAAACAGAACTTGGAGTGGAAGTAAACTGTGAAGAAGGATCAGAGCCTGGTTTTGGTAGCTGAGGCTGAGTAAGATGTCTTGTAGCTGCAGTTAAAATTAACGTGTTAACTGTACAGTGGGTTTGGTGAGTACAAATAATCATCCATTTAAGATATGGGTTATCTAGAAGCACTTTACTAGACAAGGACACTGTTCACTAGAGCTGAGAACGGAATGGTTAAATTCCTAAACAATAAAAAGTACTGTATAGAGCCTAATGCTGGGAATAAACGGTACCGCTCGATCGAGCCATTAGATGGCTCGATTGATCATTTCCGACATGTCCGATCACCCGCCAGATTGATTCTGCGCTTGATACCGTGGGCGGGACAATGGAAAAAGATAAGTAAAAGGAGCAGAAAATAAGAGACTCGTCTGCGGGGACGAGCGGGAATCAATCTGGCGCATAATCGAGCGGTACAAACGTACCATGTATTCCCAGCATTAGGCTCTATACAGTACTTTTATCGTTTAGGAATTTAACGATTCCGTCCTCAGCTTTAGTGAACAGTGCCCTTTAACCATGCATTGGGTCTTCAAGGCATGAGAAATTCAGGTTTCATCAGATGGTATGAATAGGTCGGAGCAGTGCTTTTCAGCGCTGCTAGATTTGGGCGCAGCCAGCGCCTCCATAGACTGTAATGGTAATCAGTCTACAGCGGCGCTCAGTGAGAAACGTCAGCTCCGCCAGGAGACGGAGCCGAAGATTCTTAAAAAACACAATAATTCGGCCTCCAGCAATAGCTGGAAGCCAAATTATTTCATTACCCCACTATCGATGGCGGCCTGGAGGGGGAATAGTAATTAACACGGCCCGGACTTGTGCAAAAGCAGGATCAGCCATATACCGACAGTATCCTGCGCCCAAGTCTACCGGCGCCGATTTCAAATGTACGCTGAATAGGTGCCCAAGTGAGGTTCAGTCTGTCCAGACTGGAGATGGTTGGGCGTAGAAATGGTCTATGACAGTTTCCCAACTCTGTCCTCAAAGCCCTCCAACCAGGGCTGTGAAGTCGGTACAGAAATCCACCGACTCATACTCCGACTCCTCAGTTTAGGATTCCACCGACTCCGACTCCTCTAATTTGCATATTACAATCTTGTTGATTGAAAGTATGTAACATGAAATTCGTCTCTTAACTGCCAACGCTTAGGAATTTTAAAAGACAACTGAAGTGAGAAGGATATGGAGACTGCCATATTTATTCCCTTTAATCATAGACTAAAACTAGTCCTTGGTAAGAGTACTTGTAAAAGATACAGACCGGAACAAAGAACATCTATCAGGCCCTAAGCAATGTAACTGTGGGTACATGTAAGAGTGATGTGCAGGTACTCTGCAGGGGACTAAGGGGATTCTTCCTCTATTACACATTCTTCATGCACAATCTGAACCAGGTTTATGGGTGATAGACAACACCTCTGTGTTCAATGTGCACAACATTCTCAGTGGATTCCCTGAAGCTCTGTGGAGAGTGCATATGTAGAGTATAGTACTACTGTGTAACAAAGGAAACCTGAGACAGATGAAATTAAAGTTTTATACATACCTGGGGCTTCCTCCAGCCCCCTTCAGGCTAATCAGTCCCTCGCTGTCCTCCTCCGCCACCTGGATCTTCTGCTATGAGTCCAGGTACTTGAGCCAGTCTGGTGTAGTGAGCATGCACACACTCCGCCGCCGGGAGCGTACTACACCTGCGCAGCACTATTGCGCAGGTGCAGAACGCTCCTGGCTGTGGAAGTGGCATGCGGCCGGACTGCGCTGACTGGCTGAATTACCAGGACTCATAGCAGAAGATCCGGGTGGTGGAGGTGGACAGTGAGGGACTGATTAGCCTGAAGGGGGCTGGAGGAAGCCCCAGGTATGTATAAAACTTTACTTTTTATCCTCAGGTACCATTTAATTCGTAGTCACCAAACCAAATTTTAACAACATATCAAATTATTTGATTTCATGAGCAAAGAGAGTGCGTACATTTGCATAAATCTGAATCAACGCAGAATTATTTCCATCTCATTGACCATCTCTATTAGTGACACGGCTACACATCAGGCTTTATACTTACAGCATAGATGTTATTTAGTATATATAAGAGATTCCAGTGTACACATCATATATACAGTCACAATCAGATGTGTATATCTGACTTTAAAAATACGGGGACTGCTTTATTGAAGCAGCACAAGTAACTAATTTTGATTGGTTTATTTCATTTTTGTGGCCTAAGCACAGCTATTACTGTATATATACATTATTTATGATGACTATTATCTGAGAAATAGAACATTTTATCATATTTTCTATTTTAATTACAGTTTAAATTCATTAGGAGTCGGTGCATTTTTTCCCAACTCCGACTCCAGGCACCTGAAATTGCCCCGACTCAGACTCCACAGCCCTGCCTCCAACAGTACATGTTTTGCAGAAAACCACAAACATACACAGGTGGGGTAATTAGTGTCTTAGCAGAGCTGATTAACTACCTCTGTGGATTTCCACAAAACATGCACTGTTGGTGAGCCTTGAGGACAGGGTTGGGGAACACAGGTCTATGAGATGTTCATTTTTCTGACCTGTGTGGAAATATAATGGAAACGAAATGCAGCTTGCAATGGGGCCAATTCACAACAGCAGGAAGTGCTTTTGATTGGCTGCATTCCAAGCTGCATACAAATTTGCTATCTCATTGATCATCTTTAGATGGAGTCCTAATAGAAAAAGTTTCAGTCAAAAGCACATTCAGGCCAGAAACCCACTAGGAGCAATTTTCTGAGCACTTTGCGATTTGAAAACTCTTGCTAATGTAATGCTATGGGGTGTGATCCCATTTGAGCGATGTGATTTTATAAAAATCCTCCATAGCATTGCATTAGCAAGAGCTTTTTCAAATCACTAGCGATTAGAAATCGCTCCTAGTGGGTTTCTGGCCTTAAAGCCAGTGGGTACCACTTTAAAAATCAAAAAGTCAGATACTCACCTAAGGAGAGGGAAGGCTTGGTCCTAATGAGCCTTCCCTCTCCTCTCCCGGTGCTGCGCTGGCTCCCCCGTTCGCGTTCGCAGCTGCAGGGACTTCAAAGGTCTTCGGGAGCACTCGGGCTTCCGAAGACGGGCCGCTCCATACTACGCACGTGCGAGTGCGTCATAGAGGGCTCCCGAAGGCTTCCAAAAGCTCCCTTCAGCTCATTAGGACCGAGCCTTCCCTCTCCTTAGGGGAGTATCTGACTTTTTGATTTTTAAAATGGTAAACATTCACTTTAATGTGAGATCAGCAGACTGAGAGGACTGAGAGGACCTCTACTCTTCTAGGGACTACTTGCAAAGGTGTGGTTATGACACAGAAAAGAAGAAACTCCAAAAATAGTGCACTGATGCCCTTTTCAGAGCTGGTATAACTGGCGTTAGCAGCGTCCTTCTGAAAAGGTCATAGGAGAGAGGTCAGAAAAACGCAGGTCAGTGTTCCTCAGGTATGTAAGGACTTTGTGGTTTCTTACAATTTAAAAAAGGAACCCGATGTGTGAGACCTATGGAAGCTGCCATATTTATTTTCTTTTAAACAATACCAGTTGCCTGGCAGTCCTATTGATCTTTCTGGTAGCTAGGCTCTAAATCAAACAGCTGCCTGAAACAAGCATGCAGCTAATCCTGTCAGATTTGTCATAGACATCTTATCTGCATGTTTATTCAAGGGTCTATGCCTAAAGGTCTGTACACACGCCGGACTGCAGGCAACGACTGGTCTGTCGTCACCTCCCGCTGTACGGGTTTTCAGCAGACAGTCCGGCATGTGTACAGTCTGCAGACAGACTGTACACACGCCGGACTGTCGCTGGAACGCCCACCCAGCGGGAGGTGACGACGGACCCGTCGTTGCCTGCAGTCCGGCGTGTGTACGGACCTTTAGACCTCGTTCACATCATTTAGTGCAGATAGCTGTACGATTGCAAGCTATCTGCGCTGCTAATCCCATTCGCTACATTTGTGAATAATAAATGTAGAGGTGCGATAGCGCATCGCACTGCTGTGCAGCGCTTATGATGGAAACAGCAGAAGTGCTGTCTAGGCACTTCTGCCCTTCTTGCATGTAACACCTCATACGCACTAGTGCCAACATGCGAATGGCAGCGCGTATGATGTTAACGAGGGCTAAAAGTATTGGAGGCAGAGAATCAGCAGGACTGCCAGGCAACGTGCATTAGTTAAAAAGTAATAAACATGTCAGCTTCCATATCTCTCTCACCGTGGGTTACCTTGAATCTACCTTCGGAAAAAAGTGCACTAGAAAAAAAACTTTGGCATCAGTACTGGTGTCCCCGTACACCATTTAGCAATCTACCATGCTGGATCTCTAAACTACCAAAACCAGTAACGGCCCGCCGAGGCTGCCGGTTTTACAGACACACTGCTGCTCTGCAGGTCAGATCAGCAGCATACACCTGGGCCTGCTGAAACTATTAGATAAGCTATGCACAGATTTATAGATTTGGTGATTCATGTAGTGATGCCTATATATAAAAACTTTAATCTTGTGCGCAGGGGACATTGTATTGCTTACCCATAGGACAACCAATTTTCATATCAAAGCAAAAAATTCCATGGCAGACCTAAGGACTGAAAATGATGGAAAATCTCTGCGATGGGATTACAACAATAACCATCCCAAACTCCTAAAAATGTTTTGAAACCTTTTACACACTAATCAAAATTAAAATACATTTTCCTGAAATTGGAATTTATGGTATGAAAAAAAAACCAAACAAAAAAATAAATAAAAATCGCATTACCGTCAGATAAACATAGAAAGTAGTATACTGAAAGCTACCGGTAAATGCTGATTAACATCCTGTGACAGAGGGAAACCTGAAACCTTCCCTTTTAGTCTACCTTCGTAGATTATATCCTTAGGGCACATCTTATAAAAAAAAAAAAAAAAAAAAAGGCCCCACCTCAATTTAGCATGTCAAAGCAGCATTGTCTTCTGTGCCTCTTTTAAACTAAAATGGAGTCAACTTTTTCCTAAGACAAACCGATAGATGTTTAAAACAAACATTCATTAAAAGATTAAAACTAAGATATCACCAAATCAGGACAATATGTGTAGCTGAAGATTCAAATGTAGGTGAAAGCTTGTTTTAAAGCACCGGTGTTTAAACATGAAAGTAAAAACTTGTCAAATGACCCAAGATCTTTTCAAGCTGCCTGCTGCTAGTTACAGAACTATGTCATTGACAGCAACAGGTCATGACATGAGCCAAGCTAAACAGAATTTAACTCCAAGCAGTCCACACTGAAAATAAGGCGTGTAAACATTTCAGAAATTGAATACAGTAGAGTCTTGGCTATCCGGCACCAACAGGGGATTGGCTGATGCCGGATAAGTGTGCTTTATGGTTGCCTGAGGCTCAATGTTAAAAATAGGCCTAGCTAATAAGAGTGCTATACCCCACTCTATATACATATCATGAACTCTATATTAAATGTTCAAATACAGAAATTGAAAGTATATTAACCTTGGGGGAGCCGTGGAAACCAGTCTTTAAAAGGAACCTGAGGTGTGAGACCTATTGTGGTTGCCATATTTATTTCCATTTAAACAATACCAGTTGCCTGGCAGTCCTGCTAATCTCTTTGGCTGCAGTAGTGTCTGAATCACACACCTGAAATAAGCATGCAGCTAATCTTGTCAGATTTGTAGACATTGATCTGCATGCATTGTTCAGGGTCTATAGGTGCGTACACACGCACTACAAAAGGAAACGCCTTATCAGTCCGCCGACAGCACGTACACACGCACTACTGTCGGCTAAAGACCGTCCAGCGGGAGGGTCCGGCGGACCAGTCATTTCCTTTTGTAGTGCGTGTGTATGCACCTTTAGGCTTAAAGTATTAGAGGCAAAGGGTCAGCAGGACAGCCAGGCAATGTGCATTATTTAAAAGGAAATACACATGTCAGTCTCTATATCCCTCTCACCTCAAGTTCCCTTTAAAGCACAGGTGTGGAACTTCAGGCCTGGAGGGCCAGATCCATGCCAGTGTTTAGGATGGACTGAGAAAGAAAAGAATGTGTTCTACCTGATGGACCACACCTTCCCTGATTCAGTCCCATCATGTAATTTGAGCTGTGTCAAAAATGTGTGAGGACCTCGGCCCTCGTAGGACCGGCGGTTCGACATCACCTCCTTTAAAGGGAACCTAAACTGAGAAGGAGATGGATTTTTCCTCTGACTCTCCTGCTGATCCTGTGTCACTAATACTTTTAGCCACAGCCCCTCAACAAGCATGCAGATCAGATGCTCTGACTGAAGTCAGTGTGGATTAGTTGCATACTTGTTTCAGGTGTGTGATTCAGCCACTACTGCAGCCAAAAAGCTCAGCAGGACTGCCAGGTAACTGGTATGGTTTAAAACTGGGCTGTGGAGTCGGTACAAAAAACACTGACTCCAGGTACCCAAAATTGGTCTGACTCCACCTACCTGGTTTAAAAGGAAACATCCATATCGCTCCCAGTTGAGGTTCCCTTTAAGTACATAGCCCACTAATAGCCTAAGAAGTTGGTTGAAGTAAGCCTTTACCACTGTGAGTACTGCCAGCAATTTGTGCTGGTTGGTTGAGACGCTACTGTAACTTTATATAATCCCAGGTGCCAGGGTTCATTACAAGTGTTAGTCGATTCCTAACTTTTGAAGTTTTCTCTAAAACACAAATAAATAAATGCATAGAGAGAAACTTTTAGCTATTGAGAAAGAGAAGGGTGTCCCAGTGCTACAACTGTTGCTTTTAATTCTCCCAGCAAATCCGCCAACCTACACCTGGATCCAGTGAGGTGTTGGAAATCCAATACAAAGGTAGAAGTAACCGGATCTCCACCTGGATTTTTGCAACTGTAGCTTATTTATTATGGTATCAGAAGTGGAATGCACAGTGCATTCCTCAGCTATAATACCACAATAAACAGGCTATATTTGCATAAATGCAGGTAGTGATCTGGTCACTTCTTCCTTTCCCCTTTAGCCATAAACCAGGGAGGGGACAGACATCTGGGGTTTCTCTCATTATGAAAAGGCATTCCACCTTATCTCTCAGGACCTAGCTTTACATAAATGGAGGTAACTACCAGTACCCCTACCTCCTGTTGGGCGTTGAAGGTGGGGATGAGCCACATAGGCCGAGACAACAATTCTGGGCATTCCCCTTCAAACGAGTAATTTATATTCCCGTTTAACTGTCAGTTACATTAGGATATTATATGGAGAATGTTAATTGCATCTTACATTACACGGGAGGTACTCTTTAAAGTGAACCTTAAGCCAGGAAAAAACAAGAGTTTTTCTCACCTGGGGCTTCTACCAGCCCCCTGCAGCAGTCCTGTGCCCTCGCAGCCACTCACTAATCCTCTGGTCCCCCGCTGCCAGCCAGTTTCATTTTTGCCGACCTGCCCGTCAGGAATGGCTACGCGTAGCTTTTTCCGCATTCCCGACTGCAATTAGCGCTATTGCAGGCCGCAACGCGCACGAAGATACCCGTTGCCGCATACATATGCGTTTGTAATGCGGCAACGCGTATTTCTGTACGCGTTGCGGCCCGCAATAGCGCTAATTACAGTCGGGAATGCAGAAAAAGCTACGCGCGGCCAGTCATTACAGGCCTGTCGGCAAAAACGAAACTAGCTGGCAGCGGGGGACCAGAGGATTAGTGAGTGGCTGTGAGGGCACAGGACTGCTGCAGGGGACTGGTAGAAGCCCCAGGTGAGTAAAACTTTTTTTTTCCTGGCTTAAGGTTCACTTTAAAAGGATACCAGAACCGAAAGGTTCTGGTAAAAATGATAGCTGTAGTGTGTGGGGGGTAAATGATAGCTGCAGTGTGTGGGGGGTGAAAAGTACATACCGTCCGCTCCTCCTGTCGCCATTAGTGTAATATACATGCCGGTGTCCCGGCGACTTGCTTGACCTTAGTCCCGGACATACTGCGCCCTGTGTGCACAGTATGTCCTCCCCTCTTCACTTCTAGCCGGCGCACAGTGAGCAGCTCAGGAGCACGCTGAACCTCCGTCTCCTCTGGGCTGCATGTGCGCTCCACTAAACCAAGCGTCACATGCTAATCATTATGTGACGCTTGGTTAAGCATATCAAAGATTAAAAAAAACAAGCATTTGTAGAAAGTACAATTGTTGTGGGGTTTGTCCAACACTAGGTGCAATCCGCACTATGGTGTGTTCCCTCTGTGCTTCCATATACAGTAATTGAGCCGACAGCATCCTGCATATCCTTTGGAACGCAGAGCACAGAGTGTGCGACATCACTTCCGGTGGAGAGACTCGGCATCCTCAGTCAGATCCAGTACATCCGCGCGAGCGGTGTTTATGCACATTGCACGGAGGACTTCATGTATCAGCAGGAGGTATTTCCCTTATACCTATGCTGCTTGCAGGTACTGTTTTCGCATATTTAATACAGTGGCTGGTTTTCAGGGACATTGCATCCTCCAGCCATCGAGCGCCAGGTCCTCCTAGTGTTTATATTGACTCTGAATTGTTTGGGGTTTGAGGACTGACCCTGAGATTTCTGACCTAGGCTGCTTTTTTTCACCAGTGCGCCCACTGCTCTCTTTTATATATGTCTAAATGGGGAAGCGTGTGCAAGCTGCACAGACCTGCGCTGATCCGTTCTGAACACCACAGCTCCTGCTCACTGTCATGGTTGGTCCAGTGCTACTTATGAACCTAGCATCCTGCTGGACAGGAAACAAATGACGTATGTAAGTAATGATAGAGATATACATACGGCCAGAACCCGCCAGAGTCACTTCGGGTTCTGGCCGGGCTAAACTACAAGTGGCCATCTACCTGCGGCCAATGTGAGAAGTGAATTAAGATTTCCGGCTGCCGCCTTATGCTGTCAATGTAAGAAATGAAACCGGTTCCTCGGCTCTGGCTCCTTCTATTCTGCTCTGGCAGCCGGGGACATACATGCCCCCCCTGGAGTCGTTGGTTGTCGCAGGGAAGCAGCACGTGAACACTGCAGACATTGCTTCTGGCAGTACCGGCTCTGCAGGAAGGAACGGCTGGAATTCCTGCCGCTACCAACGACCTGGGGCGGGGGAGGGTCAGGGGAATTTGGGGGAGATGCATGTGTCCCTGGCTGCCAGAGCTGAATAGGAGGGGGCAGGCGGGGACACCAGAGACCAGGAACTGGCTTTATTTCTCACATTGAAATGGAAAGTTGGCCGCCGGGAATCCAGAAATCTTAATTAATTTCTCACATTAGCTGCAGTGAAATGGACACTTCTAGTTTTGCCCGGCCAGAACCTGAAGTGGCCAGACTTCAGGTTCTGGCCGTAACATATACACTGCTCGCCTCATGAATATGCAAATGCTTTAATCTAGCTTCCTGCCCAGTTTAAAATGGAAGGAGACAAGTCTCAGGGTTGCTCTCCTGAGGACATTCTGAGAAAAGATGCCAGTTGAACTTACCTGGGGCTTCTTTCAGCCCCCTGAAGTACTCCTAGTGCCTCGTCGTCATTCCACACTGCTCCATTCAGCAGCAGTTCCCTTCTAAATGCTGCCTTTTATAGCTAAATTATCCGCTTTTCATACGCAATTTTAATATGTGAATTTATGTTGCGATGTCTCATTACCATTTGGTATATTGAGATTATGTGTCTAATTTATATATCAATAAAAGTATTTATCTTTGTACACTAAGGTGGCTGATGACCCATGTATATTGGTGCTACTTTTTGTGACCTATTTGTTTAGGGTTAGCTCCGCCCACTACCTCTTTGGTGGGTAAGGTGACAAAGAATACATATACGACCCATGCCACTACTCTCTGTTTTTTTTTAACCCTTCTAAAAGCTGTCCGACAACCAGTCACAGCTACCGCACAATCGCAGCCCTGGCCACGCACCTCAACTGCACATGTGCAGTTCCAATTTTTACGAACTGTGCAAGCGCAAAACCCTCCCTGCAAAGGTAGCACAATCAAGAGGCAGCTGTCAGCAGCACACTGCTGCTTATCGTAGAAGCGCAGAATGACAGTGAGGGTACAGGACTACAAAGAGCTGGAAAAAGCCCCAGGTAAGTTAGGCTGGCCACTTTTTTTTTGCTTTGCAATGGGGCAGAGCAATATAATTGCATTGTACTGCATTGTACTGACAACGCAATTATATTATCCAACGCAATGCACCATAGTGAACATTAGGGTTGCAACAGTATGAAATTCCATGGTATGATAACCATCAAAAAAAATACCACGGTGTGACGGCATTACAGTATACGGTATTTAACAATTATTTGGACCTGGGCCCCACCCCCTTACATTAAATAATGTGCCCCCACCCGCCAGAAATAGGTGGCTGCAGCATAGGTATAGCCAGTGGTAGGTGGCCGCAGCGTAGCTAGCCAGGGATAGGTGTGGCCAGTAGTAGGTGCTTGCAGCATAGGTAGCCAGGGATAGGTATAGCCAGTGGTAGGTGGCCGCAGCGTAGGTAGCCAGGGATAGGTGTGGCCAGTAGCAGGTGCTTGCAGCATAGGTAGCCAGGGATAGGTGTAGCCAGTGGTAGGTGGCCACAGTATAGGTAGCCAGGGATAGGTATAGCCAGTGGTAGGTGGTTGCAGCATAGGTAGCCAGGGATAGGTGTAGCCAGAAGTAGGTGGTCGCAGCATAGGTAGCCAGGGATAGGTGTAGCCAGAAGTAGGTGGTCGCAGCATAGGTAGCCAGGGATAGGTGTAGCCAGAAGTAGGTGGTCGCAGCATAGGTAGCCAGGGATAGGTGTAGCCAGAAGTAGGTGGTCGCAGCATAGGTAGCCAGGGATAGGTGTAGCCAGAGGTAGGTGGTCGCAGCATAGGTAGCCAGGGATAGGTGTAGCCAGTGGTAGGTGGTCACAGCATAGGTAGCCAGAGATAGGTGTAGCCAGAAGTAGGTGGTCGCAGCATAGGTAGCCCAGGATAGGTGTAGCCAGTGGTAGGTGGCCGCAGCATAGGTAGCCAGGGATAGGTGTAGCCAGAAGTAGGTGGTCGCAGCATAGGTAGCCAGGGATAGGTGTAGCCAGAAGTAGGTGGTCGCAGCATAGGTAGCCAAGGATAGGTGTAGCCAGTGGTAGGTGGTCACAGCATAGGTAGCCAGGGATAGGTGTAGCCAGTGGTAGGTGGCCGCAGCATGGGTAGCCAGGGATAGGTGTAGCCAGAAGTAGGTGGTCGCAGCATAGGTAGCCAAGGATAGATGTAGCCAGAGGTAGGTGGTCGCAGCATAGGTAGCAAGGGATAGGTGTAGCCAGTGGTAGGTGGTCACAGCATAGGTAGCCAGGGATAGGTGTAGCCAGGGATAGGTGTAGCCAGTGGTAGGTGGTCGCAGCACAGGTAGCCAGGGATAGGTGTAGCCAGTGGTAGGTGGCCGCAGCATGGGTAGCCAGGGATAGGTGTAGCCAGTAGTAGGTGAGCGCAGCATATGTAGCCAGGGATAGGTGTAGCCAGGGATAGGTGTAGCCAGTAGTAGGTGCTTGCAGCATAGGTAGCCAGGGATAGGTGTAGCTAGAATTAGGTGGCCAGCACAGAGAGCCGGAGGGAGGGAGAGGGGACAAATACTCACTTGTCAGCAGCCAAGTCCTCACGCGTGTACTGTGCTTCATTCTACTTCCTGTTTGTGCTTGCATCATCTCCTTGTAATAGCACCCAGGGGGCGCTGTTTCAGGGAAATGTGATGAAAGAACAATGAAGCCCAGTACAGCGTGGAGGACGGACCTGGCTGCAAATGAGTATTGCCGCAAGTGAGTGTTTATCCCCACCGCTGTTCGTGCGCCGCTCCGCCCACCGGTAGCCCCACCCCCTGAAACCGGTAAAACGAGATTGTCCACGGTACGATTACCGTGCATAAATCATACCGTGATATATTGTCATACCGGTATACCGCGGCAACCCTAGTGAACATAGCCTTAAAGGATACTGCAGCCCACAGGCTGCGGAGAGATAAAACCTGCAATGTGTAGGGAAAGAAAAGGGCATGCTAGCTTTAAAGTGGAGCCGCTGGAGCGCACACGCAGGAGGCGGGGGAGTGTCCGTACTTCTGGCGTCATGATGCGACGCCAGAAGCGAAGATTACAGGAAATACTGCGCATGTGCGGCGCAGTATGTCCGGGTCAGGGGTCAGGCGAGTCGGCCACTACCGGGAGCTGTGGCTGACGAGCGGGACCCGACGGCAGGGAGCGGTGAGTATGTCCTTTTCTTTCCCTACACATTGCAGGTTTTATCTCTCTGTGGGCTGCAGTATCCTTTAAGCTGTGTACACAGGCTAGATGAAACTCGGCCGGGGCAGCTAATAACGACCACCACTCAAGAATCTAGTGTGTGTGTACAGCATCCCCCAACACTTTGGCCAGGATAGATTCGGCCGAAGAGCACTGTTCTCCCCACTCAGCCCCTCCTACTGCTCATGTGCCTCTCCATCTCCCATCCTTCCCCGCACTTAGCAACAGAATGCGTTGCTAGCCTGCAGGCATGTGCAGCAATAGAGATGGCAAATGATAAGCTAACAATTCCAGCCTGAATGCAGCTTTGAACTGGGCGACAAGCACTTCCTGATGAATTTGAGTGACCCAATTCCAAACTGCATTCAATTTTACATAAAATCTATATACAAGCTGGATTTATTTGCATCTAATTGACCCTCTTTATGAAGAAACAATTTTTCCTCTCAGCACCTGACTGGCAGTATAAAAACATTTTGCTCCAGGACTTATGTGATCTAGCGATCTCTCAGATCAACTCTCCCCAGTATATCACCAGCATTGGCTTGTAAGCTTAGTGGGGAAAGGGTGTATTTCCCTCATGTGTTATGCTGGGGATACACGGTACGTTTCTGTACCGTGCATCGAGCAGCTGATCCGGCCAGCTGATAATATTCAGCTGGTCCGATCACGCTGCTGAACTCCTGCCCGCTCGATCCCCACCGGCGGACAACGGCAGGGAATCGAGCAGCTGATAAGGAGTGCCGGCGGGGACGCGCGGTAATTGATCCGCGCAGACAAGCGGGGATCGATCCGGCGGCTAATCGGCCGCCGGATCGACCAGTGTATTCCAAGCATAAGGTTTCTGTGATTGCCTCATGCTTGTGATTTACACCCATTAATTAAAGTGGACCTGAACTCTTGCACAGGACAGATGGAAAACAGAGAAATTCGCCCTGCATGTATTTAGAGAGTTTAGCCTGTCTAATCACCCCTCATCTGTGACTAATCACAAGTTTGATCTCTTCCGTGTTACCTGACTGCCACGGCAGATAAACTCATATGAAAGCACAGGATATTAACAATATGTCTGCTTACATGAAAGCAGGAAGTAGAAACGGTGTAGATTTATTGCAGGATTTGTATCAGCTGTAACAGAGAAATGTTTTTTCTTTTAAGGTTATTATGCTGTTGCGCATCTTTTAGAGCAGAGAGGAAGTTCTGAGTTCAGGTCTGCTTTAAGTAAATTGTACAGTACCACTTAATATGTTGCCACTTTTAAAAGATTATAATAGTAATAAATTATTCATAACAGGGTTAAAGGGATCCAGATTTCCAATAAACTCTGTAGCCTGTAGGCCCCGTTCACACTGCACGCGTTTCCAGCTGCGTTTTGGAAACGCGTGCGGGAGGCCGACACGCACGACATCAGACAGTGCATAGAGTGCACTGTCTGATGTTCACACTGCATGCGTTCCAGACCTGAGCGGTCCGGGAACGCATGCTGCATACATTTTTTGTAAAAACACGTGGCTGTCCCATTCACTTTTCAGTGATGGGATCAGCCACGCAACGCACACAAACGCGGATGGCGTGCGTTCGCATGCGTTCCGCGCGCATGGCCATCCGCGTTTGTGATGTGAATGGGGCCTAACTGTTATGCCAGGAAACCGCACAACTGGAGCTACTTTATGTACTGGGTAATGTGTATTTCTTATAGAGATGAAATTATCACTTGACCACCCTACCCAAGCTTCTGAATACAGAGAACACAGAATAGCAAGAATTGGAAGGGAGTAATAAGTGATAAGTTTTGGGATTGGAGCTGAATACAGGGGGCGTAGCAATCGCCATAGCAACTGCTCTGGGGCCCTGGAGTAGAGGGGGCCCAGGTTGCACTTGATGTTCACTATTAACTTTCCTTTCCTTCTCCACCTTCTGACTTTGTCTCTTAGCTCAACGGCTATACACAGTGTACATTGCAAGGGAATGTACAGTAAATTGCCCAGTCAACTCCTATCCATAGAACAGGTAGCATTGCTCAAGAGTGCCTAGTTCTTCTGAGGCATACATAGTGTTGGGTGAACAGTGTTCGCCACTGTTCGGGTTCTGCAGAACATCACCCTGTTCGGGTGATGTTCGAGTTCGGCCGAACACCTGATGGTGTTCGGCCTTTTAAGTTCGGGTTCGCCCCGAACTACTAATTGGCCGCCGAACAGGGCCCCTGTTCGGCCGAATACTGCCCCCCTATGGGGTCGCAGGCATAAGGGGGGAGCATGCCCCGAACGCGGGGGGGGGGGGGGGGTGGTCGGAAATTCCCCCCACCCCCTCCGCTAGCGCTCCCCCCTCTGCCCGCTTCCCCATACAAAAGTTTCAGGAAGTACCGGTCCGGTGGTAGTGGGTGGCTGGCTGGCAGTGGGCGGCACTGTGAAGTGAGTGACTGAGGAGGAGGAGTCCGGAGAGTGACGCGTTGAGGGAGGCCGGGCAGCGGGCGGTTCAGCAGTAGTACCGTACTACTGCTGAACCGCCCGCTGCCCGGCCTCCCTCAACGCGTCACTCTCCGGACTCCTCCTCCTCAGTCACTCACTTCACAGTGCCGCCCACTGCCAGCCAGCCACCCACTACCACCGGACCGGTACTTCCTGAAACTTTTGTATGGGGAAGCGGGCAGAGCGCTAGCAGAGGGGGTGGAGGGAATTTCCGACCCCACCCCCCCCCCCGCGATCGGGGCATGCTCCCCCCTTATGCCTGCAACCCCATAGGGCCCCCAAAAGCGGGATGTTCGGGGAGTTCGGGGTTCGGCCCGAACATGCCGAACATTGCGGCCATGGTCGGCGAACTTTCCCGAACCCGAACATCCAGGTGTTCGCCCAACACTAGGCATACATATAAAATCGTCGCCGGGAGACATAGGCGCAAAATACAGCCGGTATGGCTTATTCTGCTGCTGCACAAGTTACGGCCCAGTGTTCTCCCCAGAATTTTTTTCCAGCCGGGTGGCATGAAATAGTAGCCGGGTGGCATGAAAAAGTAGCCGGGTGGGTCGAGAAGAAAATGCAGGGCAACTCTGCTTACAGCATAGGAGGAGGTGAAGAGGTGAGCCGATGACAGCCGGGTGGTCACCAAATCTAGCTGGGTGGAGCACCCGGCTAAAAGAGCCTGGGGAGAACACTGCGGCCTATGATGCCAGTGCCGGCTGCGCCCAAATCTTCCTGCGCTGAAAAGAACTGCTCCGCTTCTGAGGGCCCCATGAACATTTTGCTATGGAAGCCCGTAGTTTCACTGGCTGAATATCAGGGGTGCTGCTGGAAATCGGCAAATCATGAAAATGTATATTTTTTATAAGCAGAAAAAATAAAAAAAAACACTACTTCAAATGTCTTTCTATAACACCAGTGCAGCAAGGATTCATTTTCTGCAAACTCTACACAACAGCAGTCAGCAGTATGCATTCCAGTTTAGAACTTGGGAGATTCCAGCGCTCACTCTCCTTGGCCCCAACCACAAACAAAAAAGAAAGCAAAAAAAAAAAAATAATAATAATATTGATAGCTGGATTTTATCAACACATTCATCAGTGATCAAATTCTCTTTATCAGTATAAATAAAAGACGCACACATTTCATCACCCTACTGGATACAACACTGTTATTGTGCGCTATGTAGATAGGCTAGATCAGTATGCTACTCACACACTGACAGGGTATAGTGCAGAGCAGAGAATCGCCCCCTCTGGATTGCCAGCACTTTGCGCCAATACGGATAATTATACGCACAACCTGATAGAGCAGCGAAGTAAGCAGCCCACCCGCACTATCTACATCAGCTTACATCACAGTAATATCATATCACAGTAATTACATACAACACAGAAGCCGGGCCACTCACTCAACATCCTGCAGCTCGCCCGACTCGTCGCCGCTCGGGTCTGCGGGCCCGTCCCCATGAATCATGTCATCAGCCGTGCACACCGCACAACAAGGAGTGGCCCGCACGGGTCCCGCAAGGATCCCTCTCTCTGCTCGGCCTCTTGCAGCTTTCCAAAGCTTCACTGAGAGTCAGCGGCCAGCTGCATTGTTGGAACTGTAGTTCTGTCACCGGCCGCTCTCTGCTATCTCTCACAGCAAGACTACAACCCCCAGAAGTCCGTACTGCGAGAAAACAGCGGATAGCGCCCTCTGGGGTGACATTATGGGAATGGTAGTGGATGCAGCGCTTGTGTTCGGTAACGAAATATTTGGGAGCTGTTAGTGCAGTAGAGATGGGATTGGGAAGTCCGGATCTTTTCAAGGATTCGGATCATTGAAAAGATCCGGATCATTGAAAAGATCCGAATCTTTGATCCGAATCTTTGAATCATTTTACAAGGGAAGCAGACTGGGGGTGAAATGACTAGCAGGACAGGACTTTCCCTGAACTAGAGTGACCAGATTTTTGTCGGCTCAACCTGGGGCGTGCGGAGGGGGCGGCGCGCCAAAAAATGGGGGGATGCGCGCCGCGCTGAATATGGGCGTGGCCATGACATTGTATGGGCGGAGCTAACATAATGATGTAGCAGCGAGGCATAAGAAAGCAGTGTTTACGCCATGATGTGGTCAAACGCGGATTCGCATCATGGGTGTGCAGAAACTGTGTGATGCTATTTAATAGTATACCGTAACCCCAAAGCAGCAAACATAGCCAACTATGACCATTAAATAATAAATGCAGCAACAGTTACCCCAGACACCAGAAAATAAACGCAATGTGGGCACATTTCAGCACAAAAGGCAATGTGGGCACATTACAGCACAAAATAAACGCAATGGGGGCACATTTCAGCACAAAATAAACGCAATGTGGGCACATTTCAGCACAAAATAATCGCAATGTGGGCACATTTCAGCACAAAACGCAATGTGGGCACATTTCAGCACAAAACGCAATGTGGGCACATTTCAGCACAAAATAAACGCAATGTGGGCACATTTCAGCACAAAACGCAATGTGGGCACATTTCAGCACAAAATAAACGCAATGTGGGCACATTTCAGCACAAAACGCAATGTGGGCACATTTCAGCACAAAACACAATGTGGGCACATTTCAGCACAAAACGCAATGTGGGCACATTTCAGCACAAAACTCAATGTGGGCACACTACAGCACAAAATAAACGCAATGGGGGCACATTTCACCTGGAAAAAAAAAGCATTCACTCACCTGGAAGAAGTCTCCTCTCGCTCCTGGCCGGCGCGCTGCTCCTGGGACAGTCTTGGTCCTCCTCCTACAGTCCCGCGCTGACAGGCAGAGCAGGGCTACGGCAAGATGGCGCCCAAAGCCCTGCACTGGAGACACAAATAGTCTCCAGTACAGGGATTCGGCAGCCATATTACCGTAGCCCTGCTCGCCTGCCGGTGTCGGAACACCGGAAGACTGAGGAGGCTGGAGCAGGGCGGCGGGCAATGAACTGGCACGGCGTCTATAGACGCCACTGCCAGTTCATGAAGATACAGTGGCCAGAGTGCCGAGGTCGGGACGTCCCGCAGCTAAATGCGTGACGTGTCCCGGGCATTTCGGGACGTCTGATCACTCTACCTGAACAGACTGTACATTCCGTTCAAGCCTGGCTGCTAGTATACCAAGCTATGTGTCAACTTCAGTGATATATTTTACTTTTAGTTCTGTTTTAAGACATGATATGTAGACTCCTGCAGGATGATAAGATAACTTTTCCCCACTTAAAGGAGTTGTCAGGGAAATTTTAATAAAATAAACGCTAGTTACCGGGGGCTTCCTCCAGCCCAAAGCTGCCAGGACCTCCCTCGCCGTAGCTCTGTCCGCAGCCGTTTGCCGGAGCTCCGACCCGGTCCCCGGCGATGACGTCAGAGCTCTGTACTGCGCCTGCGGGATCGGCGCTGTCAATCACCGCCACGTGGGCCGGAGTGGACTGCGCAGGCGCAGAACTACTGCGCCTGCGCAGTGCGCTCAGGCCCACGTGGTCGGTGATTGACAGCGCCGATCGCGCAGGCACAGTACAGAGCGACCTCCTGGTCGCTCTGACGTCATCGCCGGGGACCGTGTCGGAGCTCCGGCAAACAGCTGCGGGCATAGCTGCGGCGAAGGAGGTCCTGGGAGCTCGGGGCTGGAGGAAACCCCCGGTAAGTAGCATTTATTTTATTAAAATTTCCCTGACAACTCCTTTAAGGAGAGAGGTTTAGCAAGCAAGGGGCCTTATCCCCTCCAGAGTTAAAGGGAAGGTTCACGCAGCACCTAAAAAAAATAAAAATACAAATCCACATACAAATACAAAGTGTGTGCCACTGCCAGCAGCCCAGCACATTCAGTGACTACCTGTGTATGTGACAGGGAGCTGCACATTGTACTACCCAGTACTCAGGGCCGGCCCGCCCATGAGGCGGGGTGAAACTTTTGCCTCAGGCGGCACTTCTGGGGGGGCGGCACCCGCCCGTCTGTGTGTGTGGGGGGCCGCCCGAGCTGGAGGGGATAGCGGGCAGGAAGGGGGTATTGGGCCTAGCGGCAGGGAGGGGGGTCGGACCCCCCCCTCCCTCGCCTGGGTCCCCCGTCCTCCGCTCCCCTCCAGCTTTAAAAGTGACGTCGCTGGCTGCAGCTAGCTACATTGTAAGAGGCTACGCGCAGGAAGTGACGTCAGTGGAGCGCAGGCTCGAGCTGGAACGAGGAAGAGGTGAGTGATCCCCGCCCGTTGCCTCTTACAATGTAGCTAGCTGCAGCCAGGGACGTCACTTTTAAAGCTGGAGGGGAGCGGAGGACGGGGGACCCAGGCGAGGGAGGGGGGGGTCCGACCCCCCTCCCCGCCGCTAGGCCCAATACCCCCTTCCTGCCCGCTATCCCCTCCAGCTCGGGCGGCCCCCCACACACAAGGGGGGGAGGAGGGGCGGCGATTTTTTTGAAGATCGCCTCAGGCGGCAAAAAGTCTAGGGCCGGGCCTGCCAGTACTGCATATACCCCAGTGCCTGTTGTGTTTACTTAACCCACCTCATCACTGCATATACCTAGCTTTCTGTTGAGTGAACACAGGTCACTGCATCTAACTACCTGTTGTGTTGAGTGAACCCACCTCACTGCATCTAACTACCTGTTGTGTTGAGTGAACCCAGCTCACTGCATATACCTAGCTTTGTGTTGAGTGAACCCAGCTCGCTGCATCTAACTACCTGTTGTGTTGAGTGAACCCACCTCACTGCATCTAACTACCTTTATTGTTGAGTGAACCCACCTCACTGCATCTAACTACCTTTACTGTTCAGTGAACCCAGCTCACTGCATCTAACTACCTTTACTGTTGAGTGAACCCAGCTCACTGCATCTAACTACCTTTCACTGTTGAGTGAACCCAGCTCACTGCATCTAACTACCTGTTGTGTTGAGTGAACCCAGCTCACTGCATATAACTACCTTTATTGTCCAGTGAACCCAGCTCACTGCATATAACTACCTGTTGTGTTGAGTGAACCCACCTCACTGCATCTAACTACCTTTATTGTTGAGTGAACCCACCTCACTGCATCTAACTACCTTTACTGTTCAGTGAACCCACCTCACTGCATCTAACTACCTTTATTGTTCAGTGAACCCAGCTCACTGCATCTAACTACCTGTTGTGTTGAGTGAACCCAGCTCACTGCATCTAACTACCTGTCGTGTTGAGTGAACCCAGCTCACTGCATATAACTACCTTTACTGTTCAGTGAACCCACCTCACTGCATATAACTACCTTTATTGTTCAGTGAACCCAGCTCACTGCATCTAACTACCTTTATTGTTGAGTGAACCCACCTCACTGCATCTAACTACCTTTACTGTTCAGTGAACCCACTTCACTGCATATAACTACCTTTATTGTTCAGTGAACCCACCTCACTGCATATAACTACCTGTTGTGTTGAGTGAACCCACCTCACTGCATCTAACTACCTTTATTGTTCAGTGAACCCACCTCACTGCATCTAACTACCTTTATTGTTCAGTGAACCCACCTCACTGCATATAAATACCTTTATTGTTCAGTGAACCCACCTCACTGCATCTAACTACCTTTACTGTTCAGTGAACCCAGCTCACTGCATATAACTACCTTTACTGTTCAGTGAACCCACCTCACTGCATATAACTACCTTTATTGTTCAGTGAACTCAGCTCACTGCATCTAACTACCTTTATTGTTGAGTGAACCCACCTCACTGCATCTAACTACCTTTACTGTTCAGTGAACCCACCTCACTGCATCTAACTACCTTTATTGTTCAGTGAACCCACCTCACTGCATATAACTACCTTTATTGTTCAGTGAACCCACCTCACTGCATCTAACTACCTTTACTGTTCAGTGAACCCACCTCACTGCATCTAACTACCTTTGTGTTGAGTGAACTCACCTCACTGCATATACCTAGCATCCCCCCGAGATGGACAAAATGGACAAACCAGATAGAGGAAGATGTAGAGGCAGACCCAGAGGAAGGCCACCTGGCACCGGCAGGTCTGTGTGAGGTGGTGTTGCTTTGATTTCGTGCGGACCTGGCCCAAAGTACAGTGCTCAGAAGAAGGCACGTGCCATCACTTGCCAAAATTGTGAGGACGTGGTTGAGTATTTAACACAGAACACCTCTTCTCCCGCAGCCACTAGCGCTAGTACAAGTACCACATCCGCTGCATTTGACACTTCACAGGAGTTATTTGGTGGTGGTGGTAAAATTACTGATTCACAGCCACTACTGCAACAACAAGAAGAAGGCGCAGGTACACCACCTCATACGTCTTGGTTAGGTTAGGTGGCGATAGTATGGACGTAATGTGTGAGGAGGGAGATGATGAACCACCTGATGTTAGTGCAGTTGTGGAGGTGTCTGAGGAAAGCGAAGCTGGGCAGGAGGATTATGATGACGATTATACGGATGCGATGTATGTTCTCAATAGAGGAGATGACCAGGGGTACAGTTCAGAGGGGGAGTCAGAGAGGAGTAGGAGGAGACGAGTCCATGATAGAAGCAGAGGGAGCTTGTCCTCAGAAACAGCTGAGGGCAGTGTCCGGCGCCATGTATCGCCAACTATGGACACCCAGCCAACATGCCCTTCAACGTCAGCTAGTGATGCCACCATAGCGCCATCACCCCAGGGGGGCTCAGCGGTTTGGAAATTTTTTAACATGTGTGTCTCAGATCGGAGCAAAGCCATCTGTTGTCTCTGCCAGCAACAATTGAGCCGTGGAAAGGCCAACTCTCACGTAGGGACAAGTGCCTTACGAAGGCACCTGGAGAAAAGGCACAAACAGCTATGGCAAGAACACCTGAGGAAAAGCAGCACCCAAAAGAAAAGCCACCCTCCTTCTCCTCTTCCTCCTTCAGGTGCATCGTCTTCATCCGCTTTCTCCCTTGCACCTTCACAGCCACCCTCCTCCACACCCACTCTTCCCTTGAGCGGTTCCTTCTCCTCTGCCCACAGCAGTAGCCAGCTGTCCATAAAGGAAGTATTTGAGCGTAAGAAGCAAACGTCTGCCAGTCACCCTCTTGTCCGGCGTCTGACAGCTGGCGTGGCGGAACTATTAGCTCGCCAGCTATTACCATACAAGCTGGTGGAGTCAGAGGCTTTCCGTAAATTTGTGGCCATTGGGACACCGCAGTGGAAGATACCAGGCCGCAGTTATTTTTCATAAAAGGCCATACCCAAACTGTACCGTGCAGTTGAGAGGCAAGTGGTGTAATCTATTGCGAAGAGCGTTGGGTCAAGGGTCCACCTGACCACGGATGCCTGGTCTGCCAAGCACGGGCAGGGCCGCTACATTACGTACACAGCCCATTGGGTCAACCTGGTGGCCGATGGCAGCAAGCAGGGAGTACGCGGCTGCGTAGCGGACCAACTTGTGACACCTCCACGGCTTGCAGGCAGGCCTCCTACCACCTCCTCTACGCCTGCTACATCCTCTTCGCTGTCGTCATCCTCCTCCTCCTCCTTGGCTGGTGCCGCGATCTCTCCAGCTACACAGCCCCCGCACCCCAGGGCCTATGCTGCATGCCAGGTACGACGGTGTCACGCCGTCTTAGACATGTCTTGCCTCAAAGCGGAGAGTCACACTGGAGCACCTCTCCTGGCTGCTCTTAACAATCAGGTGGAGCAATGGCTGACCCCGCACAAGCTGGAGATCGGCAACGTGGTGTGTGACAACGGCAGCAATCTCATTTCCGCGTGGAATTTTGGAAAGCTGACAAATGTACCCTGCATGGCACATGTGCTGAATCTGGTTGTGCAAAGATTTGTGTCCAAGTACCCAGGCTTAGAGGATGTCCTGAAGCAGGCCAGGAAGTTGTGTGGGCATTTCAGGCGGTCTTACACGGCCATGGCACGCTTTACCGGTGAGACGCCTGATTTGCGATAGCCCGACTCGCTGGAATTCCACACTGCTCATGTTCTCTCACCTACTAGACCAGGAGAAAGCCGTCACCCAGTACCTGTATAATTACAGTACAAGGACACAATCTGGGAAGATGGGAATGTTGTGGCCCAACAACTGGACACTAATGTGAAATGCATGCAGGATCATGCAGCCCTTTGAGGAGGTGACCAAACTGGTGAGTCGCGCTGAGGGCACCATCAGCAACTTGATACTCTACGCCTACTTCCTGGAGCGTGCTGTGCGTAGAGTGGTGGATACAGCTGTGGAGGAGCGTGAATGAGAACAGTTATGGCAGGAGGAGTCGTGGGAGCAATTTTCATCCGAACCAGATGTTTCCTTAACACCTGCAGCAGCACAGAGGGGGGAGGAGGAGGAAGATGAGGAGTCGTGTGGGGAAGGTGAGGAGTCAGACTCGGATGATGATGATGAGGAAGGTGTTTCTGTGGAGGAGGAAGAGGCGGCGGAAGAAGAACAACCGCAGCAGCTGTCACAGGGGGCTTCTGCTGCTCCACGTTCCCGTGGTATTGTTCGTGGCTGGGGGGAGGAAGAGGACTTGCATGCCGTCACTGAGGAAGAGCAAGAGGAGATGGAGAGTACGCCTGTATCCAGCTTTGTGCAGATGGCCTCTTTCATGTTGTCCAGCCTGTTGAGGGACCCCCGTAAAAAACTCAAGGCGAATGACCTGTACTGGATGGCCACGCTACTAGACCCTTGGTACAGGCACAAAGTGGCGGACCTGTTAACAACTCAACAGAAGGCGGAAAGGTGCAGAAAGCTGCCAATGATGCTTTACAATGCGTTTAAAGGGACTCCGAGCAGTGCAGAAACTATGGAAAGATGCATATAATTTTAAAGCTCTCTTTCTCCTCTTTCCAATGATATATAAATCGCCACCCTACGCCTTTTAGTTTTCGCTATTTTCGCAATTGAAATTGCCGCGGCTGCGAATTCGATTGCGAAAATAGAGAAAACTAAGAGGCGTATGGCGACGATTTAGGGGTCGTCAGAAAGAGGAGAAAGAGAGCTTTAAAATGATATCCATCTTTCCATAGTTACATTGTATTACACAGGGCGACTTTTTCTGCTGAATGGAGCTGCTGACACTGGGGAAAGTGTCGTCCTGTGTAATACAAGTAACTATAGAAAGATTGATATCATTTCAAAGCTCTCTTTCTCCTCTTTCTAGCGACCCCTAAATCGTCGCCCTACGCCTTTTAGTTTTCTCTATTTTCGTGATTGAAATCGCGGCCGTGGCAATTTCAATCGCGAAAATAGCGAAAACTACAAGGCGTAGGGTGGCGGTTTATATATCATTGGAAAGAGGAGAAAGAGAGCTTTAAAATGATATGCATCTTTCCATAGTTTTTGCACTGCTCGGAGTCCCTTTAAGGGTGATGTGACCGTACAACGCAATAAAGGTACCACTGGCAGTAATCCTCCTCCTCCAAAGTCCACGCAGGCAAGGACAGGACGCTCCAGTGATCTCAGGGTGATGTCGGACATGCGGACATTCTTTAGTCCAACGCCTCGCCATAGTCCTTCTGGATCCACCCTTCACCAACGCCTGGACCGGCAGGTAGCCGATTACCTGGCCTTGAGTGTGGATGTAGACACTGCGAGCAGTGATGAACTCTTGGACTACTGGTTGCGCAGGCTTGACCTGTGGCCAGAGCTGTCCCAATTTGCCATACAACTTCTCTCTTGCCCTGCTGCAAGCGTCCTGTCAGAAAGGACCTTCAGTGCAGCTAGAGGCATTGTCACTGAGAAGAGACGTCGCCTAAGTCACGACAGTGTGCAGTACCTGACCTTTATCAAAATGGCAAAAGAGGCATGGATCCCGGAGGGCTACTGCACGACCAAAGCCTAAGTCAGTCCCCACACACAACATCTCTGCCTGCAGGCCGCTTGACTGTCTTCTCCGCCACCACCAACAGGGTCCAGGACTCTAGGCGGATTCCTGAATTTTTAAGGCCGCTGCTACCAGCGGCCGCTATACTAATTTTTCTGGTGCGTGTACACGCCTGCCTAATTTTCTCTGGCTGCACTGCGGGCGGCTGCAACAAAAAAACAAAAGGCATGTACATGTGCCCATCCCCCTTCGTGATCATTACCTTGCCGCGGTGAAGGGGCTTGCGTGGGGGTGGCACACAAAAGATAATAAGGTCGTTGCTTCATTGTGGTCAGACCAAATTTGATCAGCTGGACAGTCACTGTTGTTCTATCATTTAGCTACCACAGCCCGGCGACCATATGGGCTTGAAAACCGCCACGGCCTACACTCTCGCCATGGTGCGCACCAGTCCAGCACGGCCGTCACTACACTAACAGCTGTTTGCAGTGCGTTACACAGTGAGTTTGGTGTGTCAGTGTGAAGCAGTACTCTAATTACACTCCCTGATTGATGTATCCACATGCAAGATGTTTGAAAGCACTTTAGGCCTGCAATTTAGCATTGAATGTGATTTCGTCCCTTAAAACGCAGCTTTGCGTCAAATCCAGATTTTTCCCCGCGACTTTGGGCATGTATCCCACTCCGCCATGCCCCCCTCCAGGTGTTAGACCCCTTGAAACATCTTTTCCATCACTTTTGTGGCCAGCATAATTTGTTCTATTTTTCAAAGTTCGCCTCCCCATTGAAGTCTATTGCGGTTTGCAAACTTTTCCACGAACCGAACCTTCCGCAGAAGTTCGCGAACCGAAAATCGGAGGTTCGCGACATCACTAGTGAGGACACATGGCCTGGCCAGCAGTGATAGTGGGCGTGTGAGACCAGGGTTATTAACTTTGTAACCAAAGAGCTGCCGCTACTGCTTATGCTGCTGTAACCTGATCCCACACCCTCAGTGAGCTGAGAGGAGTTGCTTCTCTCACTCCTGAGTCCCTAAGAGCTGGTTCAGACGGACTTTTGGAGGCGTCGCGTTCGTTGGCGTCGCGGCGGCAATGCGTTCAGGCTTTCAGCAGCGTTCGCATTGCGTTCGGATGCTGTCGCGTTTTTTCTTCCCCTAGGGGGACATTACCCGTCGCGGTTAACCGCCCCTGGAAGCAATATGTAGCTTCCAGGGGCTCCTTGAACGCCAGTGAAAATCGGGACCCGAACGCCGCGTAAAAGCTTGGTACAAACGCTCCCATTCACTTGAATGGGAGTGTTTAACGCCAAGCCCCGAACGCTGGCAGTAAACGCTCTGCAAGCGTCCATCTGAACCAGCCCTTACTCTTAGCAGCTCAGTAGAAGCTGCAGTTCCTCACTGTGAACCAAATCCCTCCTTGTGATGATCCGGATGATTCGACTCACAAAAAAGATCTGGATCAAACATCTGAATCGTTCATGACCCGGACAACACTATAGTGCAGTTCTAGGAAAGGTCAGGTGGTGTGGTGTGGCGTTTAAAGGGGAACTGAAGTAAGAGGTATACAGAGGCTGCCATATTTATTTCCTTTTAATCAATACCAGTTGCCTGGAAGCCCTGCTGGTCTATTTCTCTGCAGTAGTATCTGAATAACACCAGAAACAAGCATGCAGCTAGCCTTCTCAGATCTGACTTTAAAGTCCGAAACACCTGATCTGCTGCATGCTTGTTCAGGGGCTATGGCTAATAGTATTAGAGGCAGAGGATTAGCAGGGCTGCCAGGCAACTGGTATTGCTTAAAACGAAATAAACATGGCAGCCTCCATATACCTCTCTCTTCAGTTACCCTTTAACCAAGCATTGCTTATTAGTGGGATGGCTTTTCGGTCTCTTTTATCCCCCTTTACATTCCTAGTGGTTTTATGTCACCCCAAGTTGCTTGGTTACTCTTGTACTAGTCCAAGCCCTATCCCCATACAGCAATATCAATCCCTACTATGTACTGATGAGGGCCAAAAACCCAAAACAGGCTGTCTACATGTGAGGTTGGTGTGGCTGTGTAATATTTAAAGCTATAAGCTTGCTATACACCAGCGGTTCTGGATGCTTGCCTGGCTTACATGGGTGAAAAGAGATGATTTGCATATTCAGTAGTGGTGCATTGTGGGTGTCACTTATAGCTGAATTATTGCATATTTCCTTCTATTTTAACCTCTTTATCCACAAGTCAGTGGATATACGTCCTCTGTGACTTCACCGAAGCCACGAGTCAGTAGATATACGTCTTGTAGCAGAAGCAGTGCTGTGCAGGATTGGGCTTGCTCCTGTGCACATTTCTGGCACTATCTGATGCAGCACTAATTGGTGAATGGGAATACTGTAGACGTGCAGATCTATATACTGCTACACAAATGAGCTCCCTGTATTGGCATGCATGCATGCACGCACATCTAAAGGGATGCACAAAACAAAAATTGGAAAGGCTTATGCATACCATTTGTCTGAGACTCACAGCTTCCTGCCAGACCTACTCCACAGCTGGAGAGACAGTACCAAGCAGGGCTTACTCAATCGAAGTAACATTTTTTGGTATATTACCGTGAATTTGGAAAAAAGTGTAAAATATCAAATTATACTGACCTAATTTTGTTTACCGGGCAGCCCTTGTGAATTGAGGGCATTCTCTTCGACAGATCATCTTGCTTGCTAAAGAGAGAATGGCATAGATTTAACATAGGCAATTCTGCCTAGATTATCATTATTCTGCCAGGGTAGAGAAGAGTGCAGACACAGGCTTGTGGTTCTGCTTGTAAGACAGAGCTAATCATGCTGACCTTGAGGCTCATTGGCAAATGTTCTGGGTAGCATCAAGAAATACAAGGGTTCAGGCACTCTTAAATGTTCTAAAACTTCCTTTGGTCACCAGAGAAGCAGTCTAAGAGGAGCACCTTGGTTTCCAGGATAGGGGCTGGTAAGGATGCTAGAACAGATAGGCTGATAAACTCTCAAGGCATTTCTCTAACTGAACATTTGGGCAATATTTTGGACACCAGGTGACAGAGTTGCCTTATGGGATGTCCTTTCCCATCAGGCCCAGTTGGTCCCAGCATTGGTGAAAAATGTGGGGCTTCCCCAGGGTGCAGAATCCTATTTTACAAGAGCATCCTCCACAGGTCAATGGACTTTGATGCTAGTTGTCACCAGTTCTTGGCCCCTGGGCTGCCACCACCAGAGATAAATAGAATAGGAGGGTAAGTCTAGCAATGTGGAGCTGGCAGGACTGGATCTGTATCACTAACTGCTGAAGTTGTAGAAACCAGGATGACAGACTGCCGACAGGACCTGGATGCTCAATGTACCAGCAGCTATGAGGAGGACAGACTGTGATCTGGATTAGCAGGGACCAGGATAACAGGCTGTGGACTGGACTGGCATTCTGCAGACTGGACTAATGAAGACCGGGATGACTGACTGTGGAGTGGGCTGAGCAGATCTGGGACAAGGTCCTCCAGCACCCAAGGCTGAGACACCAAAGTGCGCCCCTCCCCCACCCCAGCTTTCACACACTGATTGCTATTAGACTAAGAGGGGCCCCCGCCCCTCCCAACACCTTAATTTCTAGTTATCTGGCTTGCAGTCACTGTCATGTATCCCACTTTCTTATTTCTCTCACCTTCAAACACAATAAGGGAATGATAGCTGAGTTAGTTGTGCGCCCCTTCCTACACTGCGCCCTGAGGCTTGAGCCTCTCTGGCCTCTGCCTCGGCCCGGCCCTGGGGCTGAGACAAAAACTGACAGGGAAACATATGATGCATTCTGTGGCTGTGTAGCAGGCAAACAATGGTGAATGCTGTTAAGCCAAAGCCAAGGTTTAAATAACCTTAACTTTTGCGCCAGTGCTGTGGCAACCACCCCAACCAGAATGACTTAAGGCTGTGAGCGCCACATGCTCGCTCTAATGGGGTTTACTTAGCACAGACGTACCAGGATGGTGTCTAACCTAGTTGCTTTTATTACTATGAGCATGGCCGGATTTCTGGGAAGGCCACAAAGGCCATGACCTAGGGCGATAAAAATCAGATAAGATCAGAAGGGCGGCAGAACTTGGAGAGAGAAGAGGTCATATGTTAAAGTAAATCATCTCTTCTGGTCTGCAGCGCAGAGCCCTGCTCTGCATTGATGTCTAAATTCCAGAGTTCCTGTAATCCCTGCATGTCTGAAGATGATCTTGTCCTCTGTATGATGGACATACATGCTGCTGTGTGAAAAATGCCAGTTTACAGTAAAGCAGACAAAACTGCATCCAGTTTTAATGCACACATTCACAGAGGAATTTCAAGAAGTTTTGAATCAGGATGATACACAGTACAATACTCTACTACTACAGAGGAATTTTAGCTCAACTAGTTACTTCTCCCTCTCTCCTAAGCTGTCAGAATGGCTCCTGTTAATTACTTTATCTAACCCTAAATGTATGACTTTTTTTTCTTGCTAGCCAGGAATGTTTATGGCAGCAGTGATCTCTGCTTCAGTTAACTCTTTCCTGACTCATTTTCAGATGTGTCTTAGTTTTAAGCACTAAATTGTCACTGTTTAATGGACACCTATATATATGTCATTGTATGTAGTTTAGGATCCTTCTAATTACCTGTAGCAGTAGAGTATTGTACCATGTTAGCCATTAGTGAAAGCAGTTTTTAATCAGGATCATTTATTGGCTAACTTTAAAAAAAGCTTTCTGTTAGTGAAGGGAACCTAAAATGAAAACGATATGAATTTTTCCTTTTAAAATAATACCAGTTGCCTGACTCTCCTGCTGATCCTCTACCTTTAGCCACAGCCCCTGAACAAGCATGCAGATCAGGTGCTCTGACTGAAGTCAGACTGGATTAGCTGCATGCTTGTTTCAGGCGTGTGATTCAGCCACAACTGCAGCTAAAGAGGTCAGCAGGAGTGACAGGCAACAGGTATTGTTTAAACAGAAACATCCATATCCCTCTCAGTGTAGGTGTAACATGCGGCGGGGATACCGCCGCGGCGGGGATACCGCTGCGGCGGAGAGCGGCATGTCCGCTGCTTCTGCATCTTAGCAGGTGGCGATCCCCGCTGCGCAGTCACACACTATGGGTCCTTCAGCCGCACATAGAGACAGGGCTACGCGTGCGCGCACCCAGCGGCAGGACCGTTATTTCCTGAGGAGGAAGGTCAGCTGACTCTCTGGTCAGCTGACCTCGGGAGGCTTGCTGATTGGCTGGGCGTGTGGGCGGCGCTCCTGAATGATCCTTAGCATTTAAGGATCCCTTGCTCAGTTGCTCTTTGTTTGCTGTTGCGAATACTTCGTGTTAGCGCTCAGACCTTTGATAGCTATAATTATAACTATTACTGTGTATGACCCTCTGCTCGAATTTCTGACTCTGATTCTGTACCTTATCTGCCCGACCCGTTGCTGACCTCAGCTTCCTCATGACTACGATTAGCCTGACGATTCTGTACTGTTGCTGACCGATCCTCACCGACTTTGCCTGTACGACCATTCTATTAGTGATAGTCCCTACAGTTAGGGGGCTATCTCATAGGAGTACTCCTGTATACTGTGCATTAATCACCTGGGATCACACTCTTATTAAAGTACTGATTGTGCTAGTGAGCCTTCCGCTGATCTACTATCAGAAAGATACTGCTTTTGTCAAAATATATATATCTTAATTAGTGGTGATACTGCAGATCACCACATAATCAGATATTTGTGCTCTCGCTGACACCTTGTTACAGTAGGTTCCCTTAACCACTTAAGGACTGCAGTCATAAAACCCCTTAAAGTGAATGTTTACCAGTAAAAAAAAGAAAAAGTCAGATACTCACCTAAGGAGAGGGAAGGCTCGGTCCTAATGACCCTTCCCTCTCCTCTCCCGGTGCCCGGTCCCGCGCAGGATCCCCCGTGGCAGTATTCGACCAGTTCGGTCAAATACTGCAACTTCCGCATGCCTTCGGGAGCTTTCTGAGGTCTTCGGGAGCACTCGGGCTCCGGATGACGCGGCCGCTCCATACTACGCATGCGCGAGCGCCCTCTACGACGCACTCGCGCGTACGTAGTATGGAGCGGCCCGTCTTCGGAAGCCCGAGTGCTCCCGAAGACCTCCGAAGTCCCTGCGACGGCGGACGCGAATGGGGGAGCCAGCGCAGCACCGAGGGCGGGGAGAGGAGAAGGAAGGCTCATTAGGACCGAGCCTTCCCTCTCCTTAGGTGACTTTTTCTTTTTTTTACCGGTACCCATTGGCTTTAAGGACCAGAGCCTTTTTTTCCATTCAGACCACTGCAGCTTTAACGGTTTATTGCTCGGTCATACAACCTACCACCTAAATGAATTTTACCTCCTTTTCTTGTCACTAATACAGCTTTCTTTTGGTGTGATTTGATTGCTGCTGTGAGTTTTACTTTTTATTATATTCATCAAAAAAGACATGAATTTTGACAAAAAAATGACTTTTTTTTACTTTCTGTGTTGACATTTTTCAAATAAAGTAAAATTTCCTATACATTTGAGCGCGAAAGTTATTCTGCTACATGTCTTTGATAAAAAAAAAAACATTCAGTGTATATTTATTGGTTTGGGTAAAAGTTATAGCGTTTACAAACTATGGTGCAAAAAGTGAATTTTCCCATTTTGAAGCATCTCCAAATTTTCTGACCCCCTGTCATGTTTCATGAGGTGCTAAAATTCCAGGATAGTATAAATACCCCCCAAATGACCCCATTTTGGAAAGAAGACATCCCAAAGTATTCACTGAGAGGCATGGTGAGTTCATAGAAGATTTTATTTTTTGTCACAAGTTAGCGGAAAATGACACTTTGTGACAAAAAAAAGGAAAAAAAAAGTTTCCATTTCTTCTAACTTGCGACAAAAAAAAAATGAAATCTGCCACGGACTCACCATGCCCTCTCTGAATACCTTAAAGTGTCTACTTTCCAAAATGGGGTCATTTGTGGGGTGTGTTTACTGTCCTGGCATTTTGGGGGGTGCTAAATTGTAAGCACCCCTGTAAAGCCTAAAGGTGCTCATTGGACTTTGGACCCCTTAGCGCAGTTAGGCTGCAAAAAAGTGCCACACATGTGGTATTGCCATACTCAGGAGAAGTAGTATAATGTGTTTTGGGGTGTATTTTTACACATACCCATGCTGGGTGGGAGAAATATCTCTGTAAATGACAATTTTTTGATTTGTTTTACACACAATTGTCCATTTACAGAGATATTTCTCCCACTCAGCATGGGTATGTGTAAAAATACACCCCAAAACACATTATACTACTTCTCCTGAGTATGGCGATACCACATGTGTGGCACTTTTTTGCACCCTAACTGCGCTAAGGGGCCCAAAGTCCAATGAGTACCTTTAGGATTTCACAGGTCATTTTGCGACATTTGGTTTCAAGACTACTCCTCACGGTTTAGGGCCCCTAAAATGCCAAGGCAGTATAGGAACCCTACAAATGACCCCATTTTAGAAAGAAGACACCCCAAGGTATTCCGTTAGGAGTATGGTGAGTGCATAGAATATTTTATTTTTTGTCACAAGTAAGCGGAAATTGATTTTAATTTTTTTTTTCACAAAGTGTCATTTTCCGCTAACTTGTGACAAAAAATAAAATCTTCTATGAACTCACCATACTCCTAACGGAATACCTTGGGGTGTCTTCTTTCTAAAATAGGGTCATTTGTGGGGTTCCTATACTGCCCTGGCATTTTAGGGGTCCTAAACCGTGAGGAGTAGTCTTGAAACCAAATGTCGCAAAATGACCTGTGAAATCCTAAAGGTACTCATTGGACTTTGGGCCCCTTAGCGCAGTTAGGCGGGTGCAAAAAAGTGCCACACATGTGGTATCGCCGTACTCAGGAGAAGTAGTATAATGTGTTTTGGGGTGTATTTTTAAACATACCCATGCTGAGTGGGAGAAATATCTCTGTAAATGGACAATTGTGTGTAAAAAGAATCAAAAAATTGTCAATTTACAGAGATATTTCTCCCACCCAGCATGGGTATGTGTAAAAATACACCCCAAAACACATTATACTACTTCTCCTGAGTAGGGCAATACCACATGTGTGGCACTTTTTTGCAACCTAGGTGCGCTAAGGGGCCTAACGTCCTATTCACAGGTCATTTTGAGACATTTGGATTCTAGACTACTCCTCACGGTTTAGGGCCCCTAAAATGCCAGGGCAGTATAGGAACCCCACAAGTGACCCCATTTTAGAAATAAGACACCCCAAGGTATTCTGTTAGGAGTATGGTGAGTTCATAGAAGATTTTTTTTTTTTGTCACAAGTTAGCGGAAATTGACACTTTGTGTAAAAAAACCAATACAAATCAAGTTCCGCTAACTTGTGACAAAAAATAAAATCTTCTATGAACTCACCATACTCCTAACGGAATACCTTCGGGTGTCTTCTTTCTAAAATAGGGTCACTTGTGGGGTTCCTATACTGCCCTGGCATTTTAGGGGCCCTAAAACGAGAGGAGTAGTCTTGAACCCAAATGTCGCAAAATGACCTGTGAAAACCTAAAGGTACTCATTGGACCCTTTAGCGCAGTTAGGCTGCAAAAAAGTTCCACACATGTGGTACTGCCGTGCTCAGAAGAAGTAGTATAATGTGTTTTGGGGTGTATTTTTACATATACCCATGCTGGGTGGGAGAAATATCTCTGTAAATGACATATATTAGATTTTTTTACACACAATTGTCCATTTACAGAGAGATTTCTCCCACCCAGCATGGGTATGTGTAAAAATACACCCCAAAACACATTATACTACTTCTCCTGAGTACGGCGATACCACATGTGTGACACTTTTTTGCAGCCTAGGTGCTCTAAGGGGCCCAACGTCCTATTCACAGGTCATTTTGAGGCATTTGATTTCTAGACTACTCCTCACGGTTTAGGGACCCTAAAATGCCAGGGCAGTATAGGAACGCCACAAGTGACCCCATTTTAGAAAGAAGACACCCCAAGGTATTCCGTTAGGTGTATGGTGAGTTCATAGAAGATCTTATTTTTTGTCACAAGTTAGTGAAAATGAAACTTTGTGAAAAAACAATAAAAATAAATTTCCGCTAACTTTTGACAAAAAATAAAATCTTCTATGAACGCTTCATACACCTAACAGAATACCTTGGGGTGTCTTTTTTCTAAAAAGGGGTCACTTGTGGAGTTCCTATACTGCCCTGGCATTTTACGGGCCCAAAACCGTGAGTAGTCTGCAAACCAAATGTCTCAAAATGACTGTTCAGGGGTATAAGCATCTGCAAATTTTGATGGCAGGTGGTCTATGAGGGGGCGAATTTTTTGGAACCGGTCATAAGCAGGGTGGCCTCTTACATGACAGGTTGTATTGGGCCTGATCTGATGGATAGGAGTGCTAGGGGGGTGACAGGAGGTGATTGATGGGTGTCTCAGGGGGTGGTTAGAGGGGAAAATAGATGCAATCAATGCACTGGGGAGGTGATCGGATGGGGGTCTGAGGGGGATCTGAGGGTTTGGCCGAGTGATCAGGAGCCCACACGGGGCAAATTAGGGCCTGATTTGATGGGTAGGTGTGTTAAGGGGTGACAGGTGGTGACAGGAGGTGATTGATGGGTGTCTCAAGGTGTGATTAGTGGGGGGAATAGATGCAAGCAATGCACTGGCGAGGTGATCAGGGCTGGGGTCTGAGGGCATTCTGAGGGTGTGGGCGGGTGATTAGGTGCCCTAGGGCAGATAGGGGTCTAATCTGATGGGTAGCAGTGACAGGGGCTGATTGATGGGTGATCAGTGGGTGATTAGATGGCAGAACAGATGTAAACAATGCACTTTGGAGGTGATCTGAGGGTAGGTCTGGGGCAATCTGATGGTGTGGGTGGGTGATCAGATTGCCCGCAAGGGGCAGGTTAGGGGCTGATTGATGGGTGGCAGTGACAGGGGGTGATTGATGGGTGGCAGTGACAGGGGGTGATTGATGGGTGATTGATAGGTGATTGACAGGTGATCAGTGGGTTATTACAGGGAAGAACAGATGTAAATATTGCACTGGCGAATTGATAAGGGGGGGGGGGGGGGTCTGAGGGCAATCTGAGCGTGTGGGGCGGGTGATTGGGTGCCCGCAAGGGGCAAATTAGGGTCTATTCTGATGGGTAACAGTGACAGGTGGTGACAGGGCCGGGCCGAGGCATAGGCTGGAGAGGCTCCAGCCTCAGGGCGCAGTGTAGGAGGGGGCGCGGAATTCATTCAGCTGTCATTCCTTATTGTGTTTGAAGCAGAAAGAAATAAGAAAAGGGGATACATAGCAGTGACTGCAAGCCAGATAACTAGATATTAAGGTGTTGGGGAGGTTGTGGGCCCTGTGGCGCCTCTTAGTCTAATAGCAATCAGTGTGTGATGGCTGGGGTGGCAGGGATGGAGGGGCGCACTTTGGTGTCTCAGCCTTGGGTGCCAGAGGACCTTGTCCCGGCTCTGGGTGGTGATAGGGGGTGATTGATGGGTAATTAGTGGGTGTTTACATGAGAGGATAGATGTAAACACTGCACTTGGGAGGTGATCTGACGTCGGATCTGCGGGCGATCTATTGGTGTGGGTGGGTGATCAGATTGCCCGCAAGGGGCAGGTTAGGAGCTGATTGATGGGTGGCAGTGACAGGGGGTGATTGATGGGTGGCAGTGACAGGGGGTGATTGACAGGTGATCAGTGGGTTATTACAGGGAAGAACGGATGTAAATAATGCACTGGTGAATTGATAAGGGGGGTCTGAGGGCAATCTGAGCGTGTGGGCGGGTGATTGAGTGCCCGCAAGGGGCAGATTAGGGTCTAATCTGATGGGTGGTGATAGGTGGTGATTGATGGGTGATTGATGGGTAATTAGTGGGTGTTTAGAGTAGAGAACAGATGTAAACACTGCACTTGGGAGGTGATCTGATGTCGGATCTGCGGGCGATCTATTGGTGTGGGTGGGTGATCGGATTGCCCGCAAGGGGCAGATTAGGGGCTGATTGATGGGTGGCAGTGACAGGGGGTGATTGATGGGTGATTGACAGGTGATTGACAGGTGATTGACAGGTGATTGACGGGTGATCAGGGGGATAGATGCATACAGTACACATGGGGGGGGGGGGGGTCTGGGGGGGGCGGGTCTGGGGAGAATCTGAGGGGTGGGGGGTGATCAGGAGTACCCAGGGGGCAGTTTAGGGACTAAAAGAAAAAATAGCGTTGATAGATAGTGACAGGGAGTGATTGATGGGTATTAGGGGGGTGATTGTGTGCAAACAGTGGTCTGGGGGGTGGGCAGGGGGGGGGGTCTGAGGGGTGCTGTGGGCGATCAGGGGGCAGGGGGGGGGCAGATCAGTGTGTTTGGGTGCAGACAAGGGTGGCTGCAGCCTGCCCTGGTGGTCCCTCGGACACTGGGACCACCAGGGCTAGGAGGCAGCCTGTATAATACACTTTGTAAACATTACAAAGCGTATTATACGCTTCCTATCCGGCGATCGTCAGGTTAACAACCCGCCGGCGCTTCCGATTGGCTGGCGGGTTGACGTCGCGGGTGGGCGGAGCCTATTGCCGGCGGATGCGTGCGCATCCCAGCGCGCGATCCCCGGCAAAACAGTGCCCCAGGACCTGACGCCATTCTGCGTTACGTGGTCCTGGGGCTACCACTTTGCCGCCGCCAATATGAAGTAGGCGGTCGGCAAGTGGTTAAGCCGCCTTCTTACTGTATACTAACAAAATGTTATTTGTTACTTACCTGTTCTCTGTTTGGATGGGCTTCTCTTCATTGCGCTACCCTGTCCCTGTTTGTGGCTCTGACTGCAGCCAGTCACACAGAGGACAAAGAAGCAGCGCATACTCTGACCACTCGCACTCCTTGTAATTATGTGTTCCTTTGTGGATGTGTGCAACAGCTCAGGCCGGGAGTGTTATGGGTATGCGTACTTGACAGATACTGCTCATACACAAGCTTCATTTATAAAGTATACATGCCCAGAACCAGGGCCGGCCTTAGGTTTCACAGCGCCCTGAGCGTAACCAGATTTTGGTGCCCCCCCCCCCATTCATCCTCTTCGCGTGCACACACACCCACACACACACACACCTACACACACACACGCCTAACTGTATATAGGCAGCAGATACGCCCTTTAGTGTATATAGACATTCAAGACAGACCTCCCCCCACACTTAGGCAGATCCCCCCTTAGTGTATATAGGCTACTAGACTTGTATATGTAGGCAGATCCCATATGCTGCCTATATATACTAAAGGGAGGATCTACCTATATATACAAGACTAGTAGCCTATATACACTAAAGGGGGATCTACCTATATATACACTAAAGGGGGATCTGCCTATATATACACTAAAGGGGGGGATCTGCCTACATATGCAAGACTAGTAGCATATATACGCTAAAGGGGGGATCTGCCTATATATACACTAAAGGGGGATCTGCCTATATATATACTAAAGGGGGGAGGGGGGATCTACCTTCATATGCAGATCCCCCCTTAGTGTATATAGGCTACTAGACTTGTATATGTAGGCAGATCCCATATGCTGCCTATATATACTAAAGGGGGGATCTGCCTATATATACAAGACTAGTAGCCTATATACACTAAAGAGGGATCTGCCTAATCTGGGGTTGGTGACACCT
Organism: Hyperolius riggenbachi; assembly: GCF_040937935.1. Lineage (NCBI taxonomy): Eukaryota > Metazoa > Chordata > Amphibia > Anura > Hyperoliidae > Hyperolius > Hyperolius riggenbachi. Next base: position 205,471,457 of record NC_090648.1, read on the forward strand.
GGCCTTGGGCGCTGGAAAGTACAAATCCGGCCCTGACTATGAGAGTCCCAGCTTGTTGTGTGCATGTATTTTGAGGGCATAGGGTTAAAATGAAACTAAGGTGAAAATAAACCGATGAGATAAACAATTATATTTATCCTGATACTCCTAAAAAATGTCATTTTTTAAGTAAGTATCCCAGGGTTTTCTTTTATATTTAAACATTTACAAAGTAGGTTGAATGTTTTAAGGTCTCTAATCAGTGGCAGCCTATTAAGTGTCCCAGAGTTAGAAAAAGGTCAATGATTTATGTATTGCATCTCTCCCTGCCCTCAGAAGTTGTATTCTGCCAGGAAAACTTTTATGGCTGTAATTTGCTTATCAGTGACGTTAACTATCTTTCCCGATAAGACAAGCTACCGACAAGGCAGAAGCTGTCACTTCCATGCCCAGAAATTAACTCTTTCAGGCAGCAAAATAAAACAAGTAAAACAGCCTGGTTATTAATAAGTTTTGTAATGTACATACACTTGTTTATCTCATCATGTCACATGTCGCCTCGGGTACACTTTAATGATTGTTTAAATGTAAATTATTCTAAACCCTCTGCACTTGTTGTTTACAGTATGACCCAGCAGGATGAGCATGGCTAATCTTGTTCGTGTTTAATTTAAAGGACACCTGAAATGTGCCAAAACTTTAAATTTAAAAACATGTTGGCTAGAGTACCCACTACTAAACATCCTTCTGAAGATCTTTGTTTTCTGAGTCTCTTCTATTCACTGTTCCAGGACCTCTCTGCCCACAGCCTCCCGGGTCTTCATCGAGCAGCGAGCAAGTGTTTCTGAAAGAAAGAGAGAAAGAAAGAGAGGGAGGAAGAAAGAGAGGGAGAAAGAAAAAGAGAGAGAGAGAGAGAGAGAGAGAGAGAGAGAAAGAGATAGAGAGAGAGAGAGAGTGAAAGAGAGAAAGAAAGAAAGAAAGAAGAAGAAAGAAAGAAAGAAAGAAAGAAAGAAAGAAAGAAAGAAAGAAAGAAAGAAAGAGAGAGAGAGAGAGAGAAAGAGAGAGAGAGAAAGAAAGAGAGAGAGAGAAAGAAAGAGAGAGAGAGAAAGAAAGAGAGAAAGAAAGAGAGAAAGAGAGAGAGAAAGAGAGAGAGAGAGAAAGAAAGAAAGAAAGAAAGAAAGAAAGAAAGAAAGAAAGAAAGAAAGAAAGAAAGAAAGAAAGAAAGAGAGAGAGAAAGAAAGAAAGAGAGAAAGAAAGAGAGAGAGAGAGAGAGAGAGAGAGAGAGAGAGAGAGAGAGAGAAAGAAAGAGAGAGAGAGAAAGAAAGAGAGAGAGAGAAAGAAAGAGAGAAAGAAGGAGAGAAAGAGAGAGGGAGAGAAAGAAAGAAAGAAAGAAAGAGAGAGAAGAAAGAAAGAAAGAAAGAGAGAAAGAAAGAGAGAGAGAGAGAGAGAAAGAAAGAGAGAGAGAAAGAAAGAGAGAGAGAGAAAGAAAGAGAGAAAGAAAGAGAGAAAGAGAGAGAGAAAGAGAGAGAGAAAGAAAGAAAGAAAGAAAGAAAGAAAGAAAGAAAGAGAGAGAGAGAGAGAAAGAAAGAGAGAAAGAAAGAAAGAGAGAAAGAGAGAAAGAAAGAAAGAAAGAAAGAAAGAAAGAAAGAAAGAAAGAAAGAAAGAAAGAAAGAAAGAAAGAAAGAAAGAAAGAAAGAAAGAAGAGCTAGTGTACTTTTTTTATTTTGTGCACAAGCGCTGCTTTTTACTGGGTATGTGCAGCTTTGAACTTGCGCATGCAAATTTCAAAGAGGTCAGGAATGTGAGGGACCACGAACAGAATGAGCTGCAGGAACAGCATCAGCAGCAGATAATCTCCAGTGCTCCCCAACCCTGCCCTCAAGGCCCACCAACAGTGCATGTTTTGTGGAAATCCACAGAGGTAGTTAATCTGCTCTGCTGCAACACTAATTACCCCAACTGTGATTGTGTGTGGTCTCCTGCAAAACATGTACTGTTAGTGGGCCTTGAGGACAGGGTTGGACAACTCTGATCTTGACTACCATGGGCTTGAGTCACAATATATTTTTTCAGGGCTGTGGAGTCGGAGTCGAGTCGGAGTCGGGGCAATTTTGGGCACCTGGAGTTGGAGTCGGAGTCGTTGATTTCATAAACTGAGGAGTCGGGAGTCAGAGTCCTTTGAAGTATTAGACTAAGGAGGCGGAGTAGAGGAGTCGGAGTCTGAGACATTTTGGGTACCCGGAGTTGGAGTCAGAGTCATGGTTTCATAAACTGAGGAGTCGGAGTTGGAGTCGGAAGATTTTTGTACCGACTCCACAGCCCTATATTTTTTTGCTTTAGGGGTAGCTTACCTGCATATTTGTGGTGTGGATGCATGAGTGTGTCAGTGTATGTATGTGTATATGCAAGTATGTATGTGTGTGTATGTGTGGTCAGATGTGAATGTATGCATGTCTGTGTATGTGTCTATATTATTTATTTGTACATATGTGTTTGTGTGTGTATCTTGAGTAGGATCAGAATTGCTTTTTTGGGTGTGATTTAAGGCTTGAGGCCCTGCAAACTATCTGCAATGAAAAAAGTACTAACAAGTGGGTGAAAAAGTGGTCAACATTATTCTGGGCATTATCTTGCTGGTGGTTTAAAGGGCATTTCATTGGTAAGATGTGAAAATATCACCTAGGAAAAAAACAAATTCTAGGATACTAGTTGTGGTTCTAGAAAAAAAAAATTGTGAGAAAAAGTGAATTGGATCAGGCCCTGTGTCTGTTGCGTTGCAATGGACAAAATCGCATGAAAATGCGATACAATTATATTTCAATGGGGCCTTTCACATTGGTCATTTTCCTTGAAGTGCGTTACTCGGGCAACGCACATGGTGCAAGCATAAAGATGATGGACGTCACATCACGTTTGCATTGCGATCTTATATTTCATGATGTTCAAAGCAACATATATAGGGGTTGAATCACTATAACAAGTAGTGTGCCTCATCAGAGTTAGCACGCCTTATCAGAGTTAACATGCCTTATCAGAGTTAGCGTGCCTTATCAGAGTAGCATAGCGAGCGCTACGAACTTATGCCTGCTAATTGTCAATGACGAGAGCTCCACCTGTCCTGCCCTGAGCAGCTGTGGGTCCAATAACTTTAAAGTGGAATGAAACCCAGCATTTCTTCTTTGCTCTAAAAGATTATTTACAGCATATAATATACTAACACATTTTTTTTTAGTAAAACAGCATTCAAAGGGTTAAATTACAGGACTGACTTTTTCTCCTTCAGTGGCAGCCACATCCAAACTGGTGATAATCTTATCTTGTGTTTACATTCTTCGCTTGATACAATTAAGTAAACATTCTGTGACTGTGCAGAAACTTCTGCTAATGAGTCCTGAACTGAAACACTGCTCAGAAATCATTGCTGGGTGCAATTACAATAGAAATAAAACAGTTATGAATAAAATGCACCAGCAGCTTTCAAAGTAAATAAACTGAACTTTGGGAACTTATAATTTCTAAATGAATAATAATACTTGTGCACAAAAGCAAATATGATAATTGTATGGGTTATAAAAAGTAGGATAACACATTTTTTTTTGAATATTTTGTCAGAATTAAAAACCGCTTTAAAGGACATTATCCCCGCACTTTGATTGGCCCAATAGGCTGCCTGTCAAGTTTCCTGTCAAGTGACATGCAGCCTATTGGGCCAATCAAAGTGCAGGAATAATGTCCTTTAAAGTGATTATACCCGCAAGGGCTCAGAGCAGGACGAGGGGAGCTCTCGTCATTGGCAGTTAGCAGGCATAAGTTTGTAGCGCTCGCTATGCACTCTGATAAGGCACATTAACTCTGATAAGGCATGTTCACTCTGATAAGGTACACTATTTGTTATAGTGAAGCAACCCCTTAGTGTTGTAGGAGCCTGAGACAAATGCAGTGTTCTGCACCACTGTAATTTACCTAATACAAATAATACCATTACAAATGAAGATTGAATTGTGTTAATAGGGAAATTCCAAATTAGGCAGCCATATATAGATCCAGTGAGTACAAAAATAGGTGATTTGAGAGCTATTCAGACATCTAGACCGACTCCCTCCTAAAAGGCACCTACTCTTCTACAAGCCAGAAGCTACCTTCCCACATGTGCTTCTCGATGCTGAAGAGATGACAGAGAGGGATTAATATGCCTAATATTCTGGTGATTTACTTTATTAATTTTTTAGTGTTACATTCTGTTAAGATGCTAGCAAGAAGTTCTTTTATAAGCTTTTTTTATGCTATTTTTTCAAGGTTACTATGAGTTTTTTTTTTTACACAGCTACCAATGCAGATGAGACTACTTTTGATCCTATTCTACATAACACAACTGTCATAATTCTTTTTTGAAAGTACTTAAAATATTGTTGATTGCTTAGCTATTAAGGCCTGATCGGGTGGAATACTGTTACTTGGAATTGTTTCCAGACAGATTCCAGTCACAGTATTACAGCCAGTGAAGATTGTTTATGTATGCTGGTTGTCCTGGACACAGTCCTCCATTGTAATGCCCACAGTGAAAATTGTTCTCTGTAGATGTCATATATTCTTCGCATAAAAAATGAAAATATGAATAAAAGCCTTTGTATTGCTATTTGCTAGTAATTACTGAAAATATACATGGCATTTAGAATGTTAGTTAACTTTGACAGTTGTCCTTTAAGGGGCCAGAGACACCATGTATGCAAGTGGTGAAAGAGGAACCAAACTAAAAAAAAAACACTTTTGCCATATTGGACTGACATCATTATAAAAAAATACAATACCATCTAGCTACCCCTCCACCATTATTTAACATTTTTGATAAGTGAATTGCTTCAGTCTACAAAATGTGTATACTTAAAGGGAATATCCAGGCAGATTAAAATAATGACATTTACTTACCTGGGGCTTCCTCCAGCCCCTTGCAGCTGACACGTCCCTCGCAGCAGCTCTGATCCCAGCCGATGGCTTGGGGTCACCACCAGTGCAGAGGCACCACTGTCAATCACTCGCACGTGGTGTGGAGAGTACTGCGCAGGCACAGTAGTTCTGTGCCTGGTCAGTACACTCCACATCACGTGCAAGTGATTGACAGCGGCGCTGTCAAAATTGGCTGTTGTCCAATAAAGTTTACAGTTTGCATATCAATTTTGGTGGTGCAGCTTATATGTACAGGATTCTTTTTGCTTGATTACTATGTTTTTAATTTGTCCTGTATTTGCACTTCATACGCACCAGGGAGTGCAGATGGTTTCTATTCCCATGTACTGACATGAGGATACAGAGATGACTCAGTGACAGCAGAACTGGTATGCGGTTAGGGGTATGGCTAATCAAGCGACTGAGGTGCTGTGTTGCATTTTCCTTTACATCGCCGCACCTGACCATAAAGTCCCCTTCCCCTTTAGCTAGCTCCTCTGCACAATGGAGGCCCTTATCGTCGGAAAAGACCAACGGCCACCTCTTGGCAATGGGCCTCATAGCAACCGCTGTGGTGATCCCTATGTCAGTGTGTGGAGAAATGTGTAATATGTTGACACTTTATAAATAAAAGCTGCTAATAATAATCCTCCACATTCTACAACCCATCCAGACTAATCCCCAATTTGAAACATTAAAAGGCACTTAAAGTGTACCTGTAGGGAAAAAAAAGTGCCCCTACAGTATTCCTACCTTCGGAAGGGGAAACCTCTGGATCCTGGAGAGGCTTCTCCCGTCCTTCTCCACCCTTCTGTTCCATCACTGGGACCCCCAAAAAAGCCACTTGTCGATGGCATGCACACTAGCATGGACCTGCTCGGCTCCGGTGTAAAAAGCCAAATCCAATCAGTTCCGTGCTACTGTGCATGCACTAACCATCTGCACACGGCAGCAGATTGGGCTTGGCTTCTTCTGCTTGAGCGGGTCCATGCTACTGCGCATGCTTGGGGGTCCCATCACTGGATCGGCCTGGCTGAGAAGGTAGGATCCAGAGGCTTTCCCCTCCCAGGGTAACTATCTAAATTAGGCTACAGCACACATCACAGGTTTGCTTTAAGTAATATGTACTTTAGCATTTAAATGTGTTTTCTTTGCACACAAATGCTTATTTTTAACACCCATGTGTTACAGTTGTTTCATTATACCCATTTCTATTCTAGTTTTCCTTTCAGGCTTACTTTGGGAGTTATTTAGTCAAACCTTGAAGAGCATTTATGTAGCTCAAGTAATACGTGTTTTGTCCACAAGGTGGCATTAGAAATCAACAATAGTATTTTCAGAGCATTTCCTACAAGAAAGCCACAAGGTGGCAGACGAAGTCTCAGACAAAAATTGTGTGCATTTGTAACCTGAATAAAAAAAAGTGTAAACATCAGGCCATATGCCAAAACCAGCTGCCCTAAGAAGAGCACAAGCATCTTTATTAACATCAAATAAATGTTGCTAATACAAGCAAAATTGTGCATGAAAGAGCTGTGCGAGGGAGACTAGGCTTGCTGGGTAATAAGAAAAGACGCAGACATTGATCAAATACACTGCAGAATCAACAAATTATTATTTTTTAGTATTTATATAGCCCTGACATCTTCCACAATGCTGTACAGAGTATAAACAGATTTGTCCCTTAACTGTCCCTCAGAGGAGCTCACAATCTAATCCCTGCTATAGTCATGTCCATCATACTCTAGGGCCAATTTTTTAGGAGGAAGCCAATTAACATATCTGTATGTTTTTGGGATGTGGGAAGAAGTCGGAGTGTTAAATGCCAGTATTTTACTCTATCGTAAGCTTTTTCAGTGTTGTTTAAAGATTTTAAATAGTTTATTCTTGAATATATTCTAGGCTGTATCTAGTATGTTTTTATTTTTAATAATATTCAAAGTATCTGTTTATAAAGTGCAGTGCAGCATTTGCACTCCTGTTGTTAAATCCCAACTCCCAGTTCAGTTCTGTAGATCCCACCTTGTGTCTTGATGGTGAGCAGAGTGCCCAGATGTTGTTACCTGTCAGTGTTAAAGTGCTACTTCAGAATGATAAGTAAAGACACTGCTGTATGGCTCACTAATAATAGCAGGTTTCCTCTCTTGCAGATATGGGGAAGTTAGAAGCAATTCAGGACCTCTGATCTCCATACTTGTTCCAGGTAAGTGATTTAGGAACTACTTCAGACTGCTCGTTCCACATTAGAAATTGTCCTGTTGATGAAGGAGTTACTGTTATGTGAGAGACGTGCGTGTGAGAGGTCGCTCGCTGGAAGTTTAGGAGAGGCCACATCATTGGTGGTGCAGTAAGTAACATTAGCACCTCTTCCTTCTGCCCTCCAGTTTCCATGTGGCACTGCTCTGAAAACATTGTAAGGCATATGCCAGCAGATGCTTCGGAATGCCAGGCAAGACAGCTAACCTAAGCACACGTGCTGCTGCTGCATACCACCTTTCTTTAATCAAATGAGAAAAGTTTATTTTTACACAAAGGCAAAATGATAATGTATTATAATTTTTATTTTACTTTTCAATACATTTTACTTGAATAAAACAAAATGAATTAGTGTACTTTTGGGACATACTTTATAAATGTGTGTTTTTACAGTATGTGTATTTAAGAACATTGTACAGTTTCAATGGATTAGACACTGAAAATACACTTCTTATCTACTGTATACAGTATCTTGTTTTAAGTTTTACGTTCAGTCTTGTGAGTGAAACAGAGTATACAGTACTTCATTCTGCATGCATGTCGGCCATAACATGCAGTGTCTCTCCCTGCTTACCTGGATTTCACTTGGCTTCTTTATATGTGTTACAAGATGACAAACAACCAGAGGAAATATGGGACTGCTAATATTTTGGTATTCATGAAAAATTGCCGATGTGTCTACGTAAAATCCTGCTATGTGTTATTTGGCCTGAGAGCCATTCGTGTGACTATGCTATTGACCCCCAGTTTATTACCCATCAGTTTGCTACTTAATGGCCAATTGATAACAAGAGCTTTAGTATTGGCAACATAATCAATTTAAGCTACACAGGTCTCTCGGCAGCCTACTTGAATATCTTATTTATGAACTGCAAAATCAATGGAAGATTTTACAGTGTAACGCAATGTGGTGTGACAGAAGTGGTCGGACGGTCGCAGAAGCTGTAGTGTGTTGTTTGCTGTGTGGGTCGCACGGTACAGGAATGAATGGGAGTCAAGGGCAACACAAACAATTTTAATAGAAGATTGCTGTAGCGGTGCTGTGCACATGTGCAGATTGAGAAAGACAGTTCACATACTTCCTGTCCGGCAGTGTGCATCTCACTGAAAGAGAAGACGGTTTTGAGGCTGAGTCATGCCAATTTGCCTGTTGGTGCAGTCTGTTGCAGGAAACAAAAGTGTATGTGATTGCGGTTGGCTCTTATGCTGCACAACAATCAGACCACAATATGTTTAAAAGGACCCTTAAAGTAGTGACCTCACTGACCTGCAGCAAAATATCTAACAAGGGATTTGAAGCAAACAGAAGTGTCCTTCATTGTAGCTAAGACATTTTTCACTTTCAAACTGGCGAATGCTAATTGACAGTCTATAATGTGGTGATAAGCTGATTTCCAGCAGGATGAGTTAGTGAGGAAAATGTTTATATAGTTGGGCTTTAAAGAAATGCCTTATTGTATTTTTGTGTATACCAGCAGTATATTTTTGGCATTCATTCTGCAAAATTCCTTTTCACATCCTTTTTGAACCTCCATTGAAAGAAAATTGCACACTGGTTGCTAATACTTACTACTAGGTTTAACTAGTTTATTCTAAAAAAGTATTGAGGAGAATTCATGGATAAGGATATTATCGATCTAATGCTCTACATGGTCATGATCATATTGAGGCCATGTGATCATATTTTACTTAGGCTTGGTTTACACATAAAAAGGTGTCCAGTTCTGTCCTGTCAGTTTTTGACAGCTGGCATCAGTTTTGTATGTATTTCTATAGCTGTGTTCACACACAAACCTGCACATTTCCAGTCCTGTCCTGACAGTTTTGTATCAGTTTTGTATGTGTTTCTATGGCTGTGTTCACATATAAAGGGTGCACATATCTGGTCCAGTCAGGTAAGGCCCGGTTCACATTAGCGGTGGCCGTCCGGAATCGCCGTGCCGGAGCCGGACCGCTTTCAGAACGGACGGAACGGACGCACGGCATGGCAATGAAAGCCTATGCGTCCGTTCACATGCGTCCGTTCTGCCGGACCGGAGCCGGACCGGAGCCGGACCGGATCCGGACTCCGGCGTCCGTTCCAACATGCGCTATTTTTTGGTCCGGCTCCTCCGGCAGCTGTATCCGGAGCGGAGCCGGACTGCACCATCCGGCCAATACAAAGCAATGAGAGCCGGAGAGCGCACAACACACTGGCTACAAAAACCGGACGTTCTACCCCACTTCCTATGCATTTTGGATGGGGACCACATGGGCCCAGCGTTAGTGGGGCAGCAGCGATTTCATGCTGGAACTCTTTTTGGCAGCAACATGTCTGATATGTCAGGAGGCGAACAACAGGAAGGAGAGAATTCCCAGGTTTACGAGTAAAAAATGCCTGGATCCATGGTCCCAACTGCAGTCTCTGTATCCACGGATGGTCTCCACACGTCCACCTGTCTCCAACAATGACTCCAGACCCTTCTGCTGACCTCCCAGACCCCAGGTATTTACAGGATGTATATCTCCTTAAGAAACCGGATCCGTACCGCAACCGTGTTCACACCGCACGGAAACCGGATGCAAACGGACCGGATCCGGACCGGATCCGGATAGGAACCGTACGGATCAGGTCCGGTCCGGATGCGGTGCGGTCCGGACATCCGGTGCGGTTTTTACAAAACCGCAAGTGTGAACGGGGCCTTAAACTGAAAGAAAACTGATGCAAAATGTGCAGTTTTATGTGTGAACCAGGCCTTATGGTTCCTGCATAGGTTTAAAGGGGAACGCCAGTAAAAATAATGTAATGAAAAAGTACTTCATTTTTACAATAATTATGTATAAATGATTTAGTCATTGTTTCCCCATTGCAAAATCATTCCTCTCACTGATTTACATTCTGACATTTATCACGTGATGACATTTTTACTGCTGGCAGGTGATGTCAGTGGAAGGAGATGTGGCTTGCTTTTTTGGCAGTTGGAAACAGCTGTAAATAGCTGTTATTTCCCACAATGCAACAAGACTCCCACAGTGAGATGTCAGGACCATGGTGCTCACATCACACTGTGGGAGGGGTTTCACCACAATATCAGCCATACAGAGCCCCTGATGATCCGTTTGTGAAAAGGGAAAGATTTCTCATGGAAAAGGCGGTATCAGCTACTGATTGGGATGAAGTTCAATTCTTGGTTACGGTTGTCTTTAAAGGGAACCTGAACTGAGTAAAATTATTAAAGGAAATACATGGTGTACCTGTAAATGAATATTTCATACTTACCACCCCGTCAGTTCCTCTCAGAAGCCCACCATTTTCTTCTAACAATGATCCCTTCCGGCTCTGACAGGACTTTGTCAGAACTAAAATATATTAGTTTTTTTTTTTTTTTTACATTATATCATGATCAGAACAATAAAAGAAAAACAATCATACAATGATGCAAACCTTACCCAAACATGGGAGTGCTTCAATGAAGCTAATATTTCTCTTGGGTGCAGTAACATAGCTACGCTGAGTTTGAAAAAAAAAATAGTTGCTGTCAGTTATAAAACAGTTGCTGCCAGTTTTAGCTGAAATGACAACTGTATTTTTGAAAGATTGCATCATCTATGGCCACACAGAGGAAATGCATCATTGTACTATTGCAACCAGCCATTAAGATGCTTGCAAATCAGTCACCTGATCAATACAATCACATACGTCTCTGATTGTGCTTGAAAAGAACCCACATAAAATAAGTTGGTCACCTATAGTCACTTCCTGCTGCATATTATTGTTTTTGTGCTTTTTCAAATGAAATAAGCCCATCATTTCTGCATAGAGATGCAACTGTTTATCTTCTATCACTGTAGACGTATTATAAACATACGGTAGCTTTATGCATGCTGCTGAGAGTAATACTAATGTTTCCACTGGACTGAAAATCTCCAAGTCTCTGCATAAGCTGGGGGGAAATTGTATGAAAGTGAATGTAATGCCATGTGGCCTTTTAAAAAACATAACTTGACAGTTTCCATATACTATTTACCCTATGTGCTGGATAAGCATTTACATCCAGGCCAGGACTGATAAATCATAGTTTAGCAGTGTCTAAAAGGGCCAGTAAATGGTATGAAATTGCAGCAATGCACTAAGCGGTTATTTGATAATGAATGAAATTGTTTGAAAATACCGTTAAAATGTCAAGTTCTTCCACGCAGGCCATTACTCAGAGTGGGAATGCAAACACAGAAACAGCACTGACATCATAAATATACTGCTACAAATGCATGTGTTTGAACAGAGCAGATTGCGGGCACCCACAGCAAAGCCTTATAAATTGATACCTGAAATAATTTAAATCTGGGCATGTAATTGCATTGGTTTAACTTATTTAACTCTCTTTACAATATCATTTATAGAAGAAGATGAAAGTAAAGATAGAGATGATGATAAATACCTAAAATAGCAAGGAGATAGGAAATGTTTTCAATGTAATTATATTGTCATATGAAATTATTATTCATCTACACTAACGTGACAGCTAGTATACATTAAAACTCTATTACCATGGAAGCTTATATACATATATTACAACACCAGTTTGCTCATCAATGCAATTTACATTTGTTCTCAGGAATGGGAACAACTTCCGCTTTGCTCTAAAAGATACGCAACAGCATAATAACCTTTAAAGGACAACTGAAGTGAGAAGAACATGGAGGTTGCCATATTTATTTCTTTTTAAACAATACTAGTTGCCTGGCAGCCCTGCTGGTCTATTTAGCTGCAGTAGTAGTTCAATCACACAAGAAACAAGCATGCAGCTAATCTTGTCAGATCTGACAATAATGTCAGAAACACCTGATCTGCTGCATGCTTTTTCAGGGTCTATGGCTAAAAGTATTAGAGGCAGAGTATCAGCAGGATAGCCAGGCAACTAGTATTGCTTAAAAGGAAACAAATATGGCAGCCTTCATATCCCTCTTGCTTCAGTTGTCCTTTAAAGAAAAACATTTTATTTGTTGCAGCTAATACAAGATGGTCTCCAGAGGAGCCGGTGACCATAGGCCTGATCTTGCAGCTAGTAACCACCTGAAGAGTAAGTGTACAGTAAGGCTGATCACCCAAGGGCTAGGTGACAGCCAGAAAGGTCAGACAAGCCAGGTCAGCAACACACGGACAGATAAAGTACAGAGGCGGAAGACTGATTCGGTATCCAGGTACAGGCAATGTTGACAACAGATAATCAGATGGGCGGAAGTACCGAATCAGAGAACAGGAGAGTAGTCAGGAAAGCCAAAGGTCATAACAGGTAACAGTAACGTATCTCAGTCCTAGTCTTAGGTGTGAGGTCCTTAGTCTCAACACCTGTGAACTAGTCTAACACATAAACAGTAGCAATGTAGCAATCTCCTAATCTTAGGTGTGAGGTCCTTGGTTTCAACACCTGGGAACTAGTCTAACACATAAACAGTAGCAATGTAGCAATCTCCTAGTCTTAGGTGTGAGGTCCTTGGTCTCAACACCTGGGAACTAGTCTAACACATAAACAGTAGCAAGCAATAGTACTTTAAAGCTATCAACGGAATCTGATTCAGTGTGAATTCCCAGCTCCGGCTGGTTCTAACACACTGTGGGATCTGACTCAGGTCTGAGCGCTCACACGTAAATGTTCGCAACAGCAGACAACTTGCAACTGACAGGCAAGTCCTATATATACCAAACGCGCTCCACAGTGCCGCCCCAGTCACTTAGCCAATCCAGAGCATAGCTGGAGTCAGCTGATCGACCTGATCAGCTGACTTCCCTTCTACTAGCATAAAGGTCCTGTCGCCTGGCGTGCGCGCGCGTAGCTCTCCATCTGTGTGCACTGGAAGGACCAGGCAAACCAGCATCATGTTGCTGCGTGGCAGAAGCCGCCGGCTGGGACGCGGAGATAGCCGCCATGCCGCTTGCCCATGCGATGGCATCTCCGCTATTAATTACAATATGCCATGAGGGCAAGGGTCTAGTCCTGGGAAAAGAAGTGAGTGGACTCACCCGGAAAACCTCTGCGCCGTGTGTAGCGCGGCGTGCCAAAAAAGGGCGTGGTCAAGCAGAATGTGGGCGTGATCATGGGTGGGGCCAAAAATACATGACCTTAGCAGTGATGTAAAAGGAAAAGGTCTGTCGGGGAAGTTTGAGCTCTGCCGTAGTGTATCCCCCCAAAATAGATGTAATCTGACAGCATTTCACCAAAAAGACACATAATCTGGTAGAAGTTCCTCCAAAATACAGATAATATGGCAGTGGTTCCCCCAAAATAGATAATGTGGCAGCAGCAGTTCCCCCAACATACACATAATTTGGAAGCAGTTCCCCAAAATATGCGAAACCTGGCAGCGGACCACCCAAAATACTTATAATCTGGCAGCAGTGGTCCCCCAAACATACACAATCTGGCAGCAGTTCCCCAAAATACGCGTAATCTGGCAGCAGCCGTTCCCCTAACATACACATAATCTGGCAGCTGTTCCCGAAAATACATAACAGCGGTTCCACAAAAATGCAGATAATCTGACAGCAGTTCCCCCAAAATAGGTACCCCCAGCATAGGTAACCAGGTCTATAGGTGTCCCCAGTGTAAGTAGCCATGAGTATAGTAGTCCCCAGTATATCTAGCCAGAGGTATATGTGCAGGGGTGTTTCTAGCCACTTTGTCACTCCAGGCAAGAAAACCTGTGGCGCCCCCCCCCCCCCCCCTCCACACTCAAATTTCAGGGCCAGCCAGGGGAGAGTGGGGCATATAATATCAAGAGGGGGCACGCCACTCACTATGAGGCAGTGGCGTACCTAGGGTATTTGGCACCCGGTGCTGATTATCCACAGTCACCACCCCCCCCCCCAATAATTGGGGCTTCGTTGCGCGAAAAATGTGTGTGGTCATAGACCAAAATGTGGGTGTGGTCACGGGTGGAGACAAGTTTACATGAACTTAGCAATGGTGGGACATTAGATTAGGACAGTGGTGGCGAAAAGTCACTTATCAATCGCAAAGTGCCAACAGCAATTTAAACTAAATACAAACATTTTAACTCATACATGAACATTATGGAAAATCCAAGTTGAAAATAAACTGTGAAGATAAACAATTTCATCCATCCTACTCCTGAAAAATGTATTTTTTTTAGAACCCCCCAGTTTTATTTTCTGTTTTAAAAAGCTAAAAAAAAGTAGGTTTAATGCTATTGTCTCATATGATGATGATTCTGCTTTTCCCATAGTCTCGCAGTTAGCAATCATGAGGCCCCCAACAAGACAAATTCAGCAATCTTGAGGCCCTCAACAAATCATGAGGCCCCCAACAAGACAAATTCAGCAATCATGAGGCCACCAACAAGACAAATTCAGCAATCTTGAGGCCCCCAATAAATCATGAGTCCCCCAACAAGACAAATTCAGCAATCATGAGGCCCCGAGCAAGACAAATTCAGCAATCTTAAGGCCCCCAACAAATCATGAGGCCCCCAACAAGACAAATTCAGCAATCATGAGGCCACCAACAAGACAAATCCAGTAACCATGAGGCCCCCAACAAGACAAATTCAGCAGTCATGAGGCACATAAATAGACAGCATTTCACATAAATGGGCAGAATGCCCCCTTAATATGGTAGACACCTCTCACCTGGCTTCTGAATTCTCCTCTACTGGCTGCTGTGCCTGGCTGGCAATACTATTTTTGTCTGGATTGGGGATGATGTGTGGGCTGGAAGGCCTGCTGTGGCCTGACTGGCGGTGATGCTGTGGCTGGGCTGGCTGGTGGCGAAGCTGTGGCTGGGCTGGCTGGTTGAAGTAAATGCTGGCCTGACTGGTGGTGATGCTGTGGCCTTTTTGCCAGTGATTCTGGGCTGGTTGGCCTAGATAGTTTAGGTAGTGAGAGGTGCCCCCTAGTTTAGGTAGTGCCAGGAGCCCCCCAGTTTAGGTAGTGACAGGACCCCCCAGTTTAGGTAGTGACAGGAGCCCCCAGTGTATGTAGTGACAGGTGCCCCCCAGTTTAGGTAGTGACAGGAGCCCCCAGTTAAGGTAGTGACAGGTGCCCCCCAGTTCAGGTAGTGACAGGAGCTCCCAGTTCAGTTAGTGACTGGCGACCCCCAGTGTGTGTAGTGACATGAACCCCCAGTTTAGATAGTGACAGGGACCCCCAGTTTAGATAGTGACAGGGACCCCCCGGTTAGATAGTGACAGCGACCCCCCGGTTAGATAGTGACAGCGACCCCCCGGTTAGATAGTGACAGCGACCCCCCGGTTAGATAGTGACAGCGACCCCCAGGTTAGATAGTGACAGCGACCCCCAGGTTAGATAGTGACAGCAACCCCCCAGGTTAGATAGTGACAGGGACCCCCAGGTTAGATAGTGACAGGGACCCCCCAGGTTAGATAGCGACAGGGACCCCCCAGGTTAGATAGTGACAGGGACCCCCCAGGTTAGATAGTGACAGGGACCCCCAGGTTAGATAGAGACAGCGACCCCCAGGTTAGATAGAGACAGCGTCCCCCAGGTTAGATAGAGACAGCGACCCCCAGGTTAGATAGTGACAGCGACCCCCAGGTTAGAGACAGCGACCCCCAGGTTAGATAGTGACAGCGACCCCCAGATTAGATAGTGACAGCGACCCCCAGGTTAGATAATGACAGCGACCCCCAGGTTAGAGACAGCAACCCCCAGGTTAGATAGTGACAGGGACCCCCCAGGTTAGATAGTGACAGGGACCCCCAGGTTAGATAGAGACAGTGACCCCCCAGGTTAGAGACAGTGACCCCCAGGTTAGATAGTGACAGCGACCCCCAGGTTAGATAGTGACAGCGACCCCCAGGTTAGATAGTGACAGCAACCCCCCAGGTTAGATAGTGACAGGGACCCCCAGGTTAGATAGTGACAGGGACCCCCCAGGTTAGATAGCGACAGGGACCCCCCAGGTTAGATAGTGACAGGGACCCCCCAGGTTAGATAGTGACAGGGACCCCCAGGTTAGATAGAGACAGCGACCCCCAGGTTAGATAGAGACAGCGTCCCCCAGGTTAGATAGAGACAGCGACCCCCAGGTTAGATAGTGACAGCGACCCCCAGGTTAGAGACAGCGACCCCCAGGTTAGATAGTGACAGCGACCCCCAGGTTAGAGACAGCGACCCCCAGGTTAGATAGTGACAGCGACCCCCAGATTAGATAGTGACAGCGACCCCCAGGTTAGATAGTGACAGCGACCCCCAGGTTAGAGACAGCAACCCCCAGGTTAGATAGTGACAGGGACCCCCCAGGTTAGATAGTGACAGGGACCCCCAGGTTAGATAGAGACAGTGATCCCCCAGGTTAGAGACAGCGACCCCCAGGTTAGATAGTGACAGGGACCCCCCCAGGTTAGATAGTGACAGGGACCCCCCCAGGTTAGATAGTGACAGGGACCCCCCCAGGTTAGATAGCGACAGGTGCCCCTCGGAATCAGGGCTAGCCAGGAATCCGGATGCATATAAAAAAATCATCATGAGCAGCAGATCTGCAGATCTTGGCACTCACTGTGAGGTGTGTTGCCTCTGATAGTTTGTGCGCACACTGCGCAGTCAGGTGTAGCCGGCCGGCGGTAGCACTGGTGACTGGTCCCTGCGTCGCAACACGTGTGACAGGCGGGGGCGGAGTTAGGGGCGGCGCCGACGTGTAAACGAACTAGCGTGCGGAGGCCGCACGCTAGTCTGCACAGAGGGGGAGAGGGGGCGGGGAGAGGGGGCGGACCAGTAGGCGGCGGCACCGCACATATGAACTAATGTGCGTGCTGCTTGCTCAGAGACTCAGGAGAGGAAGGGGGCGGACCAGTAGGCGGCGCCGGGCACAGGCTGAGCTGCCTGTCACAGCCGGCGCCGACCTGGCTGGCTGAAAGAAGAAAAAAAAAATTAAACAAACGCACAGAGCGGCGACTTGGCGAGAAGGCGCCCACTTAGACCCACGGCGCCATAGGCAAAAATTTATAGTTGCCTAGTGACTCAGACGCCCCTGTATATGTGCCTAGTATATGTAGTCAGGGGTATATGTGCCCAGTATATGTAGCCAGGGGTATATGTCCCAGTATATGTAGCCAGGGATATTTGTTCCAGTATATGTAGCCAGGGGTATATGTCCCAGTATATGTAGCCAGGGGTATATGTCCCAGTATATGTAGTCAGGGGTATATATGTGCCAGTATATGTAGTCAGGGGTATATGTCCCAGTATATGTAGTTAGGGGTATATGCGCCCAGTATATGAAGGCAGGGGTATATGTTCCAGTATATGTAGGCAGGGGTATATGTCCCAGTATATGTAGGCAGGGGTATATGTACCCAGTATATGTAGGCAGGGGTATATGTGCCCAGTATATGTAGTCAGGGGGTATATGTGCCCAGTATATATGTAGTCAGAGGTATATGTGCCCAGTATGTGTAGTAAGGGGTATATGTGCCCAGTATATGTAGTCAGGGGTATATGTGCCTAGTATATGTAGCCAGGGGTATATGTGCCCAGTATACGTAGCCAGGGGTATATGTGCCCAGTATATGTAGTCAGGGTATATGTGCCAAGTATATGTAGGCAGGGTTATATGTGCCCAGCATATGTAGCCAGGGGTATATGTGCCCAGCATATGTAGCCAGGGGTATATGTGCCCAGTATATGTAGTCAGGGGGTATATGTGCCCAGTATATGTAGTCAGGGGGTATATGTGCCCAGTATATATGTAGTCAGGGGTATATGTGCCCAGTATATGTAGTCAGGGTTATATGTGACCAGTATATGTAGGCAGGGGTATATGTGCCTAGTATATGTAGTCAGGGGGTATATGTGCCCAGTATATATGTAGTCAGAGGTATATGTGCCCAGTATATGTAGTCAGGGGGTATATGTGCCCAGTATATGTAGTCAGGGGGTATATGTGCCCAGTATATATGTAGCCAGGGGTATATGTGCCCAGTATATGTAGTCAGGGGTATATGTGCCCAGTATATATGTAGCCAGGGGTATATGTGCCCAGTATATGTAGTCAGGGGGTATATGTGCCCAGTATATGTAGTCATGGGTTATATGTGCCCAGTATATATGTAGCCAGGGGTATATGTGCCCAGTATATGTAGTCAGAGGGTATATGTGCCCAGTATATATGTAGCCGGGGTATATGTGCCCAGTATATGTAGTCAGGGGTATATGTGCCCAGTATATATGTAGCCAGGGGTATATGTGCCCAGTATATGTAGTCAGGGGGTATATGTGCCCAGTATATATGTAGCCAGGGGTATATGTGCCCAGTATATGTAGCCAGGGGTATATGTGCCCAGTATATATGTAGACAGGGGTATATGTGCCCAGTGTATGTAGTCAGGGGGTATATGTGCCCAGTATATATGTAGCCAGGGGTATATGTGCCCAGTATATTAGTATTATTATTATTTAGCATTTATATAGCGCCGACATATTACGCAGCGCTGTACAGTGTATATATATATATCTTGTCACTAACTGTCCCTCAAAGGAGCTCACAATCTAATCCCTACCATTGCCATATGTCTATATTATGTAGTGTAAGTACTGTAGTCTAGGGCCAATTTTTTTTTTAGGGGGATCCAATTAACTTATGTATGTTTTTGGAATGTGGGAGGAAACCGGAGTGCCCGGAGGAAACCCACGCAGACACGGAGAGAACATGCAAACTCTTTGCAGATAGTGCCCGGGCTGGGATTCGAACCAGGGACCCAGCGCTGCAAGGCGAGAGAGCTATCCACTACGCAACCGTGCTGCCCAGTATATGTAGTCAGGGGGTATATGTGCCCAGTATATGTAGTCAGGGGGTATATGTGCCCAGTATATATGTAGCCAGGGGTATATGTGCCCAGTATATGTAGTCAGGGGGTATATGTGCCCAGTAAATATGTAGTCAGGGGTATATGTGCCCAGAATAGGTAGTCAGGTGTGTCCCCCAGCAGGAGGGGAGCAGCGCAGTGGAAGGAGAGCTGTGGGCAGCGGTGGAGAAGGGGGGCAATCTCCCCCCCCTTCCCTCACCTTAGTGCTCTCCCTCCCTCGCTCTCCCCTCCTCCAGAAGTAACATGCGGGCAGCCGGCAGCCGGCGGGACTTACCTCTCCTCGTTAGGTGCAGGTATTCCACTGCCGCTAATCAGGTCTGGTCCAGACCAGAGCAGCGACACTCAGATCCGGCGCCGGAACGAGGAGAGGTAAGTCCCGCCGGCTGCCCGCACGTTACTTCTGGAGGAGGGGAGAACGAGGGAGGGAGAGCACTAAGGTGAGGGAAGGGGGGGGGGAGATTGCCCCCCTTCTCCACCGCTGCTCACAGCTCTCCTTCCACTGCGCTGCTCCCCTCCGAGCATGCCAGGGTGGACGGCGTCCACTCTATGGAAATAGTAAGTGGACGCTGTCCACCCGCGTTCACGCGCCACTCGACACCTGCATGAGGGTATATTATTGTTATTTTAAGAATTAGGAGTTGTAATTATTTATAAAGTACAATGAGAAAACCAAAAACACAAAATGAAAAAAAAGACACCTTTATTTCAAAATAATACATTGTCAGCATACATTGTACTAAGAACATAATTTCAATGCTGTGATAACCAGGATAAATAGGCATATAAAATGTGTGGGTTTTATGTACAGTAGCAATGTTTATTTAAAACTATAGGGGTTTCAAATGGAGAAATAGTGTATTTTTTCATTTTCTCCTTATTTTGTCTTTAAAATGCTTAGAAAATAAAGTCATTACTAATAACGATTATCACCTACAAAGAACTCAATTTGTGGTGAAAATAATAATGTATAGATCATTTAGGTGTTATTAGCAGTGATAAAGTTATTGGTGAAGTAAGGGGAGAAGCGCTTAAATGTGAAAAGTGCTTTGGTCCATAAGTGGTAAAGTGATTAACTGTGGACTGGCCACAATGTTTCAGTGCATGATAACATCCTTTCTTTAGTATATAGGATCACAACTTGCCTACAATCGTCACTTTGATGTTATTTAACATCACTTTCAGGACAATCTTTTTCAGCCTGACCATCATTTTATATGGTACACCATATAATATTCACCACTTTTAAAGCAAATCTGAAGTGAGAGGATTAAGGAGGCTGCCATCTTCATATCCGTAAAAACAATGCCAGTTTCTTTGTCACAGCAATGTGATATCGACACACCTCCAGCGCAGAAAGATGCGCAGTAGAACATGATGCAAGCAAGGTAATGCAGCATAGCAGGGGCGTCGCTAGGGCCTTTGAACCGGGGCACCGGCCTGAAACCTGTTGCCATGGTGCCCCGGATCTAATGAGTGGCAAGAGGGGGCACTGGGCAGAGCGGCGGGGGGAGGGGGGAGCAGGCAGTTAAAAACTCACCTGTCTTCAGATCACCGCATGCCAGCACAGCTTCCATATGCTTCCGACTTCCTCCCCTCTGCGTCCGTCGTCTTGGTTACAGCGCCCCCTGTGATGACATCACAGGGGGCGCTGTTACCAATGCGAGGGACGCCGTGGGGAGGAAGTCGGAAGCACATGGAAGCTGTGCCTGCGTGCGGCGATCTGAAGATAGGTGAGTTTTTAACTGCCCGCTCCCCCCCGCCGCTCAGCCCATTGCCCCCTCCTCCTACACTAGGGGAAGCTGCCTATCTAATCTACGCTGGGGGAACCTACCTATCTAACCTATACTGAGGGAACCTACCTATCTAATCTATACTGGGGGAACCTACCTATCTAATATACGCTGGGGGAACCTGCCTATCTAATCTCCACTGGGAGAACCTACCTATCTAACCTATACTGAGGGAACCTAGCTATCTAATCTATACTGGGGGAACCTACCTATCTAATTTATACTGGGGGAACCTACCTATCTAATCTATACTGGAGGAACCTACCTATCTAATCTATACTGGAGGAACCTACCTATCTAATCTACACTGGGGGAAGCTACCGCTATAACCTATACTGGGGGAACCTACCTATCTAGCCTACGCTGGGGGAACCTACCTATCTAACCTACGCTGGGGGAACCTACCTATCTAACCTATGCTGGGGGAACCTACCTATCTAACCTACGCTGGGGGAACCTACCTATCTAACCTATACTGGGGGAACCTACCTATCTAACCTACGCTGGGGGAACCTACCTATCTAACCTATACTGGGGGAACCTACCTATCTAACCTACGCTGGGGGAACCTACCTATATAACCTACGCTGTGGGAAGCTGCCTATATAATCTATACTGGGGGAAGCTGCCTATATAATCTATACTGGGGGAAGCTGCCTATCTAACCTACACTGGGGGAAGCTGCCTATATAGTCTATACTGGGGGAAGCTGCCTATCTAACTTATGCTGGGGGAAGCTACCTATCTATTCTACAGCCAAGCAAAGCCCCATGGCCCCAGCCCAGAAAAGCAGAGCCCTCAGCAAAGCAAACTCCCCAGCCTAGCAAAGCCTCCTGGTCCCAGCCCAGCAAAGCATACAGCCAAGCAAAGCCTAGTAAAGCCCCCAGCGCAGCAAAGCTCCCCAAAATGCCCCCAGCAAATTGCCCAGCCCAGAAAAGCCCCAGCAAGTCACCTAGCAAAGCCAGGCTGGCTCAACATCACTGTCAGCCAGGCCGCCACAGCATCACCGTCAGCCAGGCTGGCACAGCATCACCACCAGCCAGGCCGGCACAGCATCACCACCAGCCAGGCTAGCACAGCATCACCACCAGCCGAGTACAGCGCACAGGCCAGCCAGCCGAAGGCAAGACAGAAGCCAGGTGAGGAGCTTATATATGTGAAATACACTCATTCCCTCTTGGTGTCCAGGGGTTTCCCGGATCTCCCAGGAACCTAGAAACGCCACTGCAGCATAGTGTTAACAAGTGAAATGGTTGCAAATCGCCAGTAGCGGTGAGTGATTGGCTGGGCCATTACCTGGCTGTTGGTGTGGGTGTGGTTGTCTGTTTAAAAATGCACAGATTAAGCTGGGGGTCCACTGTCTTGACAAGCCCATATTGCAGGGCGAAACGATTGTCAATCCTTTTCCACACCTCCATCTGCCAGCATGATGCGCAGAAACGTTTTCTGTTTTACCACACCTGTTCTTTGTACCTTTATCTTATGAAATAAAAGTTATAAAGTATTGAATTGTAGAGAAAGAGAGCAATTATAATATGACAATCAAATCACAGATTGACATGATAAGAGTGGTGATCAAAGTTTTAAGTGTAGAAGACAAAATAGTGCTAAACTGTTTTTAGATCACCACTATTTATAAATAAACCCCTTAGATGATTCAGATGTGATAATTCATTTTAAAATTGATTTCTAATGGTGAATTAAACCCAAATGTGATGTTGGATTTGAAGTACACACAGAACATACAAATAATCAAGGTCAGATCGTTAGCTGAGGTCATACACGGGAAGTCAGAAAGGTGCGGTACAGAAGGACTAATACAGAGCTAGGTCAAATAACAGGCTTGATCGTACACAGGTATTTAGATGGCTACAGTACAAAGGGTAATGACAAGTGCTAAGTCAATAAACAGGCCGAAGTCATACACAGGATCAGATGGCTGAGGTACAATTCAAGGATAAGACAGAGACATGGTTGTATAGGCTAGCCGAGGTCTATCTATAACAGGTATCAGATGACTGTAGTACAAAGGGAAGAGACTTTATTCAAAGTGAGGGGCACGCCGGGTCATACACAGAAACAATCAGAATAATTACAATATATAAATTACACAGTACTAGACTGACTAGAGTACATTTATATCGCGGTGAGAGCAATATATTTAAATGTAGCTCTCAACAACTATCTCACTAGGATAAGGACCAAGAACCAGCGAACTGATTAGTATCAAGACCGATGAGCAAGTGAATGCTCTGGCCTTAAAGAGAACCTGGACTGAAAATAAAAAGTCAAAACAACCATACACAGGGCATACTTACCCCCCGTATAGTCTACTGCTCAATCTCTTTCTCCTCTCCTGCGTCCCATTTGTCCACTGTAATCAATGGATTTCTCCGTCCTCCATTTTAAAAATGGCCATTACCCCCTAACAGCTTCCTGGTCAGCACACTGTTAAACTGTAATATCACCCACTTGAGCCATAGGGAAACATGTACATTACCTTGCATATTCAGTTGTAACTGACAGCTGCTGATATATAACTGTCAGCAACTGGTATATTTCAGTTCTGACAAAACATTGTCAGAACTGGAAGGGATCACTGTAAGAAGAAAATGGTGAGCCTCTGAGAGGAACTGATGGTGAGGTTAGTATGTAATATTTATTTCCAGCTATGTCATGTGTTTATTTTAAATAATTTTCCTCGCTTCAGGTTCCCTTTAAGTACTCAAGAGGCAGAGCAAAAGCCCACCCCCAGAATTGACAGCACCTCCTGCAAAAAGGTGTCAGCTGATGACATCACAGCTGACACTCCATCAGACACGCCTCCTCAGCCTATAAAGGCTGCTTTGCCCCACGCGCGTCCGTCTGGACATACTGCGCATGCGCACGCGTTGATCCACTGCCGCAGGGGTGCTGGGGATGCCACTGGAGGACAGTTGAGCGGGAGTCCCACTACGCAAGCGAGTACCGCCGGAGACGCCGCGGGAGACGTCGCGGGAAGGTAAGATTGTTACACCAGATTTGTGAAACACAGGAAAGGGTTACTTGTAATGTTTACTGATTTGCCATTTGTACCTCTTGTTTATTGCTCAGCGCTGCATAATATGTTGGCACTTCATAAATAAAATATAATAATGGCAAGAATATTGGCTACTCTTTTTAATTTACGTTTTACTAGACCCCATGTCTTTACAGACATCATGTCCAGCTTTTTCCACATTACCATATTGCAGTACCAATATTTCCATATTTAGCTATCATGCTTAGAACTAATTGCAGACCAAATGTTTTCAGTGTATCCAATAAATCGAGGGGCCACTTGGGTGTCAAATGAGTAGTTTATTTCCCATATGAATCCCTACCACATTTCTCAGTAGGGGCGGAGTGAAGGTAGCAGGGGACAAGCCAGGGAGGCTTCCTCCACTGCTCCTCTTCATCCGCAAGTACATTTATCTACTCACTACACCTACATACTGCAGAAAGTAATATCTGTGAAAAATCTACTTCTTAGGCTGTCCCTTTTAATAATAGTGACAGGCAAGACTTCGTAGAGACCCTTAGTCAGAAAAGCTCATTAGGAAATTTTGTAAGTTCTAGATTCACCTCCAGCCCAGCCTTATGAATGAAATGAAAATACACTTTCACTGAAAATTACTACAAACATATGTCAGTATTCTACAAGAGTGTAAATTATTGCAATTCAAAAAAATAATAATTTGGCACTCAGCTATGAATTTCCAAACTAAGTAAAGCTGAAATAGCACTTCTTTACAAGCCTGAAATCTGTACTTTCAAACTGCCTAGAAACATCCCATCTTGCTGCAGGAATAATTATCTGCACAGAGTAAAGCAAGAAGTTTTGAATCAGAATGATACTATTTATTGTCTTCTAGCTATTCCGCCTTCATCAGACTCCAATCCTGTATGTTTACAAGATGTTAGAACAGACAGCTACATACATGCAACATCAAAAGGGAAAACAGATTTTTTTTTCGGGGGGGGGGGGGGGGGGACATAAATACATGCCATTAAGATGCCTTAATTGAAGCAAAACTTCCAAATAGAGTCTTGAGAGCGAAGCATGTAGTTTTGGCACAAAGCGCTCACCACTGAACTAGGTGCTGCCATAGCAGTAATGCTATAGTGTGCAGGGCGCATAAGGGTAATTCAGGGTTCCGGCGATCGCAAGACCCTGAGTTACTTCTCCCTCCTAGTTGCGACAACTTGAAGAGGGAATAGTATTTAACGCCACTGGGAATTTGAGTGGCAGGAGGGTGAGCCGTCACTCGGCTCAGCCTGCACCCAGCTTACCGGCGGAGTACTAATATACTCAGGGCCGTTTCTTGCACCGTGCGGGCCGGGCGACCGCACGGAGCGCAGAGTGACAGGTCAGGAAGGGGGGCGCCGGCAAGAAGACACTGACTGTGCGTCTGTCTGCAGGAGCCGGGGAGTGAGCAGGACAGGTGATGCGCGGTACAGGCGAACGAAAGTACGCCTGCGCGATCATCACCATCCTACCCACACTCCTCCTGGGCATCCTGTGGCAGTCTTCTTCTGCTCTGACGTCACCGCTGGCGCCGCGCATGGTGACACTTGACATCTAGCGCCGCCCGTTATTGAAGGCAAGGCTGCAGGCAGAGCGCCGATGGAGGGAGGAGGCTGTCTTCACGGGCGGCGATGCGTGCTTTTCCCCCTGGCCCTGGATCAGCGAGCGCCTCTTCAGCAGGTGGTCACAGTCAGAGAGACAGTAAGTGACCTGCTGCGCTGCGCTGTCACCCACCTGACTTTCCCTAAGCTTGGGACTCTGGGAGCCTAGGGAGGGGGGAGGGGGACAGCTACCTATCTAACCTACCCTGGGGGGCACCTACCTAATCTAACCTACACTGGGGGGCACCTACCTAATCTAACCTACGCTGGGGGACACCTACCTATCTAACCTATGCTGGGGGGCACCTACCTAGTCTAACCTACGCTGGGGGGCACCTACCTATCTAACCTACGCTGGGGGGCACCTACCTATCTAACCTACGCTGGGGGGCACCTACCTATCTAACCTACCCTGGGGGGCACCTGCCTAATCTAACCTACACTGGGGGGCACCTACCTAATCCAACCTACGCTGGGGGGCACCTACCTAATCTAACCTACGCTGGGGGGCACCTACCTAATCTAACCTACGCTGGGGGGCAGCTACCTAATCTAACCTACGCTGGGGGGCAGCTACGTAATCTAACCTACGCTGGGGGGCACCTACCTAATCTAACCTAGGCTGGGGGGCACCTACCTAGTCTAACCTATGCTGGGGGGCACCTACCTATCTAACCTATGCTGGGGGGCACCTACCTATCTAACCTACGCTGGGGGGCACCTACCTATCTAACCTACCCTGGGGGGCACCTACCTAATCTAACCTACACTGGGGGGCACCTACCTAATCTAACCTACGCTGGGGGGCACCTACCTAATCTAACCTACGCTGGGGGGCACCTACCTAATCTAACCTCTGCTGGGGGGCAGCTACCTAATCTAACCTATGCTGGGGGGCAGCTACCTAATCTAACCTACGCTGGGGGGCACCTACCTAATCTAACCTAGGCTGGGGGGCACCTACCTAATCTAACCTACACTGGGGGGCAGCTACCTATCTAACCTACGCTGGGGGGCAGCTACCTAATCTAACCTACGCTGGGGGGCACCTACCTAATCTAACCTAGGCTCGGGGGCACCTACCTAATCTAACCTACACTGGGGGGCAGCTACCTATCTAACCTATACTGGGGGGCAGCTACCTAATCTAACCTACGCTGGGGGGCACCTACCTATCTAACCTACACTGGGGGGCAGCTACCTATCGAACCTACACTGGGGGGCAGCTACCTATCTAACCTACGCTAGGGGGCACCTATCTAATCTAACCTACGCTGGGGGGCAGCTACCTAATCTAACCTACGCTGGGGGGCAGCTACCTAATCTAACCTACACTGGGGGGCAGCTACCTAATCTAACCTACACTGGGGGGCAGCTACCTATCTAACCTATACTGGGGGGCAGCTACCTAATCTAACCTACGCTGGGGGGCAGCTACCTAATCTAACCTACGCTGGGGGGAACCTACCTATCTAACCAGTACTGGGGGGCACCTACCTAATCTAACCTACACTGAGGGCAGCTACCTATCTAATGTACACTGGAGGGCAGCTACCTATCTAACCTACACTGGGGGGAAGCTACCTAATCTAACCTACACTGAGGGGCAGCTACCGATCTGACCTACGCTGGGGGCACTTATCTAACCTGTATTTGGGGCACCTACCTAGCTAGCCTATACAGGTGGCAACTATACTGGCTACCTATATTGCAGGCACCTACCTAAATAACCTATACTGGGGGCACCTACCTATCTAACCTATGCTGGGGGCAACTATTCTGGCTACCTATATTAGAGGCACCCACCTAGCTAACCTGTACTGGGGCACCTACCTATCTAACTTATACCGGGGGTGCCTGCCTATCTAACCTATACTGGGGGCAACTATACTGGCTACCTATACTGGAGGCACCTACCTGGCTAACCTATAGCGGGGACAACTATACTGGCTTACCTATGCCTGGCTACCTATACTGGGGTAACTATTCTTGGCTACCTATACTGGGGGGACCTATACTAAGTGCAACTAGACCTGGCTAACCTATACTGCGGACACCCATACCTTGCTCGGGGGGGGGGGGGGGGATGGGGCGTGCAATTTTTACACCCTCGCCCTGGGTGCATTTTAGCCTAGAAACTGCACTGAATATACTTACCTTGAGACGGTGTTAACTGATTTGTGTCAAATAGATAAGACCCTTTGAGACTCAGCCTGTCACAAAGGCATAGTAAATTCAGAGTTCAAGAGTTATCCACAAGCAGAATGGATGCAGTTTGTCTAGGCTGAAAAAGAATTATGACATTAAATATCATCAACCTCATCCTAATGCAAGAAATTGGTATCCTTGTTCAATATTTTATTTACAGATTTGATCCACTGTATAAATTTTGCCTCTGGGATTAGTTTCTCTGTGATGTAAAGCCACCCTCCAGGACTGTAACCTGAAGATCATTTAAAGGGAACCTGAGGTCAGCGGGATAAGGACGCTGCCATATTTATTTCCTTTTAAACAATACCAGTTGCCTCTCTTTTCTCCTGATTCTGTGTCTCTAATACTTTTATTTATAGACTCAAACAAGCATGCAGTAGATCAGGAGTTCTGCCTCAGCTGACTCAGCTTTTACTGGATTAGCCGTATTCTTGTTCCAGGGTTTTGACTCAGACACAACTTATGCTAGAAGATCAACAGGGCTGCCAGGCAACTGGCATTGTTTACAAGAAAATAAATATGGCAGCCTCCATATCCCTCTCACCTCAGGTTTACTTTAAGCTGTATCTGAGAGTGCGGAGGAATTGCTCTGAAGCAGTTACCTTTGAGAAAGAGGCTAGAGATCTACGTAAAAGATTTAGGGAGAGGGGCTACCATGACGTCCACCTCAGATGTGCATACCAGCGTGCGGCCCATGCCGACCGTGAGGCACTGATAGGAGTGCAACATCTGTCCACGCGCGCACAGAATGATATATGTTTTTGCATGAGATACTGTGTCCAACATGGTTTGATTATGGACGTTCTTAAACGTCACTGGTACATTTTACGCAATGATCCTAAATTGGGCACTTTGGTTCCGGAGTCCCCAGGCGTCTCCTTTCGAAGGACACCCTCTTTAAGAGACCTCTTGGTTAGCAGCCACTTTACAAATTCAGATGATACCATTCAACACTGTAGAGTTACGGGAACCTACAGATGCGGTGGTTGCACAGTCTGCCGGTTTATGCAGGTGGGGAGAGTTGTTAATCTACCGGATAGCAGAACCTGGACACTTTCTCACTTTGTTAATTGCAATACAACTCTGGTGGTGTACCTCTTGGTCTGCCCCTGCGGAGCTTTCTACGTGGGGAAGACCAAGAGGGAGCTCAGGAGACGAATTAATGAGCACATAACTAAAATTAAGAGTAAGGATCCAGTAGTTCTGTCTCCGGGGGCTCGCCACTTCAAATCGGCTCATGGAGGCAATTGTCGAGATTTAAGGATTATAGGCCTCGATCGCATACATACCAATATCCGTGGTGGCAATTTTGACAGATTGGTCCTTCAACGTGAGGCACGGTGGATCTTTGAATTAAGGGCCACTCTTCCCCCAGGGTTGAATGACTCGCAGAGTTATTCCTCCTTTTTACCGCTGTGATTGACGATTCTTCTTCCTCTCTGGCGTCCTGTGTGCATTGGTGCGCCGTTTTAGATTTGGCGATGCGCCTATGGTATACGCGCCTCCGACTTGACAGATCATGGGCACGACCTGGCCGGGCCTTGTGACTACATCCAACATCACGTGGCACCTATTTCATAGTTTTATGCAATGTTGAATTGGATAAATTCCAATATGGGGCTCAGATTATATATCTGTGGCCGCTGTATAGTCTGCTGTTTCTGAGGATTATCTCTTTTTTGCTGTTGGCCACAACTCCACGCAAATAGATTTAACTTTATCTGATTTTCAGGTGAGCGGCTACATGGATGCTTCCGCCATCGCTTCCCCCCCCCCCCCTGTCCGTGGTGATGGCTTGCGCTCCACTGACGGGGTGTGGGCGGGGCGGTCACACCATGATTCGCTGCTGAACTGCTTTAGTAGATGGTGTGTGTGTTGTGTACGTGTATCCTGCCTGTTGACACGCCCCCTTGAGAAAGCCGGAAGTGAACCGGCGAAACATGTCGGGTCCAGACGGCGTGCCGGTGTAACTCACGCGGAATGTGCCAGCCCTCTACTTACACCAGTCCGCACAGCCTTGACAACCTTGCGTGTGCAACACGCACCACAGTGCAATTCTGCACAAGACTAAGACGGTCCAGCTACAGCATTTGAGCCGGTCAGTTTTCCTATCATGGATCACAGATGCCGTTGGGTGACTCTTGAACAGCATTTTCATCATTCTTACTGCCCGGGGACTGCATGGAACGGGTAGAGTATATCTAATGACCGTTGGCTCCATGTACTGCTCTGCTTCATGTTGCTTACGTTGCTTGCACTGCTTTGCTGGCTTACAGTCTGTTGCTTGATGTCTGCACACTTCATCATTTGTCGTTGGTTCTAGTGGATGGACTGTCCTTCCTAGCCCATAGCTTGCTGTGTACAGTGGAACTCTATTCATCTGCCCTGCGCTATTAACAAAGGCAATTTGTATCATCATCTGCATGGATTTGCGGGCATCCATATGCTAGTCCTTTGTGCAATTTGAACATTACCCCTGTATGCATGGATGGATGCATGATTGAGTGGTATGTAGGAGAGGGCCGGCCATCTATCCTGTGGGTGTACACCTTTTAGACTAAAATTTCAGTGTTTTTTGTGTATATAAATAAAGTTTATACTTTTATATGAAAAATTAACCTATTGGAGTTGGAGTGTACTTTTCCTCCCATTTACCCTCACACATTTTGATTACTTTAAGCTGTGTCCATGGGACCAAAAGTGTGTAGGGACTGGGAGATCAGAGTCATTAATGATGTACCTGTGTCGGTTCATACGTTTATGCAGAGTTTATTGAGTTTCTCCCATTGAAAGTTCCTTTGTGGCATTTTTCACTCGTGATCAGATATACCAGATTAGTAGAATCACAGGAAAAGGTGCCTTTTACTCTGGATTCCTGTTGTGTACCTGGTATTGATATCCTGTCAGTGGAGTAGATGTGTCTGCAGGTCTCACACCTTTTTTTGTCGGCAGGGTGATGTTCCATTTTGTTTTGTTGAGGCTCATTCAAAGAACTCCTGACAATCATCTCTTTTAGATTGGGTGGCTGTCGATATGCCTGGAGGGGAGATTCAGAGAATAAGGGAGGGGAGGTTCTTTCTCAGGCTGTAATCCTTGTGTAAAATGGGATCAAGTTCCTTTGCAATATTTCTTAAGATTTCCAGGTAGGGGTTGTAGGTGACAACCAGTGGGACACATCCCTCTTCTTACTCTACTTCCTACTCTAAGAAAGATGACTTATATGTGAGTGCATACATGAGTGTACAATCAAAGAGCTGAGTGGCTCTTAAAGGGTACCCGAGACAAGTGGTTACAGAAAAATGGGCGCTATGTGTGTGTGTGGGGAGGTGTGCAGATGCTTACCGCACCTCCCGTGTACCAGCGTCCCACTTCAATCTGTTGTAAAAGGCCCCATTCTGTTAACATGATCACTGCGGAGGGTGCCCATTGACATACTATGCTAGACATGCGCGGTATGCCGGGTGCGCACACATAGAAGGAGATGAGTAGAGAGTATGGTCACAAGGCTGATGACCTGACATGTAGCATGTCCAGGTCAAAGGAAGCGGACCGCTGTAACAGTTGCACAACACAGGCGGAAAAAGGCAACCGAGAGGTGAGGTAAGCCTCTGCACACCTCCCCACACACACATATAGCGTCTATTTTTGCGGTAACCGCTCACCTCGGGTATCTTTTAAGTTTACTGTCATTTTTTTTTTTAAGTAGCCAGACACATATACTGATAATCCTTGCGCTACATATTTTAATATTTTGTACCTTTTTCAGAGCTTCAGATTTGCTCATTAGGATCCTCTGCTTATTTCACTTCAACATATATTTGTAGAAATAAGGCTTACATTCTTTAAAAACAAATCCAGGGTCACTTTTTATAATAGGAAACTCCTGAAAATATAAAAAATCTGGGAGAAAACATAGTTAACATGATAAAATATGAATCGTAAATGAAATGCCATCTATGGTTATTTTATATCCATAAGTTAAACAAATGGACTCACTCCAGAACTTTATTCTAGGTCTTAAAAATGATATGCACATACTGAGAGCCTTGCCATTTTTCCAGCACAGGATATTGCTCTGACTAGGGTAATAACTATGCTTAGAAATGATTGCAATTTAGAAGGGATCATTTATTATACACCAAATTGGCTTGTTATTTACAGTTTGTATTGAAAATATTGAATATGGAAATGGTTCAACTTTTAAAAAATTAGTAATATTGCTAAATTAAGCTTGAGCTTCATCCAACAACGAGGCAATCGTTTTTAAAGTGTATGGATGGTTTATAGCTAATGATTATTAAAACTAGAGTTATGAGAGCAGCTTGTGCAGACAGAGGAATGCCCAGATTTGTCATTGTAATGCAGGCTGCTTATATAGTTATTGAATTCTGAATCATGTCTTTGCTTCGACGGATCCCATTATGCTCATCCTGACGAAAAAGCCTAAACACCAGAAGGAAAACATAATACTTTTTAAACAAATAAGGTAATTTTTGAGACATCAGATATGATTAAAATAATATTGTGCAGTGGATATTAAACTAGTGTACATTAAACTAGTGTGCATTATTTTTGGAATACATTTTTTTTTATCATTTCATAGTAATGTGTTGTATTAATGCAGATGTATATTTTTATAATTTTTTTTTTTACTTTTCGTGACTTTAAATGAATGGGTAAGATTTACAAAAAAATTACCAAAATATTACATGTAGCTAAACGAAAATTCACTGACACTGCCACCAATATTACAAATCACGAGTAATTTAGAGACTACCACTCCATCAATTAGGAAACATGTAAATGGGAGTCCTATGACTCGGGCAAGGCAATAGCTTCCTCTAGAGTCTCATTGGACAATGCTAATGTGCCATGTAAAATCTAAGACTTTATTCCGTGTCCATAGCAACTAGCTGATAGAAACCAGATACCGTGTTTCACGCGTTATAGAGAGCTTAATCATAGTCATATAAATACTGAGGATTTCCTGCTAAAAATACTAATAATTAAATAATCAGTCATGCCATCTCTTGTTTTTTCTCAGTATCTTCTCTTGCTTTTGCCTGGTCACCTTTTTATTCTTTAGGTTGATTTGTGCTCGCACCTTCTCAATTCCTTTTCAGGTGAACTGTGGTGCCATACTACACTCACCTAACGTATTATTAGGAATCCCATACTAATACAGTGTTTGACCCCCTTTCGCCTTCAGAACTGCCTTAAGTGTATGTGGCATTGATTCAACAAGGTGCTGAAAACATTCTTTAGAAATGTTGGCCCATATTGATAGGATAGCATCTTGCAGTTGATTGAGATTTGTGGGATGCATATCCAGGGCACGGAGCCATTTTAGTACAGTGAACTCATTGTCATGTTCAAGAAACCAATTTGAAATAATTCGAGCTTTGTGACATGGTGCATTATCCTTCTGGAAGTAGCCATCTGTTTGTACCTGTGGTAAATAAACCTTAAGCATTAGATTGAGTGCCCAGCGCTGTTCTTTCTTCTAACCACCAGTGTTGATGTCTATGCTGTGAGCACCAAGTTCAGCTTCGGAATCCAGGTACTATGCAGCAGCCTGTTGGGTGCCGGCGATTCTTGGAACTCTCTCCCTTTTGTAATTGCATATTGTTACAAGCCGTGGCACCAATGCAAGACGCAGGACCTAGTGGAGGGGCTATACCGGTCACACCTGGGAGTGGGGTACTCCCGGGTTCCACTGTGGTCTCGGCTGGAAGAACTGATTGGCTGACCTTTCTTACTGACACTGCACAAGGAACGGACGCTAGCAAGGCATTAGGAGTTAAGGTGGTGGAACAAAAACTTCATCGCATATCGGAACGTGAGGTCAAACCTTTCTGGACCGTGGCCACGTTGAAACGGTATGACGACAAAGAGATAGCTGCCAGAGGTTTCCGTAACTACAGTGAGGCAGCCGAATATCAGTCCGATGCGGACTTTATGAAGCTCTGGAATAGTCAGCTCGATAACGCACTTAAACTTCAGAAGATTGTACTGAACCGTACGGAGGTAGAGTACAACAAAACTACAGTAGAGATTGGTGCTTGTAAAAGGGAATTGGCCAAATTGACAACTCCACAACAGTATCAGGAAATTACTAAGAAAATTGATAATAAATTGGCACCCTTGCAAGATAACATCAAAGAGAGGAAGCTGCGGAAATTTCGCAGGGACCAAGACGACTTTGCCAAAGGCCTTATTTTTAATTGGGGACAACAAAATCCACGGGCCAGATCATGTGGTAGGAAGCGCAACAGGAACAACAAAGGCTACTGGACCACCGATTCTGGGTCGGATTCTAGCTCGGAGGGACCCTCTTCTAAGAAAGGAACCCCCAAATCAGTGTTGAAACAAACAGAGAGGGGTCAAGTGAATACGGAGGTCCTTTTAGAGGAAGGACCCGCAGGGGAGGCCGAAGGCGCAGGAAGACCACAAGAGAAAAGGGTGACTTGGAGAAGAAACACCCGTGGCAGGGGTTATTACCGGAGGAAATAGCTGCAATGTGCCGCCAGGAGGAACTTGAAATCCTCAACCTCTCGGGTGAAATACTTCCGGAGGGATGTCACAACTTACTCTTGAAAGGCCTCAACTTTGCCATCTACACACCCTTTGATCCTTTCCAGTTCGAGGTGGACTGGTATCGTGCAATTAGAAGATTGAACATTACTTCCAAACAGAATATGTGGAAAGAGGACACTTCGATTCCAGTGGAATTAACTGGGGACTTAGGATTCTTCCCAAAAAAAGACTTTACAACACAGGATATGGAGAATTTACAGACATTGTTGTCCTTGTGTGCAGAGGGGCAAGGATTGACCCCAATGGACACGCAAGTGACTGAGGAAATGGATTGACAATGTGAACCCTTTAGACCGTGTAAGTCAACGAGAGAATTTTTGAGTACACCCGGTTCTGCTATTGACAAGTTTGATATCAGAGTGCAGAGTGAAATGCAGGCCCTTATGTACCCGACTGAGAAATCTAACCTATCCCCCGTAGAACAAAGAGCCCTTAAATGATTGGAAGGTAACCCAAGGGTGGTTATCAAAAAGGCAGATAAGGGGGGTAACTTGGTTATCTTGTCCCGCACTTATTATGTGGAAGAGGCTTTGAGACAGTTGGAAGGGACAAATGCTTTTTATGAAAGATTATCCAGGGACCCCCTTGTCCAATACAAGAAATTGTTACAATCACTGTTACGAAGGGGAGTAGAGGAGGGTTGGTTCACCAAAAAAATGGGGGATGGGCTTTTTCCACCATTCCCTAGGAAGCCAGTTTGGTATTTCCTGCCGAAAGTCCACAAAGATTTGGATAGACCACCGGGGCGTCCAATAGTGTCAGCCAAAGGTTCTCTTACTGAGCCATTATCTAAATTCTTGGAATATAATTTACACCCCTTTTTGGAGGGTATTCCGTCATACTTGGCTGACACTTTGGAGGTCCTGAGACGATTGCCTCAGTTGGACTGGCAGGAGAACTTTAACTTGGTCTCGATTGATGTAGAAAGCTTGTATACTCAAATACCCCAAGAGTTGGGGGTTAGGGTTTTAAAAAAGTTCTTAATTGATCGAGGTAAAGATGATAACTGGGCAGAGTATATTGGTGATTGTTTGCATTTCATCTTGACCCATAATGCTTTTCTGTTTCAGGATCGTTGGTACAGACAGGCCTCTGGCGTGGCGATGGGGACATGATTCTATAGCCCCAACGTTTGCTAATATTTTTCTGGCAGCTTGGGAAGAGGAAGTAATCTATGATGAGAGGAACCCCTATCGTCACGCCATGGGGACCTGGCTAAGATATATGGACGATGTCCTGTTGATTTGGAAGGATACAAAAGGTCGTTTTGAAGAATTTCTGGTTTGGATCAATGAAAATGATTACAATATGAGATTTACAGGGGTGTGGGGTGGAAAGAGTTTGGAGTTCCTGGACCTAACCCTGTTCTCAGAAGGTGGTAAGCTACTGAGTAAGGGGCATCGCAAGCCAACAGCCACTAATAGCCTACTCCTATATTCCAGTTTCCACCCCAGACATGTGGTTAAATCCATCCCATATAGTCAATTTGTTCACCTGAAAAGGAATAACAGTAAAGAGGATGATTTTCTGGAACAGAGCTATGACCTTGGGCTGAGATTCTTGGCACGGAGTTATCCTCTTGAACTGATAGTTGAGGCTTTTCATAAGGCAGAGGGAAGATCTAGGATGGATTTGATAGAGGGGGGAGGAAGAAGGAGAAGAAGGGCTATGGATCGGAATCAAGATGGCAATAGGGTTGCTGTGCCCCTGGTGTTTGATTATTCCCCCATGGCAGGTAAATCCGCACTTGCATCTCAAAAAATTGGGGTGATTTGAGAGGTACCTCAGATTTGAGTGGGGTGATCCATGATAAACCACTAGTGACTTTTCGCAGACCTAAAACCATTGGCGATATGCTGGTACGGAGTGAGTTCAGGGAGGAAAAACAAATGGACTGGCTCACCAGATCAAGACCGACAGGAAACTTTAAGTGTGGAAATTGTAACCACTGCTCCCAATTTATTCCAGGAAAGGAGGTGATCCTGGGTGGGGAGAGATTTAAAATCGAAGATGTTATACACTGTCGGTCTAAGTTCGTGGTGTATGCTGTATTATGCCCCTGTAACCGCTTCTATATAGGCATGACAACTCGCCAGATGTGTAAAAGGTTTCAGGAACATGTTGCATCCCTTAAGTCTAAGAAGGGGGCCGGGCGGTTGATTGATCATATGTGGGAGGAACATGGAGGTGTAAGGGGAAGACTGCGCTTCCTGGGTCTAAAAATTGTGGATCCCCCGCATAGCGGAGGTGACCATGAAAGGTTGCTAAGGCAGGAAGAAGCCAGGTTCATTTCACAATCAAAAGCCTGTGGGCGACTTGGACTCAATGAAAGAAATGAACTCTGTATTGCTTCCTTGAACAATATTAAGTTTGCTATTGTTGAGTGCTACTAGGAGTTGTTTTCCGGGCTCTATGGGGCTCGCCGGAGGAGGAATGCCTCACTGTTTTTTATGACTGATTTTACCAGGCTTTGTAACTCTTTGTATCTATTGAATAATATATGGAATGTTTTAAATGTAATTATTCTTTATGTTTTTTCTTTCTTTTTGTTTCCTCTGCAGAACATGAATCCCTGGAGTTCGGGTGATATTTATGCGATCTGATGGAGAGGAAAAGCAATCATACAGAAACCGCGGTATTCAGTAGCGGTCTGTGTCTCCATGGCAACGTTCCCCGGCTCCTTTTATTTACAAACCGCCAGCCTGATCTACGTAGTAGCGGCTGGGCAAGTGGATTGGGCGAAAGCCTAGGTTCCTGATTGGGCTGAATCCGAAGGTCCTGATTGGACGGCGGTGGCCCGACATGCACCCGGAAGGGGCGGGACTTTAAACACTGCGGCGCCCTGCGCGTTCATGGACGCCCATTGAACGGACTGGCTGGCGGTGAGTAAATGTATAATTTATTACATATAAATAAGGGACATGTTCGGTGCTATGGTTGGTCTCTGAGGAAGCGAGCTATAGGCTCGTGAAACGGCTGTTAGATCTTTTTTTTCTCCCTCTGCCTGCAATGTCTGTTTGTACCTGTGGTAAATAAACCTTAAGCATTAGCTTGAGTGCCCAGCGCTGTTCTTTCTTCTAACCACCAGTGTTGATGTCTATGCTGTGAGCACCAAGTTCAGCTTCGGAATCCAGGTACTGTGCAGCAGCCTGTTGGGTGCCGGCGGCTTGGAACTCTCTCCCTTTTGTCAATAAATGTTCTAGTAGAAAACAGATGGTTAGTAAAAAAAAAACAATTTGGATTGGGCAGCAAGGAAGGAATATCTTGATATTGAGGCGGTGGGAGTAAGGAAGAAAAAAAGCTGATGAATTTGAAACTACACGCTTGTATCAGTTATTTTGGCATACTGGTCTTTAGGTGCTTTTGAAAATTGCAAAATGTCTAAAGACGTGGGTAGCAGTCTATAAGTTAAGAATCACATTCATGGCCTTAGAATTGAGGCGACATCTCCAGACTAGAAAGTATGTTAGAAGTAATTCTAGTAGTGGGTATACAGCTTTAAATAATTCACAGGGATGTCAGTTTTGCAAATGCTAGACATTAGACAACAGTGCTCAATGAGTTCTCTGTTTCCTAAAAATGTACAAACAACCAGAAGAAAATGCTAACAAGCCATCATCCATTACCTAATTATATTTATCCAGACAGGCCAAATTGAAAAAAAGACAATGGCAGAAAATATTGATTCTCATTTGGCAAACAAAGACTAATTTTACTGCTTAATTATTCCTAGTAGCGTCATGGAAAGAGTTTTCTGTTAATCATAGCTCAGATACTTCTCTGGGTTTGAAATGTGTGTTGACTTCCAATTAAGCTTGTTCCCCTCGTGTAGCTGAGCCCGCTAATGGGATTTAAATGTTTGTGCATCTTTACTGGAGCCAAAGACATGTGTTCCCCTGGCATAGATAAAATATCCCACTACATGGAACATAATAGGTCTTGTATATGATTCCATGGCCATATTTACAGGTTTTTTTTCTTAGCCCAAAACAAATTTCTTCCTAACTATGTGTCTTTTGAGAAATATAACATTGCATAATCAGGGAGGAGTCATTTACTGTTCAACCTAATTAACAATAAGGACCTATTTAAGCTGCAGGTGTTGTATGTAGCTGGCTGATTGCCCTCTGTTTGCCCTTAAGCTGCCAGCAGACCTTCAATCGTAGTCAGATGTGCAAACCTCAGCTTAGATTAGTGTGCATGTTCTTTTCTATGGATGAAAAAAGGTGATCTGCTGGGAAAATACAAACTGGCTAATTGCCTTTTCCTGACTAGTGTTGTGGATGGGAGCCTATGCAGACACAGACCATCTGTTTCCAGATCTGACTGTAAATGGTTAGACTGACCATTATATGACCTCTGTTGGTATCTGTAGGTGAGATCCCACATTGGCCAGTTGATCTGGCTGTGTAAGCCAAATTGAGGATTCTGGACTGGTGAAATGCCAAAATGGATTCTGTAAATCAGACTAGATTACCAAGTAGGCATCTAAACACAGATTGGAAGGCACAAAAAAGGGAAATTCCTGTGTAACATGCTGGAGGTTTCTGCATTCTACAGCAGCATAATTGGTGACAGAAGAATGATGCTAGGTGGTGGTAGCAGCACTGGGTGTCAGGAGATCTGAAACTCAGTGTTTGGATTAATCTAATTTAAGCACTTTGCAGGGAGCCTGATTGGTACTGTAAAATTCCAAGATTTACAGGTACTAGAAGCAAGAATGGAGTTGCTGAGTATTGTGCGTGGTCACTGCCTTCAGCAGACACGTTTTAGTTTTAAGGTAGTCATACATCTAGTGATGATGGGCAGATTCAACCAAGAGACAAATCTCTCTCTAATCAAATCTGATTAGAGAGAGATCTGTTGGCTGCCCATACACCGCAGGCAGATTCCCAATCAATTTCATGCTCAAATTGATCAGGAATCGGCCTTGTGATGCCGCATCCGCCCCCCTCGCCACCCCAACGATATCCGCCCAATGTTAAATGACCCCCCGGTGCCCAGTGCAAGGTATACATTACCTGTCCATGTCCTCCGCTTGTCCTCCGCTGGCTCCGGATGCTCTTTGTTCTCCATACACGTGCACCATGTGGTTGCCTAGTAACGTGGCTGCGTGTGTGATGTCTGACATCATACTTGCACCCTTACTAGGAAACCACATGGGGCACGCGTGTATGGTGTATATGCCCAGAGGACAAGCAGAGGCTGCAGACAGGTAATGAATAACTTGCACTGGGAGAACATTTCATATTGGGAAACAGCGCCGGGGTTTCATCACATTCGTCGATCGTCCTGAAATTGCACGCCGTTACCGCTGCACACCCAATCGAGCAAGTCAGCCCAACATCTTGCATCGACTTATGTTTTTTTTTTCAAACTCAGCGTCTCAAAGTACCCAAGGTACTGGACCCAAGAGAGTAATCAGCTTCAGTGAAGCACTCCCATATTTGGGTATGGTTTGCATCATAGTTCGATTTTTCTTTTATTACTGTTTTAATCATAATGGAAAATATGTACAAAATACAAAAAAAGCTCAAAAAATAAAAGACAAATATGATCCTATAAGTAGATCTATTCCCCTCTCGCTCTCCAAAAAGGTGTTGCATACCATGTATAATACTACCATACCACACTCATACATCTCATACACCATACTACATGTAAAAAGCATTCACTCTACCTTCAACTTCTGAAACCCATCCATCATCCAAAATACCAGTTGCCCCTCACCAAGACCAAGCAATCCTATCGAGGGCAATCTTTTCATCCCATTCAGACATACTTTCTCCCCCCACCCCATAGGAACAGGGATACTAAAGGTTCAACCTTTATGTTTTCCATCCACCACACACCATGAAGAAAGTTTGCTGACCCCACCATTCTCCAACTGACGTGAGAGGCTGGGAGAGTGCAAGACCCACATTCAAGGACCCCATCCCTTGCATGAATGGATCACTAATTATTAATGAAATTTGTCTTAGACTTCCAGTGTTCTTTGGTCTCTTATTATTAATTACCCACCCCCAATCATGAAGCAATTTTCCCCAAATCTCTCTAAATTCCTTTACTTTATACCCCTTTCCCACCACCATTTCCTCATGATTTCCCAAGGTATTATTATTCATATAGTTACACCATTCCTCTATAGTCGGGATTTGGCTATTCTTCCAATATTTGACAATCAATGCTTTAGCTACCAATGTTTCCATTTCCTTTAGAAACCTCACAGTTTTACTATCTTCAGGGTCAGAACTGCCAAATAATGCTCCTTCAGTCATCAGTATTTTTTCTCCCTGTCTCTCATTTCCCATTACAACCCCTCTTCCCACAAATAGCTCCACCCTACCCCAAAATTCTTGAATTAAACATTTCAGCCCGCAGGGATTTTTCACCTTATGCATCAGAGCAATTTTAACCTCCCATTCATTCGCTAATAACTTTATCACTACTTATCACAATTTATTGATCTATATCTTGTTTTTTTCACCACTAATTAGGCTTTCTTTGGGTGGTACATTTTGCTAAGAATTATTTTTTTATAAATGCATTTTAACAGGATTAATAAGAAAAATATTGAAAAAATTCATTATTTCTCAGTTTTCGGCCATTATAGCTTTAAAATAATACACGCTACCATAATTAAAACCTATGTATTTTATTTGCCCGTTTGTCTCAGTTATTACACCATTTAAATTTCGTCCCTATCACAATGTATGGCATCAATATTTTGTTTGGAAATAAAGGTGCATTTTTTCCATTTGCGTCCATCACTATTTACAAGCTTATAATTTAAAAAATGTTCGTAGTATACCCCCTTCAAATGCATATTTAAATAGTTCAGACCCTTAGGTAACTATTTATGTCTTTTTATTTTTTTATTGTAATTTTTTTTCCATTAAAAATTGCATTTGGGTAATATTTTGGTGTGGGAAATAAACAGTTAATTTTTAATGTTATTATATGTGTAAATTGTAATGTAAAAAATATGTAGATGTAGTTTTACTATTTGGACACAAGATTGTGTTTTTTTTCCTCCTTGTGCTTCTCGCTAACCGGAAGCACAAGAGGGGCGCGGAAAATTTTACGTGCAGAAATACTGAAGCCTCTTGTAAGAGCGCTTCGATTTTTCTGCTGGGGACACGGATCGGTGATCGGGAACCATGTTCCCTTTCAGTGATCCCAGGGCTACCGGGGGGGGCACAAGGGCGCGATCGCGCCGAAGCGCAGCACTGCAGCGGAGCAGCCGCCCGGACGTGAGCTTCACGTCCGGGCAGCAGAAATGGTTAATGGACCCCCCCATACATGGACCTCATCTCCTAATTCCATATCGCATCTTCCACACTTATCGCTGTTCATCTTATCTTAGATAAACTGCAATCGACTTATGTGACCCAAAATTGGTTGCATTGTCGGTCGGGCATGCTCTTGGCAGCAGAGATCTTCATTCGATTCGATTATAATAATCGATGGGA
The DNA here is from genome assembly GCF_040937935.1 of Hyperolius riggenbachi. NCBI lineage: Eukaryota > Metazoa > Chordata > Amphibia > Anura > Hyperoliidae > Hyperolius > Hyperolius riggenbachi. The sequence goes on from NC_090648.1 coordinate 205,513,173, forward strand.
TGGTTGATCGGCCGCCAAGTCACCTGATGTATAGCTACCTTTAGTTTAATGTCAGTTCTGTGTTCCTCTGTCCATGATATATAGGATTGCTCCAAACAACATTTCATTGTATTGTACATTTTATTCATTCATTGTATTGTACAGTGACAATAAGGGCATCTTATCTTATCTTGATTACAACAAAGAAAAAATGTGTGCATCCACCAAGTTACAACCAAGTTAAAAAAAGATAAATCTGGCTTTGCAAATTTGGCCTAATTGGCTTATCATGAGATGTTGCTAATGCAAATATGCATTTGCTTTCGCATGACAAAATATGCAGGGTCTAAAACTAACACCGCAAAGCCGTTGCCCTGTGGGGATTAGTTCACGCTACATTAGCACTATCCAGGAGCACCACGGGGAGGCTCCCCAATGCCCCAATGCAACCAGGGAGCCATAGGGCCCTCTCACCACTCGGAAATCACACAGCGGCACCCCGGAGGGGGAGGCTGGGGGGTGTGGGCGACCCCCCCAAGCGTGGCCAGCGCCAGGAAGAGCCACCTGCACCCACCTCCCAAAATTAAAAACTGGCACTTACCTTAACGTCCATTGCGTTCTGCTACATGTGCATGACCTGGAAAGGAGTGAAGCATGGGCTCCCCAAGCTTGTAGGGCTCAGGGGTAGCTCTCACACAACTCCAGAGAGGCGGGGGAGGACAGACGCAAACAGCCTGCTCCAGGGCTCTCACCTCCTAGAACCAGCCATCCACCTCCCGCCTCCAAAGGATAGAAATGCAATACTGATTACAACAAAAAAGAAATGTGTGCATCAACCAAGTTAAAACTTGATAGATCTGGCTTTGCAAATTTGGCCTAATTGGCTTATCACGAGACATTGCTCATGCAAATATGCATTTGTTTTCGCATGCCAAAATATGCAGGGTCTAAAACTAACACCGTTAAGGTAAGTGCCTGTTTTTAATTTTGGGAGGTGGGTGCAGGCGGCTCTTCCCAGCGCTGGCTACCCTTGGGGGGGGGCTCGCCTGCACCCCCCAGCCTCCACCTCCGGGGTGCCGCTGTTTGGTTTCCGAGCGGTGAGAGAGACCAGGGCCCCGCGGCCCCCCGGTTGTATGGGGGCATTGGGGAGTTTCCTCATGGCGCTCCTGAATAGTGCTAATGTAGCATGAACTAATCCCTGCAGGGCAACCGCTTTGCGGTGTTAGTTTTAGACGCTGCATATGTTGGCATGCGAAAGCAAATGCATATTTGCATGAACAATGTCTCGTGATAAGCCAATTAGGCCAAATTTGCAAAGCCAGATTTATCCAGTTTTAACTTGGTTGATGCACACATTTTTTTTTGTTGTAACCAGTATTGCATTTCTATCTCTCGGAGGTGCGTGGTGGATGGCTAGTTCTAGGAGGTGAGAGCCCTGGAGCAGGCTGTTTGCGTCTGTCCCCCCCCCCCCTCTGGAATGTTGCGTGAGAGCTACCCTACAAGCTTGAGGGGCCCATGCTTCACTCCTTTCCAATGTGTCGTGCCCAGGTCATGCACATGTAGCAGAACGCAATGGACGTTAAGGTAAGTGCCTGTTTTTAAATTTGGGAGGTGAGTGCAGGCAGCTCTTCCTGGCACTGGCCACGCTTGGGGGGGTGCCTGCACACCCCAGCCTCCCCCTCCAGGGTGCCGCTGTGTGGTTTCCGAGTGGTGAGAGGGTCCAGGGCCCCTTGGCCCCCCGGTTGTAATGGGGCATTGGGGAGCCTCCTCGTGGTGCTCCTGGATAGTGCTTATGTAGCATGAACTAATCCCCACAGGGCAACCGCTTTGCGTGTTAGTTTTAGACTCTGCATATGTTGGCATGCGAAAGCAAATGCATATTTGCATGAACAATGTCTCGTGATAAGCCAATTAGGCCAAATTTGCAAAGCCAGATTTATCCGGTTTGATGGTTGATGCACATATTTTTTCTTTGTTGTAATCAAGATGTGTGTATATATACTGTGTATAAATATATATATATATATATATATATATATATATATATATATATATATATATATATATATATATATATATATAGTGAGGGACTAGCATCAACTGGTAGGCTTGGCAGACAGTGAAGCAGGCTCTGACACAGTTTCAAGGTGCAAAACTTTGTGTTTTTATTTCACAGCAAAGTGACACAAACAGTTCAAAGATAGTAAGTCCACAGCAAATGCAAACCTTAATATGCAGCGAGTTTCAAACAGCACTTTCCATGCAAAGTCCATATGAAAGGTGGTAGCTTTTGAATGATGCAATCCTGGATAACTCCCAGCAGTTTTGGTCAGAGTCTCTGACTAGCAGCCATGCTGCTCACACACACTCTCCAACCAGGAAATGATCACCTTTTTTATGTGTCAGCTGTGAAGCTGACCAGTTGAGGTAAAACCCGGAGTGCAATTCCACCCAGGATAGGACGACCAGAAGCACCCACCCGCCTTGCTTCTGGTCAGCTCCAGCCCAATTATGAGACTTAGCTATTCACATAACCAAGCCACACAAACTCTGGAGCTGCTACTGCATGTAGCGTCGGATCCTGGGTGCAACATACCTCCCATCTACTACCAGGGCCGGCCTTAGGTTTCACAGCGCCCTGAGCGTAACCGGATTTTGGTGCCCCCCCCCCCACATTCATCCTCTTCGCGTGTGAGTGCACCACACACATACACTAATGGGGGGGGGGGGGTGGCGGGGGGATCTGCTGCCTAAATACACTAAAAGGGGATCTGCGACTGCAAGACTAGTAGCCTAAGCCTATATACACTAAAGGGGGGATCTGCCTACATATACAAGACCAGATCCCCCCCTTAGTGTATATGGGCTTAGGCTACTAGTCTTGCAGTCGCAGATCCCCTTATAGTGTATTTAAGCAGCAGATCCCCCCCCCCCCCCTTAGTGTAAGTGTCCAGCTACAGATCCCCCCCCAGTATAGGTTAGCCAGATGAGTGCCCACAGTATAGGTAGCCAGTATACTTGTCCCAGCTATAGGTTAGATAGGTAGGTGCCCCCAGTACAGGTTAGATAGGTAGCTGCCCCCAGTGTATAGGTTAGATAGGTAGGTACCTGCAATATTGGTTAGATAGGTAGCTGCCCCAGTATAGATTAGATAGGTAACTGCCCCCAGTATAGATTAGATAGGTAGATGCCCCAGTATAGATTAGATAGGTAGCTGCCCCCAGTATAGATTAGATAGGTAGCTGCCCCCAGTATAGATTAGTTAGGTAGCTACCCCCAGTATAGGATAGATAGGTAGCTGCCCCCAGTATAGATTAGATAGGTAGGTGCCCCCAGTATAGGTTAGATAGGTAGGTGCCCCCAGTATAGGTTAGATAGGTAGCTGCCCCCAGTATAGATTAGATAGGTAGGTGCCCCAAGTATAGGTTAGATAGGTAGCTACCCCCAGTATAGGTTAGATAGGTAGCTGCCCCCAGTATAGAATAGATAGGTAGGTGCCCCCAGTATCGGTTAGATAGGTAGCTGCCCCCAGTATAGGTTAGATTGGTAGCTGCCCCCAGTATAGGTTAGATAGGTAGCTGCCCCCAGTATAGGTTAGATAGGTAGGTGCCCCCAGTATTGGCTAGATAGGTAGGTGCCCCCAGTGTAGATTAGATAGGTAGCTGCCCCCCAGTATAGGTTAGATAGGTAGGTTCCCCCAGTATTGGCTAGACAGGTAGGTGCCTCCAGTATAGATTAGATAGGTAGCTACCCCCAGTATAGGTTAGATAGGTAGGTGCCCCCAGTATTGGCTAGATAGGTAGGTGCCCCCCAGGGCCGGCCTTAGACCTGAGCGACCGGTGCGATCGCTCAGGGCGCCGGCTTCCAGGGGGCGCCCGTGCCACCTGACCTGGCCGCAACTGCAGGGCCCCGGCTGGGTCCGTCTCGCTCCGCCCCCTGGTGCGCTGCTGGGGGTGATGGGGCAAACATGCCCGTGTGGCCGCCGTGATGGAGGGGGGAGCCGCGGGGAGGGCAGCCCGACCTCTCCCTCCCTTCCTCTCCGGGCACCCTCCGTGCTCCCCCCCTCCGATCCGATGCAGACTGCTAAGGGAACAACTCACCTTCCTGGTTCCGATCGCCGGCTCCTCTCACTTGCTGCTGGTCGCCTCTTCTACATAGCCGCTGATGCACAATAAACTTCCTGCTTAACAGGAAGTTTATTGTGCATCAGCGGCTATGTAGAAGAGGCGACCAGCAGCAAGTGAGAGGAGCCGGCGATCGGAACCAGGAAGGTGAGTTGTTCCCTTAGCAGTCTGCATCGGATCGGAGGGGGGGAGCACGGAGGGTGCCCGGAGAGGAAGGGAGGGAGAGGTCGGGCTGCCCTCCCCGCGGCTCCCCCCTCCTCTATGGGGGGGGGGCTACCTACCTACCTACCTACCTAGGGGGGGGGGGGTGTTACCTACCTACCTACCTACCTACCTACCTAATCTATACTGGGGGGCAGCTACCTATCTAATCTATACTGGGGGCACCTACCTATCTAATCTACACTGGGGGCACCTACCTATATAGCCAATACTGGGGGCACCTACCTATCTAACCTATACTGGGGGTAGCTACCTATCTAATCTATACTGGAGGCACCTACCTGTCTAGCCAATACTGGGGGAACCTACCTATCTAACCTATACTGGGGGGCAGCTACCTATCTAATCTACACTGGGGGCACCTACCTATCTAGCCAATACTGGGGGCACCTACCTATCTAACCTATACTGGGGGCAGCTACCTATCTAACCTATACTGGGGGCAGCTACCGATCTAACCTATACTGGGGGCAGCTACCTATCTAACCGATACTGGGGGCACCTACCTATCTAATCTATACTGGGGGCAGCTACCTATCTAACCTATACTGGGGGTAGCTACCTATCTAACCTATACTTGGGGCACCTACCTATCTAACCTGTACTGGGGGCAGCTACCTATCTAACCTATACTGGGGGCACCTACCTATCTAACCTATACTGGGGGCACCTACCTATCTAATCTATACTGGGGGCAGCTACCTATCTATCCTATACTGGGGGTAGCTACCTAACTAATCTATACTGGGGGCAGCTACCTATCTAATCTATACTGGGGGCAGCTACCTATCTAATCTATACTGGGGGCATCTACCTATCTAATCTATACTGGGGGCAGTTACCTATCTAATCTATACTGGGGCAGCTACCTATCTAACCAATATTGCAGGTACCTACCTATCTAACCTATACACTGGGGGCAGCTACCTATCTAACCTGTACTGGGGGCACCTACCTATCTAACCTATAGCTGGGACAAGTATACTGGCTACCTATACTGTGTGCACTCATCTGGCTAACCTATACTGGGGGGGATCTGTAGCTGGACACTTACACTAAGGGGGGGGGGGGGGGGATCTGCTGCTTAAATACACTATAAGGGGATCTGCGACTGCAAGACTAGTAGCCTAAGCCCATATACACTAAGGGGGGGATCTGGTCTTGTATATGTAGGCAGATCCCCCCTTTAGTGTATATAGGCTTAGGCTACTAGTCTTGCAGTCGCAGATCCCCTTTTAGTGTATTTAGGCAGCAGATCCCCCCGCCATCCCCCCCCCCCCCATTAGTGTATGTGTGTGGTGCACTCACACGCGAAGAGGATGAATGTGGGGGGGGGGGACCAAAATCTGGTTACGCTCAGGGCGCTGTGAAACCTAAGGCCGGCCCTGGTGCCCCCAGTGTAGATTAGATAGGTAGGTGCCCCCAGTATAGATTAGATAGGTAGCTGCCCCCCAGTATAGATTAGGTAGGTAGGTAGGTAGGTAGGTAACACCCCCCCCTAGGTAGGTAGGTAGGTAGCCCCCCCCCCATAGAGGATGGGGGAGCCGTGGGGAGGGCAGCCCGACCTCTCCCTCCCTTCCTCTCCGGGCACCCTCCGTGCTCCCCCCCTCCGATCCGATGCAGACTGCTAAGGGAACAACTCACCTTCCTGGTTCCGATCGCCGGCTCCTCTCACTTGCTGCTGGTCGCCTCTTCTACATAGCCGCTGATGCACAATAAACTTCCTGTTAAGCAGGAAGTTTATTGTGCATCAGCGGCTATGTAGAAGAGGCGACCAGCAGCAAGTGAGAGGAGCCGGCGATCGGAACCAGGAAGGTGAGTTGTTCCCTTAGCAGTCTGCATCGGATCGGAGGGGGGGAGCACGGAGGGTGCCCGGAGAGGAAGGGAGGGAGAGGTCGGGCTGCCCTCCCCGCGGCTCCCCCCTCCATCACGGCGGCCACACGGGCATGTTTGCCCCATCACCCCCAGCAGCGCACCAGGGGGCGGAGCGAGACGGACCCAGCCGGGGCCCTGCAGTTGCGGCCAGGTCAGGTGGCACGAGCGCCCCCTGGAAGCCGGCGCCCTGAGCGATCGCACCGGTCGCTCAGGTCAAAGGCCGGCCCTGTCTACTACCATTCCAGACAAAGTGCATAAATAGTTTCTATCCACTTTGTCACAATATATATATATATACATATACACACACACACACACACATATCACATCACAGTAGTTTTTGATGAGGCCAGCAAAACTTTGGTTGTGGCTTTGGAAAACTACAGATCTGCTCCCCCTAGATCTGCTAAGAAATCATGTGTCTGTTTATAGGTTGTGATTCTCAAATTAGAAGGAACCCCATTGGTCTGCTAAGGACCAATGGGGCTCCTTGGTGCCCAAATTCAAAGATGCTTCTCAGTGCTCTGAGCTATATAGCTCAGAGCTCTGTCGGGTCTGTGCAGCGCAGACGCGTATGCGGCGGCTGAGCGGCGAGTGACGTCGGGTGCGGCGTAGTTACAATGTAACAAAGTTGTTACATTGTAATAACTTTGTTACATTGTAACTGATAGAACATTTCCGAGGCTATTTCGAGGGATCATTTATTTAAAGGGACAGGTAAGTATTAATGGTTAATTAAGAATATTAAAGGACTTTTTTCGTGGTTATGTTTTTTGTTCAATTAAAATACTTTTTCTAAGTGTTTGTGTGTTTATTTACTTTTAACTCTTAAAGGAAATGGGTAAGGGGTACAAGTACCTCTATACTCATTTCTCCTGGGAGGGGGGGGTGGGCATCTGGGGGACCCCTTTTTAAAGGGGACTCCCAGATTCCACCATGAACCCCCCCCCCCCAGGAAATCGCGGCCTCCACCTCCACCGCCCATCGGAGGTGGAGAAGAGCCCCTTGTCCTTGGATTGGACAAGGGCTCGGAGGGGGAGGGGAAAGCTTGGCTGCCCCTCCCCTTTTGAGACCCCCCAATCCATTGACCATGCGGGCTGGTATAGTCAGGGTGCGGAGCCCCACGCGGCCGGTGCTCCGCATTCTGGCTATCCCAGCCTGCACGGGGGACAAGGGGTTAAAGAGGTCTGGGAGGGGGGAACTCCACGTCGTTTTTTTTTTATATTTCCCACACTCAGAACGAAGTAAGTAAAACTCTTCCCACTTGGGGGAATCTATGAAAATAATACACTATTGTTACCTGTGCAAAAAAAACGGACATTTTCCGCATTTAAAAGACATTTTTGCCCTTGAAACTTAAAAATCGATTTTCTCAAAAACTATAAGGTCTTTTTGAAAAAAAAATGTTTTCCTCTTATTCCCACTAATCCCCTTAACCACTTCAGGACCACAGTCTTTTCGCCCCTTAAGGACCAGAGCCTTTTTCTCCATTCAGACCACTGCAGCTTTCACGGTTTATTGCTCGGTCATACAACCTACCACCTAAATGAATTTTACCTCCTTTTCTTGTCACTAATACAGCTTTCTTTTGCTGCTATTTGATTGCTGCTGCGAGTTTTAGTTTTTATTATATTCATCAAAAAAGACATGAATTTTGGCAAAAAATGACTTTTTTAACTTGCTGTGCTGACATTTTTCAAATAAAGTAAAATTTCCTATACATTTGAGCGCGAAAGTTATTCTGCTACATGTCTTTGATAAAAAAAAAAAACATTCAGTGTATATTTATTGGATTGGGTAAAAGTTATAGCGTTTACAAACTATGGTGTCAAAAGTGAATTTTCCCATTTTCAAGCATCTCTGACTTTTCTGCGCACCTGTCAGGTTTCAGGAGGGGCTAAAATTCCAGGATAGTACAAATACCCCCCAAATGACCCCATTTTGGAAAGAAGACATCCCAAAGTATTCAGTGAGAGGCATGGTGAGTTCATAGAAGATTTTATTTTTTGTCACAAGTTAGCGGAAAATGACACTTTCTGACAAAAAAAAGAAAAAAAAAAGTTTCCATTTCTTCTAACTTGCGACAAAAAAAAATGAAATCTGCCACGGACTCACTATGCTCCTCTCTGAATACTTTCCAAAATGGGGTCATTTGTGGGGTGTGTTCACTGTCCTGGCATTTTGGAGGGTGCCTAATTGTAAGCACCCCTGTAAAGCCTAAAGATGCTCATTGGACTTTTGGCCCCTTAGCGCAGTTAGGCTGCAAAAAAGTGCCACACATGTGGTATTGCCGTACTCAGGAGAAGTAGTATAATGTGTTTTGGGTGTATTTTTACACATACCCATGCTGGGTGGGAGAAATATCTCCGTAAATGACAATTGTTTTATTTTTTTTACACACAATTGTCTATTTATAGAGATATTTCTCCCACTCAGCATGGGTATGTTGAAAAATACACCCCAAAACACATTATACTACTTCTCCTGAGTACGGCGATACCACATGTGTGGCACTTTTTTGCACCCTAACTGCGCTAAGGGGCCCAAAGTTCAATGAGTACCTTTAGGATTTCACAGGTCATTTTGAGAAATTTCGTTTCAAGACTACGCCTCACGCTTTAGGGCCCCTAAAATGCCAGGACAGTATAGGAACCCCACAAATTACCCCATTTTAGAAAGAAGACACCCCAAGGTATTCCGTTAGGAGGATGGTGAGTTCATAGAAGATTTTTTTTTTTTGTCACAAGTTAGCGGAAATTGATTTTAATTGTTTTTTTTTCACAAAGTGTCATTTTCCGTTACAAAAAATAAAATCTTCTATGAACTCACCATACTCCTAACGGAATACCTTGGGGTGTCTTCTTTCTAAAATGGGGTCATTTGTGGGGTTCCTATACTGCCCTGGCATTTTAGGGGCCCTAAACCGTGAGGAGTAGTCTTGAAACCAAATGTCGCAAAATGACCTGTGAAATCCTAAAGGTACTCATTGGACTTTGGGCCTCTTAGCGCACTTAGGGTGCAAAAAAGTGCCACACATGTGGTACCGCCGTACTCAGGAGAAGTAGTATAATGTGTTTTGGGGTGTATTTTTACACATACCCATGCTGGGTGGGAGAAATATCTCTGTAAATGACAATTGTTTGATTTTTTTTACACACAATTGTCCTTTTACAGAGATATTTCTCCCACCCAGCATGGGTATGTGTAAAAATACACCCCAAAACACAATATACTACTTCTTCTGAGTACAGCGATACCACATGTGTGACACTTTTTTGCAACCTAGGTGCGCTAAGGGGCCTAACGTCCTATTCACAGGTCATTTTGAGGCATTTGGATTCTAGACTACTGCTCACGGTTTAGGGCCCCTAAAATGCCAGGGCAGTATAGGAACCCCACAAGTGACCCCATTTTAGAAAGAAGACACCCCAAGGTATTCTGTTAGGAGTATGGTGAGTTCATAGAAGATTTTTTTTTTGTCACAAGTTAGCGGAAAATGACACATTGTGAAAAAAAAAAACAACACATATCAATTTCCGCTAACTTGTGACAAAAAATAAAATCTTCTATGAACTCATCATACACCTAACAGAATACCTTGGGGTGTCTTCTTTCTAAAATTGGGTCACTTGTGGGGTTCCTATACTGCCCTGGCATTTTAGGGGCCCTAAACCGTGAGGAGTAGTCTTGAACCCAAATGTCTCAAAATGACCTGTGAAATCCTAAAGGTACTCATTGGACTTTGGGCCCCTTAGCACAGTTAGGCTGCAAAAAAGTGTCACACATGTGGTATCGCCGTACTCAGAAGAAGTAGTATAATGTGTTTTAAGGTGTATTTTTACATATAACCATGCTGGGTGGGAGAAATATCTCTGTAAATGACACATTTTTGATTTTTTTTACACACAATTGTCCATTTACAGAGAGATTTCTCCCACCCAGCATGGGTATGTGTAAAAATACACCACAAAACACATTATACTACTTCTCCTGAGTACGGCAATACCACATGTGTGACACTTTTTTGCAGCCTAGGTGCGCTAAGGGGCCCAACGTCCTATTCACAGGTCATTTTGAGGCATGTGTTTTCTAGACTACTCCTCACGGTTTAGGGCCCCTAAAATACCAGGGCAGTATAGGAACCCCACAAGTGACCCCATTTTAGAAAGAAGACACCCCAAGGTATTCCGTTAGCAGTATGGTGAGTTCATAGAAGATTTTATTTTTTGTCACAAGTTAGTGAAAAATGACACTTTGTGAAAAAAACAATAAAAATCCAATTTCCACTAACTTTTGACAAAAAATAAAATCTTCTATGAACTCATCATACACCTAACAGAATACCTTGGGGTGTCTTCTTTCTAAAATGGGGTCACTTGTGGGGTTCCTATACTGCCCTGGCATTTTACGGGCCCAAAACTGTGAGTAGTCTGGAAACCAAATTTCTCAAAATGACTGATCAGGGGTATAAGCATCTGCAAATTTTGATGACAGGTGGTCTATGAGGGGGCAAATTTTGTGGAACCGGTCATAAGCAGGGTGGCCTCTTAGATGACAGGATGTTTTGGGCCTGATCTGATGGATAGGAGTGCTAGGGGGGTGACAGGAGGTGATTGATGGGTGTCTCAGGGGGCGGTTAGAGGGGAAAATAGATGCAATCAATGCACTGGGGAGGTGATCGGAAGGGGGTCTGAGGGGGATCTGAGGGTTTGGCCGAGTGATCAGGAGCCCACACGGGGCAAATTAGGGCCTGATCTGATGGGTAGGTGTGCTAGGGGGTGACAGGAGGTGATTGATGGGTGTCTCAAGGTGTGATTAGAGGGGGAAAATAGATGCAAGCAATGCACTAGCGAGGTGATCAGGGCTGGGGTCTGAGGACATTCTGAGGTGTGGGCGGGTGATTGGGTGCCCGCAAGGGGCAGATTAGGGTCTAATCTGATGGGTAACCATGACAGGTGGTGATAGGGGGTGATTGATGGGTAATTAGTGGGTGTTTAGAGGAGAGAAGAGATGTAAACACTGCACTTGGGAGGTGATCTGATGTCGGATCTGCGGGCGATCTATTGGTGTGGGTGGGTGATCAGATTGCCCGCAAGGGGCAGGTTAGGGGCTGATTGATGGGTGGCAGTGACAGGGGGTGATTGATGGGTGGCAGTGACAGGGGGTGATTGACAGGTGATTGACAGGTGATCAGTGGGTTATTACAGGGAATAACAGATGTAAATATTGCACTGGCGAATTGATAAAGGGGGGTCTGAGGGCAATCTGAGCGTGTGGGCGGGTGATTGGGTGCCCGCAAGGGGCAGATTAGGGTCTAATCTGATGGGTAACAGTGACAGGTGGTGATAGGGGGTGATTGATGGGTAATTAGTGGGTGTTTAGAGGAGAGAATAGATGTAAATGATGGATTTGGGAGGTGATCTGATGTCGGATCTGCGGGCGATCTATTGGTGTGGGTGGGTGATCAGATTGCCCGCAAGGCGCAGGTTAGGGGCTGATTGATGGGTGGCAGTGACAGGGGGTGATTGATGGGTGGCAGTGACAGGGGGTGATTGATAGGTGATTGACAGGTGATCAGTGGGTTATTACAGGGAATAACAGATGTAAATATTGCACTGGCGAATTGATAAAGGGGGGTCTGAGGGCAATCTGAGCGTGTGGGCGGGTGATTGGGTGCCCGCAAGGGGTAGATTAGGGTCTAATCTGATGGGTAACAGTGACAGGTGGTGATAGGGGGTGATTGATGGGTGATTGATGGGTAATTAGTGGGTGTTTAGAGGAGAGAAGAGATGTAAACACTGCACTTGGGAGGTGATCTGATGTCGGATCTGCGGGCGATCTATTGGTGTGGGTGGGTGATCAGATTGCCCGCAAGGGGCAGGTTAGGGGCTGATTGATGGGTAGCAGTGACAGGGGGTGATTGACGGGTGATTGACGGGTGATTGACGGGTGATTGACAGGTGATTGACAGGTGATCAGGGGGGATAGATGCATTCAGTACACGGGGGGGGGGGGGGGTCTGGGGGGGGGGGTCTGGGGAGAATCTGAGGGGTGGGGGGTGATCAGGAGGGGGCAGTGGGCAGGGGGGGATAAAAAAAAATGGCGTTGACAGATAGTGACAGGGAGTGATTGATGGGTGATTAGGGGGGTGACTGGGTGCAAACAGTGGTCTGGGGGGTGGGCAGGGGGGGGGGGTCTGAGGGGTGCTGTGGGCGATCAGGGGGCGGGGGGGGGGAAATCAGTGTGCTTTGGTGCAGACTAGGGTGGCTGCAGCCTGCCCTGGTGGTCCCTCGGACACCGGGACCACCAGGGCAGGAGGCAGCCAGTATAATAGGCTTTGTATACATTACAAAGCCTATTATACTATGTACATGCGGCGATCCGGGTGCTAGTAACCCGCCGGCGCTTCCGAACGGCCGGCGGGTTACTACGAGCGGTGGGCGGAGCCAGTCCCCAGCGGCTGATCGCGTCACGAATGACGCGATCGCCGCATAGCCACTCCCGCAGCCGCCCCCGCCGATGGGCGTATTGCGGTCGTTTGGGCCCAGTCTTTTCCGCCGCCCATCGGCTGGGGGCGGTCCTCAAGTGGTTAATATACCCTAGGAATTTAAGCAGGCTTTGCTATTAACCGTTAAAGTCGGCGGGTTTTTAAATGTATACATTTTTACTTTGAAACTTTAACATCGATTTTCTGAAAAACTATAAGGTCTTTTTGAAAAAAAAATTTTCCCTCTTATTCCTTCTGATCTCCTTAATATATTCTCCAAATTTGAGGCTCTTAGCATTTAAGGGGGCTTTGCTATTAACCCTTAAAGTCGGCTGCTTTTTTATATTATACGGTAGCGTTTAATACGAAATTACGGCATGAACAATTACGGCATGGGTATTTACCCATTGTACGGCATGAAATTACGGCATGGGTATTTACCCATTGTAATGCGAAAATTAAGCGAAAATTACGCTTACGCGAAATTTCGCGAAAGCCTTCTTCATTACGATTATGTACTTACGGCCATAATCGTAATTACACTAATTACGCGAAATTTCGTGAAATCGTAATTACGTCATTACGCTCATCTCTAAGTGTAAGGTCCCCCCTCCTAAGCCTCTATAACCTCTTGTCACACATATGATGGCATAGCCCAGAATTGATGAGGGCTCTGCAGCCTGAGCTTTACCGGTCCAGATGGACCAGGATATGGGGGAGTAGGGCCTTTTGTAAGAAAAGGGCAACAAAGCCTCCTACTGTTCAGCCCCACCGCTGTGCTTTAGAGGTGATGGTAACTACCCACACACATGTGGAAACAGGTGATGGAGGGAGTTATGGTAGAATCTGGGGTTCCCCTTTAATACAGAAACCTACAGATGTCTATACCCTTAATAGATTATAGGAAGAGGAGCTCTTTATTGAACCCCTACCTATTTAGAATAAACAGTTAAAAAGGTTAAAAAATAAACGTTATTAGTGTCAAGCATCATGACAAATAATCTAGAGCACGTAAATATAGATCTTTGACTTGAATAGGGTTTTGTGGGAAGGGGAGGCTTTGCTGCCCCTCTCTTACAGAGCTCCCCCCATCATGGCTGGACCATGTAGACTGGTGTAGCTTAGGCTGTGAAGCCCCATATGGCTGGGCTCTGCAATTCTTGGCTGAATCAGCTTGCAATACCAATGAGTTGGGATCTATTCTCTATACATTTCTATAGCAACTGCACAGTGTACAACCACTATAGTGGTGTATAGGGCTCCCTGTCAGATATACTTACTTTTACAGTTTGTATTAAATAAAAAAAGACACCTTCACCCCATCCCAAGCCTCTTTAACAAATTATCACCCATGAAGCCTGATATAGCCAAGAATTGCTAAGGCCGACTGCATGGAGCCTTGCAGCCTGAGCTTTACCAGCCTACATAGTCCTTGATATAGGGGTGGCTTTGTAAGGGAGGTGCAGCAAAGCCTTCCCCTCTCACACAAAACCCTGTTCATATTACAGACAAGGGGCTTATCCTCACCTCTAGGCACTAGAGGTGAGGGTATCAACCCCCACACATGGAGATAAGCCCTGGGGGATTTATGGTGAAATATGGGGTTCACTTTAATAAGGAGGAGACCTCCAGATTTCATTCCCCTTATCAGGAAATAGGCATAATAGGTCATTTGATACCTTCTACCTGTTTAGAATAAATAGTTTAAACAAAACTCATCTTTCTTCTCCTTTTATTCATCTTTTCTTGTGAGGTCTTCTGTATACTTCTTTCACCTTCTTTCCTTCTGCCTTTTCTTTAATGTTGATTGAAGTGTCTCCACTGTCTGGTGCACCTCCCTGCACCCATTGACACTGCTGCCCCACTGCACCTCTGCCAGGCACCCCTGCTGCTGCCACTCTCCTCCGCCTTACCACTGAAACTGCTGGGACCTCCTCTGCATCTGCTGCTCCTGGCACGCACTATAGTGCTGTATAGTATCCCCCAAAACCTAATTTCTTTGGAGTATCAGTGTCTGAAACATGGTAAATTACTTTAAAACATGTTTTTACTGCTACAGTGCCCAATAGTAGGGTACTCAACACAACCACTGCCAAACCTTGACATTTTGCATAGTAATCCTAGACTTGTATACAGCTACATAGCTATAGCATCCCTAATCATGAAACTGGAACGTCTTAAATACTGTCAATGCTGCAAGAGTCAGGTTGAAATTTGCTAGTGAGTATTAACTAACAAGTTTACACCACATGCTTCAGCACTCATATGTCCTGTTCTGTGAGCCTGTGTAGCCTACCATTAAATAATTGCGTAATTGTTGTTCCTAGACGTTTTTCATTTTGTAAACATTAGTATTTTTACAGAATAAAAACATCTAGGAAGTGGAACAACAATTATAAAATTATTGACTGCTAGGCTATACAGGCTCACTGAACAGGACATATGTCTAGCAAGGCAGAACATTGACAAACTAATTATTAGAAAGGTGACTTCATTGAAACTTACTGAGCTCTACACCTCATGTTACTGCAGATTTCTGTCCTAGAAAATAATATAACATATCATCAAGTACCAGAATAAGCTTTTTTTCTCGTTTTGTATAAATCTTTATTTAAGAACCTGAATACCCAGAAAAGATGCACATTGTAATTGAGGACTACAGGAGGAGAAAGACTGGATTAAATGAAGATAATGTTTTGGTAGCAGGCTGAATATGCTCTGAAAAATAAGAGCTTTAGAGAAAAACAGCATAAAGAGAAGTTATGTCTGTTTTAAAGGGACTCCGAGCTCAGAAAAAAAAGGAAAGTTGTACTCACCAGGGGCTTTTTCCAGCCCAGTGCTGGTCGGGAGGTCCCACGCCGGCGTCCTGGCTCCTCTCCTTCTCCCCGCTCCGGAATGGCTGGCAGGCCGCAGCCTGTCGGGCTGCTTCTTCCGCATATGACGCGGATTACGTCACACGCCGGCCGCCTCGCGTCATCACGGCGGCCGGCGTGAAAGTACTGCGCATGCGTGCTTTGTTCGCGCATGCGCAGTACTTTCACGCCGGCCGCCGTGATGACGCGAGGCGGCCGGCGTGTGACGTAATCCGCGTCATATGCGGAAGAAGCAGCCCGACACTCGGGAGAGTGTCGCCCGGGCTGCGGCCTGCCAGCCATTCCGGAGCGGGGAGAAGGAGAGGAGCCAGGACGCCGGCGTGGGACCTCCCGACCAGCACTGGGCTGGAAAAAGCCCCTGGTGAGTACAACTTTCCTTTTTTTTCTGAGCTCGGAGTCCCTTTAAAGCCATTACAGACCTTGTCCCAAAATATTGGATGCCTGGCTGTAATGTTGATCATGAAGCTATGATGTGTGGAAAGGGGATTTACAATTTAAAAGCTTTTTAATTTTTTTAAAAACGCATAAACGCCAAAAAGTGGCAATTGCAAACTTACTAAACAAAAACCAAGCATGCCTTATGCATGTACATAACCTGCAATGACCTTCCAGAGTTCACAGACTCCTTCCCAGTCATTGCTACACTGTTGATGGTTGCTGACATATTTATCATGTGCATGCATTGAGCAATACAAAGATTCCTGCCAAAATCTGTACTAGACATGGTATATTTTCTTTGTGCGGTTAATTTCTGTGTGTGTCACTTGATTGCAGCAATGATTGGCACATGTTTTGCACATTGTTTATAACAGTGTTGTGTCTTTGAAAGCAAATTTCTACTTCCTTTGTGACAGCAGGTAAGGTCGTATGATGAACAAGTTCCTGTGCATGTGCAGGGAGGCCAGGCATAAATAGAAGAAGGCTTTCTTTTAAGCTGAGCAGCAAAGTCAAAAGGATTCAAAAGTCAAAAGGAAAGAGTTAAAGAGAAACCGTGACCAAGAATATAACTTCATCCCAATCAGTAGCTGATACCCAATTTTACATGAGAAATCTATTCCTTTTCACAAACGATCACCAGGAGCTCAGTATGGCTGATATTGTGGTGAAACCCCTCCCACAGGAAACTGTGAGGACCAGGGTCCTGTCAGTTTCCTGTCTGTGAACCTCGCTGCATTGTGGGAAATAGCTGTTTACAGCTGTTTCCAACAGCCAAGAAAGCAAGTAGCAGCTACTTCCAGTGACATCACCTGCCAGCAGTAAAAATGTCACCATGTGATAAATGTCAGAATGTAAATCAGGGAGAGGAAAGCTTTTACAATGGGCAAACACTGACTAAATCATTTATACATAATTATTGTAAAAAATAAAGCACTTTTTTATTACATTATTATCACTGGAGTTCCTCTTTAAAATGAATCAGTGGCAGCTGGATTTAAAGTGTATCTGAGTTGAAGATCATTTTTGCCAATTAAAGCTATAGAGGAGTTCCCTCAACAAACAATTCCACGCTAACTTTCTTTTTTTTTTTTGCACCTGATGCTCTTTTAGAAGTTAAAAAATAGAAGAGAGATCAAAAAATGATCGATATTAGTCATGTAATCTGTTTATGTTGTTTGATTCACAATGACCCTGTACGTCATCATCTTTACTACTGTCAGTCAAAAAAAAAACTAGACAGCACCTACTGCCATTATTTATAACCACACACACTAACATTGCAATAGGCTAAAAGATTAATTTTTTTTATAGATATGCATATGCACAGAGGGAGATACTGGTTGCTTGGCAGTTGGAAACAGCTTTTATTTCCCACAATGCAATGAGGTTCACATACAGGAAACTGTCAGGACCTAGGTCCTGACATCACACTGTGGGAGGGGTTTCACCACAATATCAGCCATACAGACCCCCCCCCCCCCCCCATTATCTATTTGAGAAAAGGTAAATATTTCTCATGGGAAAGGGAATATCATCTACGGATAAAGTTCAATCCTTGGTTACAGTTCCTCTTTAATTGAAAAGGAGGAGGAGTATATTCATAGTGCCTAAGCATTAAACATTACCTCTTCCTAAGGAAATACGTGTTATTAGTCTATTAGATGTTTTAGTTCTAGGAACAAGTACATTATGAAAATTACATTCAGAAGCTCTGATCCTGCATTCAAATGTTTCACTTTAGGAAACCTCAAATATTGTTTATCCACTGTGAATAATGTAACTGTCATATGACATTGCCTCTATATTTAGTTACACATTGAAGTCATAGCTGTGACTGTAAATATAAAAGCAGCACAGCTGTTTGATCAGGAATAGGGATCAGATAAACCCCATCTATGGGCTTATTAAGATGTGAATGAAATAGTGGTGTCTTATTTCTCAGCAGATCTCATTAATACCTTTTGAATCCAATATTTCCACTTCATTAAACATTGGCGCTATCTTCTGTTTGATTGTGCTTCTTCAATAGCTGTTGGGATATTTGTTTCTAAATTAAAAAGAGAGTTAGATTATTCTATTGTATAGCCATTTATTTTCGGGTAAATAAGGATAAATGGGCCTGTGGTGTTTTTTCTTCCTTGCTTTCTAATTTTCAGTAACCCATTAAATTAAAGAATCTCAACATTTGACATGCATTTTACATATTCGTAGCGAGGCAAGAAAGAAGTGTTATTAAAGTGGAAGGAATATTTAACAGTCTATTGCAATTTAATTAACCTGAAATAGCAATAATGAAACATCTCTATTAAATATTTAATTGCAATTTCAGTAAAAGGCTTTTACAACTACGTGAAGCCACCTTTGGCTTTTAACAGAATTCTGAATAATATCTGCTACTGACACGAAATTAGCTTACCATAACATACTTGTTAACTGCCAATTAAATGCTTATTAACTATCTAATTAATTTATTACAAAGATTAATACGGTATTTCTCTTGCTGTTTTGGTAAAAAAAATAGTAAACAAGGGGCCATATGCAATTCGAGGAGATAAGAATCTGAAAAAAAAACAAGCTTCTTATCTCCTCACATCGCTCAGGATTTACCGGCAAATTCAATTGCCAGTTTCACCTGAGCGATGTCCTTGCGTAAAGGAGCATAACTCAGGCGAATACTAGGTATTCGCTGAGCGATGCTCCTGTGTGGCCAGCGATGTGGAGCATTCGACTGGCCTGATTACCGGGACGGATATCCAGTGAACGGAGTGGCTCTAGAATCACTGGATTACACCGCAGAGCCATCTTACACATGTCTACATTGGTCTGGCAGTCCCATCTGATTCCTTACCTTCTGGGAAACTGATTGGATTGACTGATCACCCAAAAGATTGTCCACCGTTATGTGTAAGCTGTTCATGTGATGCTTCTTTTGTCATGGAACAGTGGAGCATGAAGCACCATGAAACACCTTGGTGCATCTTGCTACACCTTGATACGCTGTGAAAATGTGTTTGCCTCGTTGACCAGCTGTATAATGTGAGCTAACCTCTGTCACTCACTGTTAACCTTGTGCTCTCTCTTCTCTTGTGCTGCGCTACAGAGTGAGGCTTGATTCTATAAGGTGATGTGATCTGTAGAGGGACACCAGAATAGGGCTTGAGTATATGATGCATATGGTAATTGTACAGATGTGCTAGGAGAATAAGGCCTGGGTCTGTAAGACTCATGTGACTTTAGCAATGTGTGTAATATAACTCTTTTAACATACAGGAAATGATTCCACATTGCTTGACACTATTCTAAGATACAATAATATACTGCATTGTCATAGTACTGAACAAATCAAATATAAGCATCAGCTACAGATCAGATATAAGTAATCATTGATATGGAAAATCAGAAAATGGCTTATGGTTTTTACAGAACAGAGCCAGTGCGGCCCTCAAATGGTAGGCTGAATCCGTTAGGGTAGCTCAGGGTTCAGCCCTTTGATCAGCAACGTTAGCTACACACAAGTTTACAAAGCATTAAAAAGGTCACAGAGAGCTTTTATAACACGTCTACCAGGACAACAATCTCTTAGTAGGAGGGGAATTCCCAGAAGTTTGCACTGCATTTGATAAATGAGCAACAATGGATTCTGCATCCAGTGATTTGCACAAACATTTGTAAAAAATTGTCCTTTCACTATCAATGCAATGAATATTCAATCAAAAATAGCCTTTTGTGTATTGAGATGGAGTTTACCTGCTGAAAGATGTGAAAATAATTTCCCTGCCCTTTGACCATCATACATCACTCTATCACCCTTATCTATAGGAAATAATAAGCATAGTCTTAAAGGTCTCTAGAAGGATGTCTCAAAGATGTATATTTGCTGACATGTAACCCGACTATAGCCAAACATCATTGCTCCTGTGACTGATTAGAGGGCAGTCCTCACTTAACAGTTTTATATCCCTTCTGCAGCTGAGCTCCTTGGCCATGCTGGCTGAGCTGACACAAGCTTTCAAGTGCTGTTACCAGTTCAGTGGTTTTCTTGTATGAAAACGCTGCTCTGCATTTAAACCTCTTCATCTTGATCATTGCTGATGACCTATCAATAATATAAAGCTGGCTGAGCATTTGGCTGAAGGTTAAATAAATCTGGCCTAGTTATTTGCATTATTTTACACATTTAGGTCTTCAGTTCTGACCTCATTGTTTTTCTAATCTGCCAGACATTTATTTCCATGCAGTAAATATCAGTCACTAGGAAATCAGAGTTGCGTTTATACGTGCCACCAGTATATTTGTGCTGAAACAATATTAGCTAATTCTGTCAAGAATCGGATATGGACATTTGTAATGACAGAAATGCAATTATGTAAAACTAATATTGTCATAGAGTCACACGGTCTCTTAATGTGTCATCTATTAATTATTATGGCGTTGGTTGTAATTAATATTCTCCCACGTCATTAATGAAACAAGATCAACAGAATGTATGGTTTATAAAACATTGTAAATGTACAGTGTTATCACTTAACATAGTCAAAGACCATGATGAAGTCATTGTGATTTACTAATGTTGCATCAAGCAGTGATCCACCACTGTCTGTCAGTGTGGCCTTGTGTGGCCATTTATGGACCCATGGTGTCTCATTGTGGATTTAGTAAGTGCTCTAAGCTATCAGTGTGGACTTCTGTGCTCCAGGTGAAAAATGTTCAGCTGTAACAAAGGTAAAGGTACATTTTTCAGCTGTAATAAATCTTATTTCAGTCAGCCTGGGCTCTATTTGGTAAATTGCTGAGGAGAAAGAAGCTTGTAGTCTCCCCTCCATTATTCCTGCTCCTTACTGAATGGCTGAGGGCAGTTCAGTGTCAAAGTGCTAAAATCTGATTGTCAGGAGCCTGTCATGAAGAAAGAAGCAAAAGCAATTCTGCACAAACTGCTGCACCACCAATTATGAATATAACAAAGCTTTATTGAACATTCTGTGTAAACATCATAAAAACATTTAAAACAATTGCTATAAACAGCAAATCACCACAATACAGTATTTGGGAACAAAATCACAAATGCCTCACCTCCTATATCACAAATAAACCCTAAAGGCTGCCAAAGATAATACTTAATGTGGGTTAATGGTAGTGTTGGGCGAACACCTAGATGTTCGGGTTCGCGAACGTTCGCCGAACATCGCCGCGATGTTCGGGTGTTCGCGCCGAACTCCGAACATAATGGAAGTCAATGGGGACCTGAACTTTCGTGCTTTGTAAAGCTTCCTTACATGCTACATACCCCAAATTAGCAGGGTATGTGCACCTTGGGAGTGGGTACAAGAGGAAAAAAAATATTTGAAAAAGAGCTTATAGTTTTTGAGAAAATTGATTGTAAAGTTTCAAAGGAAAAACTGTCTTTTAAATGTGGAAAATGTCATGTTTCTTTGCACAGGTAACATGCTTTTTGTCGCCATGCTGTCATAAATGTAATACAGAGAAGAGGTTCCAGGAAAAGGGACCGGTAACGCTAACCCATCAGCAGCAGCACACGTGATGGAACAGGAGCAGGCGCAGGAGGAGAAGGCCATGCTTTTTGAGACACAACAACCCAGGCCTTGCATGAGGACAAGAAGCGTGCGGATAGCATGCTTTTTACCGCCATGCAGTCATAAATGTAATAAAGATAAGAGGTTCAATAAACAGGGACCGGGCATCAACGCTAACCCAGCAGCAGCAGACATGATGGAACAGGAGGAGGCGCAGGAGGAGAAGGCCACGCTTTCAGGTGCAACTCAGGCCTTGCATGAGGACAAAAAAATGTGTGCGCAAAGCAATGCAATGAGTAGTTTTCAGGACACAATGGGCTATTCGGAGGAGCTATTCCCACCCCCACAATCTTCTACCTGTGAAAGGTCAATGGAACAGCCACAAATGTTGTGCCCGGATTCACAACCTTTCTCTGTGGAAAATGCACCTCGCACTGAAATGCAAGGCGAGGCCGAGGATGAACATGACGTCAACAACTCAACATGACGCAAAATGGGGGCGGAACAGAAAGCTGCTTTCAATGTTTTGAAGGCCTTAATTGCCTCCGGTGGCCAGTTAGATGCATCATTCATCACACCCAAATCCCAGAGCAATGTGTGCAGGAATTTGAATCGCAGGAGGTGTACCGAGATCATCTGGACAAGTGACCAAGTGACAAGTGACAAAGTGAAAAGTGACAAAGTGACCAGTGACAAAGTGACAAAATGACAAAGTGACAAAATGACAAAGTGACAAGTGACAAAGTGACAAGTGACAAAGTGACAAAATGACAAAGTGACAAGTGACAAGTGACAAGTGACAAAGTGACAAGTGACAAAATGACAAAGTGACAAAGTGACCAGTGACAAAGTGACAACTGAGAGGTTGTTCTGGGGAGCTCCACTGCACTCAGTCGCATATGAGGAGAGGTCTCGTCGGGACTGCTGATCCTCCTCAGCTTGCTCAAAGCCTTGAGGGTTCCTGAAGATCCTCTGCTTGGAGTTCGCCGGGGTTCAGCTTGGTGTCGGGGTCGGCGGCGTCCTCCTCACTCCAACGTGGCAGATCTTCTGTTGAAGGCAAAAAAACCAAACATTGTTAAAAGTCCAGTACCGCTTCTGAAGGACTCACCAAGAGATGCAGGACCGCTTCAATCTAGCGCACCATCGCTCGCTGGGTGATGTCCCTCCCTACGCGCGGGAATTCTACGCTGCACATGCTAGCACGCTTTTGCGCAGTGCCGAGGCGCATTCCAGCAGCTAGCTACCAAGCTTCTGTGGATCTGATTGGGCCACCATGTTGGATCTCTGCCAAGTCCTCCAAAATTTTGAGCAATCCACGTTGCGTGACTGAGCAGTGACAACTCTACAGTCAGCATTACAATACCACTGCTGTGTTTACTGAAGAAATCAATGTTGAAGATGGAAACCGCTGGCATGATGCAAGTGGGGGATTCTGAAGATGAAAACGATCAGCGTGATGATACCAACATCAGGCAACCTGCTGGTCCCAGCTATGACAAAGAACAGGAAGAGGAACAGCTGGAGTTGGAGCAGGAATTGGATGCCCCCACTGCCGAGGGACAGAGCGGTGCACGTTGGACTTCCACAATTTAGCGGGAATGGACAGCAGAAGAGGAAGAAAGTGATGCTGGTGACGAATATGGTGCATCACAACAATCACAACGCTCACAAGAACATGAAGACAGAGGAGTCTGGCAGGACTCTCTGGCACACATGGCTCAATTCATGCTAGACTGCATTGAACGCGGCCCGCGCATTATTCACTATTCATTATTATTCATTATTCTGGAATCTGGACAACACCAATTACTGGGTTTATACCCAGTTTATACAAACACAATGTTAAAAAACTGATTGAAGAAAGTGTCAGACAGGTCAAAAATGGAACAATTCCAGCAGGCCCTTGAGGATGGAGACTTTAGAGAGGAGATTGACATCCTCCTCCTTCTCTAGCCAGTTGTACGCCGACAGACTGACTTCAGCAAACCCAGGAGGACCAGGAGGGCAGCAAAGAACACAAGCTGCTGCTAGTGCCCAAAAGGGAATGGTATTGGCAGTGTCCTTGGAGTGGGAACATTTTCTGACACCCATGCAGCAGCCCACAGAACAGCAATCGGGCAGTTCCACGTCCTCCAACACCAATCGCCTGGAGAAGATGGTCAAGGTCCAGGACTACATGTCAGATGGCGTAGCTGTGTTGAACAATCCATCTCCAGACAGACGGTGAGTGTGACAGGCAGCACAGAAGGACCATGGCAACTCACTCATAGTACCACAGTTTGATAGTGCTGCCCAAAAAATTAAATGGATCCGTGGACCCGGGCACTGCGGGCAGTACTGGGAAGTGGGAACGCAGATTTTAGTACCTAAACACACGATACAACATGTTTTCCGGGGTCGGACTCTGAGGCACATACAGATGGTCCCGATCATCATCCTCATCATACAACTCTTCTCCTGAGTCTGACCCACCCACCACCTCTGCCACCCCAACATCCCCAGACACAGACCCCTCATCGTCCTCAACATTAACTTGGGATGCTGGCCTGAGCCAGACCTTCTCCTCCACATCAGGCCCCATCATCTCCTCAATGGCAGCCCTCATTAATCGCTCTGGCGACGGACCGATGGACACAACGTTCTCCTCCGGGGAGGGCTGCTGCTGACCACTGGCTGCTGGGGTGGATGTTATAGCTTGCGTGGGGCGTTGGCTGTTGCTGTTGTTGGGAGTGCTGCTCACAGCGGAGGTCTCTGAGGAACTCATGGTGAGCTCATATAGTGGTTGGCGGTGAGTGGAGTATTACTGATCCCAGCAATATACACACTGACTGGCAGAGTACGCAATGCTATATAGTCTGGCTGAGCGGTGTACACAGAGTGGCAGTACACACAATGCTATATAGTCTGGCTGAGCGGTGTACACAGAGTGGCAGTACACACAATGCTATATAGTCTGGCTGAGCGGTGTACACAGAGTGGCAGTACACACAATGCTATATAGTCTGGCTGAGCGGTGTACACAGAGTGGCAGTACACACAATGCTATATAGTCTGGCTGAGCGGTGTACACAGAGTGGCAGTACACACAATGCTATATAGTCTGGCTGAGCGGTGTACACAGAGTGGCAGTACACACAATGCTATATAGTCTGGCTGAGCGGTGTACACAGAGTGGCAGTACACACAATGCTATATAGTCTGGCTGAGCCGTGTACACAGAGTGGCAGTACACACAATGCTATATAGTCTGGCTGAGCCGTGTACACAGAGTGGCAGTAAACAATGCTATATAGTCTGGCTGAGCGGTATACACAGAGTGGCAGTACACACAATGCTATATAGTCTGGCTGAGCCGTGTACACAGAGTGGCAGTACACACAATGCTATATAGTCTGGCTGAGCAGTGTACACAGAGTGGCAGTACACACAATGCTATATAGTCTGGCTGAGCCGTGTACACAGAGTGGCAGTACACACAATGCTATATAGTCTGGCTGAGCGGTGTACACAGAGTGGCAGTACACACAATGCTATATAGTCTGGCTGAGCGGTATACACAGAGTGGCAGTACACACAATGCTATATAGTCTGGCTGAGCGGTGTGGACAGAGTGGCAGTACACACAATGCTATATAGTCTGGCTGAGCGGTGTACACAGAGTGGCAGTACACACAATGCTATATAGTCTGGCTGAGCGGTGTACACAGAGTGGCAGTACACACAATGCTATATAGTCTGGCTGAGCGGTGTACACAGAGTGGCAGTACACACAATGCTATATAGTCTGGCTGAGCCGTGTACACAGAGTGGCAGTAAACAATGCTATATAGTCTGGCTGAGCGGTATACACAGAGTGGCAGTACACACAATGCTATATAGTCTGGCTGAGCCGTGTATACAGAGTGGCAGTACACACAATGCTATATATAGCGTGGCTGAGCGAGGTACACAGTGGCAGTACACACAATGCTATATAGTCTGGCTGAGCGGTGTACACAGAGTGGCAGTAAACAATGCTATATAGTCTGGCTGAGCCGTGTACACAGAGTGGCAGTAAACACAATGCTATATATAGTGTGGCTGAGCGAGGTACACAGTGGCAGTAAACAATGCTATATATAGTGTGGCTGAGCGAGCGGTGTACTACTGTTCCCAGCAGCGACACACAATGACTGGGGGGGACCCTGGCTAGCGTGGCTGGAGAGCGAACTACCCTGCCTGCCTACCCAAAGCTAAACCCACAGACAAATGGCGGAGATATGACGTGGTTCGGGTATTTATTTACCCGAACCACGTGACCCGTTCGGCCAATCAGAGCGCGTTCGGGGTCCGAACCACGTGACCCGTTCGGCCAATCACAGCGCTAGCCGAACGTTCGGGGAACGTTCGGCCATGCGCTCTTAGTTCGGCCATGTGGCCGAACGGTTTGTCCGAGCACCATCAGGTGTTCGGCCGAACTCGAACATCACCCGAACAGGGTGATGTTCTGCAGAACCCGAACAGTGGCGAACACCGTTCGCCCAACACTAGTTGATGGGATTGAGCCCACTATTAGGTATGTGAGACCCGGGTCTAAGCTGATTACTGAAAAATGAGAAGGATTAAATGAGAACCACCAATAAAAGGTCTCCTATGAACAACCGTGAAAAGAGAGTCAGAGAAAGTGCTAAAGTGTAGCAATATGCTCATGAACC
Source organism: Hyperolius riggenbachi (assembly GCF_040937935.1). Taxonomy (NCBI): domain Eukaryota; kingdom Metazoa; phylum Chordata; class Amphibia; order Anura; family Hyperoliidae; genus Hyperolius; species Hyperolius riggenbachi. Next base: position 205,539,396 of record NC_090648.1, read on the forward strand.
ATGAGAGATAGTAAATATGATCATGTATGAACAGTGCATATAAGGATCAAGGATACCTGTGTATTAAGGGGTATACATACGTAGCCCAGGATGGTGAATAGAAGCAGCCATGGAGTAAGGGTGGAGGGAGGCACACAAGACGCTCCACGCGTGGCGTGGTTCAAAAGGACCACTTCCTCAGGAGCGGTGCATTGTGGGTAGGAATTTGCTTAAAAGCTAAAATCTCGGAAAGACCAGCCTGCTGATTGGGCGGCTGGTTTGAGTGGGCAGGAGATGACGCGACATACGCGGAAGCAAAGCCGCGTGCGCATAGTATACGTCAATGGGAGGTGGCATAGCGCACACGGACATAAAGCCACGTGCGCATCCATCAATGGGGATGGAGCGCACAGCAAAGGCGGAAATCTCGCCGCGTGCGTATAGTATCACAAACGTCAATGGGAGGCACGGAAGTCCGTGTCCTCTCACTGCTGGAACGCAACCCGGAACTGTCTGTTCCCCAGTGCGCACACACACCCAATCCAAAAGGTCCTCAATGCGCAGGGCAAGTTTTAAAGATACATTCAATGAATATTATATCTATAATGCCCAAACAATAATTTAAGAACATTTTAACAAAACATGCAAAAAAGCTAATGCAATGTATTGTAATATTAGAAATAAACAAGGATTATATATGTGAAACATTACAATTTTGCACAAAACACATCGCTGGCGACACAGTACGGTAAGGGAGAGGAGGACGCTATCAAAGAGAAGATAATAATTCACTAATAAAAATGGAAAGCGCAACAATCATGTGCAGTGGGCATAAAACTCTAGCGTCCATGCACTGCATATATGAAAGGCACCATTCATAGTGTCCATATATCGCATAATAATATATCCATAAATTTGAGATGAGGGGGAGATGTAACAGGTCAGGCAGTCGTTCACCAGATAGTTCTTCTATAAGTGAAGCAATGGAGGTAGTACTCAATTATGCAGTGAGATGGTCGTGAGCATGCTTCCCAGGTCCTGGAGGATCTAGATGAAAAATTGTGTCAAAATGAAATATTCACTTTGATAATTTATTCAACTCCTAAAGGAGCAGAACACATTGAAAACAATACAACTGTGTGTAATATAAAAATATAATAATAATAATAATAAAGTGACCACCATGTGCAAAACGTGTTGTTAATTCTCTTAGGGTCTGTTCGGTCCCTTACCTAGGACCATCCCAGACCATACCTTATCTAATAAGGCTTCCATATGTGTGTGTGTATATAAATATACACACACACACATACTTGAGGTGATATGTGTGAGTGAAATAGGTGGTAGCGGTCCACTCACCAAAGACCACCACCACCACCACACCCATACAAAGTGAAAAAATCATCAAAGTGATCTGCGCTTAGCTCCTCAGAAATTTAACCATTATGTGAAAAAGTAATAAAAAATAGAATATAGAATATATATATATATATATATATATATATATATATATATATATCTTGGTAATCTGCGCTCACCTCCGCAGAACCACGTTCTATATTGTATCCCAGAATAAGTAATAAATTATCACATCCATATGTGCATATACTAACTGTGCCCAGCAATAATAGTTAATATTTAATATATACTTACCCAAGAAATGGTTTGAAAGAGAATTCCTCATTTAGACCTCTAGGAGCTCTGCTCCCCATTTGATAAATCCATCTCAATTCTTTTTGTAGCAAACGCTTGGTCACGTCACCCCCTCTGGAACCGATCTTTATACATTCCAAGGCAACAACGTGTAAACCTGCTGTTCTCTCCTGATGGTGGAATAGGAAGTGTGAGGCAACACTTGTAAGTTTTTTGTGATTTAAATGGTCCCTATTCGCTAACAAAATATTTGATAACTGTTGTTGCACCCTCTTTCTGAGCTGATTACTTGTCTGTCCTATGTACCGCTTATTACAGGGGCAGCTCAAGAGGTAAATTACACCACTTGACCTGCAGTTGTTATATTGGTGGAGCTGAAAGGTCTCTGTTCCCAGGGCATTGGTTACTGAATAGGTGGGGGACATGTATTGGCAAACAGAACAGTTGCCACATGGGTGGCTACCCCTAAATATAAAGCCGCTTCCCAGAGATCGAGTAGATCTCTGGTAAAAGCTGTTACACACTATATCCTTAATGTTTTTAGCTCTTCTGCAGCTCATTGAGGGAAATGGTTTAAGGGCTGTGATTAAGTGACTGTCAGACAACAAAATGGGCCAATGCCTCTGTAGTTTTTGTCTGATGTTAGACCACTGGTTGTTGTAGTTAGTGATAAAGTGAATGGTTGTATTTTCCATTTTGTTTTTTGGGCACAGCAAACCAGTTCTATTAGCCTCCCTAGCTGTCCTATATCCACGGGCTATTACCTTCCTAGGGTATCCTCTATCTCGTAGACGCTGTGTTAAGTCATGAGCTTGTTGCTGAAAGTCCTCATGCTCAGAACAGTTCCTTCTCAGTCAGAGAAATTGACCAGTTGGAAGGTTCGTCTTTTGGTCTGGTTTGTGGCAACTTTGGAAGTGTAATAAGCTATTGGTTGCTGTTGGCTTGCGAAATAAATTGAAACGAATATGGTTGTCCTCCCCCATTGTTAGTCGGAGATCCAGAAAGTCTACTTGTCGATCTGAAATATGAGACGTCAAATGAATATTCAAATTGTTATCATTAAGCAGATCAATAAATACCTTGCAGGATTCAATAGAGCCGTCCCAAAAAAATATGATGTCATCAATGAAGCGATGCCAGCCCAGAATATGGGACTGGCATCGCTCCAGGGCGGGACCAAAAACCACCTCCCTCTCCCACCACCCCAAAAACAGTCCAGCGTATGATGGGGCACACCGGGCCCTCATTGCTGTACCGGCAACCTGTAAGTAAAACTGGTGGTCAAAAACAAAATAGTTAAATTTGAGGATGAATTCCAAAAGTTGTAATATAAAGGTATTTTTAGTTTCTGCTTCACGGCTCTCAGTGTCCAAAAAGTACTTAATGGCTTGCAGGCCAAGCTCATGAGGAATGTTACTATAAAGTGATTCTACGTCACATGTTATCATTAAAGTGCCTGGGGGAAAGGAAAGGAAACACCTTCAAGTTGATTCATTAAATGTGTGGAGCCCCTTATATAGGAACTTAAACTCACCAGATGTGGTTGCAGGTGAACATCCACATATGTACAACATTTTTCAGTTGAGCCTCCAATTCCCGACACGATGGGCCTTCCAGGTGGACAGGAAATATTTTTGTGTATCTTTGGCAATAGATATAGCGTGGGTATCACAGGTTTGTCCACTGTCAGGAACATAAGTTCTTTCGGAGAGATTATGTTGTTTCTAACCCCATTTAACAAAATCTTGTCCAACTCGTTCTTATATACTTCAGTTGGGTCAGAGGGCAATCGGCAATAATATGATCTATTATTCAGTTGTCGCAATACTTCTGAGCGGTACATCTCCTCTGGCCAGATCACAATGTTGCCCCCCCCTTGTCTGCCTCTTTTATTATAAGGGTTCTGTTTTTTTGCCAAATTTGTTATAGCATGACGTTCTTTTTTAGTATTATTCCCCTCTTTTAAGGGGGTGATCCTCAAATCAAAAAATATTTTTACTGCCGGACAATTTTCAAAGGGGGGAATGAAACTGGAGGGTCTCTTAAACTGGGATATATGTGAGGGCTTATTTTCCTGCAAAAGATCAACCACAATTTCAAAAATCTCACGATCATTAATGTCCAAACCTAGGTCAATATTGTCCATTGGTGAACGTGCAAACATTTTATGCAATACCAACTTTCTACAGAAGAGAAAGAGGTCCTTAAGGACTGTAAATTTATCTAGAGAGGCTGTGGGTGAAAAAGTAAGCCCCCGTTCCAAAACTGATCTCTCTGCGTCACTAAGTTGGTAATCAGACAGATTAATGATCCTCTGTTTATTCGATTCAATCTCTTGGTCTGGTTGGTTTTGTTTCGAAGATTGTGTGCCACTGAGCCCCCCTGAGCTATTTGTATTCGTGGATCTGTGTCTGCCTGACTTCCTACCGCCCCTTCTGTTTCGCTTTCGGCCCCGCTTGTTTCGGATAAAAAATCACTATGCGTGTCTATTTCTGAGCGACTCTCATCAAAATATCTAACACTATCACCCAGTGAGCCACTGCCAGAGTTGGGATTGGTAGGCTTATCGGGTTTTGGTCTAGGTCTGTTACCCCCACTTGAATTACCTGACCCTCCACCACGTGGTTTTTTGGGGCGTCCCCATCCGTTACCACGGTGTTTCCATCTATATGCCTGTCCATCATCAAAATCTTTACGATCTCTCCTGTACTTATTTTTCTTTCCATTACTTATGCGTTTTTCAAAATCCTCCAATTCCCCCTTGAATTTATTCAAGAAGGGTTGGACAAGTTTGGATTCGTCAAAATGTTTCAAATCTGTTTGTACTGCTGAAATTTCAGCTTTAGTTTTTTCCAATAATAGTTGGTCATGTTCTGAGCATATTTAGAATAATTGTCAGAGCCTGAACGGAGAAACAGGGTTTGACTACAGTTTGCACTATACAGACACTGGAACCAGGGAATAAGGTGCAAAAATAATGATTTATTGCAAATGCAATAATGCAAACATACATACAAGCGTAAACGCAAATATCATACAAACATATGCACAGCACACAATATATACAAATGACCCGGGAAGCAGTGACAAATATATACAACACCTGACTATCTATCTAACTAAGTGCACAATAATATATACAGAAAATATATACACAATCGCAGTACAAAAGGGATTAGGCAGAATATCAGAGTCAGCAGGAGAGCAAGGTCAGCAACAGGTTATCAGAAAAGCACGGTTCCAGGGATAAGGCAAAAGGAAGGTCTCAGACAGAAGTAACAGGGTTCAGCAACAAGAAGGCATAAACACAGATCAGGGCAAGGATCAGAAACCAGGATGTCCAGAAACTCAGACCTGGGAGTTCAAAGTTCTGGCAATTAGCAGGGGGAAGAGGCAGTCCTTAAATAGTCCAAGTGATAACAGGATGCATGTGATAAATTGTAGAAAATTAGGGCTGCTCACAGTCCACAGAGCCCTCTGCTGGTGGCACAATGAAAGTCCCGGCAGTCCATGCAAATGCTGCCACCAGCAGGCAGGAAAAGGTTATGCATGAGTCGTAACATTTATCTATGCTGTGCTCACATGTGTTTGCATGTGTTTTTCCTGGGATGAGTGGTCCCTGCTGCTTTAAACACATTTTATTTATGTCCTCTGCATGTCTTTCTTTAATTTTTTTATCTTTTGCTCCTTTATCTGTGTTCTTCTATCTGAGTGATTTCTCCTGTGAAGATTCATATTTGTTCATAAGTCTTGACCAACGGAAATTCTCATCTGGAAGGTAAAATATGCCAGCTCCAGGGTTCCCAGGATTTGCTGAGGGGAAGTATGAGAAGTGGGGAGACAGTTATTCGGCAAATAGCAGAACACAGATTAACCACTTCACCCCAAAGGTGTTTTTACCCTAACGGACAAGAGCGATTTTCACCTTTCAGTGCTCATCCCTTTAGTTTGCCAATAGCTTAATCACTACTAATCACAATGAAATGATCTATATCTTGTGTTTTTCACCATCAATTGGGTGGTGAAAAAAAAACACCAATTACATTTGTCTCTTTGTGGTGAATAACTATTGCAGCAAAAAAAAAAAAAAAAATCAGAATGGCAGGTAAACAATAAGATTTTTTTAAAATGTAAAGATAGTAGCTTTCATATTTTTCCACTTCAGTCTTCTGTAGCACTGTTCTTTATTATGATGCAGTGTAAGAACCCAGGGGCACTCATGGTGGCGGAACACCGAGACCCACGCTGAGGTGCAAGCCTCTGGGTCTTGGCAGGCCGCTGATGTCACTGGAGCGCATAGCGCTCAGCTCCCATTGGATAGGCGGCTGATGCGCTCTCAGTATGCGCTCCGCCACTGTAAACAATAGCCACAGTATGTCGTGTCAGCTGACTTGCTGACATGCCGCAATGTCATTGGTTACTTTGGATGCTTTTGCTTTCTGATTGGTTAGTCCTTGTATTTAACTCTGGTGAGCGCCCCCGGTTATCACCCGTGATAGCATTTAGCTTTCGCTTGTTGCTGGGTATGCGCTCACGAAAGGTTTGATTTCTATTGCCGACTCTGCCTTGTATCTTTGACCACGGTTCACTCTAGCTTGATTCCCTGTTGCCGACTCTGCTTGGTATCCTGACCACGCTTATTGGATTACCCATTGCCGACTCTGCTGTGTACCTGGACTTGCCTGTATCCTGCCTGGTTCGACTTTTGCTTGGATAAGGACTTGAATGAATGTTGCCCAGACTTACAATGGCTACACTGATCACACTACCTCTTAGTGCCTGAACTGCATCCCAATTTACCTGCTTATGACCACCTGACTTTTATCTGGATTGCCTCATCTTCCAGGCCTCACTTGACTATAATACCTGTGTATACTGAGCCTTGCATTGTACCTTAGGTTCTGTTAGGTGGATACTATTTGTCAGTCTGTATGCTACATCTACCTGCAGGGTTATTGTAGTTCTGTGTTAGGTAGGAGTTTTGTGCAGGTGTTACGGGCTGGGCTATAGGTCAGTCATATGGGCATACAGCCTGACCTATAGTAATTGACCAGACAAACCTGACATGTAGCTAGGATATATTTTCAACATCTTACAAGAGAAATGGTAAAAGGTGATGCTTATTCTTCAGTGACTTTTACCAAAGTTGATGGACTTTGAAACATAAGTACAATTCCAGTAAGGAAACAGCACAGTAGTGTTAAATTTACCATCATCCCATGAGCCAGATTCATTAATAGATCTATAAATATAAACTGTAGAAGTATTGCCCTAATAAAATCTAGGGCTGTACGAGCCATTAATTAACACTGGCAACTTGGCACAAAGTTTAGATACTGAATGAATAATACAAAAGTTGCATCTAAATGGTATGGTAGAAGAAAGATTATAGCATATAAAGTATATGTATTGTAAATAGCAAAAAAAATAAAAATAAATACATAACAAAAGACAAAAAACTGCTGGTAATGTTGGAGTGGATAAGAGAACACAACAGGGGTGATAACGCAGGAGGGGCATGAGTAGTGAATGGAATAACCTAATGGTTTGGTAGTAATATGACAATGGGAATGGGTAGGAGACACGAGCAAGAACGTAGACGTAGGTGGTGAGATAGACAAGGGACATAAAGGTTATGGGCAGCTGCCTCCTGAAGGTAAGTAATGCATGTCACCCCCATGCTATTTAATAACCTTGGGGGGGGGGGGGGAGGGGTCATTTTATGTTTTTAATAAAATCAGTGCGAAGACCTTTCTAACATCTGAAATCTGATTGCTTGGTCTATGCAATTGCTCCTCTTTTGCATAACCTGCTTACGACTGCACCACGCCGATTGGTGTGAACACGGCAGCTCCCCCAGGACCACCTAACGCCAATTGGTGTCTAGTCCTGGGGGCGTGTTTTGCTGGGGATTGTGCTCGCCGATGCGTGAGCATCCCCGCTTGAATGAGCTCCACTCCATCATCAGTCTCCCAGCAGCGCTAGGAGATTGTTAGACGGCAAAACCACCGTCTGTTTACATGGTACAGCGCTGCAATCTACGGAAGCGCTGTAGTGGGGACAGCTGCATCACTCGGTTGTCCCCTAGAGAGGCTTAGGAAGTGATCGGCTCTCATAGGCTGATGTCTATGAGAGCCGATGACTGTGATTGGCTGGCGCGCGGGTGGTGGGGGGTTGGCAAGGAGGGATCGGGGAAAGTAAAAAAAAATAAATCATAATTTTTCTAATAAAAAAAAAAAAATAAAATTCATTAAAAAAATAACCACTGCCTGCAGCAGCGATCAAAGCCCACCAACAGAAGCTCTGTTGGTGGGCAGAAAAGGGGGGGGGATTCGTTTGTGTGCACCTAGCCATTAAAGCTGCAGAGCCCTAATTTGTAAAAAAAAAATTGCCTGTCTGTGGTCCTTAATGTTGGGAATACGCAATGAGATTTTTCAGTCGATTTACTGTCTGATCGATTTTCTGATCGATTTTCTTATCTTTTCTTATCAATTTCCATTCTCTTCTATGAGAAATTGATCAGAAAAATGATCGAAAATAAGATAGGACATGTCGAATTTATCTATTGAATCATTGAATCTATTTATCTATTGAACCACCTATCTGCTGAAAAAACCTATGGTGTATTCCCAGCATATGAGGTTAAAGAGAAACCATAACCAAGAATTGAACTTCATCCCAATCAGTAGCTGATACCCCCTTTCCCATGAGAAATCTTTTCTTTTTCTCAAATGGATCATCAGGGGGTCTGTATGGCTAATATTGTGGCGGAACTCCTCCCACAGTGTGATGTCAGGACCTGCGGTCCTGACAGTTTCCTGTCTGTGAACCTCATTACATTGTGGGAAATAGCTGTTTGAAGCTGTTTCCAACTGCCAAAAAAAAGAAAGCAGCATCTCCTTCCACTGACATCACCTGTCAGCAGTAAAAATGTCACCATGTGATAAATGTCAGAATGTAAATATGTAAATCAGGGAGAGGAAAGTTTTTACAATGGGCAAACACTGACTAAATAATTTATACATACAGTAATTATTGTAAAAATGAAGCAATTTTTATTACATTATTTTCACTCGAGTTCCTCTTTAATTCTTCCTTGTGGTGATCTTGATAAATCAGCCCCATTGTTTATACTGTACATTCCTGTGCTGACAAAAATAAAAATAGTACCAAAAAGTAGGTGAAAGAATACTGTTAAAACTATACTGAGTATTGTCTTACTTGCTGGTGGATTAAAAGGCATTTTAATGATAAGATGTGATATATATCACCTAGGTGAAAACATAGGGAAAAACTGAATTGGACTGAGCCCATTCTGACTTAAAGGACAACTGTAACAAGAGGGATATGGAGGCTGCTGTATTTATTCCCTTTTAAGCAATACCAGTTGCCTAGCTGTCCAGCTGATCCTGATCTAATCCATTTAACCGTAGACCCTGAACAAGCATGCAGCAGATCAGGTGTTTCTGACATTATTGTCAAATCCGACAAGATTAGCTGCATGCTTGTTTCTGGTGGTATTAAAACACTACTGCAGCTAAACAGATCAGCTGTGCTGCCAGGCAACTAGTATTGTTTAAAAGGAAATAAATATGGCAGCCTCCATATTTTTCTCACTACAGTTGTCCTTTAACAGGTTTGTCACATTTTCAGACAGTCATTTCAGAAAGCAGTGTGTCATGCTGACGCTCATAAACACACCGTTCCCTGAAGATAAGATGTGCGATGGAAGCTCAAAAGAATGGAGCAAACTTGCATGAGCTATCTGATTTTTATTCTGTTATACTGTCAATGTTCTGCCCCTTTCAATAACAGAATGTAAAGTGCCTGTGGTAGTCTAGATGGTATATTACTGCTATAATTGCTGATTGCTTTAGCAGAAATAGTGATGCCAATAATTAACTGATATCTGTAATTGAACATTACGGATATGGGTGAATAAATGTAAACCCAAAACCAAACCAAACTAGAAACAAACATTCAAAAGCGCCTGCAATTGATGCATGGTTATAATCCTATATGCAAGTAAATTAACATTTTTTTTTACCAGGGGGCGAATCTAGTTAGACAGATTTGAACTTTGATTCAAAACTTCTTGCTTTTAATGATGGCTAACACAGTACAATACCCTACTGCTGCCTCACTAAACATAACTAATTGGTTAACTGCCTCCATATCTAGTCATGTGATACTGATGACAGATGACAGGGTTAGTGGTTCTAGGTATACTGACCATTGGCCAATGGGAACAACTTAGGCTTTTCCAATAAACAGAAAAAGTTAACTTTAAACTCCGTATGGTAGAGAAGTTTAGCGGGTCCTTCCAGTCTGACTAGAACAGAATATTGGTATAACAATACAAGTTAACTGCAGTTCCCAACCATCTAACACTGAATGGTGGCGGGACCGCTGCTCTCTCGTTCCTCAGTGATGCATATATATGCGTCATCTCACGAGGAACAAGGTTTGACGGGAGCTCGCACAAGCTCTTGTCAGTCTGCGTAGCGGGCCCCTGCAATCAGCCTGCCAGACAATATTCAGCGCTGGCAGGCTGTTTTTTCTTTTTTTAGTAATCAACAATTTAAAGGATACCACAGCCGACAGGCTGTGGTATAATAGAAGCTGCAATGTGTAGGGAAAGAAATACACATACTTACCGCTTCCCTCGTTCCCTGCCGTCGGGTCCCGCTCATCTGCTACAGCTGCCGGTACCGGCCCGACTCTCCTGACCTTTCACCCGGACATACTGCGCTGCGCATGCGCAGTATGTCCTATACTCTTCGCTTCTGCCGTCACATCATGACGGCAGAAGTACGGACACTCCCCCGCCTCCTCCTCTCCCAGCGTGTGCGCTCCAGTATAAAGCTAGCGTGACATGCTAGCTGGAGTAGCGCTGGGAGCAGCAATTTGGTGACAGAGAGGAGGGGGAGTAAGTTGGGATGGACGGGGGAAGCAGGCACTTATTAATATTATTGAAAGTGGCCACTTCCCCCCGTCCATCCCAACTTATTCTCCCTCCGCTCTGTCACCAAATTGCCGCTCCCAACGCTACTCCAGCTAGCATGTCACGCTAACTTTATACTGGAGCGCACACACTGGGAGAGGAGGAGGCGGGGGAGTGTCCGTACTTCTGCCGTCATGATGCGATGGCAGAAGCGAAGAGTATAGGACATACTGCGCATGCGCAGCGCAGTATGTCCGGGTGAAAGGCCAGGAGAGTTGGGCCGGTACCAGCAGCTGTAGGAGACGAGCGGGACCCGACGGCAGGGAATGAGGGAAGCGGTAAGTATGTGTATTTCTTTCCCTACACATTGCAGCTGTTGGCTGTGGTATCCTTTAAGTATTTATATAGCACAAACGCCCTTGGAGGGGCTCACAAGCTAATCCCTACCATAGGCATATGTCTATGTATGTGTAATGTAGTATTTGCATCTTGCACTTTAGGGGGAAGCCAATTAACTTACCTGTATGTTTTTTTTTTTATTTCAGTCTTTTTTAATTAAAATAAAAAAAACCCCTAAAAATAGCAGCAGTAATTAAATACCACGAAGCTCTATATGTGAGAAGAAAAGGATGTCAAATTAAAGAGAACCTAAACTGAAAATAAAAAGTCAAAATAAACATGCACAGGTCATACTTACCTTCCATGTAGTCTGCTCATCAATCTTTTTCTCCTCTCCTGCGTTCTGTTTGTCCACTGTGATCGATGGAATTTTCTGTCCTCCATTTTGAAAATGGCCTTTACCCCATAACAGCTTCCTGCTCAGCACACTATTAAACTGTTCTATCACCCACGTGAGCCATAGGGAAACATGGACATTACCTTGCACATTCAGTTGTAACTGACAACATCTTATATAAAACTGACAGCAACTGGTATATTTCAGTTCTGACAAAGTCTTGTCAGAACTGGAAGGGATCACTGTAAGAAGAAAATGGTGAGCTTCTGAGAGGAACTGGTGGTGAGGTAGGTATGTAATATTCATTTGCAGCTACATCATGTGTTTATTTTAAATAATTTTACTCAGTTCAGGTTCCCTTTAATTTGGGTGCTAAGTTGTATGAACGAGCAATAAACCGTTAAAATTGTAAAAAAATGCCCTGGTCACTAAGGGGGTATAAACCTCTGGGGCTCAAGAGGTTAAGTACAAGATGAAAAACAAATCCAGGTTGGTAGACCTTCTTTGTTTGTCTTGTTTCATACACTGGAGATGCAGATCTGAATTTTCCACATTAAACATTTTTCTGGGTGAAGACTACCCATTCTCTGACACCTTTAGGCCATATCATGCTACTGCTGTGACATGTTGCAGATACATGTCTTTAAAGTGTTGTGGTTCTTGACTCCACAATGACTACTCTAAATATTGCTATTGAGACATAATCAGCTGTCATCCCTAATCTTAATATTCGTAATTGGATCAAAGCAGGTATAAAAAGGACCCAAGACTTACTATTTAACACAACCATAGCACCTTTCTCCCATCTTAAGTGGAAATGTAAACTATCAGAAAAAGATAGATATACATATATACAAATTGCCCATCTTAATTCGAAACATACATTAAATCCACCATCCATACCCTATGCAATAAGCTCATATACCGGTATATGGTCTACTGGTAGTACAAGACTCTCCCAGGAAGGTATTATTATAATTATTTAGTATTTATAAAGCGCTGACATTTTCTGCAGCGCTGTACAGAGTATATTGCCTTCTCACTAACTGTCCCTCAGAGGAGCTCACAATCTAAGCCCTACTATAGTCATATGTTTATGTATGTATCGTAGTCTAGGGCCAATTTAGGGGGAATGGAGAAGAGAAAAGCGTGCACCTTCCGTCTTGAAATATTCGTGTCTTTTATTGCAGTAGTGAAGATAACATCATTGGACTCTATGTGGTAGTCAAAAGAATACTTAACATACCATTTTGTGGAACGGTGGAGGTAGAGGAGGTGGGTGGCGGGTGCGGATGGCGGAGAGCGACGGCCGTTTCGTGTCTCAGGGACACTTGGTCACGCTGCGTTCCACCTGGATACAGAGGAGCAACTGATTCCGGATTATGACGGAGACAAGCACCGCCTCCTCCGGAACAGCCGTTTTCTCTGTGATTGGAGCAGCGGTGATGGCCAAGTCGGGCACGTCAGGCGTCATGCAGGCGTCATGCATCTAATGGGTACGTACCCATTAGATGCATGACGCCTGACGTGCCCGACTTGGCCATCACCGCTGCTCCAATCACAGAGAGAACGGCTGTTACTGCTGTCAAATCACTGCAGCATAGTATTTGGCCTTGACTGCATTTATATTTTAAGGACTTGTATGTTAATGTATAAAAAATACTGACAAATTTTATGAGCCACATAATGAGCATGATAAAGATAAGCTTGATTTTACTGTTAAACCTCTCGTTCGCCCACACAACATGCTGTGCCTCTGTTGTATGTCATGTAATTACAGCACATTAAAGTGAATAAACAATCTTTGTTGGGGAAACGGATATAAACGTGTTTTGTAAACAATCGCAGATGTACTCCAGAACATGACACATAAATATTACACCATCAAACGCGAAATGTAAATTGCAGCACATATGCCGTAATTGAAATTTTTATTATACATTAGTGAAGTCGCCCATTTGTCTAATCATAATCAGTTCCAATAAAATCTCATTTAGGAAAGTTGAATGAGGTTCAGGGTGGATGGTTAGAAGAACTTCTAGGCAGTGATCTCTATCTATTTATAAAGGAAAATGATAGTACGATTTCACTTAGCCTTCCTGGACAAATTGCCTTTATTTTACTTATTACTGGAGATCACATGCCACATGGTATAATGCCGTTTTACAAAAAGACTGATGTAATATTCTTCCATGCCAAACACTTTCTCACCCTATATTATAAATTGAAGCTTAAAGAAAAATGACAGTATGCTATACACAATGTTAATTCACCTTGAAACATAGGAAGGGTCATTTAAACCAGCAGCAAAAATGCACGTGAATACATAGATGGAACAAATACCAAAGAATATTCATACAAATTAAAACAATTACATATTAACAAGAAGTATCTGCCTCAACAGCTCCCACCAAGATACAGTGATCACTTGAGTATTTTTATTTTGATCGTCATTGTCGTCGAAGCATCCACTGTGCTGATTGCATAGGAATTTAGATATAGCTACATAAAAGCTACTATCTGCGTAGAAGCAAAACATAAGTAGAATGAAAAGCAACCAAATTGATGTTTAAAGCACACGTAAAAGGGACATGTGACATGGAGTCTGATACATGAAAGGTTGGTAAATTTGCCATGCGCAGGTAGCACTCAGCAATTTTACCTCTCCCAACACCAGGGGAGCACTGCCTATTACTCTATTAGCAAGGTGCATGTCAGGGCCAGTTTAAGCAACAATGGGGCCCCAGGGAAAAATAAACCTGGGGGGCCCCCCAACAGATACAAAAATCGGCATTAAGGGACCTTTTTTGCAGCTGGTATAGTCAGGGTGTGAAGCCTCAATCAGTCGGAGCTCCACATTCTGGCTACCCCAGCCTGCATAAGGGACAAGGGGTTAAAAAGTTTCAGGAGGGGGGACCCCACATAATTAAAAAAAAAAAAAATTCCCATACGCTAAACATAAAATTTTTTGGGGAAAATAGGAAAAAATGCCAGGGATCTTCATACAGCCATATTGCGGCTGTATAGCGATCCCTGGCCAAAGCGCTGCGGCTGCGTATGGGCCCCCTGGAAACCCCGTCAGGAAATGTATTGCTCTTTCTTTTGATGTATGTAAAATTACACTACCGTTGGGTTTGCTACTAAAAGTGACATTTACCGCATTTAAAAGTATACTTTTTTCCTTCAAGACTTTAAAATCGATTTTCTCAAAAACTATAAGGTCTGTTTGAAAAATTGTTTTTTTCCTCTTATTCCCAATGATCTCCTTAACATATCCTGCAAATTTAGGGTTTCTAGCATTTAAGGTGGATTTGCTATTAACCATTAAATTCGGCGGGTTTTTAAATGTGTATTTTTTTTCCTTTGAAACTTTAAAATCAGTTTTCTCAAAAACTGTAAGGTCGATTTGAAATTTGTTTTCCTCTTGTAGCCACTGGGGGCCCCTACAAGCTCTGGGGCCCTGGGGCAATTGCCCCCTTTGCCTCTATGGTAGCACCGGCCCTGGTGCATGTTACCGTAGTAACATGCATGGTGCTAATAGTGTAATGGGCGGTGCTCCCCTGGCACTAGGACCAGTATAATTGATATGCGCCCCCTGTGCACAGCAAAATTACTGGCCTTTCGTGCATCAGATCAATGGTGAGATAAACATAGGTACCTATAGTATTATACTTAGAAATTGTCGAAAGTCCCTTTTTGTTCCAGTACAGCAAATGTTAAATAAGTTGGTATCCATACAAATGAGCTTGTAGAATAGCTTGTTGAATTAATTGCCTTTCTTGAAAATTTAATAGAAGCCAAAAGAGTGTTAACTGAATCAGACAATCCTTTTGATGAGGTGTCAATGCTTAAAAAGTTCAAAAAGTTATTATTTCAATGTGTTTTTCTGCTCAGCAAGGCAGGTTTGTCACAACTGCTGTTTAGAATTCATTCTTAAAATGAAGTCCTTGTACTGAAGATGAAAACATGAGACTCAGTTCTATGTTCTAAATACCTTTAGGCTGGTTTCACACTGTTTTCTGGCGTCAGCGATACAGTGCGTCGCATCTGGCGCTCCCCATCACACCGTCAAAAACAGGCCTTCAGGGAACATCGCATTAGTACACGGTGTTCCCTGTCTGGCAATCTTAAAAGCAGGAAGTGATGCACATTTGTGGTCACTTCCTGCTTCGGGTATGTGGAAGGAAACAGAAGCGTATTTTAAAAATACACTTCTGTGCTTGTGCGCCGTGCCACCAACTTTAAAAAAATCCTGCGTCGCTATAGACTTCTGGATCGACGCAGATCGCCGCAGGTCGTAGTTCTGCGCTAGCATTAAATTGGGCTCTTCCGGCGCAGCATATGGCAATGTGGGAAGTATGAACTTCCCCATAGAATTTCATTAGGCTGCAGTAGCAGTGTGGTAATTTTACGCGCTGCACCAGTGTCAGTAAAACACATACAATTAGACATCTTATACGTTTATTTTCACTTCAGGTTTGCTTTAATTTAGGTCTTCTGATTTCTGATGCAAATCATGTGAGTTAATTGTGTAACAGTTTGATCTGAAAGTTGACTTCTTGGGAAGCAAATTGAATTAGAAAGTTTAAAACATGCTTTAAGCATCACAGTTAAACGTCAAGCCTGATAAAAGAAAAGAAGGAAAAGTAAAGGGACTGCATATAATTGTGTTTAAAAAGTTGCAGCGAATACGGTGGATAATGCTTTACATTACCAGAACAACTGCTGCAAGATGAATGTATTGATTTTCTGAATTCTGGTTATAATCATAAACATAGTGGATGTCTCCTTTTTGCATCACACCAGCAATTATTGAAAGTGGAAGGTGTGTTTGAATTGCAGACAGTTTTTTGCATGCACACATATGCTGCATATTGCAGTGTGGACACGATTGGAGCACTGTTCATGTTTATTTTTTTTTTAGGTGGATGTCAATAGGGGAGAGGTGTGATATCAATCCATTACCTGATACCAGCTGTGAAACAGGAGCTCATTTGTAGGCAATATGCATTATTGTTTTCCATATGTAAAGATTGTTACCCATATCTGTGAATGATTTTATGATTATGTGAAATTTTATACAGTTTTATTATTAAAGTTTTGGTGGTATTGACTGCTATTTGGCGCAGGAGCTAATTTTTCTTTTCTTTTCTTATATTTATTGGGATCATGATAGAGCCCCACTTTCCAAGTGTAATCTGTATAATGGAACTCTGCAAATGTCTGGTTTTTGCTACCACAAAAAAAAAAGATACAAAGAAAAGCAATCCAACCTATCTAAAATTTGCATTAACATACATACATCAAGTCTCTCAAACACATGTTGAAAATTGCATTAAGGACTTATGAGACAAAGGTTGAACCTTGAATGTTGAAAATGAACAGGAATTCTACTTTTCAACGCAACAATGACCCCAAGCATACATCCAAATCAACAAAAGAATGGAATCATCAGAAGAAAATTCAAATTTTAGAATGACCCAACCAGAGCCGAGACCTAAATCCAATGGGAAATCTGTGGTGTGTCCTGAAGAGGGCTGTGCACAAGAGATGCCATCAAAATCTGACATATTTCGGGCTCTTTTACAAGGAAACGATGTTAGATATTTACAAGTCAAGGAATGCTGACTCCTATTTATAAATTTCTAAATGCTGTAATTAAATTAAAAGATGTTTTCAACAGAACATTTGTTTAAGGATGGGCAACCAGCTTAATGAACATTTGTATTTCTATTATCCCTGGCAGGGATTAATAATTGAGATGGCTCGAACGGTTCGCTGGCGAACAGTTCCAGGCGAACTTCCGGGGTTCGCGATCATGGAGAACCGCAAACTTTACCGGAAGTTCGATTCGCCCTCATAGTGCATCATGAGGGTCAACTTTGACCCTCTACATCACAGTCAGCAGGCACATTGTAGCCAATCAGGCTACACTCCCTTCTGAAGGCCCTCCCATCCTTATAAAAGGCAGGCAGCGTCAGGCTTTTCACTCACTCGTGTGCCTGCAGTAATTAGAGAAGTGAAAGCTGCTGCAGACTCTCATAGGGAAAGATTAGTTAGGCTCTTGTAGGCTTCTTAGCTTGCTCCTTGCTGATTCTTATTGCTAAAAAAGCACCCTCAACTGCTTTTTTGAGAGATAATCATGTTCTTGTGATCTATTTTTTTTGTGTGTGTCCCACTGACACTTGTATTGCATAGACAGCCTTGGTAATTCCTACTGTGTGTGCCACTGCCAGGCCCAGCATATTCAGTGACTACCTGTGTGTGTGCCAGGTGCACATTGTAATACCCATCACTGCATATACCTACCTACCTGTTGTTCACAGTGCACCCACCTACCTACGTGAGCTGAGCGCACGCAGTATCACTGTGCCTGTCCGGTAGCTGTCTGTGTGTGACAGGTGCACATTGTAATACCCACTGCATATACCTACCTGTTGTTCACTGTGCTCCCACCCACCTACGTGAGTGCACGCAGTGTGTTATACCACTCCGTGCATACCTGTTAACTGCACTTGTGTGACTGCACATTGTATTAGTCAAGTCAGTGCATACCTTTCACTTCACCCCCCCGATATGGACAAATTGGACAAAATAGGTAGAGGCAGAGGTAGAGACAGACCCAGAGGAAGGCCACCAGGCAGGTCTGTGCGAGGTCGTGTTGATGTGATTTCATGTGGCCCTGGCCCAAAGTACAGTGCTCAGAAGAAGGCACGTCCCATCAACTCCCAAGATTTGCAGGACGTAGTTGACTTTTTAACACAGAACACCTCATCTTCCACAGCCACCAGCGCTACTACAAGCACCACAGCTGCTGCATTTGACACTTCGCAGGAGTTAATTAGTAGGGAATTAACTGATTCACAGCCATTATTGTTACAACCAGATCAGAATCAATTTTATCAGAATCAATTTTATTTCGCCAAGTAAGTTTGCACCTACAAGGAATTTGTCTTGGCAGTTGCTTAACAAACTCAAACAAAAACAATACAAGGGCAGACAGTGTGTATATTACAAGTCAAGGACATTATAAGTATAGTGGCAGTAAGCAGTGTGAGAATTGTTCATTTACAGTTCTGTGCTGATTACTATCAAGTCCTAGCAGCTCTAAAGTGGTTCAGCATTAAGTATGGCTACCGCTTGAGGAAAAAAGCTGTTCCTGTGTCTGGAGGTTTTGGTAGCGATTGACCGGAATCTTACTCCTGAAGGCATGCGCTGGAAGATGGAGTGAGCTGGGTGAGAGGGGTCAGAGGCAATTTTGGTTGCTCTTTTTCTGCACTTGCTAGTGTAAAGATCCTGCAGGGAAGGTAAGCTACAGCCAATTATCCTTTCCGCTGTCCAAATGATGCGCTGCAGCCTCCCCTTTTCTAATGCTGAGCAGGAGCTGAACCATACAGTCATAGATGATGTTATGGTGGATTCAATAATTGCAGTGTAGAACTGCACCATTAAATTTTGAGGTAGGCCAAACTTTTTCAGCTGCCGTAGATGGTACATCCTCTGTTGCGCTTTCTTGACAATAGTGACCGTATTGTTATCCCATTTTAGGTTGTGAGATCGTGGACCCAAGAAACTTGAATGACTCTACCTGGGTTATTGTGGATCCATATACGGTTAAGGGGAGGTGCTGGGGGGGGGGGGGGAGATCTCCTAAAGTCTATTATCATCTCCATGGTTTTGAGAGATGAAGGCGCTAAGCAAGTTACACCACCTCATATGTCTGAGTTAGGCGGCAACACTATGGACGTAACGTGTAAGATGAGGATGATAAAGTACCTGCTGTTGGTGCAGTTTTGGAGGTGTCTGAGGCAAGCGAAGCTGGGCAGGATGATTATGATGATGACAATGATACGGATACCACATGGGATCCTAAGAGACAAGATGACCAAGGGGACAGTTCAGAGGGGGAGCCAGTGAGGAGTAGGAGGAGACAAGTTGCTGAAAGAAGCAGGGGGAGCTTGTCATCAGAAACAGCTGGTGGCAGTGTCCGGCGCCAGCCAACATGCCCTTCAATGTCAGCTGCTGATGACACCAAAGTGCCATCACCCCAGGGGGACTCAGCGGTTTGGACATTTTTTAGTGTGTCGTCTGTAGATCAGAGCAATACCATCTGTTCTCTCTGCCTCCAAAAATTGAGCCGTGGAAAGACTAACACCCACGTAGGGACAACTGCCTTACGAAGGCACCTGCAGAAAAGGCACAAACTGCAATGGGAAGAGCACCTGAGCAAAAGCAGTACACAAAAGCAAAGCCACCCTCCTTCTCCTCTTCCTCCTTCAGGTGCAGCATCTTCAGCCGCTTTCTCCCTTGCACCTTCACAGCCACCCTCCTCCACACGCCTCTACCCTTGAGCGGTTCCTGCTCCTCTGCCCACAGCAGCCAGGTGTCCATGAAGGAAATCTTTGAGCGGAAAAAGCCAATTTCTGCCAGTCACCCCCTTGCCCGCCGTCTGACAGCTGGCTTGGCGGAACTGTTAGCTCGCCAGCTGTTACCATACCAGCTGGTGGACTCTGAGGGCCCTTTTCCACCTGCAATCGCTAGCGTTCATGCTGAACGCTAGCGATTGCTGAATCGCAAAACCGGCGATTCCCCCGACGTTTGCGGCCGCGATTTTGCTATGCTATGCACTGCATAGCAAAATCGCGGCAATTATCGCTCCGCCGCGCATTCGCGTTCCCGACAAAAGCGAATCGCGGTAGTGCAAAATGACCTACCGCGATTCCTATGTTAAAAAGCAAACCGTAGCGATTGTAAAATCGCTAGCGGTTTGCGGTTTTGCGATTAAGCCAGCGCAAACGCGCTGGTGGAAAAGGGCCCTGAGGCCTTCCGTAAATTTGTGGCCATTGGGAAACCGCAGTGGAAGATACCAGGCCACAATTATTTCTCTAAAAAGGTGATACCCAAACTGTACCATGAAGTTGAGAGGCAAGTGGTGTCATCTCTGGCACACAGCGTTGGGTCAAGGGTCCACCTGACCACGGATGCCTGGTCTGCCAAGCACGGTCAGGGCAGGTACATTACTTACACAGCCCATTGGGTCAACCTAGTGACCATTGGCAAGCAGGGAGTACATGGCTGTGCAGCGGACCAACTTGTGACACCTCCACGGCTTGCAGGCAGGCCTCCTGCCACCTCCCTTATCCTCCTACTCCTCCTGCTACATCCTCTTCGCTATCGTCCTCCTCCTTGGCTGAGTGGCAGTTGAACTCTACTAGTGCTCCTCTCCAGCTACACAGCCCCATCTCCCCAGGGCCTATGCTGCATGCCAGGTACGACGGTGAGGTGTCACGCCATCTTAGACATGTCTTGCCTCAAAGCGGAGAGTCACGCTGGACCAGCTCTTCTGGCTGCTCTTAACAAACAGGTGGATCAGTGGCCGACCACGCATCAGCTGGAGATTGGCAACGTGGTGTGTGACAACGGCAGCAATCTCCGCTTTGAATTTGGAAAAGCTGACACATGTACCCTGCATGACACATGTGCTGAATCTAGTTATTCAAAGATTTGTGTAAAAATACCCAGGCTTAGAGGACGTCCTGAAGCAGGCCAGGAAGTTGTGTGGGCATTTCAGGCGGTCTTACACCACCATGGCACGCTTTGCGGACATTCAGCGGAGAAACAACTTGCCGATGAGACGCGTGATATGTGATAGCCCGACTCGCTGGAATTCAACCCTGGTCATGTTCTCTCGCCTGCTAGAACAGGAAAAAGCCGTCACCCAGTACCTGTACAATTACAGTAAAAGGACACAATCTGGGGAGATGGGGATGTCCTGGCCCAACAACTGGACACTGATGCAAAATGCATGCAGGCTCATGCGGCCGTTTGAGGAGGTGAGCAACCTGGTGAGTCACAGTGAAGGCACCATCAGCGACTTGATCCCGGACGATTACTTCCTGGAGCATGCTGTGCGTAGAGTGGTGGATCAAGCTGTGGAGGAGCGTGAACAGGAACAGTTATGGGAGGAAAAGTTGTGGGAGAAATTTTCATCAGAACCAGATGTTTCCTCAACACCTGCGGCAGCACAGAGGGGGAGGAGGAAGAAGAGTCGTGTGGGGAAGAGGAGTCAGACTCGGATGATGAGGAAGGTGTTTCTTTGGAGGAGGAGGCGGCGGCAGAAGAACAATTGCAGCAGGTGTCGCAGGGGGCTTGTGCTGCTCGACGTTCCCGTGGTATTGTTCATGGCTGGGGGATAGAGGAGGGCTTACTTGACGTCACTGAGGAAGAGCAAGAGTAGATGGATAGTATGTCTGGATCCAACTTTGTGCAGATGGCATCTTTCATGCTGTCCAGCCTGTTGAGGGACCCCTGTATAAAAAAACTCAAGGGGAATGAGCTGTACTGGGTGGCCACGCTACTGGACCCTCGGTATAAGCACAAAGTGGCGTACATGTTACCAACTCACCTGAAGGCAGAAAGGATGCAGCACATGCAGAACAAGCTGGCAACTATGCTTTACAATGCGTTTAAGGGTGATGTCACAGGACAATGGAATAACAGTACCACTGCCAGTAATCCTCCTCCCATGTCCAGGCAGGCAAGGACAGGACGCTCCAGCGATCTCATGGTGATGTCGGACATGCGGACATTCTTTAGTCCAAAGCCTCGCCTTAGCCCTTCCAGATCCACCCTCCACCAACGCCTGAACCGACAGGTAGCCAACTACCTGGCCTTAAGTGTGGATGTAGACACTGTGAGCAGCGATGAACCCTTGGACTACTGGGTGCGCAGGCTTGACCTGTGGCCAGAGCTGTCCCAATTTGCCATCTAACTTCTGTCTTGCCCTGCCTCAAGCATCCTGTCAGAAAGGACCTTCAGCGCAGCTGGAGGCTTTGTCACTGAGAAGAGAAGTCGCCTAAGTCACAAAAGTGTTCAGTACCGGAGGGCTACTGCCCGCCCGAAGACTAAGTCAGTCCCCACACACAGCATCTCTGCCAGCACGCCGTGTGACTGCCTGCCCCAAGACTAAGTCGCTCCCCAGTCCCCACTCAGCATCTCTGCCTGCAGGCCGCTTGACTGCCTTTTCCACCACCACCAACAGGGTCCAGGACTCCAGGTGGATTCATGAATTTTTAAGGCCGCTGTAGTAATTTTTCTGCTGCATGTACATGCCTGCCTAATTTTTCTGGCTGCACTGCAGCTGCAACAACAAAACAAAAGGCATTTACATGTGCCAATTCCCCTTCATGATCATTACCTTGCCGCGGTGAAGGGGCTTGCATCTCACAATGAAGCAATGACCGACGGCTATATGAGTGTCGCGGGGGGCACCCCAGATTATAAGGTCATTGCTTCATTGTGGACAGACCAAATTTGATCAGCTGGACAGTCACTGTTGTTCTATCACTGAGTTACCACAGCCCGGCGACCATATGGGCTTGAAAATCGCCACGGCCTGCACTCTGGCCATGGTGCGCACCAGTCCAGCACGGCCGTCACTACACAAACAGCTGTTTGCAGTGCGTTACACAGTGAGTTTGGTGTGTCAGTGTGAAGCAGTACACTAATTACACTACCAAAAGAGAACAAACAGTTGGCACTACAGCGGTATGACATGCATAAATCAGCTTCAGAAACATGCAGTATGCACAGGAGGAGTTAAATGCACCTCTTCTCTGGAACCTCTTCAGCGTGCTCAAGAAAAGACATCGTGTAGCAAGCAAACAAAGAAAGCAGGAAAGCTGGCACTGCTGCAAGTGTTCAATTTATTGTAGCATAGGTAAAGTGCAAACGTGCAACATCTTGCAAAAGTGGCATAGAGTAAAACACATACTCTTGTGAGAGGAGGCGTAGGTGGTGGTGGGTGCTGGGCACAGGATGCCTAACGGCCGTTTCGCACTACACATCGCTTCTACGGAGGCTTGCACATTTGGACTTTACCTATGCTACAATAAATTGAACACTTGCAGCAGTGCCAGCTTTCCTGCTTTCTTTGTTTGCTTGCTACACTAATTACACTCCCTGTTTGATGTATACACATGCAAGAATTTTTAAAGCACTTTAGGCCTGCAATTTAGCATTTAATGTGATTTCTGCCCTTAAAATGCTGCTTTGCGTCAAATCCAGATTTTTCCCCGGGACTTTTGGCGTCTATCCCACTCCGCCATGCCCTTCTCCAGGTGTTAGACCCCTTGAAACATCTTTTCCATCACTTTTGTGGCCAGCATAAATGTTTCTAGTTTTCAAAGTTCGCCTCCCCATTGAAGTCTATTCTGGTTCGTGAAAGTTCGCACAAATCGAACGTTTGGCGAAGGTTCGCGGACCTAAAATCGGAGGTTCGGGCCATCTCTAATTGTAAATATGGAGTAACTGTGAAGGTTTAATAATCAGTAACACAAGTAACTAAACTTACACTAAAGTAGGTCTATTTAAATCCCTGTTTAATCTAAATTAAAGAATACACCGTGGGGCAAGTGCTAACTACTTATCTACCTTGCCTACAATTCTGACTGTATACTACCTCCATTTATCTTCTGTTAACAGGAGGATGCCTAATTATTATTTGAGTAATGCACCTGTACTTTGAAACTCTTCCTACTTTGTGTACAGTTGTAAATGAACTCTTCTTAAGGTAGCCATACACTGGTCGATTTTCCATCAGATCGACCAACAGATAGATCCCTCTCTGATTGAATCTGATCAGAGAGGGATCGTATGGCTGCCTTCACTGCAAACAGATTGTGAATCGATTTCAGCATGAAATCAATTCACCATCTGTGAAGCTGCCGCCTCTCACCCCGCCAGCTATACATTACCTGGTCCGCCAGCGCGAGTCCCCCGGTCTCCGCTGTATTCTTCTCCGCGCTGGGCTCCGAGTCCGGCTGGCTTCGCCGAACTTCCTGTCCAGGGAACAGTAGTGGACGCTCTACTGTTTAAACTTCCTGCCAGGACAGGAAGTTCAGTGAAGCCAGCCGGACTCGGAGCCCAGCGCGGAGAAGAAGACAGCGGAGAGAGCAGGGACACGCGCTGGCGGAACAGGTAATGTATTGCAGCTGTCGTCGGGCATTAGAATGCCGCTATCGACGCACTCCCGACCCGCCGGCGATCGTGCAAAATCTTCCGCACGGACGAATCGACGGGAATCAACAGGAATGATTGATTTTGGACGGAAATCGATCGTTCTGTCAGCTTTTGTGCAACAATTTCACAGCAGATTCGATCACAGTGATCGAATCTGCTGTATATCGGTGGGAAAATCGTTAGGTGTATGGGCCCCTTTATCCCTCTGCTAAAGTGCAGATAACATCAGCAAACACCAAGTACAGGAATGTGGACCATTGACCACTAATTTTTGCAATGTCAACACTGGAAGTGGCAAACTTATCATAGAAGCATTGTTATTTTGTGCTCACTTCTCTACAGATGTTTTTTTTCTAGATCTGTGTAGGTACTTTGCTACAAAGCCTATGTTTATTTTTGTGCATAAGCTTCTTGGATAGCTGAGTACAAGTAAATCATTTTTAAAGAACTCGACTACAGACACTATCTACTTCCTGCATCAGAGACTGTGGGCTCTATTCACAAAGGGCAGGTTGGTAATTATAAATATATATAATTGTAAATATAAATATAAAATAATTGTCTTTGATAAAATACCTCCTGCGGTATTTCACATTTTTTTTTCCAAATTCACTAGAGTTTTCGCTCATGAGGCAGAAGTTAGGTAGTTTACCGAACAAACATGCCTCAATTCACTAATCCCTGCTTGGTAAGTGTGACTTACCAGCATGTAGCAGGTCAGCGGGCAGGCAGGGGAGCTGTATGTAGGACTTGGAGGTTTTCCCTACAGTGCAACCCTGTTATCTCTTTAGATGTTCTGCAGCCACCAGGGGGAGCTCTTCTGTTTGAACTTTGTGGTGGGAAGGTTGTTATTTTGCACATTTTAGGTGCTCTTTTAATGTGGCACTTTGGCCTAGAACAAGCATCTATATCAAATGGTACATGGTACGAAAGAGGCTAAAACTGCTTAATCCCTTTCTTGATTGTGCACTTTGCCTCTTTCCATGCCCCATCTCATTGTCTTGTACTTTGTGTTTACTTTTACTTCCCATCGTCCCAAGTACAAACATTCATTTTTTATTCTTGGCTAAAATGATCATTCCTGATTAATCCTACTGGAAATTTGAAATATGCACAAGTGTTCCTCGACATCTCTGGCCTCCTCATCTACAATGTGCAAGAATCGATCACCTTGCTTTATAGGAAGTACCTGCAGCATAGTTCTGCTCTCTCAAGCTCTACCTCTCCTTACTGGAAGCCAAAAATTGTGTGTGTACAGGGCTGTCCCTAAATCTGCTACCCAAAATGATTTGTAAACAAACAAACAAAATCCTAAAAACTACTACATTTGCTTTGATCACAAACATTTTAAGCCATTGTCTATTATAAGTTAAAAAATTGTATTTTCTTATTTAAAAAAAACAAGAAATAGCTTTTTTCCTGTATAAAACAACTAGTCGTACATGATTGAACTTCCACCCAATCTGGGAATCTACATTTGACTGAAAATGGATTAGAGTGTAACAATTATTTTCTGCCTCGTGCCACTTAATTTCACTCAGATTTAATCAGATATTGATCAGATATTTAATGCCACCCCGCTGGCTCTGTAACATTCAGTGCAGTACAAAGCTGTGCAGTTGTTGATCCTCCACTTATCCCACTTGCACGCCAAGCAAGCTTCACAATCTTGTACAGATATATATACACACACACACACACACACACACACACACACACACACACACACACACACACACAAATATATATATATATATATATATATATATATATATATATATATATATATATATATACATATATATATATATATATATATACGCAAAAAAAAAACGTTTGCTTTCCTAAAACAGAAAGAATTTGCGATAATTCAGGTTGGAGTGAGTTTGAGATGTCTCCCAGAGCAACACTGCTGAATATATGCAAATTAACCATTGTACCCTTAGAAGCTAAACACACCTCCAGAACCGCTGGAATGCAATGATGTGTCAGCTTGTTAATTTGTACAGAGCCATAATAATCCAACATGCATACAGACTGTTTCAGATTGTTTGATCCTCATCAGTGCATGGCATGGATTAATTTAACTCTATGGAGTAGGGCTTGTGAATCCGAGAGGCACAGACTAACCAGCAAGCTCATGGTGACCCAGAACTCATTGGAGTGTGTAAGGGACTATATATATACGCACACATACATTTTATAAATATTTTTGCTTTTTTATTTTTTGCTAACCTCTTGACGACCAGCTAACGCCGATTGGCGTAAACTGGTCGTCTGCGGGTTACCATGGAAACGGCCGCTCGATCGAGCGGCCTTTCCATGTCAGTTCACGGAGGGTGTCTCCGTGAACAGCCGGAGAGCTGCCGATCGCAGCTCTCCGGCAAAATGTAAACAGGCGGGGAAGAAATCCCCGCTGTTTACATCATACGGCGCTGCTGCGCAGCAGCGCCGTAAGGCAGATCGGCGATCCCCGGCCTCTGATTGGCCGGGGATCGCCGGCATATGATAGGCTGAAGCCTATCCTTCAATGCGCAGGACGGAACTCCGTCCTGCGCATTACGGAGAGAGGGAGGGAGGGAGGTAAGGAGGAAGAGGGCGGAAATGGCTGCGGAGGGGGGCTTTGAGAAGCCCCCCCCCGCAAAACGCAGATGGCCGGCGGCGATCAGACCCCCCCAGCAGGACATCCCCCTAGTGGGGAAAAAAGGGGGGTAGTCTGATCGCCCTGCTGCACTCCTGATCGGTGCTGCGGGCTGTAGAGCCCCCGCAGCACCGATCAGTGAAAAATCCATTGGTCGGCAAGTGGTTAAGGTTATTACCAAAGTGAACAGCAAATTGGTAAGAAATCTCTGGTACCGAATGTGTGTAGCTTAAGTCATCAGGGGAATGTTACTTAACTAGGCTGATGTATATCATACCTTGACACTAGGTGTCAGCCAAAGGTAATCATTGCTACAGTTTAGAACTTGGCCCTAGCACAGTAGCTCATGCCATACAGGAATTCTGTTTTATGGCGAAGGTGAAGCATAGCTTAATACAAGCAGATAACATATATTACAATAAAAGAGGATATAGTTGTCTGGTGTTTTTAAAGCTGCCATAAAATAAAAATAATGAAGCAGGTTAAAAGCTAAAAGACAGCTGTCAAGCTCTATAGTCATGATAAATGCCTAAACACCCAGTGGAAAAAGAAACCTGCTCCCTGGAGACCACCGTCCAAAAAATTAATTACCGCAATTCAGCATTTTAAATTTGCCACTTAATATACTGCCACCATAATTAAATTTCCAGCCCTGTGACCTTGAGACCATTTCTTGAGATAATAAATGAGATCAAGGTTTAATCTGTTCAGATACAAGTAGAAGCTGTCCAAAGGAGCACTAAAGCATGTAAGCACAGTCAAGGTCAGCAGCACAAAGTCTGCATGGGGCTTTAGGTCCATGTTCATTACACCCCCTTAACAAAAATATTTGCTTTATTTTTCAATATTTGCTATCAGACACAATCTCCAAAATAATCTTTGCTGCACTCTGTAAGGCATAGGTGATTTATCGCCTAAACTATTAAAAAGACCCAGGGGAAAATACGAGATCTGAGAAGCTGCAGTAGAAATACTTTGTAAAATGGGTCAACAAACTGAAACAAGCATAATTTAATCTGCTTTCCTCTACATTTGATTACAACATACAGTATCTAAGTAGATGAGGAACAGAGAACTAAATAATAACAAAAATAAATGTACACTGATGTTATACCCTGCAAGTACATTTTACAACAGAATTTAGACTTTAGACGAGTGAAGGATATCTGATGTATGCAGCTCTTCTTGTGTTATTGCTTTGGCAGAGAGTGTTATTTTGCTTTTTACTGTGGTTTGATGTTTTCTGTAGTACAAGTTTTGTAACTTAACCCCTACTAACTTTGAATCATTAACTTCTTGCTCACTGCTGCATTGTGTATCTACACCCCTCTAGACTTCACTTCACAACCAGGGCTTTAGATACACAAATCTTTGTATTTTCATGCAGTGCATTAGGCAGAGTACTGATCGGTGTATGGGAACATGTGTTCCCAAAGTCGATCAAAGTGCCTATAATGCCTATAGAGTGCCTATAATGAATGATGACCAGCATTAGCGAGATGCCTGTGGTCATTCACAAAATGAAAGTAAACAGAAACATACACAACACTTCCTGTGTACTGTTCAGTACACAGGACAAACACACCCTGAGGACATCTAGTAGACAAAAAATAAAATATACCGTATATACTCGCAAGCAAGTCGGCCCGCATAGCCCTGGGGGGAGCAGAGCAGGAGCAGTGAATGGCCACACAATGCTGGTAATAGAATGCAATAGAAAAGGTGACCACCACTCGGTCACTAAAGTGCAAAAAATAGGCAGGTCCATAACAAAATGTAAGTGCAAGTTGCATACAATAACCACAGTGAGCAATGCAGTAGCGTAAGGCCGCCGCCGACTACCTGTGTGCGGGCCTCAAGCGTCCAAGCCACTATTACGCCGCAGCCACCCTGGAGGAGATAGGGTCTGACACCTGTGTCGCCAGCCGACTGCCGGCTTCCTCAGAGACCGCCAGCTGATCGGGGCCGAAGGGGAGCGGACAGCTGAGAGATCGGGTGCGGAAGGCGGAGAGTATAGCTGCAGCCTCTGGATGTTGGTGTCGAGAGCAGAGCGGATGGATGGCCACACAGAATAGAAACACAGCAGGAGCGCTCTTCCGTGTTCATAATCTCGCGCTTCCTGCTGTGTCTGCACCTTGTGAGCCCATTGGCTGTTAATTGCTGGTAATAGCCATTGGGCTCACAAGGTGCAGACACAGCAGGACGCGTGAGATTATGAACACGGAAGAGCGCTCCTGCTGTGTTTCTATTCTGTGTGGCCATCCATCCGCTCTGCTTTCGCCACGGAACATCCAGCGGCTGCAGCAATACTCTCCGCCCTCTGCACCCGATCTCTCAGCTGCCCGCTTCCCTTCGGCCCCAATCAGGTAAATAAATGACTCGCATGCAAGCCCAGACCCCCACTTTTGGGCCACTTTTTGGAGGTCAAAAATTCGGCTTGCATTCGAGTATATACGGTATGTAAAATATACACACACACATTAAAAAATTCCCCATTGGTTACTAATCCCTTCTAACCCCTGTAGTTACCACTTGTGCATTCTTAAAAAATACATAACCTTAGGGACTCAGCTGTTTTTAATATGTATGTAATGAGAGTATATTACTGTTATTTTTGCAAATAAGGGCTTTTAATTATTGATATAATATAAAGAAACACAAACTTGAAAAAAATACACCTTTATTTCCAAATAAAATATTGTTACCATACAATGTACTAGGGACACAATTTAAACATTGTAATACATGTGTGGGTTTTATCTACAGTAGCACATTTTATTTTAAAACTATAATGGCTGAAGACCGAGGAATAATGACCTGTTTCAATGCATACAAAATAAAATAATTATTAGCAAAAAGTAGCACCCAAAATAAGCTTTATTTGTGGCAAAAAAAATGTATATATCATTTAGCTGTGATAAGTAGCAATAAAGTTATTGGTGAATGAATGGGAGGAGCGTGAAATGTAAAAATTGCTCTGATTTTTAAAGAAAAAACCCTAAATGGAGAAGTGGTTTATAGTTATACAGGGTGGGCCATTTATATGGATACACCTTAATAAAACGGGAATGGTTGGTGATATTAACTTCCTGTTTGTAGCACATTAGTATATGTGAGGGGGGAAACTTTTCAAGATGGGTGGTGGCCATGGTGGCCATTTTGAAGTTGGCCATTTTGAATCCAATAGGAAGAGGGTCATGTGACACACCAAACTTATTGGGAATTTCACAAGAAAAACAATGGTGTGCTTGGTTTTAACATAACTTTATTCTTTCATGAGTTATTGACAAGTTTCTGACCACTTATAAAATGTGTTCAATGTGCTGCCCATTGTGTTGGATTGTAAATGCAATCCTCTTCTCCCACTCTTCACACACTGATAGCAACACTGCGGGAGAAATGCTAGCACAGGCTTCCAGTATCCGTAGTTTCAGGTGCTGCACATCTCGTATCTTCACAGCATACAATACAACAATACAATACCATTTTTATAGCGCTTTTCTCCTGAAGAACTATGCCATCAATGCCGCAGTATTCATGTAGCCTGTTTATCAAGATGTCATGGTCACCTGTATCAAAGGCTGCAGAAAGGTCTAGCAGTATCAGGATGGAACACTCTCCTCTGTCTATTGCCATGAGCAGGTGGTTGCATATTTGGATGAGGGCAGTTTCAGTGCTGTGATGTTTCCTAAAGCCAGACTGGAATGGGTCATAACTGTTATTTTGTAGGATTTTGGCTTCTAGCTAAAGGTATACAGCTTTTTCAGTTAGCTTACCCAGAAAAGGAAGGTTAGAGACAGGTCTGTAGCTGGTCATTGCATCTGGGTCCAGGGAGGGTTTTTTGAGGAGAGGCCTGATGATTGCTTCCTTCAGTAAAGCAGGAAATATCCTTGATTGTAAGGAACAATTTACAAGTTTGAGGAATACCGGTACAAACAGGTCAGGGCAGTTCAACATGAACTGTGTTGGGCCAGGATCCAGGTCGCAGGTAGTTTGGCGGAGGTGAAGAAGGACGCTTGATATGGCTACTTCATCAATTTCTTTGAAGTTTGACCAAGGTGTTACGTTGTCTCTGCTAATGATCTGTGGTGCTATATAAGGCTTAGATGCTGTAAGTTGGATGGCGGACCTTATAGCAAAGACTTTGTCTGAGAAGAAATAGGCAAATTGGTCACAGAGGTCCTTTGAAGACTGGATATTACGTTTTTGACTTGCTGGGTTGCAGAGTTTTTCCACTGTGCAGAACAGTTGGGCTGGTTTGTTAACTGCATTTGCTATCTCATGTGATAAAAAGCATAGACGATTGCCTTCAGATGACCTCAAAGATAACAGTCTAAGGGGGTCAGATAGGGAGACCTTGGAGGCCATGCAACTGGCCCACGACAACCAATCCACTTTTCAGGAAACTGTTCATCTAGGAATGCTTGGACCTGACACCCATAAGGTGGTGGTGCACCATCTTGCTGGAAAAACTCAGGGAACGTGCCAGCTTCAGTGCATAAAGAGGGAAACACATCACCATGTAGCAATTTCGCATATCCAGAGGCCTTGAGGTTTCCATTGATGAAGGATGGCCCCACTATCTTTGTACCCATATACCACACCATACCATTAATTTTTTTGGTCCAACAGTGTTGGGGGGATTGCCCATTCTGAAAATGTAGTGCGCCGATCTGGGTCATCCTCGTTGAGATGCTGCAGTAGCTGGAGTTTGTAAGGGTGCAATTTGTGAGTAGCTAATATCCCCCGAAGGGATGTTCGAATAATGCCACTCTCCAGTGACATGCGGCGAGTGCTATGCTGTAGGCTCTTGCTGAATGAAGCTAGGACAGCCACTGATGTTTCTTCATTAGTGACAGATTTTATGCGTCCACATTTTAGCAAATTCAACACTCAACCAGTTTCAGAAAACTTAGCAAGCAGTTTGCTAACTGTAGCATGGGAGATATGTGGTCTCATAGGGTGTCTTGCATTGCAATCTGCTGCAATGACCCGGTTACTGCGTTCACCAGACATCAACACAATTTCTATCCGCTCCTCACGTGTTAATCTCGGCGACATCAATGGCTGTAAACAAAGAGAAACTTGTAAATAACTCATGAAATATTAAAGTTACATTAAAACCAAGCACACCATTGTTTTTCTTGTGAAATTCCCAATAAGTTTGATGTGTCACATGACCCTCTTCCTATTAAAAAAAACAAAGTTGGATTCAAAATGGCTGACTTCAAAATGGCCCCCATGGTCACCACCCATCTTGAAAAGTTTCCCCCCTCACATATACTAATTTGCCACACACAGGAAGTTAATATCACCAACCATTCCCATTTTATTAAGGTGTATGCATATAAATGGTCCACCCTGTACATTAAAGGAGTATATAGTATTTATTTATTTTATGCATTTCACTTATTCATTTCTTTCTCTTTGAAGGGAGATTTTTGCATGTATGTTTTGTAATCCAAGAGTTGCTAGATTTGTGTGACTATAATGCTTTTTTGAATGTAAGGACCTTGATTGATTAACCACCCTGGCGTTCTGATTAAATCGCCAGGGTGGCTGCGGGAGGGTTTTTTTTAAATTAAAAAAAAACTATTTCATGCAGCCAACTGAAAGTTGGCTGCATGAAAGCCCACTAGAGGGCGCTCCGGAGGCGATCTTCCGATCGCCTCCGGCGGCAAGGAATAACACGGAAGGCCGCAATGAGCGGCCCTCCGTGTTTCGCTTCCCTCGTCGCCATGGCGACGAGCGGAGTGACGTCATGGACGTCAGCCGACGTCCTGACGTCAGCCGCCTCCGATCCAGCCCTTAGCGCTGGCCGGAACTGTTTGTTCCGGCTACGCTGGGCTCGGGCGGCTGGGGGGACCCTCTTTCGCCGCTGCACGCGGCGGATCGCCGCGCTGCAGCGGCGATCAGGCAGCACACGCGGCTGGCAAAGTGCCAGCTGCGTGTGCTGCTTTTTATTTGGTGGAAATCGGCCCAGCAGGGCCTGAGCGGCAGCCTCTGGCGGTGTTGGACGAGCTGAGCTCGTCCAGACCGCTCAGCAGGTTAAGCTCAAACATTACACCTCAGCTTAGTGCTGTAACAATCACCTAAACAGAAAGCGAGTGGCAGCGTAAAACCAAATGTTTGAGCTATTCGACTTTGGACCTGTGCACAGCTGCTGAAAATTGAGTGTTTGTTCATATGAAGCTTTTGTGCCCAGCACCCACCGCACCACCACACTCCGCAGCAATGGTATGTGATTTTTAAAAACACTGTTTCATGTGTACTGTACATTGTGTACTGTACATTGTGCCTCATGTGTTGGAATAAAGCACCTGCTGTGCCGATTTCTTCTCCTCTTCTCCTTCATTTGTATATATGCTGCCTTCCATTTGCATCAGAGCACGCAGGAAAGTGTGGAACCTTGCCCGCATCACCCAAGTATCAGCTATCTAAAGCTGTAGTGCCAACTATTTTATCTCTTGACTTGTTCATATAAATGGATCAACAGGAATGCTTAACAGTATATTCAAACTGAATTTAACACTAGGGCCCATACGCAATTCACTTTTTCAACTGAGTTTTCTCCTAGGTGATACTTTAAAATTTGTCAATAAAATACCTTTTGAACCACCAGCAAGCAAAAAAATACTAAAAATAATTTCGATTGTACCTTTTACCTACTTTTTGATACTTTTTTGCCATTACAAAGTGCTAAAAAGTAAATCAAAGATGAAATTGTTTCTCCTAGGAGAAAACTCAGGTGAAAAAGCGAATTGCATATTGGCCTAGGTGTTTACTTGGTGTAAGATTCGAATTATGTTTAGGAGAACTCATGGAGGTATAGAAAAGAAAATATGACAAAAAAGAAATATATAAATGGGAAAAAGAAGGTTGTCATTAAAAAAAGACTACATATTAAACAAAGAATACTTCAAGAGGAACTGTGGTGAAAATAACACAATGAATACATTTGCTTATTTTTTACAATATTCATGTATAAATTATTTAGTCAGTGTTTGCCCTTTGTAAAATCTATCCTCATCCTGATTTACTTTCTGAAATGTATCACAGGTGGTGACATCTTTACTTCTGTGTTGGGGAAATTTACTTAAAAGTGGTTATCCTGAATAATTTACTGCATTTTACTATAGATCCCTACAGTTCCTCTTAAACAATTTTTATTATTATTATTAAAAAATTAATAATTTTAAAATATGTTTGTTTTAATAAGTAATTTTAAATAAAATAAATACTATTTTGTTTTACTTAAAGTACTCCTGTACCTGCTGATAAAGTACTCCTGCTATGGCGCTGACCCGGAAGTACTTTCGAGTTACTTCCAGGTCAGGGCCATATCAGTGAAGATGCCAGCAGATACGAGAGACAATGGCGACTGGGCAGAAAATACAGCAAAGGGATCCAGGAGTAGGTTAGTTGTGCGGCTGAGATTTTCTTACAGGTCTTAAAAGGTCGACGGTACAAGGGGGCATGATCGGGGAAGAGAGCAACCATTTCCTCCCCGCCCATATTCAACATTCTAATCTGTCTAAGATTTTGGCTGACTACAGCGGGGACCCCTTGGGGCACTGGACTGAGAGAATGGTGCTGTGATATATGTCACAGCGCCATTCAAACAACAGCACCTAGAATAATCAAACCCCATCTCTGTTCAGGAGTACTTTAACCCCTCATGGTTAATAGGTAGGGGGTCAAAAGTTACCCCTTTACTTATTTACATATGAAATAATGTAATGTATTATTATTTACGGATAAATGCTGTTTTTCAAGTGCACAGAAAAGCATTTGTTTGCTTTTGGTGGCACCTCCAAGTAATCATTGTGTATTGGGATACAGGGTGCGCTACTAAGCGACCCTGGAATGACCCTGTTGCTTACAGGGTTGCCTCAGACAACAATAAAATTAGGGATCAAAGCACTGCGTTTGTGAAAATGGTGGTAAATGACATTCAAGCATCTGTTTGTGATTATTAAATGTATGTAATTTTTTTTTACATGATTATGTGGTTGCAACTTTTATTATACTCAAAATATATACTAGACCCTTGCTTGCCACATCTTGGTAAGTTGCAAGCCAGGAAGGTTAAAAGCTTTTGGAATATGAGGTACAGTGGATCTCTAGGATAGGTACCAGAGAGCTCGTGGGTCTTAACTATAGGTGGGGTGTTAACTTGTTTGTCTAGACTCCCGGTCTCTCTGGTGGTAGATCTTGTCCTTTGTGTAGAGATATTCATCCAGCTTTAGGAGCCACTTTGTTCTTCTCTCCTTATAGGATTTTGTGTATATAATTGTCTTGCCTTCCAAGTAGAGCTAACTATGACACCTTGTTTTACATTTGTTACTGTAGGGCTATGGCTCAATATATATAGCATTTGCCTTTTTTATACCTGAATGTTTCTATATACTTTTCTAATTCTATCCTATGTGATTTTAACCACTTCACCACTGAGGGGTTTTACCCCCTGAGCACCAGAGCAATTTTCACCTTTCAGCGCTCCTTCCATTCATTCGTCTATAACTTTATTATTACTTATCGCAATGAAATGAACTATATCTTGTTTTTTTCGCCACCAATTAGGCTTTCTTTAGGTGGGACATTATGCCAAGAATTATTTTTTTCTAAATGTGTTTTAATGGGAAAATAGGAAAAATGTGGGGAAAAAAATAATTATTTTTCAGTTTTCGGCCATTATAGTTTTTAAATAATGCATGCTACTGTAATTAAAACCCATGAAACGTATTTGCCCTTTTGTCCCGGTTATAAAACCATTTAAATTATGTCCCTATCACAATGTTTGGCGCCAATATTTTATTTGGAAATAAAGGTGCATTTTTTTCAGTTTTGCGTCCATCCCTAATTACAAGCCCATAGTTTATAAAGTAACAGTGTTATACCCTCTTGACATAAATATTTAAAAAGTTCAGTCCCTAAGGTAACTATTTATGTATTTTTTTTAATTGTAAATTTTTTAATTTTTTTTTAATTACAAAAAAAAAAAAAGGGGAGTGTGGGAGGTAATGAGTTAATTTTATGTGTAAAAGTCATTTATTTGTATGTGAAAAATGTGTAGGGTGTAGTTTACTATTTGGCCACAAGATGGCCACAGTAACTTTTTGTTTTAATGCGACCTCCAAGCTTCCTTCCGGAAGCTTGGAGGAAGAATAAGGAGGCTGGACACGTGAGTTTTTTCTCACAATGATCGCGCTGCCCATAGGAGAGCAGCTGATCATTGCGGGGCTTAGATCAACGAACGGGAATGGATTTTCCCGTTCATTGATCTCTGGGCGAGCGGGCGGCGGCGGTTTTACTAGCGGCGGGCGGCGTGTTTACGAGCGGGAGCGCGGGCAGCGTCGGGAACGCGGAAAGTACGTGTTTCTCCGTCCCTGGTTTTTAAAGGATGGAAAAAGGGGCGGAGAAATACGTACGCGCGGGGGTAAAGTGGTTAAACGCCCCCATATTTGGAAATTGTCACTTTTACCTCCCTGGCAGGATGATTATTTCTGGATTTTAGGGTCTTTTCAGCATGCTTCAGACCTTAACATCAGGAAAAAATCATGCCGCCAGAATGCCTGCAGCAGCCCCAGCACTTACTTAGTTCCCTGGAATCCAGCGCTGCAATTTTCCCTCTGCACTCCGGGTAGTGCTGTAACCCTATAGTGAGATCTCACCAGAGTGATTCAGAGCCTCCGAGGACATGAAGGAGAATGGCTGCCGATGTCTGGATCCCCTGGGAGGTGAGTAAAAACAGCCGCTGCCCGCCATTGCTATGCATAGAGCTCCGGGCGGCTAGCCCGTGCATAGCTCAGGGTTACCATGATCTAGACAAAGAAACTGTATCACTCAGTCTACAATAAACACATTAAGTTTTATTTAAATCTGCAAACAACCCCCCCAATTAACCCCCATAAAAAGCAAGCCTCAGAGTGTATACCAACCTAGCATACACAGCCGGCCGTGTCACTCACACTGCACAAGCATCCAAACCATATACTCAGGCTACTGCACTCCCGGGAGTAAACTCCAGTTGCAAAAATTCTCTGTAATGTGTGGGCTGTGGCCTCAGATCCAGATTGCGTGGACCATGCTATGCATAGCTTTAAATGGATTGTCCCAGTTCAATTCCAGGTAAGTACTCCACATGTATATAAATAATTGGTGCACTGTGTTCTCAAATATATTCATATGTGAACGTAGGGGGAGTGGAGATTAGCATGCAGTAGTGTTAGTCCATGCATTGGGGGCCCCCGGATATTAGTGCGGCTAGTTTTTCATGAAGCAAGCATAAGTAGCATAGGCAGATATCAGCGGCACCAGGAGGGCTCTCACCACCTCCTTGCAATGCTTTCCAGCTCAACTCCCATGCACAATCAGTATGCGTTGCCCGGAGGGCTCTCACCACCTTCTTGGGAGTGGGACCTTAAGCCGTTCCTGAAGTCTCTCTGGGTCTCCTCCGGCTACTGCTCGCCACCTCCTCTCAACCCCTCTCACAGTCATCAAAGGTCCACGCAGCGCTGGATCCATGCGCCATCTATTGCGCAGCGGGTGACGTCACTCCGGCTCGCTCCCGTAACTAGTATCGCCCGCCCCTCGGGTTTCCTCAGAAGTCTGATACTAGTTACGGGAGTGAGCCGGAGTGACGTCACCCGCTGCGTGGACCTTTGATGACTGTGAGAGGGGTGGCGAGCAGTAGCCAGAGGAGACCCAGAGAGACTTCAGGAACAGCTAAGGCCCCGTTCACACTGTACGCGTTTCCAGTCGCGTTTTGGAAACGCGTGCAGGTGACCGACACGCACTACATCAGGCATTGCATAGAGAGCCATGTCTGATGTTCACACTGCATGCGTTCCGGACCTGTGCCGTCCGGGAACGCAAGCTGCACGCATTTTTTGTAAAAACGCGTGGCTGTCCCATTCACTTTTAGTGAATGGGATCAGCCACGCAATGCACAGAGACGCACATGACGTTCCTGTGCGTTGTGTTCTGAACGGAACACGCCTGCATTCTGTGATGTGAACGGGGCCTTATTAAGGTCCCAAGGAGGTGGTGAGAGCTTTCCGGGCACCGCATACTGATTGTGCATGGGAGTTGAGCTGGGAAGCATTGCGAAGAGGTGGTGAGAGCCCTCTTGGTGCCGCTGATATCTGCCTATGCTACTTATGCTTGCTTCATGAAAAACTACCCACACTAATATCCGGGGGCCCCCAATGCATGGACTAATACTACTGCATGCTAATCTCCACTCCCCCTACGTTCACATATGAATATATTTGAGAACACAGTGCACCAATTATTTATATACATGTGGATTACTTACCTGGAATTGAACTGGGACAATCCATTTAAAGCTATGCATAGCATATCTGGATCTGAGGCCACAGCCCACATATTCCAGAGAATTTTTGTAAAACTGTGTTTATTGTAGACTGAGTGATACAGTTTCTTTGTCTAGATCATACTTAATATCACTCTTCAGGCTCCCCCATTTACTTGGGGTACAACACTATCCACACAATTTAGTGAGCGCTGAATATTATTGTTGCTGCAGGGTTACCATGAGGGAGGTTAGGATTAGCACCACCCCTATTGTAGGTAGAGTGTGAGGGGTCATGGATATTTAAGTGTTAGCTTCACTGTGTCATTTTATCTACAGTATGTCTTTGTTCTTTTGCTGTCATGTTCTTTTCTGTATTTGAATGGATGTCTAATTTAAAAAAATGATTTTTACCATATGGAATGAGTGTGGAATATTGCCATGTATTAATTTAAAACAAGGATGAAGTTCTTTTCAACAGAGTATATAACTTTTTCTATGGATAAAAAATAAGGTGGTCATAAAGAAAACTTAAAGTGCTTTTCACTTGCCAGTAAGTGTAATTATTTTTTTTCAAGTTTTGGCTAAACATAATCATGAATATAGACTGGTGGACATTTGCAGAGGAGAAAGAAGTAGTAACAGTAATTAAAATAAGAAAGTGGTAACACATTGGAGAAATATCAGTTAGCTGTACAGAAAAATCCCAAGTCAATCAAGGATATCCTGAAGAGCCCTGAAGTGTGGAAATACAAATGGCAATATTAATCCTATATACTTCAAAATGTATGGGCATAACATCCTGTAGCACGGACCATAACAAAAAACCCTAGTGTTAAAATGGAGGATCTTGGTGTCCAAAAAAGTACAGTCTTTTACACTAAATCAGTATACTTCCAAGCTAGTCCCTACACTACCCCACACCTGTGTACCTCTGGCAAGATGATGATTCTGGGTTTCTATGGAAATATTTTGTGAAAAATCTGTGCTCCACAACAGGGTAAACTATATAACAAACTATAAATTGCTTTGGGATATTTATGTTCAAATTTGTAGTAAAGTAATGCTAGTGTCCTTCTTAATCTGGACATTGTTTAGTGCTCGTATATAATAGTTTCCATAATAATATGCAAATAAATACCATAATATAAGCAAAAATAATTGGTAAGTAACTTCACAAAGAATATCTACTCAATTACTCCTGTTAGCACTTGTGGTGCATTAATAAATTGTAATCCATACTTCAAAGAATCACATTATGCTTGACATTGGTGTTTAAAATCTGAGAAAGGTGAATGCGCTGTACAATGATTCAAGATAAGATTCAAAAAATGACTGATGCTTACACGCCATTGCCACCACATTATATATCAGATCACCATGTTAAATGTCATGATAATTCAGCATTTGAGGTTAAAGGAAAAGTTGACAAAACAGTACATCAAGCCTGGATTGAAAGGGCTGATTTATGAGAACTACTGTCTCCTAGTTGGATAATATGGCTGTGTAAAATGAATTGGATATAGTTGTGCTGTAGAAAAGTGATCCTAAATGTATACCTGGCTTCGGGGGACATAAAGGAATAGCAGTGGATGTGACATCACAAGGCCAATTCCCAAAAGATTTCATGCCAAAATCGATTGGGAATAGGCCTGTCGTATATGGACAGCCAACAGATCTCTCTCTGATCAGATCTGATCAGAGAGAGATCTGTCTCTTGGTCGATCTGCCCATACATCACTAGATGTATGGACACCTTAACCCTATAGATTAATCAGTAGATCCATTCACTTTCAGGAACTGTCATTATTGAGTATCTGAAGGTGGTTCAGAGCTTGAGGGGACTAGGGCTTTTGAAAGTGGGAGTGGGTGTTTAGATTTCTATGTAATTTCACTGATGTATGCACTTTATTATATTGCATCACACTTAATTTGGAGGAAGTGAATTAGTATTGTTTAGCGTTGTATGTTTAGCATTGGGTGCAGATGAATGTTCTCTTCTCTCTTCAATATTACATTTTGCACTGATATATGCTTAATCATTTTTACAGGGGTTAAAGGGAAGAGCAGAACTGGGTAGCTTTCCTTGTTTGTCTTATAGCTGCTGTAATGTTTATATTATAGGGTACTATAGGGTACTATACTGTATCTGCACACAATGGGAAGACGACAGCCCTTTGATCTTTCAAGGCATGCAGCAGTATCCTCTATGTTGTATATGAATATAAATCCACTATCAAAAGGGAAATGGCAGCCAACCTGGGGGAAATATATCAAAAGAGTGTCTGAGACAAAGTATTGGGAGGTTTTTAGAAATTCGTGCAGAACTGTCTCAGACATCTAAAGAAACCATTCGATAGTGCAGTTTTCTTCTTAAACTGTTCTTAAATAGGAGGAGCTAGGAAGCTTTCTCAGACAGTGCAGTGTGTGAAAGAAATTGCTGTTTCTAAGGTAACTAATACGTCTGCTGTATTGATACAGAAAAGATAAGCTATAAATAGCATAAATATATTTACGGTAGATTATTTTATGTTAACTGACAAGATGTAATGTAAATAAATATATAATATAAATGTATTACAGCTGAAAAAAGAACAATAAAGCTTGTTTGCAGCATCAGATTTTGTTTCCCCCTATCTTTCTCATCTCTCACACACACTCTTTAAAGGGGGAATTTTATCAACAGTGTCTGAGACAAAATCTAAGGAGTAGACTCTGAGGAATGCAGGAGACTAGGAGCGTTAAAGGGAACCAGAGACGCCAGAAAAAAAGATTTTATACATACCTGGGGCTTCCTCCAGCCCCATACGCACGGATCGCTCCCACGCCGCCGTCCTCCGCTTCCTGCATCTGCCGGTTCCGGGTCCCAATTTTCCGCATCACAGGGGCTCCCAGCATTCCCTTACGCATACTGCGCAGCCGCACGCGTAAGGATATGGAGGGATTCCCTGATCATGCGGACAATTGGCCGCGTCCGCCGGAAGTGACGGGACCCGGTACCGGCCGATCCAGGAAGCGGAGGATGGCGGTATGGGAGTGATCCAGGCTTATGGGGCTGGAAGAAGCCCCAGGTATGTATGAAATCTTTTATCCTTTTCCATGTCCGCCGTCTCTGGTTCCCTATAATGCCCAGCACTGGAAGGGTTAAGCACAGAACAACTGTACAGGACACCTGGCAGCAGGAGAGAGGGGCACTTCACAAATCACGCTTAGCCCTCACTGCACAAGCTGTGTAGAAATAATATTAAGCACGTCTTATTATGTGGCAGTTTAGGGATGGATTTGCACTTTTCTTAACTGTAGTGCAGTTCTAGAAATTCACGCTAAACTGCCGCTATTAAGTAGGCTTAAATAATTTTCTTATTATCGTGCAGAACAGTCCTCTTGCTGGTTAGAACTGTTTAAGAAGAAAAAAATGTTGGTAATGCTTTGATAAATCTGGCCCAACTGACCCTGACAACCCAGTATAAAGTAATGTCTTGTATTGTAAAAAATTAAAGCTTGTTGCACACTATAGTCCATCGTAATCTTGACAATCGGACTGCAACAGCCTGGACAAGTTGCACCGCACATTATAGCCACGGTGCCACCATTAAATGAGAACATTTCAAAATTAACACAGGACTTCCAGTTTATTTCCAGGAATTGCAGGGTAACACACTGCAGCTTCTGCATTATGTTGCGGCACCAGTATCACTTCTGGCACTTTGCGTTGCACAGCGGGTGCTATGGTCTGTCTCATAGAGACTAATGGCCACTGCAACAACCTGCGGCAGGGGAGAGTACCGCGACGTGATGCTACATAAGGGGCCTAAAAGGTTTTATAAATGAGAGCGACATAAAATACAGTACTTGATACATTATGTAAATTGTAAAAAAAGGGTAATAATAAAAGTGTAAAGGTTTTGTTTTCAGATTATTGTTTTAAAATTCTAAAGTATGCTCTTTCTATTCAGGTATCCAGCTCTTGGAGTTCAAATTAAGCAGTGGAAGACAAATTACATATTCCTACTAGGAATAATTGATATAGTTCATGCTTTTGTGTGTTATACTTGTTATAATATTTGCATTTAAAAGCAAAGTTGCATTTGAAGCTTTAGGCTACATTAATTTCTCTCCTAAGAAACACCAGACATAAATAACTCAGCTTAAATTGGATAAGCTTTAAAGTCATATATAAACTTGGATACTTTATATCTTTGCAAATTCTTAATCCATCTAAAAACATTTATTTTTTATTTCTACCACTCTGAGAAGTTCTTTTTAATAGGTGTGCTTTTTTTTTGTATTTATTTAATAGCATTTGCATCTTCACTTCTTAAGTTTCGCCCATACTAAGTGGAACTCGATCCCTATTGCAATATATCCATGCAGGAATTCATACAAGCGCAACCTTCATCTACATTGCAGTGGATGTGGATGATGTACAACAGTACTACCCTTGATCACTTAAAAAATGAGGCATGCTAGATTTTAAAGCAATCTGGAACCTGTACACATGTTATGCTGGGAATACACAATGAGTTTTTTTTTTTGGCAGATAGATGGCATGATAAATCATTTCTGACAGGTCTGATCGGATTTGGATCATATTTCTGATCCATTTTCGCATAGAAGTGAATAGAAATCGATCAGCAATTCAATCGGAAAATTGATCATTCAGTAAATCTCCCGAAAAAACGTGTGTTTTCCCAATATTGAATTCACAATGAAAATGGCCCCGAATGGCTGCACTGGCTAAGTTTTATCTAGCCTGTGCATG
Organism: Hyperolius riggenbachi; assembly: GCF_040937935.1. Classification (NCBI taxonomy): domain Eukaryota; kingdom Metazoa; phylum Chordata; class Amphibia; order Anura; family Hyperoliidae; genus Hyperolius; species Hyperolius riggenbachi. The sequence continues at coordinate 205,582,448 of NC_090648.1, forward strand.
AAGCTTTAAATTTTGCACTCTAAAGCTATGTTTAGTAGATTCCCGATATGTATGATGTATGAAGTTAATAGATCAGGTGTTAATGATCTACTCTTCTTTGTATTTGCAGTGCACAAGCAATTCCTTTTACTGAGCATGTACAATATGTAAAGTTGCACATGCTCAGTAAAAAGATACTAACTCGTGGATCTGGCTGCTCTGTGGGGGCGGGGCTGTCAGAGCAGGGACAAGGTCCTCTAGCACCCAAGGCCTAGACACCAAAGTGCGCCCCTCCATCCCTCCCACCTCAGCCGTCACACACTGATTGCTATTAGACTAAGAGGGCCACAGGGCCCACAACCTCCCCAACACCTTAATATCTAGTTATCTGGCTTGCAGTCACTGCTATGTATCCCTTTTCTTATTTCTTTCTGCATCATACACAATTAGGAATGACAGCTGATGAATTGTGCACCCCCTCCTACACTGCGCCCTGAGGCTAGAGCCTCTCCAGCCTATGCCTCGGCCCGGCCCTGGGGGCTGTAGATTGTGAATTTCTTGCAAAATGTACTAGGCTGCACCACAGGCAAACACATAGAAGAGGTCATCATGGGAAACGTGATAAATGCAGGAGAAAACGGGAGTACGGGAATGTGGGTAGTTCTAAAAGGGCCAGATGACTATAGTTATAGTTGTCAGTGCAGGTACACTTTAAAGGATGATAAGTCTCATTGTAAACAATGCTTGTAAGTATTAGATTTGTATAATACAGCTTATTAGCCAGTGGTGCTTCCACTGGAGTATTTAGTGGTCTAAAAGAACCACTGGACAGATGGAGCTGGGCAGTCCTAGTGCATGTCACCAATATATGAACACTGATGACGTGATCCAGGCAGTATATCACAAGTAATGTTATCTTGGAAGGACTGAGCTTCATAACTGGATGCCATGCCCTTTGTTCTCGTTCGCAAAACATATAGCACACCTGTAAAGAACCTGTTAAAACAGTTTTTTTAAACTCTGAACTCTTTAAAGGAAACCTGAGATAAATAGTGCAGTATTATTACTTACCTGGGGCTTCCGTCCAATGTGGGCTGTGGGCTCCCTCCCCGTCCTCCCCAACTACTCCATTGTCATGTGGTCAGCTCCCGGAATTTGGCCATTTGTAACCAGTCTTGCTCTTCTGCACACATGAAGCTAGGCTGCACCCCTCCTTCCCCATCGCACTTCAGCAGAAGAGTGCGACTGGCCAGATTACCAGACCTGACCATGGGATAACGGAGCAGCCAGGGAGGACGGCGAGAGAACCCACCTCCCACATGGGGCTGGAGGAAGCCCCGGGTAAGTATAAATACTGCTTTTGTTACCAACTAAGGTACACTTTAAGTAGTAGAAACTGGGAGCTGACAGAGCATCCTGTTTTCCACTTCTAGCATGAGGGAAGTTGTTGGTGTTCTGCAGTTGTCAAAGAAGTTTGTCGTGGTTAAAGTGAACCTAAAGTCAGGAAGAAAAAATGAGTTTAACTCACCTGGGGCTTCCCTCAGCCCCCTGAAGCTGATCGGTGCCCACACTGACTCCATCAGATGCCCCTGGACCGGCCGGCGGCGACTTCCGGTTTCGCCGTCACCGGCCGACAGGCTGGGAACGCGAGTGATTCTTCGCGTTCCCAGACAGAATATCGTCCCCTATGCTGATATTGCGGCCTCCCTATGCTGCAACAGCAGCATAGGGGGCGATATTCTGGCTGGGAACGCGAAGAATCACTTGCGTTCCCAGCCTGTCGGCTGGTGACGGCAAAACCGGAAGTCGCCGCCGGCCGGTCCAGGGGCATCTGATGGAGTCAGCGTGGGCACCGTTCAGCTTCAGGGGGCTGAGGGAAGCCCCAGGTGAGTTAAACTCATTTTTTCTTTCTGACTTTAGGTTCACTTTAAGTTTCCTCAATTTGTACAAAATCATTTATTTGTGAAAATGTGAAAAATGTCCCATTTTTAATTGCAAAAAAGCTATTTGCAAAAAGCAAATAATCAAAACTCAGTGTTGGACCTACTAAAGCAGGGTTTCCCAACCCTGTCCTCAAGTACCACCAACAGTGCATGTTTTGCAGAAAACCACAAACATTCACAGATGAGGTAATTAGTGTCTCATCAGAGCTCATTATCAACCTCTGTGGATTTCCACAAAACATGCACTGTTGGGGGTACTTGAGGACAGGGTTGGGAAGCCCTGTACAAAAGTAATTTCTGATTGGAAGTTATAAGCTACTTTATTTTTCAGTCTCCATTTAGTGCTGTTTTCAAGTAAGAACAATACTGTATGTTTCTTATATGTCAGTTCAGCTGCTAGATTAACGGAATGAAAGCTATAGTTGTTACCAAACTTTTGCTAAATATGTAGTGTTACTTTCTGTAAAGAAAAATGTGGCAATATTTAGGCCAATATGACTTTCCTTCTTCTTACTGAGGATGTTTTGAATCACAGTTAGTAATATAGCTTTATAATACTAATGCTTCTTTATCTTTTGCCTTAATTGAGACACTTCCATGGTTGGTGGGGCTCTAGAGTATAATGATTTGTAAGCAAAGGACATAGAGTGGACCAATTTAATGCTAGCTGGAGGGTTTAGCGATGCAACAGCCTTTGATGAAATCTTTTTTAGCTCAGTAACATTTAGAGATGTAAAAAACAAGTAATTGGAGAGAAACATGATGGTTTTTATTAGCTAATTGGGAAAGCAGAGGTAATATTGTAAGGTATTTTATTCTTTAAAGGTCTTAAAATTACATCAGAGAACAATTGGGGGGCTGCAGAGAATAAGATGTATAACACAAGTTTTATGTTTTTATTTGGCTTCTAAGTTCATGCTGTTTTACCAGCAAAACTTAGCATTTCACTGTTTTTCCCCCTCAAATTTTGCATCATATATAGTGTGACTGAATTATTGTTACATTTTCTGGCATTGGACACGTTTTTACATAAATATATGCATACTGTATATACTAAACGTACCTTTTGTAGTGTTAATTAAATGTGACTTTTGCCCTGTTTCTATTGGGGAAGAAATGGAAGAGATCTATACAGAGAACATATTTAATATAACATGTTATACACTAACCTTTAATAAGAGTATTTAAAAAAAAATGTTCTCTGGCAAATAATACTGCAGTCAAAACTAGTCTTTCCAGATTTCTCCTCTACTATTTTATGTGAAGAAGTATTAAATAAAAGACCATCAGAGGTATTGTGATATGCATTTATTGTAAACATGTAGGGGCAGAAAGTGATAGTGTAATGATAAATTGAGGTCAGAGAAAAATGGCACATAGTGCCGATGGTTTAAAAATGGCACCACATTGAAAACATAGCCTAAACGTTATTTAGCTATATCTATGTTTAATTATGGCTCTTGGTGTACGCTGGGCCCATTAGGTGTGTATATGGTACTTCCTACTACTGTTTTTGTCATTTTTTTTAATTTGACCGCTTCAGTACTGTGAACTTTATTTGTGCTATAATATTCTTATATTCTTTTATCTGCAAAAAAAACTCTTTCTGGATGTTGACCGATATTTACTAGTCTGGGATGCATCCTGCTCTTTTCCTATATCTATGGAGTTTGGGGATTATGATTTCATTGCCCTCTGTGTATACTCCATTTCTATCTATATACATTTATACCCTGTCTTGCCATCTGTTTCTGATCTCAGCACTTGTGTATTTTTTCTTACTATATTATCTTTTCGTGCTGTTATATTTTCCCAGATGTGGACTATTGTAATTGAGCCTCATTGTATTCTATAATATGCCAATGCTCTTTCAATTCCACATGGGGTGGCAGTAGTGATGCTCAAATACCCCTTTTTAAAATTCGAGTTTGGTCAAATTCGAATAGTAAATTATTCGAGGTCAGTCGAATATTCGAGTCGAATAATTTTTACTATTCGATTCGACCTCGGACTTCGAGCTCACTATTCGAGTCGGTATTCGAGCTCACTATTCGAGCTGACTATTCGAATTGGCCTTAAATAGCTTCCAACACTTGTTTTGAGGGTGAATGATGCAAGAAACATCTTTTTTTCCAAGTAACAACAGCAAGTGATTATGTGGGGATGTTCCTTTAAAAAAAATGTGGAAAGAGAAGTTGTGTCCTAAATTTTGTTCAGTAGTGTTACTGTATATACTTGTTCTTCTTCTTCTTTATCTTTCTTCTTCTTCTAGATCTTCTTCTTCTATATCTTCTTCTTCTTCTTCTTCTTCTTCATCATCTTCTTCTTCTTCTTCTTCTTCATCATCTTCTTCTTCATCTTCTTCATCTTCTTCTTCATCTTCATCTTCATCTTCTTCTTCATCTTCATCTTCTTCATCTTCTTCTTCTTCATCTTCTTCTTCTTCTTCTTCTTCTTCATCTTCTTCTTCTTCATCTTCTTCTTCTTCATCTTCTTCATCTTCTTCTTCTTCATCTTCTTCATCTTCTTCTTCTTCTTCTTCATCTTCTTCTTCTTCATCTTCTTCTTCTTCATCTTCTTCATCTTCTTCTTCTTTTTCATCTTCTTTTTCATCTTCTTCTTCATCTTCTTCTTCATCTTCTTCTTCATCTTCTTCTTCTTCATCTTCTTCATCTTCTTCTTCTTTATCTTCTTCTTCTTTTTCATCTTCTTCTTCATCATCTTCACGTATTTCTCTTTTCAATTTTTTTTAAAGAAATGCAGCTATTTTTGAGCGTAACAAATAGCTGGTGGGCGCACGCATGTTGGAAGCGCCATTGTATGTGCTCCCTGGCAGTGGAAACACAAAGACAGCAGGAGGTAAATTCAGCAGCAGGAGGAGGAGGATGAGTGTGTGGCAGCAGGCAGTCAATGAGGCAGGCAGCTCGCCGTGACATAATAGCCCTGGTACCTAGCGGTGATACCAGGGCTGTAAATAAACACAACAGGAGGTCCCAGACAGCGGTCGTGCAGCCCACATTGTGTCCAATACACAACTGGGACAACACAGTTTTCAACCCGGGCACCTCAGAAAAATTAAACCTTTTTTTTTTTTTAATGGTTTTTTGGTTTTTGGTTTTACAACCAATATAGCTATTGTTTGACGTAATAGCTGGTGGCAGAGTGGCAGCAGAAGAAGGTAATTCTGTGTACCCTGGCAGTGGGAAACACAGACAGACAGCAGCAGCAGGAGGAGGAATGGAGGAGTAGGCGAGCAGCTATTGTTTGACGTAATAGCTGGTGGCAGAGTGGCAGCAGAAGGTAAATCATCTGTGTACCCTGGCAGTGGGAAACACAGACAGACAGCAGCAGCAGCAGCAGGAGGAGGTGTGGAGGAGCAGTGTGAGTGTGGCAGCAGGTAGGCAGCGTGACATAATAGCCCTGGTACCTAGCGGTGATACCAGGGCTGTAAATAAACACAACAGGAGGTCCCAGACAGCGGTCGTGCAGCCCACATTGTGTCCAATACACAACTGGGACAACACAGTTTTCAACCCGGGCACCTCAGAAAAATTAAACCTTTTTTTTTTTTTAATGGTTTTTTGGTTTTTGGTTTTACAACCAATATAGCTATTGTTTGACGTAATAGCTGGTGGCAGAGTGGCAGCAGAAGAAGGTAATGCTGTGTACCCTGGCAGTGGGAAACACAGACAGACAGCAGCAGCAGGAGGAGGAATGGAGGAGTAGGCGAGCAGCTATTGTTTGACGTAATAGCTGGTGGCAGAGTGGCAGCAGAAGGTAAATCATCTGTGTACCCTGGCAGTGGGAAACACAGACAGACAGCAGCAGCAGCAGCAGCAGGAGGAGGTGTGGAGGAGCAGTGTGAGTGTGGCAGCAGGTAGGCAGCGTGACATAATAGCCCTGGTACCTAGCGGTGATACCAGGGCTGTAAATAAACACAACAGGAGGTCCCAGACAGCGGTCGTGCAGCCCACATTGTGTCCAATACACAACTGGGACAACACAGTTTTCAACCCGGGCACCTCAGAAAAATTAAACCTTTTTTTTTTTTTAATGGTTTTTTGGTTTTTGGTTTTACAACCAATATAGCTATTGTTTGACGTAATAGCTGGTGGCAGAGTGGCAGCAGAAGAAGGTAATTCTGTGTACCCTGGCAGTGGGAAACACAGACAGACAGCAGCAGCAGGAGGAGGAATGGAGGAGTAGGCAAGCAGCTATTGTTTGACGTAATAGCTGGTGGCAGAGTGGCAGCAGAAGGTAAATCATCTGTGTACCCTGGCAGTGGGAAACACAGACAGACAGCAGCAGCAGCAGCAGGAGGAGGTGTGGAGGAGCAGTGTGAGTGTGGCAGCAGGTAGGCAGCGTGACATAATAGCCCTGGTACCTAGCGGTGATACCAGGGCTGTAAATAAACACAACAGGAGGTCCCAGACAGCGGTCGTGCAGCCCACATTGTGTCCAATACACAACTGGGACAACACAGTTTTCAACCCGGGCACCTCAGAAAAATTAAACCTTTTTTTTTTTTTAATGGTTTTTTGGTTTTTGGTTTTACAACCAATATAGCTATTGTTTGACGTAATAGCTGGTGGCAGAGTGGCAGCAGAAGAAGGTAATGCTGTGTACCCTGGCAGTGGGAAACACAGACAGACAGCAGCAGCAGGAGGAATGGAGGAGTAGGCGAGCAGCTATTGTTTGACGTAATAGCTGGTGGCAGAGTGGCAGCAGAAGGTAAATCATCTGTGTACCCTGGCAGTGGGAAACACAGACAGACAGCAGCAGCAGCAGCAGGAGGAGGTGTGGAGGAGCAGTGTGAGTGTGGCAGCAGGTAGGCAGCGTGACATAATAGCCCTGGTACCTAGCGGTGATACCAGGGCTGTAAATAAACACAACAGGAGGTCCCAGACAGCGGTCGTGCAGCCCACATTGTGTCCAATACACAACTGGGACAACACAGTTTTCAACCCGGGCACCTCAGAAAAATTAAACCTTTTTTTTTTTTTAATGGTTTGTTTGGGTTTTGGTTTTGCAACCAATATAGCTATTGTTTGACGTAATAGCTGGTGGCAGAGTGGCAGCAGAAGAAGGTAATTCTGTGTACCCTGGCAGTGGGAAACACAGACAGACAGCAGCAGCAGGAGGAGGAATGGAGGAGTAGGCGAGCAGCTATTGTTTGACGTAATAGCTGGTGGCAGAGTGGCAGCAGAAGGTAAATCATCTGTGTACCCTGGCAGTGGGAAACACAGACAGACAGCAGCAGCAGCAGCAGGAGGAGGTGTGGAGGAGCAGTGTGAGTGTGGCAGCAGGTAGGCAGCGTGACATAATAGCCCTGGTACCTAGCGGTGATACCAGGGCTGTAAATAAACACAACAGGAGGTCCCAGACAGCGGTCGTGCAGCCCACATTGTGTCCAATACACAACTGGGACAACACAGTTTTCAACCCGGGCACCTCCGAAAAATTAAACCTTTTATTTTTTTTAATGGTTTGTTTGGTTTTGGTTTTGCAACCAATATAGCTATTGTTTGACGTAATAGCTGGTGGCAGAGTGGCAGCAGAAGAAGGTAATTCTGTGTACCCTGGCAGTGGGAAACACAGACAGACAGCAGAAGGGCAGTACACAGCAGCCCACTGTAGGTGTAAAATGTGTGGCTGCAGGCGACGTAATAGTCAAAGTGAACCAGGCTGGCTTAGTAAGCAGGAGCCAGGAGGTGGTAAAGGGTGGTAAGGCACATTAACGATGGTTCCGGCAGCCAGTTCATGTCCCCCTCTCGCCGACAACAGGGGCCAGGAACTCGCCTTCCACCCACGCCTGGTTCATCTTGAGAAACGTCAGTCTGTCCACAGACTTGTGAGACAGACGTGAGCGTTTCTCGGTGACCACGCCACCAGCTGCACTGAAGCAGCGCTCGGACAGCACGCTGGAAGGGGGGCAGGACAGCACTTCCAGGGCGTACTGCGCCAGCTCGCTCCAGATCTCCATGCGCTTGACCCAATACTCCATGGGATCAACAGGGGCATCGCTGTCAAGCCCGCTGTACGACCCCATGTAGTCAGCCACCATGCGGGTCAGGCGCTGGCTGTGACCGGAGGAGGATGCTGCTGCATGCATCTCCTCTCTAGTCACTGCTGCCGGAGCCTCTACAGTCCTGTAGAGCTCGTGGCTGAGAGACAGCAGGTCTGTGGGGCGCTTGCTGCTGCTGGATGCAGGCACCTGCTGCTGCCTCTGTGCTGGCTGCTGGACAGTGGGGGTGGAAGGCTGGGGGAAGGCTTCCTCCAAGCGCTCAACAAGGGCCTGCTGCAAGCTCCTTATTTGTTGCGCTGGGTCTCCTCCTGCAGGCGGCAGGAACTGGCTCAACTTCCCCTTGAGGCGTGGGTCCAACATCATGCTGATCCAGATGTCCTCCCTCTGCTTCATCTGGATCACCCTGGGGTCCCTGCGCAGGCACGTCAGCATGTGCGCTGCCATTGGGAAGAGGCGGGCCACGTCTGCTGGCACATCGACGTCAGTGCTGTCCTCATCCTCCTCCTCTGCCGCCTCATCCTCTCTCCACCCCCGCACCAACTCAGCTGCGCTGTGCTGATCCCCCTCATCAGCAGCCAGGTCAGGGACCTCCACCAAGTCCTCCTCCTCCTCCCCCTCAGAGGTGGACTGCGCAGCTGGTTGCCGCTCCTGCTGGTCCAAGGCTGCCGCTCCCTGTTCCAGCAAAGCATCGAGGGCCCTGTTCAGCAGAGAAACCAGGGGCACCCACTCGCAGACCATAGCATGGTCCCTGCTCACCATGTTTGTGGCCTGCAGGAAGGGAGCCAGCACAAAGCACACCTGCTGCATGTGCCTCCAGTCATCATCGGGGACGATGGACGGGATGTTGCTGGTCTTGTCCCTTCTCTGAGCTGCGGAAACAGTGGCCAGGGCAAGGTACTGGTTGACAGCGTGCCTCTGTTCAACCAGACGCTCCAACATCGCCAGGGTGGAGTTCCAGCGAGTCGGAACGTCAAGGATCAGCCGATGGCGTGGCAGATCCAGCTCCTTTTGCACGTCTTCCAGGCTCGCACAGGCTGCAGCCGAGCGCCGGAAGTGACGCACAACATTCCTTGCCGTTTCCAGCAGTTCGCCCATCCCCTGGTAGGTGCGCAGGAACTTCTGCACCACCAGGTTCAGCACGTGGGCAAGACAGGGGATGTGGGTCAGGTTTCCCCTGTCTATTGCGGCAACCAGATTGGCCCCATTGTCGGCCACCACCTCTCCGACTCTGAGGCCTCTGGGGGTCAGCCAAATCCTCTCCTGCTCCTGGAGTTTGGCCAACACATGGGTTGCCGTCAGCTTGGTCTTCCCAAGGCTGACCAAGTGCAGCAGCGCTTGGCAGTGGCGGGCCTTCACGCTGCTGCTGAGGCGGGGGGTTTGGCCAGGTGTGCCGGAGGATGGCAGAGGATCGGAGGAACCTGCTGCAGTTCCCCTGACCCTGCGGGGTGGCACCACCCACTGTGTTGCTGCTGCTGCTGTGCCCGCTGCTGCTCTCCCATCCTCACCCCCTTCCACCAAGCTGACCCAGTGGACAGTGAAGGACAGGTAGCGGCCTGTCCCGAAGCGGCTGCTCCAGGAGTCCATGGTGACGTGGACCCTTTCACCAACCGCGTGCTCCAGCCCTCGCTCCACATTGGCCATCACAAAGCGGTGCAGTGCAGGAATGGCCTTGCGGGCAAAGAAGTGTCTGCTGGGGAGCTGCCAGTCTGGGGCTGCGCAAGCAAGCAGCGCACGAATGTCGCTCCCCTCCTGCACGAGCGTGTACGGCAGGAGTTGGGAGCACATGGCCCGTGCCAGCAAGCCGTTCAGCTGCCGCACGCGACGGCTGCTGGGAGGCAGAGCCCTAACCACCCCCTGGAAGGACTCGCTCAAAAGGCTCTGGCGTGGCCTTTTGCTGGCACGGGAATCAGCAGACACAGCGGAGGAGGCCACTGAGGACTGGCTGCCAGAACAGGCCTCAGTGTCGGCGGCAGGAGTTGCAGAGGGGGGAGGAGCAGTGCGTTTCCGCACTCCTGCTGGTGCTGCTGGAGGAGCAGGAGGGCGGGTGGCTGCTGTTGCTGCTGCTGCTGCTGAAGGCTGTGCAGTGATGGGTGTGGTGCCACTGCCAGCACCAGATGCCTTCAGCCTCTGGAACTCCTCATGCTGGTGGAAATGTTTAGCCGCAAGGTGGTTGATGAGCGAGCTGGTGCAGAACTTTAAGGGGTCTGCACCTCTGCTCAACTTCCGCTGACAGTGGTTGCAAGTGGCGTACTTGCTGTACACAGTGGGCATGGTGAAATATCGCCAGATTGGTGACTTAAACATCCCCCTACGGCATGGAAGCGCTGCTGCCTGTCTCCCTGTGGTGGTTGGGGGGGGGGCTTGGGGGGCTTGGGTGCGGCTGGTGGTGGTACTGGCAGATGCTGCTGCTGCTGCTGCTGAGCCTGAGACACCAGCAGGCTGTGGGACCTGCCTACTGCTGCTGCCAATGCTTGCAATGATGCGCCTCCTTGCAAGGCCCACAAGAGCATCCTCCTCCTCCTCCTCAGAGCTTCTGAGGACGACATCCCCTGGAGGTGGTGGCACCCAGTCTCTGTCTGTCACCGGGTCATCATCATCCTCCCCCTCCTGAAACATGTCCTGCTGGGATGAGGACCCCCCAAACTCCTCTCCTGATGCATGGATGGGCTGCTTGACTGTCGCCACAGTCTTGCTGTCCAATCCCTCATCCCCCAAAGTGCCCATCAGCATCTCCTCCTCAAGATCGCCAACAACAGCAGACAATTTACTCATGATGCCTGGGGTCAAAAGACTGCTGAATGACAGGTCGGCGAGTGACGGTGAACTGGCCTCCTCCCCAGACCCTGCTGGGCGGCTGCTGCGAACAGGGGTGGTGGTGGTGGTGGTGGTGAGGGTGGAGGCCTCGGATGCAGAGCTGATGGCGGGCTGCTCATCCTCCGTCATGAGTTGCACCACAGTGTCTGCATCCTTTTCCTCAATGGGACGTTTCCGACCCGGCTGGAGGAAAATGGGAGCAGGTGCTACACGCTGCTGCTGCTGTGTCTCTGCAGCGTGAGTTGCAGATGCTCCTGCTGGGCGGCGCCCAAGGCGTCCACGGCCAGTGGCTATGGGAGGAATGTTAGCCACTGACGCTGCTGCTGCTGCTGCGGAACTGTGCATGGTGGCGCGCCCGCGGCCGCGGCTTGCCACAATGCTGCTCCCTCTCCTCCTGATTCCCTTGCTGCCCTTCCCCTTGCCCAAACCGCGCTGGCTGCCACTTCCAGACATCTTCAATGTTTTGGGCGTATATAGAAAAGTTTTTTAAAAGGGCGGCTGAAAAGTGGGGTACTTTAATGGAGTGGGTTGGTTGGTGAGGTGACTGAGTGAGTGTCCCCTAGTACAGTAAGTAAGTAGTAACAGTCAGGAAGTACAACTAGCAGTTACAATAATCAGTAGTAATCACAAGTAAATTTAGTGTGTGTACACTCAGACAGTGAGTGCACGCACGCAGGAGCTAGTAGCCTATGGACAGTGACTGAGTGTCCTAGACTCCTAGTACAGTAAGAGTAAGTAGTAACAGTAAGTAGAACTAACTAATTACGATAATCAATCAGCGATCAGAAGGAAATAGAGTGTGTGTTGTGTGTGTACACTCAGACAGTGAGTGCACGCACGCAGGAGCTAGTAGCCTATGAACACAGTGACTGAGTGTCCTAGACTCCTAGTACAGTAAGAGTAAGTAGTAACAGTAAGTAGAACTAACTAATTACAATAATCAATCAGCGATCAGAAGGAAATGGAGTGTGGGTGTGTGTACACTCAGACAGTGAGTGCACGCACGCAGGAGCTAGTAGCCTATGAACACAGTGACTGAGTGTCCTAGACTCCTAGTACAGTAAGAGTAAGTAGTAACAGTAAGTAGAACTAACTAATTACAATAATCAATCAGCGATCAGAAGGAAATGGAGTGTGGGTGTGTGTACACTCAGACAGTGAGTGCACGCACGCAGGAGCTAGTAGCCTATGAACACAGTGACTGAGTGTCCTAGACTCCTAGTACAGTAAGAGTAAGTAGTAACAGTAAGTAGAACTAACTAATTACAATAATCAATCAGCGATCAGAAGGAAATGGAGTGTGGGTGTGTGTACACTCAGACAGTGAGTGACCGCACGCAGGAGCTAGTAGCCTATGGACAGTGACTGAGTGTCCTAGACTCCTAGTACAGTAAGAGTAACTAGTAACAGTAAGTAGAACTAACTAATTACAATAATCAATCAGCGATCAGAAGGAAATGGAGTGTGGGTGTGTGTACACTCAGACAGTGAGTGACCGCACGCAGGAGCTAGTAGCCTATGGACAGTGACTGAGTGTCCTAGACTCCTAGTACAGTAAGAGTAACTAGTAACAGTAAGTAGAACTAACTAATTACAATAATCAATCAGCGATCAGAAGGAAATGGAGTGTGGGTGTGTGTACACTCAGACAGTGAGTGCACGCACGCAGGAGCTAGTAGCCTATGAACACAGTGACTGAGTGTCCTAGACTCCTAGTACAGTAAGAGTAAGTAGTAACAGTAAGTAGAACTAACTAATTACAATAATCAATCAGCGATCAGAAGGAAATGGAGTGTGGGTGTGTGTACACTCAGACAGTGAGTGCACGCACGCAGGAGCTAGTAGCCTATGAACACAGTGACTGAGTGTCCTAGACTCCTAGTACAGTAAGAGTAAGTAGTAACAGTAAGAAGAACTAACTAATTACAATAATCAATCAGCGATCAGAAGGAAATGGAGTGTGGGTGTGTGTACACTCAGACAGTGAGTGCACGCACGCAGGAGCTAGTAGCCTATGAACACAGTGACTGAGTGTCCTAGACTCCTAGTACAGTAAGAGTAAGTAGTAACAGTAAGTAGAACTAACTAATTACAATAATCAATCAGCGATCAGAAGGGTGTGTGTACACTCAGACAGTGAGTGCACGCACGCAGGAGCTAGTAGCCTATGAACACAGTGACTGAGTGTCCTAGACTCCTAGTACAGTAAGAGTAACTAGTAACAGTAAGTAGAACTAACTAATTACAATAATCAATCAGCGATCAGAAGGAAATGGAGTGTGGGTGTGTGTACACTCAGACAGTGAGTGCACGCACGCAGGAGCTAGTAGCCTATGAACACAGTGACTGAGTGTCCTAGACTCCTAGTACAGTAAGAGTAAGTAGTAACAGTAAGAAGAACTAACTAATTACAATAATCAATCAGCGATCAGAAGGAAATGGAGTGTGGGTGTGTGTACACTCAGACAGTGAGTGCACGCACGCAGGAGCTAGTAGCCTATGAACACAGTGACTGAGTGTCCTAGACTCCTAGTACAGTAAGAGTAAGTAGTAACAGTAAGTAGAACTAACTAATTACAATAATCAATCAGCGATCAGAAGGGTGTGTGTACACTCAGACAGTGAGTGCACGCACGCAGGAGCTAGTAGCCTATGAACACAGTGACTGAGTGTCCTAGACTCCTAGTACAGTAAGAGTAAGTAGTAACAGTAAGAAGAACTAACTAATTACAATAATCAATCAGCGATCAGAAGGAAATGGAGTGTGGGTGTGTGTACACTCAGACAGTGAGTGCACGCACGCAGGAGCTAGTAGCCTATGAACACAGTGACTGAGTGTCCTAGACTCCTAGTACAGTAAGAGTAACTAGTAACAGTAAGTAGAACTAACTAATTACAATAATCAATCAGCGATCAGAAGGAAATGGAGTGTGGGTGTGTGTACACTCAGACAGTGAGTGCACGCACGCAGGAGCTAGTAGCCTATGAACACAGTGACTGAGTGTCCTAGACTCCTAGTACAGTAAGAGTAACTAGTAACAGTAAGTAGAACTAACTAATTACAATAATCAATCAGCGATCAGAAGGAAATGGAGTGTGGGTGTGTGTACACTCAGACAGTGAGTGCACGCACGCAGGAGCTAGTAGCCTATGAACACAGTGACTGAGTGTCCTAGACTCCTAGTACAGTAAGAGTAAGTAGTAACAGTAAGAAGAACTAACTAATTACAATAATCAATCAGCGATCAGAAGGAAATGGAGTGTGGGTGTGTGTACACTCAGACAGTGAGTGCACGCACGCAGGAGCTAGTAGCCTATCAACACAGTGACTGAGTGTCCTAGACTCCTAGTACAGTAAGAGTAAGTAGTAACAGTAAGTAGAACTAACTAATTACAATAATCAATCAGCGATCAGAAGGAAATGGAGTGTGGGTGTGTGTACACTCAGACAGTGAGTGCACGCACGCAGGAGCTAGTAGCCTATGAACACAGTGACTGAGTGTCCTAGACTCCTAGTACAGTAAGAGTAAGTAGTAACAGTAAGTAGAACTAACTAATTACAATAATCAATCAGCGATCAGAAGGAAATAGAGTGTGGGTGGTGTGTGTACACTCAGACAGTGAGTGACCGCACGCAGGAGCTAGTAGCCTATGAACACAGGGACTGAGTGTCCTAGACTCCTAGTACAGTAAGAGTAAGTAGTAACAGTAAGTAGAACTAACTAATTACGATAATCAATCAGCGATCAGAAGGAAATGGAGTGTGGGTGTGTGTACACTCAGACAGTGAGTGCACGCACGCAGGAGCTAGTAGCCTATGGACAGTGACCGAGTGTCCTAGACTCCTAGTACAGTAAGAGTAAGTAGTAACAGTAAGTACAACTAACTAATTACGATAATCAATCAGCGATCAGAAGGAAATAGAGTGTGTGTTGTGTGTGTACACTCAGACAGTGAGTGCAGTGCGCACACGCAGGAGCTAGTAGCCTATATGAACAGTGACAGTGAGTGTCCCTACGGGTACAGTAAGAGTAAGTAGTAAGTAAGTACAACTAAATAACAATAATCTATCAGTAATCAGAAGGAAATAGAGTGTGTGTACACACAGACAGTGAGTGAGTGCACACACGCAGGAGCTAGCTAGTAGCCTATAAACAGTGACAGTCAGTGAGTGTCCTACTCCTAGTACAGTATAACTACAATACTATTAGTAAAGGACAGCAGAAATACTGGTATAGATGAGAGAAATAAACAGAGGACAGCTGCCCACAGAGGCAAGGCCCCCCTGAGGCCTAAACCTGTAAGCTTGCAGCAGCTGCCTGTCTCTAATGTAACACACAAGCTACTAACTAAAATACAATGTCTATCTAACTAACAACAATATAGGTGTATATGGCAGGTGTAGGTGAGCAAAAACGCTAGGTAAATGATCACAATAGAGCACTTGCTAAGCCAAAGCACAAAGGAGCAACTCTCTCTCTGTACAAGTCTCAGGCAAGCATGGAGAAACGGAACATGGCGGCCGCTATTTATAGGGTAGGGGCTGGCCAGGGTCCCCCTCTGTGATTGGCTGCCGTCAGAGGGCCTGGGAGCCCTCTGATTGGCTCTAAGGACATCAATCTGGGCTATGACGCTATTCGAGCTCGGTACCGAGCTCGAATAGCGCCGGGTTGCTCGAATAGCTCGAATAGTGAATGGGCTATTCGAGTGTACTCGGATAGCCCATTCGAATAGCTCCAGCTATTCGGAGCTCGAATACCGAGCTCGAATAGCTGGAAAAGAGCTCGAATATTCGAGCTACTCGAATATTCGAGCTCTGCTGAGCACCACTGGGTGGCAGTCTCCATCTATCTCCCATTCCTCACTCTCCGTCTTAAGGTGGCCACACACGATACAATAAATGATCCGATTTTACAGCAATTCGATAAAAACGATCGTATCTCTCGAAAAAATCGAAAGCTTTTTTTCATTCGACTGAAAAATCCGATTGGAATTCCCGTTTTTTTCGATTTAAATCGATCCGGAATGCCAGATATTTCTGTTCAATTTCTCTAAAGATTGTATGGTGTGTGTTGGATTGTAAGTTTATTAATATACATACCCTAGCAATTTTCTCAGAGTTTCCAATCATTTTTATCATAATTGGGGAAAAATTGAACATAGGTGTGTGGTACATTGGTCATATTTTTTAATTTGCTACAATCAGTCAGAAAAATTGATTGCAATTCTTAAATTGAACAGATATTTAAAAATTTGTATGGTGTGTGGCCACCTTTAGGAACATAGGGGTTAGAGATTAAAAAACCCTTTGTGTGTGTTCTTCCCACGGGGTCATTTTGATCTTTCCTTTTTTGGTACTCTATGGTAAAGATGTTTACTCACAAGGTGTTCACCCCGAATTCTGGGCTATGCATTTTATCCTCTTTTCCTTCATTTCTCCTTTTTATTACTCCATCTTTTTCCTCTGGGTGGCGTTCTTACTGTTCACTCCTATGTGGCGGCTTTTTCCTAGCTCATTTGAAGTTGTTTCTTAAATACGTATGTGGAAACGTGGATTTTAATATTATTATTATTATTATTTAGTATTTATATAGCGCTGACATATTACGCAGCGCTGTACAGTGTATATATATATATATATATCTTGTCACTAACTGTCCCTCAAAGGAGCTCACAATCTAATCCCTACCATTGCCATATGTCTATATTATGTAGTGTAAGTACTGTAGTCTAGGGCTAATTTTTTTTTTTAGGGGGAGCCAATTCACTTATCTGTATGTTTTTGGAATGTGGGAGGAAACCGGAGTGCCCGGAGGAAACCCATGCAGACACGGAGAGAACATACAAACTCTTTGCAGATAGTGCCCTGGCCGGGATTCGAACCAGGGACCTAGCGCTGCAAGGCGAGAGAGGTAACCACTGTTATGTGTCTTTTGCTTATTTTGTTTTGTTAGAAATTTGTGTATATATATATAGATAGATATATATATAGATATATATATATATATAGTGGCCTGATGAAGGGTTTCAGAGAAAGCCTGAACGAACGTGTGTCGTTGCCTGTACCTAAAATCAATATTAAGCCCATTGTTTTGATTGTGCTATATATCAAGTCAGACCATGCCACTTCTGGTTTCATGAAAGATTCTTTTTTGTCTAAAACGCTCATGAGGACCATATACACGAAAGAATAAAAATATTTTTAATATTTTTGTATTGTGCCAATAAAGTTTTCAATTACGATTTTGTACTGCAAAGATTGTGTTCAAGTATTTTTTCCTTAAAGGATAACAGTTCTCTCTATCTAAATAGCTGCCAGCCAGCCACCAGCCTGGAGCATCATGCACAGGGTAAGAAAGTACTTTCAGTGGCAGTGGCAGAGCCCTGGCATTTATATTTGTAGCCTCTTTCATCTGGATGATAACGTTTTATAGCTAAACGTTAAATAATGTTTAATAACGTTTATAGCTTATTGTTAAATAACTATAAGCGGCAAAAAAAAACAAAAAACAGCGGCATCACCGTGTGCCATTTTTCATATGCGCCATTTTTGACTGGACCCGATATATTGTATGTTTGATTGGGCAGCACATGTTGCTATAATATTCATAACTTTTATTTAGCTCATTTGAATTTTCTTTGTCACATTGCAAAGCAATATATGAAACATAGATAACTTAGTAGTAGAGTATGCAGTAGGTGACTGGAGAACTTAGCAGTCTACATCAATGTTTACAAATATGCTGCAGTGAACACAGACTGATGGCCTGTGTTTACCACAGAAGTGTATAAAAGGTCAAGGCCCCAACAATCTTGATACTTTATTCACAAATCATCAGTGAACATGTAAGATACTTCAATCTCAAAGAGATAACATATCTTTCTGCTTTGATGTGAAACAGCTATTGTTGCTGCTTGCTATATTTTACATAAGAGCTATGAATACTAACTGCTACGAACAATTGCCGTTTCAGACGGATTCCCTCACTTGCCTCTTAAATGTTCCCAGACTACTTCAGCAGCTGATCAGAGGCCACCAAGATCTGATGGAAAACTTGGAGAAGTGCGCGAAGGAAGTAGAAAGGCATGCCGAATGCATCCAAACCCTCCCATATACTGGAAATTTGTCATAACCCGGAAATCCAAACGAGAATCCGCAAAAAATCGGAAGTCAGAGAAAAATTTGAAATCTTTAATGCACCAATGGACATCAAACCAGCCAATGATTGTGTCTGAAAATCCACAATAAACCCACAAAACATGAAAAAGGGAGGGGAGCAGGAGTGAACAGTGAAATAAGCACTATGGCAGACTGGACAATACATATAATCATAGTTACATAGCAAAGAAATGAACAGCGCTACTTAAAAACAGATGAATGCTTACCTGCAAAAAAGTGCAGACCCCACTCATGGGATACAAATACACAATGAGCACACATACAACCTGTCTACCACTTGGAGGATGTTAGTTTCCACTAACAGCTTGCAATGCAATTTGTTAGGTACTCGTCCCTCCCACTGTCGAAGAAGTCTTTCCTCCATGGAAGGGGACCTAACACTAACTAAAACCTACCTATGCATATGCATAGCCTGGGCGCGCTACCAGTAAAATTAAGAATTGCGCAGAAAAAGTGGGATCAGCGCATCACCAGGCCGCCTCTGAATGGCCTCAGCTCAGAGATGCGCTGAGCCCCCCCAGGAACTACAAACGCACCTTGAACCCAAACAGAGGCTCTGCATATACACCAAAGAAAAACTAACAAGTGGGAGCAGCTGACCAGAATTAAATCAAACATAGCAAAGAAATGAACAGCGCTACTTAAAAACAGATGAATGCTTACCTGCAAAAAAGTGCAGACTCCACTCATGGGATACAAATACACAATGAGCACACATACAACCTGTCTACCACTTGGAGGATGTTAGTTTCCACTAACAGCTTGCAATGCAATTTGTTAGGTACTCGTCCCTCCCACTGTCGAAGAAGTCTTTCCTCCATGGGAGGGGACCTAACACTAACTAAAACCTACCTATGCATATGCATAGCCTGGGCGCGCTACCAGTAAAATTAAGAATTGCGCAGAAAAAGTGGGATCAGCGCATCACCAGGCCGCCTCTGAATGGCCTCAGCTCAGAGATGCACTGAGCCCCCCCAGGAATTGCAAACGCACCTTGAACCCAAACAGAGGCTCTGCATATACACCAAAGAAAAACTAACAAGTGGGAGCAGCTGACCAGAATTAAATCAAACATAGCAAAGAAATGAACAGCACAGAAGTGGTAGACAGGTTGTATGTGTGCCCATTGTGTATTTGTATCCCATGAGTGGGGTCTGCACTTTTTTGCAGGTAAGCATTCATCTGTTTTTAAGTAGCGCTGTTTATTTCTTTGCTATGTTTGATTTAATTCTGGTCAGCTGCTGCCACTTGTTAGTTTTTCTTTGGTGTATATGCAGAGCCTCTGTTTGGGTTCAAGGTGCGTTTGTAGTTCCTGGGGGGGCTCAGCGCATCTCTGAGCTGAGGCCATTCAGAGGCGGCCTGGTGATGCGCTGATCCCACTTTTTCTGCGCAATTCTTAATTTTACTGGTAGCGCGCCCAGGCTATGCATATGCATAGGTAGGTTTTAGTTAGTGTTAGGTCCCCTCCCATGAAGGAAAGACTTCTTCGACAGTGGGAGGGACGAGTACCTAACAAATTGCATTGCAAGCTGTTAGTGGAAACTAACATCCTCCAAGTGGTAGACAGGTTGTATGTGTGCTCATTGTGTATTTGTATCCCATGAGTGGGGTCTGCACTTTTTTGCAGGTAAGCATTCATCTGTTTTTAAGTAGCACTGTTCATTTCTTTGCTATGTTTGATTTAATTCTGGTCAGCTGCTCCCACTTGTTAGTTTTTCTTTGGTGTATATGCAGAGCCTCTGTTTGGGTTCAAGGTGCGTTTGCAGTTCCTGGGGGGGCTCAGCGCATCTCTGAGCTGAGGCCATTCAGAGGCGACCTGGTGATGCGCTGATCCCACTTTTTCTGCGCAATCATAGTTACATAGTTATTTGGGTTGAAAAAAGACATACGTCCATCGAGTTCAACCGGAGTTGAACTCGATGGACGTATCCTAAAAGGCATAGATGACATACCACACATGTGGTTCCAATACCTAGTGCAATCTCCCATCAAATCCATCTATGTAGAAAAAAAACCACATACCGGTAGTACTTCCTGTACTATCATTCGACTTCAGAAGAATGAAATTGCTCTCGATTTACTTGTAGTGTAGCTACCAGGGACAACAAAGGGATTATTTGCATATTCAGCAGTGATGCCTTGTGGGACACCTCAAATGCTCACTCTTACCTGAATAATCGCAAATAACTTCTGTTTTATATCATTTTAGTAAGGAGGCTTTTTGATTCCTTTCAGCCCCTTACACAAAAGAAGCAGAATTATGACATCACATTATGGGCCTGATGCATGAAAGGTGGGTAATGTTGCCATGCGCAGACAGCGCACTGCCATTTTACTGGTCCTAACACTGGGGGACCACCGCTCCTTACTCTATTAGTGCCATGCGTGCACTAATGTAATGTAGATAGTGGTGGACTTACCTCCAGAATTCAGGCACAAGTTGTGTTATTTGAAAACAGCAGCTTAATGGAAGAAGTTACCCTGCAGGAGTGACAAAATGTCTGCTAGAACATTACAAGGAGTTCAGCTGAAACAACCTTATTTCTCTCTGGATATGCCATGTCCTAGATAAATGAAAACTGTCACAGAAAGAATTTGAGTTTCCCTTATATTGACACTAGACTGTGGCAGGAACATTAGATTGTAAGTACTTTGAGGAACAGTGACTGATGGGAATTGTTCTATGTGCTCTCTGAAGTTCTATATAAATGCTACAAGTAAATACCGTAAATAGATATATATCAGTCTCATTTCTGTGAAAAACAATTTGACTTTTTATTAATATAGCAATTTGTGTGATTGACGAATAATTCTTGTACTGTACTGGATGCAACTTGGTAACACTGATTTTTACTATGATTCTTACTTACTGCCAACTTTGTATACTGAAATACGTAGTACTTTAGTTTTGTGTAAATGCTGTAGGCTGGGGTGGCACTTACTTATTTATTTATTTAAGTATTTATATAGTGCCGACATATTACGCAGCACTGTACAGAGTATATTGTCTTGTCACTAACTGTCCCTCAGAGGGGCTCACAAACTAGTTACAATCTAGTACTTGCCATTAGTTATGTGTACACACCACTGGCTACACATTGTGAATAGTGAGAAGACACAAAATCAACACACTCTCTTCATGACCTTCTTTCATCAATAGACCAAATGCAATCTTTAAACAGCTGTACAATATCTATCATGAAATGTCAAGTAACACTGACAGGCACAAGAGAGTCTGGAGCCCTTGGCAAGAAAACAGCCACTGTGGGCCCTTTGAGAACCCTAATTAAATGATTATTATACTGGATTGGCAGAAGGCAAGCTTTACACCCTCTCTCTTCAATGATCTATAGTGAAGATAATAACATTCCAGCTAAGCCTCATGTCAGATTCCTATATAGGAGAATGTATACATATAAAACACTAATGTTTTGAAGTAAAGTAGAATTCCAAAAAACACTTTACATTTTATTTTGTGAAATACTGCTTGCCTGCTTATAGTATGATTTTTTTTTCTGAGATGTGACTTATAGTTGACATACATGAATACTTGAGGAAATGGACAGTTCATCTTTCACCATTAGAAACCAAGCAGATTCTAGGTTTAATTTTCTAATGCATGCTACAGAAAGTAACCAATCATTTCACAATTTCCTATGGGCTGCATTTCCTTCCTCTCCTTAAAGTGGTCTGAAAGTCAGCATTTCTAATTTGCTCTAAAAGGTTCCTTACAGCTTTAAAGCTACTATCCCAGAAAAAAATAGTAACAGAACATCACTGAAATGGTTAAAGGGAACCTTAACTGAGAGGGATATGGACGTTTCCTTTTAAACAATACCAGTTGCCTGGCAGTCCTGCTGATCTCTTTAGCTACAGTAGTGGATAAATTACACACCTGAAACAAGCATGCAGCTAATCCAGTCTGACTTCAGTCAGAGCCCCTGATCTATATACTTGTTGAGGGGCTGTGGCTATAAGTATTAGAGACAGAGGATCAGCAGGAGAGCCAGGCAACTGGTATTATTTTAAAAGGAAAAATCCATACCCTTCTCAGTTTAGGCTCCCTTTAAATACAGTACTTTGTCCTGCTATGCAAAGGCTATTCAGCTTCAAATCTGCATCCAGACTAGAGATAACAATCTTTGTTTACATTCCAATGTTGATACATTTGTGCGTAACAAGTAAAAACACTCTCTGAGAAGCTGCCTCTGCTCCAGGCACACAGCAGTTCAGAACAGCTCATTAGAAGATTTTAATATATAATAAAAAGCATTTGGCATAAAATGCAATGGCAGCTTTCAGAGCAAGATAAACTACACTTTGTAAACTTGTAATTTGTAGACAGACAATATTACATATGCACAAAAGCAAATATGATAACTGTATGGGCAATAAAGTAGGAAAACACATTTTTATTGAATGTTATGTCAACGTTTCAGACCACTTTAATGGCTATGTTTATCATTTATTTTTTTAGAAACTGTGATAAAGTTGATGGAAAATGAAAGATTAGTTGTAGATTTATTCTAAACATCTTGTATTTATTTGATGATTGCAGTAAGTTGTTCAGCTTGCATTTCCAAGATACCTACAATTCCACGGAACACTAAAATTATTCTATATAGTAAGTATCTGATATTCACTGTTATTGCAAGTATTCCAGAACTGCAAGCACAGTTCTATAGTATTTCTCTCTTCAGCACTGGGGAATATGTTTATTACTGAACACTGAGCTGAGATTCAGTGGGATTGACAAAAGTCCTTCCCTCAGAAAGCATCATGACCATTGTTGATAGTAGGCACAGGAACTCTTTGAGCAGACATACCACATCTTTTGAAGGTGTCTAGCAAATAAGGGGTTTAGAGGGCTATTTGTTTGCCCTGATAACAAAGCAATCAGATAGCACTCCTGCTTTGGCCAGTGAGTGCAATATTGACCTATCACACTCCTTAGCCATCAGTCATAAGTGAAAAATAGTAGTAGTTAGTAGTTAGATATATACAGCAAGATGGCGCCGGGTGAGGACGCCACGGCCACAGGGCTCCGGTCTTTTCTTCTCCCCTTCCCCTAACACCCCCTCTGGCGACCTCCCGACCACCTCCACTCACCTGGGGATGATGCAGGGGCCACGATGGTGCCTCGCAGGCTGCTGGAGGATCGGGAGGTAGCGTGCTGAGGGGTGAGGATTGCATGCCCGGGGAATCAATCACTGCTGCCAGGGGAGCCGGGACGCCGCTCTGGAGCCAGGGGACGCTGCACGCACCACGCAGCGCCGCACCACGCCGCCTCCACGCTGCATAACTTCCGCCTCTCCTGCCGGGGACCACATGGAGAGGGGCAGCGGCGGCTCCACACTGCCCTCGGTCGCTCTTGATTGTCGGGGGCTGCCGCCTGGGAAGAAGCCACCACGTGCTCCCGCCGCCACCAATAGCCGACCAGGGCTGCCGCCGGAGACCTCTCCCAGAGACCTCCCCATCACCGGAGTCTGCAGCCCAGGACTGCTGGGGTTGACGGTCCCCCTCCACCACGGGTCGCCCAGGGGCCTAGGGACCAGCAAGGGCACATGGGACACCCGCCACGTGTAGAGGAGGCCTGACTGCAGCGGCTCCCCCAGTCACCAGGAGAACGACCACGACCAGGCTGCCACCATGTCGATGGAGGGCCTGTTGCTGCTCCTCGCAGCCACAGTGAAGGTATGCTGCCCCTGGCCTGTCCGCCTCTGCTGCCTAGCCAGGGTGCCCCCTTCCCGGCCCTATGTCCACCAATGCGGCCCAGCCGAGGTGCCCCCCGGCCTCATGTCCACCACTGCTGCCCAGCCTGGGTGGCCCCGGGCCCCACGTCCACCACTGCTGTCCACCACTGCTGTCCAGCAAAGGGCCCCACTGTGTCCGCACCCTCATCAACCAGCCGTGCGGACCCTGAAATTAGGAGCGATTCTCCTCGAGCAACCTGGCCCAAGTGATCCCTGCTGGCCGCCTCCATCATGATCCCCCCCCCCCCCCAGCATCCTCTCTGCTTTTCGCGGACAATCGGTAGCACCTGTCTAGTTGGGAGCGCGTCGCTGTGTAGCGTCCAGTGCCGAAAATGGCAGCGCTCATATCAGCTCTCAGGCTGTTCCTCCAGTCCCACTCTTTTTCTGTTCCCGCTATCAGTGTATGTCTTGCTATGCTATGTTTGTATTACGTCAATTGTACGTGTATGCTGTAATGCTCTGTTTGTATTATGTTAACTGTACGTGTATGCTGTAATGCTCTATTTTTGCTTTGATTTTGCTTTTGTTTATACGTATGTTCCATGCTTAATTGTATATGACGCTTTGCTTGAATGTACGCACAAACTGTAATGTTGTCCTATGTATGCTTGTCCCACGTCTACGTATGTACCATGCTTAACCGTGCTATTTTCTTGTTTTTCACCAACGACCCTGTATGCGCCAAAACCAATTCCGGGTACAATCCACCGTTGTACTTGGCGAAATAAATTCTGATTCTGATTCTGATTCTGATTCTAACACGCACAAACATTGTAGAACTTAAATTTCTCTATGTTGATAGAAATCTTTAGGGTCTTTTTACTGGAATCCCTGTTTGTATCTATGCATGCATAGGGATGTTGTTTTGCGAAGTAAAGATGCTTACATGCCTTTTGACTTCATGCTTTTACAATGCTTTTGTAAACCACCCTCCCCATCACTTTGTAACTGGAGATAATGTGTTTAACAAAATGGAAGGCCACTAAATTATTTTGCTTATTTACTGTAAGTTATAAAAGCAACTCCTAGAGCATGGCAAAGGTAAAGATAATGGTGTTAGAAAAACAATGTATAATGCTAGGGGCTGGAAGAAGCCCCAGGTAAGTAAATCTAATCTCAACCTCCCCAGCTCACATACATTTAAATACTGTTGTGTCAATCAAAGATTTTAACAATGTCCTTTAAAATAGTTGTATATGGTGACTCAAGTCGGTAGAATGTTTATAGCATGCTAGCCACTTACTACGTTTCTATCCTAAAAGCAACCTGAATTTAGAGATATATGGGACTGCATATTTATTAATTTGATACAAGTTACCTTTACCAGTGCCTTTAATTTAAGTGCCCTTCCGATCATTTAAAGTCAGTAGATTGTGAGTTACATACTGGAAACAAGCAAACTGCCAGCGCAGTCAAAACATCGTATGTGGATAAAGTGATTCAAAAAGTTTTAGAAGCAGAGAATTATCAGCATAAGAGCCAAGCAAGTAGATTTGTTTTAGTGTATTAAATATTGGCATCCCCCACATTACTTTCATTTCAGGATTCCTGCAGAAATATCCACCTGCTCAAATTGATGGGTCAGCCTGTGGTTTAAAGAATACCTGTAACTAAAACATCCCCTATTGGGGATACTTTCCTTGGGAGGAGGAAGCCTCTGGATCCTAATGAGGCTTCCCCCATCCTCCGCTGTCCCGGCAATCCAGAGCTGCGACCACCCGAACAGAAGCGAGGTAAATATTTACCTAACGCGATCCAGCGCAGACGCAGTAGTGGCTCTTCGTTTGGGCTAAGGCTGAAATAGCCGAGCTCGAATCCTATGCACCTGCACAGTAGAGCCGCTACTGTGCCTGTGCTGGATCGCGCTAGGTAAATATTGATCGCACAGGCGCACCACTTGTCAAGATTTGTTGAGATGGTTTTTGGGAGCCAGGGCTGGATTGCCTCAAGCTACAGAGGACTGGGAAGTCTCATTGGGACCCTGAGGCTTCCCCCTCCCGAGGTAAGTATCCCCCAGAGGGTTGTTTTTGATACAGGGTTTGCAATTTCCTGAGTGCAATTAGCCTTTACCAGCATAGCATTGCTTGCAGCAGAACAAGCTTTTGCTCCATCACTTGCAACTAAATGTGAGCAGTTCTGCAGCTAATTACAGAAGAAGACATTCCTCTTTTGTAGGTGACACATTGTCCTAGCCAAACATTTAGGCAACTATTCGCTAGTTATGTCATTTGCCTATTGGTCACAATCTACAGAATATTTAATAGAGAGAATAGCGCCTATTTAACAGACATGAACACCAATATTAAAGCAACCTAGATATTTAAACTATCGCCCTTGCATGATACATCTGTTATAGAAGTATTGCATAATGTCACATTCCACATTGACCGCAAACTTTTTAATAGATGAAAGATTGCACTTTTTTTGATTACGCATGTGTATCCCCTCTTATAGCAGATGATGTTACTGCAATACTAGAACCCCAAAATTCTTATATAAATATAATCATGCATTTGCTTTTCTGGTAATGAAAGGATTATACAGAAAGAAGAGAGTGGCTTTCTAGGGTACATCTTGAAGACAGAATAGGTGATATGTGATGTCAAGCAGAGAACTACAAATAAATCCTACCTCCGATTTAATCATTTCATTTTAACAATGTGATGTTCCACAGCCATCCAACAATGACAGGCTTCCTTATAATATTACCTATTCATCATGTTAAGCCAATAGAGCCAGCTTTAATCAAATGCAGGTCAATTACCCAGTTCTTTAAATGATATTTTTAATGAAAGACATACTGTGCTGTAAAATTGAATAGTGATAGCATTACAAGTCTTTCCTCTTGAAAGGTTCAAGAATCTTTATCGAGAATGTTCAGAGGTTTGATGCCTTGTCTACCTTCGCTCTATTGTGCTGAATATAAATTAGAAACACTGTATATTATATTTAGGGATAACTTGTCGTCCAGAAAAATGAAAAGTGCATGCTTTTAACAGTACATGATAAAATAACTTAACTTGCAAGGTCCGGTAGCAACAATTGTCTCTTCCCTTGGTCCCTGTTGGCCTGAGTATCATGTAGCTGAGTTGGTTATTGATCTTATATTATAGTGCTATGGCCCTGTCCCCGCTGCCTGCACAGGGTTATTATGTTTGAACATGTCCACTCTGGCTGCTAAGGTTCGCTTCTACATCTCAAAACATACTGGCAGATTAAATTGCTTCACCTAAAATTAGCCATTGATAGTGAAAACTACATTAGTACAACTCCTTTGAATGATAGCAACAAAGAAAAAAAATGGTCATGTGTCCGGTAGCAATAATTGTCTCTTCCCTTGGTCCCTGTTGGCCTGAGTATCATGTAGTTGAGTTGGTTATTGATCTTATATTATAGTGCTATGGCCCTGTCCCCGCTGCCTGCACAGGGTTATTATGTTTGAACATGTCCACTCTGGCTGCTAAGAATCGCTTCTACATCTCAAAACATACTGGCAGATTAAATTGCTTCACCTAAAATTAGCCATTGATAGTGAAAACTACATTAATACAACTCCTTTGAATGATAGCAACAAAGAAAAAAAAATGGTCATGTGTCAAAACTTAATAAATACCGAAAATACAGTACATAATTAAAGAAATGTAAAAATTTCTGTCAACAGAACCAAATAAGTAGTAAACAAAAGAGAACTGACATTGGTCTTATGGGTCATGCCTTAACTACCTGCGGACCGCCGCAGTACAAATCTATGGCGGGCAGGGGGCGCTGCGGTTCTGACTGGACGTAAACTCTACGTCCCATTGACCGCGCGCCCCCGCCCGTCCACGCCGCTCCGTCCGCTCTGTCCCTGCCACAATGTGGTGCCCTGCCGCCTCTATGACGACAGAGCACTGTGAGCCGGGCAGGAGCCGTTTTCATTGACTCCTGGCCCTGTCATTCATGTAAGCCGTTCCCATTGGCTTACATGGAGTGACAGGGTCAGGAGCCAATGAAAGCAGCTCCTGACCGGCGCACAGCGCTCTGCCATCATAGCGACGGCAGAGCAAGCAGCCTGCGGCGGGGACAGAGTGACGTGACCGGCGGGAGCGGCGGATTTTAGCGGTGATTCGTCGGGAAGTGGCGGTTTACTGGACCAGCACCCTCTGGTCCTTAAGGGGGCAGAGGGTGCTGGTCCTCAAGTGGTTAACAATCCAGCACATCACTATACAGAGTGAATACTTAGTAATGTTTACATTAGGAAACATAATTCACTTTGATTTAGGGATGACATAATGTAAGAACATTTTCTGAAATGGTGCCAATACTACTCACTCACTGTATTGGATGAACGAATCTTTAAAGTGTACCTGAGATGGGGCTTCAAACAAAATGTATACATACCTGGTGCTTCCTCCAGCCCCATCCAGACTGATTGCTCCCACTCCGTCCTCCCACTCCCTGTTCATCTGCAACTAGCCCTAGAAAATCATCTAGTCGGGGCCAGTCGGCACAGGTAAAGTCTGGCCAGGCACGCTACCCCGTTTCGCTCCCGTCACTGGAAGCAGTCTGTGCCTGTGCAGTAGTACTAGTATGCTCTCGGCAATGTGAACATGGCAGGAGTACATACAGACAGGCCAGGTATGCACAGTTGGCCCCGGACTAGGGACAATTGCGGATGAGTTGAAGGAGGATGGGGTGGGAACGATCAGCCTGGAGGGGGCTGGAGGAAGCCCCAGGTATGTATTTTTTTGTTTTTGTTTTAGCCCCATCTCAGGTTCCCTTTAATTCTATTATCAATAAGTTCCCCAAGAATTTAAGCTTCACTGTACTCTATGCAAGGTAATAATATCAAGACACAGTAAGAAAAAAATAGTTGTCCACTCAATCAGGCTGATGACCAACACATGAGGAGCGGAAGAGGCTGGGCAGAAATGCACAGAGCAAAATTTAAAGTAACCTTGGCTCAGAACTCACAGAAACCAGTGGATACACACACAATACCTAACACCCCCCCCCCCCACACACACACACATACACGAGATTGTTGATTCCACATGTCCACATACTGTACATATGGAGCCCTTCAGCCAGTGACAAGGCTAATCTCATTGAGGTCTGCTAATGGTGGATACAATGGTATCCTACACAAAATAATAATAATAACAACAACAACAGTAATACTGTATCAAGATTAAAAAGCTAGTGATAAGAATGGCCAGTGTTTTACAAATTACATTGTAATTAAACATGCTACAGTCAAACAAAAGTCTCATATATACTTGGGGCATTTCGAGTAGATCATAAATAATTCTTAGCCTAAAATCTAATGGTTTGCCAATTATAATTGACCTACAAACCATCCTGGCAGGTGTTTGTTTTCATTCTGGCTCCTGCCATGCCTAATTTTCCACCTGTTAAATAGATTTTTGCACACTATTATAATTATTGTGTATTTATAGAGCACTGACATATTCCTCAGCACAGCTACATATCATTAACTGCCCCCAATGACCTAACAATGTATTTCCCACCACAGTCATAGTCTCAGATCCATATTGTAAACTAAGGCCAAATTTAGGAGTAAACAGTTACTGGTAACTTATCTAAAAAAAATACACAACACAAGGAGAAAATACAAACTCTATGCAGATAGTGTCCTAGCTCATAATTTGAGCTGGGACACTATCACACCCAAGCAAGAGTGCTGTCCAGTACACTACAATACTATACCACCTTTTTAATAGTCTGAAGACCATGAGGTCTGTGTGTGCAAAATATTAGTGCACAGTAATATTTTGATTGGATGTGGATGAATTGTAGAAACACATCTTTTCATGGAAAATTTTATTTTCTGTCTGAAACCACTTTATATGTATTTTATTTCTGGATCGCCATAGGCAATAACAGCCCTATTAATTGTAAACTTCCTTTACGCAACTCTTCCACTGACCTCTGGCAGTGGTCCTCAAACTCCATATTATATTAACTTCCTGGTATATTTGGTACCCACTAATGTCTGTATTGTACTTTGTAAAGTTCCACAGAAGATAAGGGCACTAAATTATATTAATAATAGTAATGATCATAATATATGTGTCAGCTATAGAAATTACCTTACTTACCTTTATTTGGATCGAGTTGAAGAAAAAAGCGGGGCACCACTCCTTTAAAAGTCCCTTTATTCCGGTGGGGGAGACAGCAGGTACATGCAGTGGGGGTATCAAGTGCCTGACAGCTGTTTCGCTGGTTTAAACCAGCTTCGTCAGAGGCAGTATGTAAGTCTGTTAGTCTGTAAACACTGTAACTGAACATATCTAATTCTGGTTGAACTTGATGAGTGGATGACATTTTTTCAGCCAAGACTTTTTCACTTGTCTTTGGTTTTCTTTAGCAATGAAATGAACCAGCATTACTATTTATATGCTTCTTTTGCATCAGAGCACTGAAATGCTTTTCTACATTTGCATATTACATTTGGGAAGATGTTACTGTACTCTGCAATTTTTATTTTGTGTTATTGTTATATGTGGAATACTCTGGGTTCAGAGTATTTGAGTTCTTCCTCATGTATGGTTGGCTCCATGCCACTGTACATGCGCTGATCATACTAGTGCATTCGCTATATGGCCATGCTCATACACGGAGGGGACTGCAGTCACCAGAACATATCTGACAAGCAGAGGTGTATCTAGGGAAAACTGCGCCTATGGCTAACACTGAAATCCGCCACGGGGCACCATCCAAAAAATGTAAGGTGTAGGTTCAGTTGAATTGGTAATATTCAAGTTGAAGTGAGGCATGGCCTGTAAGAATGAACTATGGCAATAGATCAGCCTGTACGTATCCCCAAATAAAAATGAGAAGTTTTAAATCAGGATGATAAATGAGGCAGCTTGTATCCCACATAATGTTACCAGGTAGCAGAATCTTCCAGATAAAAAGTACAATCTATATGGAGAATGCCAAGGATGCTATGGAGCAGTGCCCCAAGTATGAGGTGCCCATGGCACATGCCATACCTGCACCCCTGTAGATATGCCTGTGCTGACAAGTTCTTGTTGGATATGTTGAGAGGGACCTTGTAATGGAATGATGGGCTCCTGGATGGATCAGGAAGCCTCTGGATTATCCAGCGGCTCCCCTCTACTGAGGAAAGAATAAAAGTTTTTATACTAGCCTTGCATCAAGTTAACTTTAAACTGATCGCTGCACATACAAAGGATGGGTTATTCACAAAGGAATATTGCTTGCAAAATTGCTGCTATGCACAGTAATGCAAAGCAGTGTATACAGCATCTTGCTTTCTTGTTTTTTTAAAAAATCAGCTTCTAGCTCATGAAAGACTGTTTAACCACTTGAGGACCTAGGGCTTTCTACCCCTTAAGGACCGGCCACTTTTTTTCCATTCAGACCACTGCAGCTTTCACGGTTTATTGCTCGCTCATACAACCTACCACCTAAATGAATTTTGGCTCCTTTTCTTGTCACTAATAAAGCTTTCTTTTGATGCTATTTGATTGCTCCTGCGATTTTTACTTTTTATTATATTCATCAAAAAAGACATGAATTTTGGCAAAAAAATGATTTTTTTAACTTTCTGTGCTGACATTTTTCAAATAAAGTAAAATTTCTGTATACATGCAGCGCGAAAAATGTGGACAAACATGTTTTTGATAAAAAAAAACCCATTCAGTGTATATTTATTGGTTTGGGTAAAAGTTATAGCGTTTACAAACTATGGTGCCAAAAGTGAATTTTCCCATTTTCAAGCATCTCTGACTTTTCTGACCCCCTGTCATGTTTCATGAGGGGCTAGAATTCCAGGATAGTATAAATACCCCCCAAATGACCCCATTTTGGAAAGAAGACATCCCAAAGTATTCACTGAGAGGCATAGTGAGTTCATAGAAGATATTATTTTTTGTCACAAGTAAGCGGAAAATGACACTTTGTGAGGAAAAAAAAAAAAAAAAAAAGTTTCCATTTCTTCTAACTTGCGACAAAAAAAAATGAAATCTGCCACGGACTCACCATGCCCCTCTCTGAATACCTTGAAGGGTCTACTTTCCAAAATGGGATCATTTGTGGGGTGTGTTTACTGTCCTGACATTTTGGGGGGTGCTAAATTGTAAGCACCCCTGTAAAGCCTAAAGGTGCTCATTGGACTTTGGACCCCTTAGCGCAGTTAGGCTGCAAAAAAGTGCCACACATGTGGTATTGCCGTACTCAGGAGAAGTAGTATAATGTGTTTTGGGGTGTATTTTTACACATACCCATGCTGGGTGGGAGAAATATCTCTGTAAATGACAATTTGTTAATTTTTTTTACACACAATTGTCCATTTACAGAGATATTTCTCCCACTCAGCATGGGTATGTGTAAAAATACACCACAAAACACATTATACTACTTCTCCTGAGTACGGCGATACCACATGTGTGGCACTTTTTTGCACCCTAACTGCGCTAAAGGGCCCAAAGTCCAATGAGTACCTTTAGGATTTCACAGGTCATTTTGAGAAATTTCGTTTCAAGACTACTCCTCACGGTTTAGGGCCCCTAAAATGCCAGGGCAGTATAGGAACCCCACAAATGACCCCATTTTAGAAAGAAGACACCCCAAGGTATTCCGTTAGTAGTATGGCGAGTTCATAGAAGATTTTATTTTTTGTCACAAGTTAGCGGAAAATGACACTTTGTGAAAAAACACAATTAAAATCAATTTCCGCTAACTTTTGACAAAAAATAAAATCTTCTATGAACTCACCATACTCCTAACGGAATACCTTGGGGTGTCTTCTTTCTAAAATGGGGTCATTTGTGGGGTTCCTATACTGCCCTGGCATTTTAGGGGCCCTAAACCGTGAGGAGTAGTCTTGAAACGAAATTTCTCAAAATGACCTGTGAAATCCTAAAGGTACTCATTGGACTTTGGGCCCTTTAGCGCAGTTAGGGTGCAAAAAAGTGCCACACATGTGGTATCGCCATACTCGGGAGAAGTAGTACAATGTGTTTTGGGGTGTATTTTTACACATACCCATGCTGGGTGGGAGAAATACCTCTGTAAATGGACAATTGTGTGTAAAAAAATCAAAAGATTGTCATTTACAGAGGTATTTCTCCCACCCAGCATGGGTATGTGTAAAAATACACCCCAAAACACATTGTACTACTTCTCCCGAGTACGGCGATACCACATGTGTGGCACTTTTTTGCACCCTAACTGCACTAAGGGGCCCAAAGTCCAATGAGTACCTTTAGGATTTCACAGGTCATTTTTGTTTCAAGACTACTCCTCACGGTTTAGGGCCCCTAAAATGCCAGGGCAGTATAGGAACCCCACTAATGACCCCATTTTAGAAAGAAGACACCCCAAGGTATTCCGTTAGGAGTATGGTGAGTTCATAGAAGTTTTTATTTTTTTGTCACAAGTTAGCGGAAATTGATTTTAATAGTTTTCTTTCACAAAGTGTCATTTTCCGCTAACTTGTGACAAAAAATAAAATCTTCTATGAACTCACCATACTCCGTACGGAATACCTTTGGGTGTCTTCTTTCTAGAATGGGGTCATTTGTGGGGTTCCTATACTGCCCTGGCATTTTAGGGGCCCTAAACCGTGAGGAGTAGTCTTGAAACCAAATGTCGCAAAATGACCTGTGAAATCCTAAAGGTACTCATTGGACTTTGGGCCCCTTAGCGTACTTAGGGTGTAAAAAAGTGCCACACATGTGGTACCGCTGTACTCAGGAGAAGTAGTATAATGCGTTTTGGGGTGTATTTTTACACATACCCATGCTAAGTGGGAGAAATATCTCTGTAAATGACAATTGTTTGATTTTTTTACACACAATTGTCCATTTACATAGAAATTTCTCCCACCCAGCATGGGTATGTGTAAAAATACACCCCAAAACACATTATACTACTTTTCCTGAGTACGGCGGTACCACATGTGTGACACTTTTTTGCAGCCTAGGTGCGCTAAGGGGCCCAACGTCCTATTCACAGGTCATTTTGAAGCATTTGTTTTCTAGACTACTCCTCGCGGTTTAGGGCCCCTAAAATGCCAGGGCAGTATAGGAACCCCACAAGTGACCCCATTTTAGAAAGAAGACACCCCAAGGTATTCCGTTAGGTGTATGGCGAGTTCATAGAAGATTTTATTTTTTGTCACAAGTTAGTGAAAAATGACACTTTGTGAAAAAAAACCAATAAAAATTAATTTCCGCTAACTTTTGACAAAAAATTAAATCTTCTATGAACTCGTCATACACCTAACATAATACCTTGGGGTGTCTTTTTTCTAAAATGGGGTCACTTGTGGGGTTCCTATACCGCCCTGGCATTTTACAGGCCCAAAACCGTGAGTAGTCTGGAAACCAAATGTCTCAAAATGACTGTTCAGGGGTATAAGCATCTGCAAATTTTGATGACAGGTGGTCTATGAGGGGGCGAATTTTGTGGAACCGGTCATAAGCAGGGTGGCCTTTTAGATGACAGGTTGTATTGGGCCTGATCTGATGGATAGGAGTGCTAGGGGGGTGACAGGAGGTGATTGATGGGTGTCTCAGGGGGTGGTTAGAGGGGAAAATAGATGCAATCCATGCACTGGGGAGGTGATCGGAAGGGGGTCTGAGGGTTTGGCCGAGTGATCAGGAGCCCACACGGGGCAAATTGGGGCCTGATCTGATGGGTAGGTGTGCTAGGGGGTGACAGGAGGTGATTGATGGGTGTCTCAAGGTGTGATTAGAGGGGGGAATGGATGCAAGCAATGCACTGGCGAGGTGATCAGGGCTGGGGTCTGAGGGCATTCTGAGGGTGTGGGCGGGTGATTGAGTGCCCTAGGGGCAGATAGGGGTCTAATCTGATAGGTAGCAGTGACAGGGGGTGATTGATGGGTAATTAGTGGGTGTTTAGGGTAGAGAATAGATGGAAACACTGCGCTTGGGTGGTGATCTGATGTCGGATCTGCGGGCGATCTATTGGTGTGGGTGGGTGATCAGTTTGCCCGCAAGGGGCAGGTTAGGGGCTGATTGATGGGTGGCAGTGACAGCGGGTGATTGATGGGTGGCAGTGACGGGGTGATTGATGGGTGGCAGTGACAGGGGGTGATTGATGGGTGATTGATAGGTGATTGACAGGTAATCAGTGGGTTATTACAGGGGAGAACAGATGTAAATATTGCACTGGCGAATTGATAAGGGGGGGTCTGAGGGCAATCTGAGCGTGTAGGCGGTCGATTGGGTGCCCGCAAGGGGCAGATTAGGGTCTGATCTGATAGGTAACAGTGACAGGTGGTGATAGGGAGTGATTGATGGGTGATTGATGGGTAATTAGTGGGTGTTTAGAGGAGAGAATAGATGGAAACACTGCGCTTGGGTGGTGATCTAATGTCGGATCTTCGGGCGATCTATTGGTGTGGGTGGGTGATCAGATTGCCCGCAAGGGGCAGGTTAGGGGCTGATTGTTGGGTGGCAGTGACAGGGGGTGATTGATGGGTGATAGGTGATTGGCAGGTGATTGACAGGTGATCAGTGGGTTATTACAGGGAAGAACAGATGTAATTAATGCACTGGTGAATTGATAAGGGGGGGGGGGGGGTCAGAGGGCAATCTGAGCGTGTGGGCGGGTGATTGGGTGCCCGCAAGGGGCAGATTAGGGTCTGATCTGATAGGTAACAGTGACAGGTGGTGATAGGGGGTGATTGATGGGTAATTAGTGGGTGTTTAGAGAAGATAACAGATGTAAACGATACATTTGGGAGGTAATCTGACGGCGGGTTTGCGGGCGATCTAATGATGTGGGTGGGTGATCAGATTGCCCGCAAGGGGCAGGTTAGGGGCTGATTGATGGGTGGCAGTGACAGGGGGTGATTGATGGGTGATAGGTGATTGGCAGGTGATTGACAGGTGATCAGTGGGTTATTACAGGGAAGAACAGATGTAATTAATGCACTGGTGAATTGATAAGGGGGGGTCAGAGGGCAATCTGAGCGTGTTGGCGGGTGATTGGGTGCCCGCAAGGGGCAGATTAGGGTCTGATCTGATAGGTAAAAGTGACAAGTGGTGATAGGGGGTGATTGATGGGTGATTAGTGGGTGTTTAGAGGAGAGAATAGATGTAAACAATGGATTTGGGAGGTGATCTGATGTCGGATCTGTGGGCGATCTATTGGTGTGGGGGGGTGATCAGATTGCCCGCAAGGGGCAGGTTAGGGGCTGATTGATGGGTGGCAGTGACAGGGGGTGATTGATGGGTGATTGATGGGTGATTGACGGGTGATTGACAGGTGATTGACAGGTGATCAGGGGGATAGATGCATACAGTAAACAGGGGGGGGTGGTCTGGGGGGGGGTCTGGGGAGAATCTGAGGGGTGGGGGGTGATCAGGAGGGGGCAGGGAGCAGGGGGGGGGATAAAAAAAAAAATAGCGTTGACAGATAGTGACAGGGAGTGATTGATGGGTGATTAGGGGGGTGATTGGGTGCAAACAGGGGTCTGGGGGGTGGGCAGGGGGGGGGTCTGATGGGTGCTGTGGGCGATCTGGGGCAGGGGGGGGAGAAATCAGTGTGCTTGGGTGCAGACTAGGGTGGCTGCAGCCTGCCCTGGTGGTCCCTCGGACACTGGGACCACCAGGGCAGGAGGCAGCCTGTATAATACACTTTGTAAACATTACAAAGTGTATTATACACTTTGTATGCGGCGATCGCGGGGTTAACATCCCGCCGGCGCTTCCGTATAGCCGGTGGGATGTTGCGGCGAGCGAGCGGTGACAGGCGCCGGCGGAGGATCGCGTCACGGATGACGCGATCGCTCCGCCCATGCCCTTAAATGGACCGCCGCCTCTGTGGGTGAGGCCGTCCTGCAGGGCTCCACTTCCCCGCCGCCCCTGTGTAGTGGGCGGTCGGGAAGTGGTTAATTTAACCATCTTCTTTGAGTATACAGCCATAGAAAAAAAAATATTTTTGTACTGTAAGGCACAACTTACAAGGATAGTCCTTAAGCAATGATTTCCGCTGCAAGACAGGAAAACATGTTACGCTGTCTTTCATTCTGTATTTGTGCAGGGTCTCACCTAATGTGAAAAATAGATTGTTTCCATTACACCAGTCTTTTGGGACATGGCCCAGTGTAGGTATTGGTTACTAGTATACAAGTTGATTGATGTCAGACAAGATAATTCACTGACCTCCAACAATAAAATAATTGCCCTTAGCTTGTTCCTAAGTGAACTGCCAATACAATATTGACAAAATGCCACACAGACAAAAGGATTACTGAACCCAGACTCTCGTTAGTCTTACTCTAAGGGAAAACCATCACTAGACATACTAAACAGCAAATAGACTGAATTTTAAGTCTGTGTCAGTCTAGTTGTTTAGTAATTTTAACATGAAACTAGTAACTTATGCAACCCACTTATGGCTCTTGTTGTTGAGAATTTTATTTTTACTTTGATGTGCATTACAAAATATTCTAGTGTTAGTGGCTGTATCTCATTACTTAAGAAGAGGAAGGGGAGGAAGCAGATAAGTTGAAAGAAGTACTTTACATGTTAGGGGTAGAAGATCAAGGTTAGGAGTCAAGAAAAGATTAAGATTAGAGGAGGGGGCAAAAGTAAAGGTTACACATCAGGAACATGGTATCACTAAAATAGCTATGGAATAGAGTTATAAAAGGACGTTAAACTTAAAGTTGGCTGGCTATAGGACTTGAGAACGGGCATGAGCCAGAAACAGCAGTCTGTTGCCATTAGTCCAGCAAAGCTTTCTGACATCTTGCTAATGTAATAAAAAGAGCATACATATTTATTGGTGGTGCCAGCCTTAATCTTTTTTCTGGATTGTGGACCCTGGAATACGAGGGTCTTTGGGGCTTGGGCACACCAGTCCCCACTTTTTGTGCCACTCCACTCCACTGTTTTTACATTAAACTTAAAGTGTGCAGACAGCGCATGTTAAGTTTACCACAATTTATGTTGCAAGTTATGCAAATTGAATAACTCTCTTTAAACATGCATCACTTACATTGCTTGTGTAACAGGTAGTATATATCTCAGGAAAAAATAGCTAATGTAGACTAAAGTGTGGAGATTCAAATGAGATAAAAGCTACCACAATTTCAATCCTTATATGTTTTCCTCTTTATATTTCAACTTAGATTTTTGCAAAAAGATTTTTTTTTCTCATAATAGATGGTGCACAGTGATGCTCACTGCTCTGCATCCCCTCTTCTACAACACTTTCCAGACTCTTCCTTCCATACTGTGTTACTGTTTATGCCACCCATGGGGCCTTGTTGCATGTATAAAACGTGTCCATATGCATTTTTTAACAGTTGAATTTGGCAGCCCCTCCCATTTTTAATGACCTCCTCCACAGCCATTAGTGGTGCTGGACTGTGTCCAGATCCTTCTGTCATGCTGTCCCTACCTCGTGGAATGCCTTCCAAACTTTAGCAAGTCAGCTCCAACCCTGGACCTGTTTAAATCAAAACTGAAATGCTACCTGTTTAATCTGGCATTTATGATCACATAACTTTCCCCCCTGTCCACATCACTATGTACTGATGTGAGACAAGCTTATGCGCTTTGAGTCCTACCGGAGAAAAGTGCTTTACAAATGTGTTGTTGGTGTTATTGCACAGGGACTTCCTGCATCAGGGATTTCCAATGCTGTATGCTGGCATCTGCTTTTGCAGTTTTAACTGATGATGACGATGATGTAAGCAGAAGTAGCAGCATTCCCCAGGCAACCTAGTGGTAACTCTTTCAGCTGAGCTGCTTCAGATTAAATCTTGTAATCTACGTTTAATATAAGATGTTTAGTAGTAGAGGCCTCATTTGACAAAACAAAGATAATATTCTGGCGTCCAGCTTACTAAATTATCAGATCTTAGATTGAAGTCCCCAAAAAATAAAAAGCAAAACAAAACATTCAGTAGGCTTTAAAGACTTTAATTGGCTTTACACAGTTATCCATTGTTTGAATGAAATATAGTATATTTTAAGTTACCCATAACAACCTTACAAATATTTCTTGTTAGCAATATCTTGCTTACGTTTTTTTTTTTCATCTCTGTTCTACTATTAATATAGTCATTTTGGCTTTGATTAATGATCACAAGAAAATAGTAACATTCCCAGGTATCTTGCTGACTCAACATGGTGCATGTGACCCGTAACAAGAAGATTCCAGTCACTGCGTCTTGCAACCTGCCCTCAATGCCATCAAACCTGCTCAGGAACCTAATATTCAAGTACATATCCACAAGACCAAATCCCCACATGCTTATTAATATGAGCTGGAGGCACTCTCTTTGATTCATCTGGCTCTCTTCTTTCTTTCTAACTGTATTTTGTACTATGTTTCATACAGGCTTCTTTGATTAATATATGTATGTAAATGTGCACATATATGTACAAATGCAACTGTCTAAGAGAATATAAAATGACATCAGACCTTTACCACAGCAAATTTGAACCAAGTGTATAATAACTATCAGAGTGGATAATTAACTGCAGTTATAACCTCAAGGTTAACTTGACTGTCAAGTGTATTAACAATGCAACACTTATATATATTAATTATATATCATTCAAAGACATAAAGGACAGGATCAGTTTAAAGGTACAAACAATTAATTAAATAAAAAGAGAAGAGATATGGTGAGCTTATAGAATTTTAAATTAGGAAATAAGTCAGTGGGAAAGTAAAATTATAATACTAATATTTATGTTGAATTTGTAGTACTTGTATATATAAAAATCAGCTCATTTGTTATTATGATTATGTTTTGTATACCTTCCTTTTTTCATCTGCAATATTAATTTGTACCTTGTTGTTTGACAGAGTGAGCCACTTGCCTGTCTGATAATTTTCCATACTTGTAAGCCATTTGCATGACGGAGAATAGTTACTTTACAGCACATCATGGCGGACACTGTTATTCCAGCGCAGGAGACTTGGGCGCAGCTGGCGCCACCATAGGTTGTAATAGGAATTATGGCTATAGCGGCACACGGGGAGTAACTTTGGCGCCGTCAGAAGACGAAGTTACTTTTAAAACACTATAATTCGGCCTCCAGCAATTGCTGGAAGCCGAATTATTTCATTCCCCACCATCCATGGCGGCCTGGAGGGGAAATAGTATTTAACGTGGCTGGGAACTTGTGCAGCAGCAGGATCAGCCATATAGCGGCTGTATCCTGTGCCCAAGTTTCCCGCGCCGATTCCTCTCGTACGCCTTTATGGTACCACTTCAAAATGTAGTAAAGCAAGTAAATAAAATTCTGAAAACCGCTGCAAAATATATTTCTCTTCAGAATCTATGGCTTTGGATTCAGTGAATCTAAATCTACATTTATTTTACATATCAAGGCCAAAGGATGTGATAATCCTCTGCTCAGATTATATGCAGTGGGTGCTATAATTTGTATTCTTAAAGCAAGCACTTACAACAAGCTCTCCCTTTTGAAAAGAATTTTAGCTGCAGTTTTCTCAGAGGAGTTCCAACTTTTCCCTTGCAGTCGAAAAAGCAGGAAGATGCTATCCGAGCAGCAGCAGTACCACCCTTAGGAATAGAAACCAACACCCTGAACTGATCTACTTCTACCTATATGGTCAGAGTTTTAAAACAAGATTTTCCTCTGCAGAAGCTGGATTTTACATAAAATAGGTAATATTTATAATGCTTTACTACTACTTGCTATTTAATAAAAGGAAAAAAGATGTGTACAACAGTGGTTAGGAAGGGCCATTTTATGCAGATTGGAAAGCAATGTAGTTAAAATCCAATTCCTTCAATTCCCATCTTAGTGGATCCCGTTAATGCTGTTACAGAATGGCTAAGGCCTTTACTGGGTCTACCAACAGCAATGACGCTGTGTATATACAGTATATGGTGTCAGTTTAAAAACAGTATTAGCTGTGCATTGGTCTGCTCCACGCAAGCTCTATATTTTATTTAAAATATTTTATTTAAATTAAACCAAACAGACATTAAGTATATATATATATATATATATATATATATATATATATATATATATATATATATATATATATATGTATATATATATATATA
Organism: Hyperolius riggenbachi; assembly: GCF_040937935.1. Taxonomy (NCBI): domain Eukaryota; kingdom Metazoa; phylum Chordata; class Amphibia; order Anura; family Hyperoliidae; genus Hyperolius; species Hyperolius riggenbachi. The sequence continues at coordinate 205,623,204 of NC_090648.1, forward strand.
TATATATATATATATGTATATATATATATATATATATTATTCAGTGGATACAATCAGGGGACATATAAATAATTATAAATAGGTGTGTATAAAGAACACAGAGACCTCCCCCCCCCCCAAAAAAAAAATAGGAGACAGACTGTAGGGTAAAAGCGAGCTGGGGAGCAGGTGACTTTTTTTTCCTTAAATTTTTTTGCTAAGGAACACCTCAGAAGGATATGGCACAATAAGGAGGTCGTTAGTCTGATTGAAGGATACCTTAGTCCTTTAAAAATGGCAAAAATGATGCCCCGTGTGTGTAAGGGTAGTAGTGCAGAATCTTACCACACTTCCCTTACCCTGGCGTCAGCCTCCATTTAGCTGTAAAGTGGGCCGTTCCAAAGTCCTGGTCAGCAGAAACAGCGCAGGTGCAGTATGTCCATGGGAGTAAGCGAGCACTCCTGCGGGAAGATATACCCAGTGTGCGTGTCCTCTGACCCGGACATAATATGCGCGCATGCGCAGTATGTCCCCTTGGGCATCTTATGACCGCACTCCCCGCCGACCTCCAATCTAGTCTAGGTTCTAGTCTCTTCCATTTGAAGTTTCGTTACCATGTATATGTCGTACTTCATAACGTACTCCAGTAGGTATACAACACTTCAATCCTGAGTGTCCTACAGCCCTACATGTTAAATTGCCTGGCTTTAATTAAACACTTCTAATAACCTTGGACAGATGATGTTAATCAGGAAGGGTGTGGAAATCTCAACAGGGTTTATATGGATTTAGTACCTCTTCATTCAGTATTGTTGCCAAGTATCTGCAAAATGATTGTCGGCATTGATGAGCAAATATGGCTATTTTCTTTTCACCATAATTTTAGGGAGAGTTTCACATTTTCCTTTAATTGAGAATATTCAGAATAATATACAAGCATGAAAAAATACTATTTTGCTAAATGCATTGAAGTTTATGGGCATGAAAAACTCTTTTAAAAGACCACTATCTGGAAAATGTGCAAAATTTAAAATCCATGTGTATGCAACTATGCATATGTATAAAATTAACATTTGTCCTAGAGTAAAATGCACTATAAATTAATTTTTTTCCTATGTTGCTGTCACTTACAATAGATTGAAAATATCTGACAGAAGTGACAGGTTTTGGATTAGTCCATCTCCTCATAGGGGATTCTCAGTTTTCTTTATTTTTAAAACAACTTTATGAATGGTAGTGGCCCAGTCCAACTGCCAAAATAGTGTACAAGCGAGAAAGGAAGATGGCTCTGTGGATAGAGCCATTCCAGGGAGTGTTTTTTTGTTTTGTTTTTTGAATAAAGGAAATACTGAGAACCCCCATGGGTAGATGGACTAGTAACACTTCTTTAAAGAACAAGCGACACCCATGCTAATCTAGAAATAAAAAACACATATATAAGTAGATAAATACTACCTCTACTTACATAACAGATGTATTGTGCTATCCACGTACTGATTCCTGTAAATTTTATAAAGGAAAAGCAGAAAATCCTATTCTAGGCAGTGGCCATCTAGCCAAGCTAATGCTGACATCATATCCTCCCTGACTCTTGTTTCCCCCCCTCCCTTCTCTTGCTCATTGTGTATTCATTAGCTGCCCTCCTCCCAGAGTCTTCAGACACTCCCACTAAGGTGTATACTAACAACTGCACTGTCTTATCCTCCAATCGCTGAGTCACCTCAGCCTTGCTTGTAAACTCAAGTGAGCAGAGGTGTTTCAGATAAGAAGCTAGACAGGGAAATAAATGGAAGAGAAGGAATATATTATAGATAAAAAGAACTCCCAGCATTCAACTCTTTGGCACTGTTTGGCACTAGGGCCAGTGCTCATAAAGTATGTGATAACTCCAAACCATAACAGCAGAAAAAGTTTTGCAAGTTTTGAATGCAGGATTAGCATCTTTATCACTTAATACACTCAGACCAGTTGCTGTTGAAATTTGATTTTTATGGTGATAATACCACTTTAAAGTAGTGCAGCAACTGCTGCGTATGTCACAAGAGCATGCCAAATTACTGTATAGTGTGTCTTATGGGCAGGCACTTCTAAGGAGACCCATATGGCCACTGCAGCCAGAGTCAGTAGTAGACTGGGCAGTCCAGTCTGCAGTCACCTCAGTCATAGAAATCAGCAATCAAAGTCTTACAGAGCAAAGAAGCAGCAGCCTTACCACCTCTGTACAACCAATGGTGACCTCTGCTGAAGAGGTCCCTATAGCACTTACCCTTACCTCAGACACACAATAAACATCCTAATCCTCCAGGGCAATGCAGAACTTTGGGAACAAAGTTGGTGGGTGAACATGAAGGTATAGATGTGTACATTCCAAAGTTCCACAAGCTAATTTGGGCACTGGGAAAAAAATGGGAGGGTGTAGGAAATAGTGGATGTAGAATATCAGTACATTTTCAGATATTCTTCTACTTAATTAGTATAGTGAAATATTGGTAATATTTGCCGATATTTCACTATGACCCAACCTCACCCTACTTTCACACTGAACCCTCCTGGTGGTGCCTAACACTTAACCCTCCCATGGTGGGCACCTAACCTTAACCTCTCCAGATGACTAACCTTAACCTCTCTAGTTGTGACTAACCTTAACACCCCATGCCTAACCCTTACTCCTCGTGGTGCTCAACTTTCCCTCCCACAAGCAACTAACCTTAACGCCATGGCCACCCTCCATCCCCACCCCCTCACTCAACCTTAACCCCTGAAACAAATTTCGAAGCCTGTTTAATAGTGGGCCACCTGCTGTGCAAATTGCAGCTGACCCCAGCGCCCATAGCTGGTACCCAAATTTGTATGCGCCTCTTTTAACTGTTCCAGTATAGCTGCCATTATAGAACTCGTGGATATGAGGCAGAATGTGTATTAATTGTAAATAGACAACAATGAGGATTGTTTTGCTAACTGGAGTAAGGGGCAGGCTCAAAAGAACTAAGCGTACACTCACGGGAAGTGCAACAGTCCTCATTAGTGGATAGAATTATAACTAAAAAACTTTTTTATGCTACTGTTAGCTGCTTTGGAGTGCAGCGAGGGGTATGTCATTCATTTTGTGTCACTTTAAAGTCATTTTTTACAAGCAAAAACTTGTTTTCCATGTTGCCTTTTCTTTTTACTAACAACAGTGTAACCTTGAGTTAGAACATTTTACTGAGGAATGGTTAAGCTATGTAACCCCAGTATGACAGGTAAAGTGTGTGCTCTAAATGAGTCAGTAATAGATGTGCCCACAGTAATTTCTGTTCAATAATATCTTTAAAGTATTGCATTTTTCACAAATAACTAAATGTGTCGACAGCATCTGACTGTGTAGATGCTTATAGACTTATTTGCAGCTCACCATCATAATGGCTAAAAGAGCTTTTGCATTACAGGCTGTGGTCTTGCTAATGACATGAGTGATGCCACCTCATCACCAGCTTAAATACTACCTTCAGCCACTTTGTCACAATCCTGGGAGCTGCCCGTATGCTATAGACTTTACTATTAAACCGGATTTTGCACAGTACTTTTGTTTATAAAGCTAATAAAGAGCGTAATCTTTATTCTTCCGAAACTCAAGTCTGTAGTACAATTAATTTTTTATTTCCCTTTTATTTTCATGGTACTGCAATATATTGTGGTATTTAATGAATAAAATTTAATAATAAATGCTGTTTACAGAAGAAAACAAGTGACAAAAATCAGCAAATTAAAATTAAACATGCATTTGAAGTTTCCGTCTTTTTAAATCATTTAGCAGCAGCTAAAATATCTAATGACTATTAAACTGTCAGCGTTGTTCCATAATGCCTACTGAGTTTACTTAATGACAAACATCCTTATTATATACACATAAAAACACAAACATATGACTAATTCAGGATATTAATGGAGCAGGACAAATAAATAATTACAAATTTAGACCATATTTTGAAATTTTTTCTTTTGATCTAGGTCAAATGGTACCAAAGATAATTATTTATTTATATTGTATGAGAAAGAGTTTTGAAATGAGAGTTTCTTTGCGTTTTCAGTCCTTACTCTGTAATTAAGCCTGCAGGGCTGTGTGAGTATCTCTTTTATTGTGTATTTCTCGTGACATTAATTTAAGATTTTTTTTTTCTTAAGGGTTTGCAAAATGAGTGGCCAGTACGATTGAAAATAAGAGTAAGAAATAACATCAAGTTCACACTTTTTCATTTGTACAAACGCTAAAATGAAATATAGCTTTTTTTTTTCTCTCAAGTGCAACATGAGAGGTCAACCGTAAAACAGCTTATCTGTAAAATTCAATTCAGTTTTGTATGTCAGATATTTTTTTCTAGTTCACAAAGTTGGTTTTCCTGTTGCTGTGTCAGAGTAAAGTTGTTGGCATTGAAGCAAAATTAAACTTTTTTTATTGAATTATTCCCTAGGTTGCAAATCCTCCATTAGAGCCAACTGTAAAAAATATCTGTTTTCACATTTTGACATGGAAATCATCCCTACAGGGACTTCTTCCATTCTTGGGGGGGAGGGGTCTGAAAGGAAGTTGTAATGGAAAAGAGCATGGAGGAAGAGAACAGTAGTATTGCTAGAATGTTGCTTTGTTTTGTTTGGTGGCTGTCAGCCTAAGAACCTTAAATAGCCAAGTTGATCTAGAACTCAAATCTGAACACCAATGGGAAAAAAAAATGGACAAATGTGTATAGTGGTGGGGGCAAGTAATTTCTTATCGCATAAGGGGCAGCACAGAGGAGATTCAGTCCTTTCAAACATAGCTTTGGGTCTGGTGTTGGGGTGGTTAAAGCTGCACTTGTATTACAGAATCACTAAGAACGTTTTCCTGGACCTCCAACACCATACGTTGGCAGTGCATGACTTTCTATATAATTCAAAATGATTTGTTGTTAGACAGATTCAAGAAAATCAAACCCCAAAAATATTTTTAAGGAATGTCAATCAACTTTAGTGTCATTTTAGTATTAGGCATGCATTGATCTGCTCCCCAAATTAATTTGTTAATCAGCATTTTCAGATGTTATTTTCTTACTTGTTGTAAAGCCAAGCGTAGTCTTGCTTTGGAAGAGGTCTTTTTAAAATGAAACAAAAGGGAGAGAGAAAGAAAGAATGAACAAATCAATAATACCTTGAGCTGAAGAATGAATGTATGCTTTTGATTTTGTAAGTATATGCTTCATGATAGACAAAACAACTCACTTTTTACTATATATTTGAATTGTAAAAATGGGTAAAGCTACATGCAAAGTTTATATTTGTTCAATCAGCAATAAAATGGAATTACACATTTTCCCTTTGTAACTGTAAAACACAGGGGCCTATATGCAATTCACTTTCTCTCCTGAGCTTTCTCCTAGGTGATATCTTTACAACTTGTCATAAAATGCCTTTTAAGTCACCAGCAAGCAAAAAAATACTCAAAATAAATTTGATAGTACATTTTCACCAACCTTTGGGTACTTTTTCAATTGTAAAATGCTAAAAATGTAGTTTACAGAGAAAATGAAAAATATCCCCTAGGAGATAACCCAGGTGAAAAAATAAATATGGGCCAGTGAGTATGATTTACTGATGCTATGCAGCAGGCAGCAGTGTTGTGTTTAAGAAAATATTCCTGACAACTTAATGACTTGCATGGACACATGCGTATCTTTGGGCTGGTGCACACCAGAGTGGTTCTGAAGCGTTTTTTTAAAAAAATCCACTTGGCGAATGAAAGTAAATGGGCTGGTGCACACCAGAGCGGGTCATTTTTTTCCAGAAACGCAAACTCGGGCTGCTGCATTTTCGAGATTTGTTTCTGCCTCAATGTTAAAGTATAGGAAGTGGAAAACCTCTCTGAAAAACACTAGATCAGAGCGGATTTCCAGGCGTTTTTGTTACAGAAGCTGTTCAGTAACAGCTTTACTGTAACAATATATGCAATCTGCTACACAAAAACACTCCAAAAACGCTAGGCATGTTTAGAAAACGTCTCTAAACATGCCTAGAATCGCTCTGAAATCTGCTTAAAAAACCTTTAGCGTTTTGCAGATCTGCTAGAGGTTTTTGGTGTGCACTGGGCCTACGAGTGGCACCTACCAGTTCTACCAGTGATGGTTGCACTATGTATCAACTACATGGTGGCAGTGCATGAGCTTCTGCATGTCAAGACAAATCAATTTTTTTTAAATAATGTATATTACCGGAGCCAGCTGTCAAGAGTAGGATCACTAGTGCACAATCCTTACGCTCCTCTGCCAGTAACAAAAACCTGCTCCACCATCTGTTCTGCTCCACTGACTCCCATATAATCCGAAGGGGTAATTTTTCAACACATTGTTTGTGCTGAAAAATAAGAATTATATGCGAGTATATACAGTACTTTTTTGTCAGGTAAAATGTTTATAAAACATCTAAGCTTGCTGACATTTTTAAAATATTGAAATATAAGAAAAAAACATACCCCCTTCCTAAGTCTAATTAACCCCTATTCTTGTATGCACACTTGTATTGGGCAAGAAGGAAGTGTTTGTAAGCAGGAAAATACCACCCAGTGCAATACTTAAAAGATTGACCAGGGGCATAGCAATTTCTTATGAACTGCTCTGAACAACGTTTACGGGCACCCCCTTCTACATTCACTACATTCAGCCACCCCCCCCCCCCCTTCCCCCAGTGCCCAACAGGGAGGAGGAACTTCCTTTTCCACCATGGCCCCCTCTCCTACCCTGGCTATCTCCGCTCATCCAGACCCACAGATCAGTGCGGTGGCAGTGACAGGGCTTACCTCTTCCAATGTCGGGTGTCTCCAATGCTCCAAGATTCAGTGAAGTTAGTGATAACATAGGCAGTGCATTGTGCATAGGACCTAAATGATGAAAGGATGCAAAAAGTAGATAAATTAAAAAGTGGTGGAATACATGATATTGTTGTTAACATTAGCACACTTATTATCACATTTATAATTTGTTTACATAATAATGTTTTTTTAAGACATTGATGTGATACCTCTTCACCTTTCAATGGTGAGTATACATCAATTAGATATGCCTGCATGTACTTGTCTTTGAGAGCATCCAGGAGCCCTGAAAACTGGAAATCCATAATAATGCAAACACTGATTGCTGTGTACAGTCACAGATAGATTCATGCATTGTGTGGTTAGCCCTTTCCCTTACTGCCTAGTGTACCTTACGTTTGGCTCATGACTGCGATAGATGAAATGCCAAAGACTAGAACTGCACTGTGACCAAGTAGAATTACAGATCAAAAAAGGATGGGTAAATGTGCGACCACTCTTATTTTTTGACATATAGTACCTTTGATCTCCAGTTCTGTCCGGCTGATTTGGGAACTGGGCACTGTCTACTTGGAGTTTGCCTCCTCAGGCACTGTGCAATTTTTAGCCCCTTTCTGTATATGATATGTGAATACTTGCTAGGCTTTTGAAATCAATAATTCAGTTTACTTGTTTATAATTACTTTACAGTAATCATAAGAGAGGTGGACGTAAAAGAATAAGGACTTAGGGCCATATGCAATTCCCTTTTTCTCCTGACTATTCTGCTAGGATATAATTTTTCATTTTCTCTTTAAAATAACTTTTCAGCACTCTGCAATTGAAAAAGTACTAAAAAGTAGGTGAAAGGTACTATCAAAATTATTTTGGGTATGTTGTTCCTTGCTGGTTGTCTAAAAGTCATTTAATTGACGAGTTGTGAAAATGTTGAAAAGTTAGGACATAAAGTTAATTACATATGGACCTTAGTCTACTTTGTTTCCCAAGTAATAATAATATTGGTGCTATATAAATAATAATAATAATAGTAATAATAATTAGAGGTGCATTAATTAAAGAAATACATATTTTTGCTAATGCACCTGGAGGTGTTGGGAACCCCTGAATTTGATCATATCATGCTCCAATATGAATCTAAGAAACAGAAGAATGCAGAATGGTTTATACTGTGTGAATGAAATGAAACTTCCCAGAAAGCAGCTTACCATCACAAGACCCTTCTCATGGGAAACGTGTGTATAGAGTGCTTCAGTTATCAATATAAGATAGGGGAATATGTAACAGGTCCAGAAATAGTAAGTGGTGTGCCTTTAATGTGCCATGGCAGCTGCTGGATGTGTGGCTGTAGGTGGTCATCCACAATCCTGTTAATGCGCTAAGTGAGGCTTTCAATGCCTGATGCAAAGGGGGAGCTTGGTAGATATCCCTATGTATCTATAGCGTTGAAGTTCAAGTCAAGTGTAGCCAAATAGTAGTTTTCTGTGTAGAAGTTCTAAACTTCTGAATCTAAGGTTATTTTTGCCACATATATGTAAAAAGGGCGCTAGGGATAATAAAATAATAATAATGGCAGGAAATAATTTAGATCATTCTCTGTAAGGGGTAGAAAAGCAATGGATTTTAAAAAACAGCATAGGAACCATAATCAACTCCAACCTTCAAATGGAAAAACTCATTTGTACCAGAAACCAGAGACCATCTGATCATTTTCAGTGCCCGTTTTCTTAGTAAAACAATATGCTAATCTGCCATACATAGCCCCCTTAGTTTTGTCCTTGCAGCAGGGTTGCATAGTCCTTCGGTAATATAAACCTATAGTTATAGCTCTACCAAAAAACAGCAATATCTGTAAGGTTTCTCTACTCTCTCCTATGCCTATCACACTTCACTGAACATTTTTGAGGTAAACACAGTACCTACTACTTGCATATTAACCCTAGTAATATGCAATATATTCTTTATATGTTTCCTACTACACATTACCATAAAATTTCAATTCTTATGAATGAGACTGGTTAATATCAAGGTTCTTATTTCTGCAAGAACACTTTCTACTTCTTTGTAACAACCATCCACCCTTTTCACCAAGATTTATTTATTTATTTATTTATTTATAAAGTGCCAACATATTACGCAGCGCTGATGTAGGGATGTGCTTGAAACGAGGATATAATGTAGTCTCAAGTCATTTGAATACAACAATAATCTGCTTCTCATGTATTGAAGATATTTAGAATTGAACTTATGGTATGTTCAGCATTCTGACGCATTGCACTTATAACTTTTGACTTTTACTTCTGACAAAATACCCCATGCTGGCAATTGTATTTCCTATTGGTAATGTTGTTTACCATTACTGTATATCATTTGTGAAAGGTTTAATTAAAAAAAAAATTTAAATAAATAAATAAAAAACAGCATAGACTTGGCCCTCCAAATAACTTTAGCCCTTTGCCCTCCATGCATTTACCATTAAATTCACTTCTGAGGTGAGCTACCACTGCACTCAACTTCCATTTCAACTGCCTCGTTTACACACAAAAAGCACTGATCTATGAACACTTCAATGAATAGAAAGTGAATACAAGCAAATTATAAGTAGGCTGGGTACTGTATATAGTTGTCTCATCATGACGTGCCAGTTCAGGTACACTTTAATGCTTCAGAACCTCAAATATGTGCCAAAATAAAGTTTGATGCACGATGTCTGCTTGAGTACTGAATGCCATGGGTTAGTATGGGGATAATTTTAAAGGAGGGCAGCACAATGGCATAGTGGTTAGCGCTCTTGTCTTGCAGCTCTGGGTCCCCAGGTTTGAATCCCAGCCAGGTCAACATCTGCAGGTGTTTGTATGTTCTCCCCGTGTCTGTGTGGGTTTCCTCCGGGCACTCTGGTTTCCTCCCACATCCCCAAAACATACAGATAAGTTCATTGGCTTTCCCCCTAAATTGGCCTTAGACTATGATCCATGCACTACACGAGACATACATAGACGTATGGTAGGGACTAGATTGTGAGCTCCTCTAAGGAACAGTTAGTGACAAGACAATATACTCTGTACAGCGCTGCGTAATATGTTGGTGCTATATAAAGGCTTAAATAAATAAGGAGGAAACCTTGTCACTGGTTAACTGGCAAAAATATGTAGTACCCTCTATGTTCAATAGTAGCGTTTTTTTTGTTATCACTGTCTGTATTTTGTTGAGTGCAAGGTGTTAACTTGGCCACACCCTCTTGCACCTACTCCTGTCTGCTGAGGTCTCTGCAAGGAAGAGCTCAACTCTTATTGTTTGCAAAATTAAATATACTGTATATCCCTTTTGTTATGGATCCTTTTGCATATAGTTACACTCTTGTTTTTAATTTGCCTTTTATTTCTGCACCCAACAACCACCAGCATTTTATCTAAAGACAGTAATTTAAGATGTAAACTTTAAGATGCTCCTGCAAATTTGTGGTTGCACAAGAAATAAGGAAAGAATACATTTACTTAGTTTTTTTTTTTTCATGTTCCCTCTTAATCCTGTTAGATCATTAAAGCAAGCAGGGTCACAGGGCTGGTGTAAAGCAGGGTCCCTGTCTATTATCCTTGGCGTTGGCTGATTCCAATTTTGCATCATTTGTTACTCACTGCTGAAGCGCTATGCTTTCATTCAGCTTAGATGGTATTGTTATCCACCACAAGCCTCGTACATTTCACACAAAGCATAACAAGGTCAGATCATTGCCTTTCATCTCTGTGCACCTTCAGCAGACAGAATACTTAGACAGTAATAATCCTGTGACACCCACAACTAATTTATAAAACAACAAGACAGGTAGCAGTCTGAACTGCACTGCAGACTGCACAGATGCAGTAAATAAGGCTCTTAATGGTAGCCTCTCAGGCAGGAGGGCAGCATATCACAGCATGGCATTTTTATAATCTTCCTGGCATGCCTACAGCCAGGAGCGTGTAGCTGAGAATACAGCTAGTTCTTCTGTCAGGCTCAGAATGTATGTAATTGTTAGACTGTGACATTGCCTTTGAGCTAGTTTAACTGTTTTATGTCCCTTCTGATCTGTAACTTTGTACATCAGCAAGGATCCCTCACAAATGCTGCTTGACACATAAGAACCACGTTTGAAGATCCTTCAGTTCTGTAGGTCTTTGATTGCCACATAGCTGTCACTGCAGAGCAGAAGTAGTTGAAGCAGCTGAAAAGTTCCCAGTTAGTATACAAAGGTACACTGGATATTAACACCTAGACCGTAACTTTACAATAAAAAAATGAATATGGCGTGAGACACACAGCAAGAAACAATTATGTTTAACATGAATGCTATGTTTGTATTTTTATGTTGTATTTTTTTTCATTCAAACGCGTTTTTACCTTTGTAGCTAACGTATTGCTGATGAAAATTTTAAGAGCTCATTCACAAAAGACTATTTGAAAATGTATGGATTAAAACAGATCAGTACAAGTATAATTCTGATGCATTTGTATGAAGTGTGAAATATAGATGTGATGCTTTAGATCTCTACTAATTATGTTAATTATTGTATATGTATATTCAGTAGAAGAGTTCATTGCATTCATTTCAAAATAATCATTTAAAGAAGGTCACTTAAAGTATTACAGTTTGCAGCCCATCTTGCATTAAAGTCTGGTACATACTTTCAATTTTGAGTGGACCAGTGGCTAATGATTGGCCAACTTTATCACCGCCATGTAATATCAGGGTCAACAGATTGTGACTACAATGAACTGATTGTGCAGGTAAACTCTCGTACTACATGGGTGGTATAATTGGTCAGTAATTGGTTCTTCAAAATTAAAGGTGTGTACCAGGCTCAAAGTTGCAACAATATTTAAAGAGAAACCATGACCAAGAACTGAACTTCATCCCAATCTGTAGCTGATGACCCCTTTTACATGAGAAATCTATTCCTTTTCACAAACGGATCATCATGGGCAGGCCCGGCCCTAGACCATTTGCCACCTGAGGCAAATTTTAAAGAAGCAGCCGCCGCCGCCGCCCCCCCCCCCCCCCCCCAGCCGTGGGTGTGCGGGGTCCGCCCAAGCTGGAGGGGATAGCGGGCAGGAAGGGGGTATTGGGCCTAGCGGCGGGGAGGGGGGTCGGACCCCCCCCTCCCTCGCCTGGGTCCCCCGTCCTCCGCTCCCCTCCAGCTTGTTAGGTCGCTGGCTGGCTGCAGCTATAAGAGGCAACGGGCGGGGATCACTTACCTTCCTCGTTCCAGCCTGCGCTCCACTGACGTCACTTCCTGCTACGCCGCTAGGCCCAATACCCCCTTCCTGCCCGCTATCCCCTCCAGTTCGGGCGGCCCTCCCCACCCACGGACGGGCGGGTGCCGCCCCCTCAGAAGTGCCGCCTGAGGCAAACGTTTCACCCCGCCTCATGGGCGGGCCGGCCCTGATCATGGGGCTCTGTATGGCTGATATTGTGGTGAAACCCTTCCCACAGGAAACTGTGAGGACCATGGTCCTGGCAGTTTCCTATCTGTGAACCTTGTTGCATTGTGAGAAATAGCTGTTTACAGCTGCTTCCAACTGCCAAAAAAGTAAGCAGCAGCTACTTCCACTGGCATCACCTGCCAGCAGTAAAAATGTCACCATGGCCTCAATTAACTAAGCTTTATCAAACACTTTATCAAACGTTTAAAAAATTTACCTCATGGGTCAAATATAATTTTGAATTCACTAAGGTGTTATAGATTTATTGAGAGTTTTATCAAAAAAAAATTGATAAATATATAACACCTCAGGGAATTTAAAATTAGATTTTACCCATGAGGTAAATTATCAAACGTTTGATAAAGTGTTTGATAAAGCTTAGTGAATTGAGGCCCATGTGATAAATGTCAGAATGTAAATCAGAGATAGGAAACAATTTACAATGGTGACAAATGTCACCATGGCCTCAATTAACTAAGCTTTATCAAACACTTTATCAAACGTTTGATAAATTTACCTCATGGGTCAAATATAATTTTGAATTCACTAAGGTGTTATAGATTTATTGAGAGTTTTATCAAAAAAAAATTGATAAATATATAACACCTCAGGGAATTTAAAATTAGATTTTACCCATGAGGTAAATTATCAAACGTTTGATAAAGTGTTTGATAAAGCTTAGTGAATTGAGGCCCATGTGATAAATGTCAGAATGTAAATCAGAGATAGGAAACAATTTACAATAGGCAAACACACACCAAATCATTTATACATAATTATTGTAAAATTGAAGCACTTTTTTATTACATTATTTTCACTGGAGTGCCTCTCTTTAAACTATGCCACTATTTTGTACATATTGCCAACCAATGTGTTATGGAGCAATGGCTTTTTCTGTGAATATACAGTACAGTACTAATTGAACTGGAACAAATAGCTGATCAAATTAAATTTGTCAGTGATGGCTCAGTAAAAACAACTAAAAAACAATATGACATGTTTATTAAAGATTATAGTTAATTACAGGGTGTGAGATTCAAGTACCTGGTAATATACATAACAAACATACTTCCCCCTTTCCCTATTCCCAGTTTATCTAAAAGGTCAGTCAGGTACTGTATATTGGACATTTTCAGTCCAAGCTATGATGTGGGGACAGTCTGGCTTTGATCTGTGGTATGAAAACAGTTATGTAAGGCTTGACTAGTGATAAGCGAAAATGCAAATATTCTTTTTGCCGAATTTTCGCAAAAAAATAATTACTATTTTCGTTTCGAAAGGCAAAAATGCGCCGAATATTTTCGCATTAATTTTCGCCTAAAGTCCGTTTTTTTTTTCGCGTTTAATATCTAAGCTCCCTTACAAGCTAGAATCTCCAAATTTGCAAGGTATATTAAGGAGATATGTGGGTACAAGAGGACAAATTTTTTTTTGCAAAAAGACCTTATAGTTTTTGAGAAAATCGATTTTAAAGTTTCAAAGGAAAAAAGTATACATTTAAATGACAGTTACTGTAGCAAACCTAGCGGTAGTGTAAATTTACTAATATCAAATGAAAGGGCCATGTCCAAAGGGCCAAGTGCGAAGGGCCAAGTGTCAAATGCAAAGTGCCAAGTGCAAAGTGCTAAGTGCAAAGTGTTAAACGCAAAGTGCCAAGTGCAAAGTGTCAAATGCAAAGTGCCAAGTGCAAAGTTTTAAATGCAAAGTGCAAAGTGTTAAATGCAAAGTGCACTTTGCACTTGGCAGTTTGCATGGCACTTTGCACTTGGCACTTTGCACTTTGCATGGCCCTTTGCACTTTGCATGGCCCTTTGCACTTATCACTTTGCATTTTGCACTTGGCCCTTGGCCCTTTGTGCTTGCACTTGGCCCTTTGCGCTTGGCACTTGGCACTTGGCCCTTTGCACTGGCGCTTGGCACTTGGCCCTTTGCGCTTGCACTTGGCAATTGGCCCTTTGCGCTTGCACTTGGCACTTGGACCTTGGCCCTTTGCGCTTGCACTTTGCCCTTTGCGCTGGCACTTGGCCCTTTGCGCTGGCACTTGGCCCTTGGCCCTTTGCACTTGGTAGTTTGCACTTGGCCCATGGCCCTTTGCACTTGGCCCTTTCTTTTGACATTACTAAATTTACACTACCGATAGATTTGCTACAGTAACTGTCATTTACTACATTTAAATGTAAACTTTTTCCTTTGAAACTTTAAAATCGATTTTCTCAAAAACTATAAGGTCTTTTTGCAAAATGGCCCTTTGCACTTTGCATGGCCCTTTGCACTTAGCCCTTTGCGCTTGCACTTGGCACTTGGCCCTTTGCGCTTGCACTTGGCACTTGGCCCTTTGCGCTTGCACTTGGCATTTTGCACTTGGCATTTTGCACTTTGCATGGCCCTTTGCACTTGGCCCTTGGCGCTTGGCCCTTTGCGCTTGCACTTGGCCCTTTGCGCTGGCACTTGGCACTTGAAACTTTTTTCCTTTGAAACTTTAAAATCGATTTTCTCAAAAACTATAAGGTCTTTTTGCAAAATGGCCCTTTGCACTTTGCATGGCCCTTTGCACTTAGCCCTTTGCACTTGGCCCTTGGCACTTGCACTCGGCCCTTTGCGCTTGTACTTGGCACTTGGCCTTTTGCGCTTGCACTTGCCATTTTGCACTTGGCACTTTGCACTTTGCATGGCCCTTTGGCACTTGCACTGGCCCTTTGCGCTGGCACTTGGCCCTTTGCACTTGGCCCTTTGCACTTGCACTTGGCCCTTTGCGCTTGCATTTTGCCCTTTGCGCTTGCACTTAGCCCTTTGAGCTTGCACTTGGCCCTTTGCGCTGGCACTTGACTCTTGGCCCTTTGCGCTGGCAGCTGGCACTTGGCCCTTTGCGCTGGCACTTGGCCCTTTGCACTTGGCAGTATACACTTACATAGTTACATAGTTACATAGTTATTTTGGTTGAAAATAGACATACGTCCATCGAGTATGGACTCAATGTGCAAAGGGCCAAGTGCAAGGCCCATGGCACTTGCACTTGGCCCTTTGCACTTGGCCCTTTCTTTTGATATTACTAAATTTACACTACCGCTAGGTTTGCTACAGTAACTGTCATTTACTACATTTAAATGTAAACTTTTTTCCTTTAAAACTTTAAAATCGATTTTCTCAAAAACATTAAGGTCTTTTTGCAAATTTTTTTTCCTCTTGTTCCCACATATCTCCTTAATATACCCTGAAAATTGGGTGATTCTAGCTTGTAAGGGGGCTTAGATATTTAACGCAAAAAACGGACTTTAGGCGAAAATTAATGCGAAAATATTCAGGCGAAATTTCGCCTTTTGAAACGAAAATAGTACTTATTTCCGCGAAAATTTGAAATGGGATTTTTTATGCGAAAATGACTTTGGCGAAAATTCGCAAGCAACACTGGGCTTGACAGGTTATGTCTCCAGTTAGTCTCTATGCCCCATGCCCCAATCTATTACCGTGGCTCTGAGCCATGTCTTCACCTGTAGACAAGCCCCCGCGTGAACTGGACACATTGTTTGTCTCCTGACTACGGTTACCCCCAGGTCTTAACGTGCAAGGCATACAGACTGATGTAGAGAGGAATAACCTGTTAGAACCCTAATGAGGCTAGTACACAGTTCAATAGTTCATCAGTATCACACAGGGTTATTATCTTGGTTCAGATGGATGAGGCTATCAGTGTTGTTTTTCAGTAATAGCAGAGATGACAAGTGCAGGTTTCCAGGTATCAGGAGAGGGATCAAGCAAGACCACATGCAAGATTCAGGATTCTGGCAATGGGTAATCCAGGTATGATACAGTTCGTGGAAGTCTGCATGCAAAGTTATTCAACAGGCAATGGATGTTTCAGGCAATATGTGATATTGTTCATATGAGTCTGCATGCAAAGTTGTTCAATAACTGACAGGAATTAGTTTGAGTATACTTATTGTCCAGTTCAGGTAGCATGCAAGAAGTATCCAGTAAAAAGGCAATGGTCGGTCCAGGCGGCAGACAAGTGTATCCAGGAAACAGGCAAATATCAGTCCAGGCAGCAGACAAGAGTTTCCAGTAACAGGCAAGGGTCGATCCAGGCAGTAGACAAAGAGTTTCCAGTAACAGGCAAGGGTCGGTCAAGGCAGCAGGCAAGGGTTTCCAGGAATCAAGCAGAGGTTAATCACAACAGACAAGGACAGTCAAATACAAGCCAAGGTCAGTATCCAGCAATCTTACAAGTGAGTGCACACCCAGCAACTAGCCAAAGCTATGCTTATCATGGGCAATGACTGGGAGCACTCTGCAGGTTTAAATACAACTCTTCATCCAATCAGTGGCCGGCCACACTCTGCACATCCAATCACACATCACGAATCCCTACCTAGGTGTCAGCTGGAACGTCAGCTGACACCGTGCTGTCAGCTGACTATTGTTTACATCTGCGGAAGGCGTACAGGGAACGCGCCCTCCGCCTATCAGAATGTGCGGCCAACACAGCAGCAGTGTCATCAGCGGGGAACAAACGCCGAGAGCCGGAAATAACGGATTCCACTTGGTTCTCGGACAGATTCCTTATAAGTTATTATACAGCTGTGTGAATTAAGCAGCTGGGATCCCTAGACACCAAAATGAAAAAGAACCTGAGGTGAAAGACATATGGTACTACCATATTTATTTCATTGTCACAATACCAGTTGCCTGGCAGTCCTGCTGATTTTTGTTGTCTGTAGTGACTGAATCACACCTGAAACAAGCATGCAGCTAATCTTGTAAGATTTTTGCCAGAAACATCTGATCTACATGCTTGTTCAGGGTCTATGGCTGAAAGTATTAGTGGCAATGGATCAGCAGGATGCCAGGCAATGTGAATTGTTAAAAAAAAATAATATGTCAGCCTCCATTTGTCTGTCACCTAGGTCACCTAGGTCTCCCCTTAAGCCACATACCCCCACATATCAGAATTATGTAGCCATTGTGCTCCCTGACATATAAGTTAAGTAGCCATTGTCCTCCGATTCAAAAATAAAGTAGCCACTTGCCACCAAGACACAATAATTAATTAGCTATTATCTATAGATAACAGAATTAGATGACCATGTGCATCCAGATAAAATATTTAAGTTGCCAAGTGCCCCCTACAAAAAGGAGGTCGTTTCATGTCTCCAGATACAACTAAGTAGTAATGTGCTCCAGACACAAGGATTAAGTAGCCACGTGCCTCCAGATGCAAAAATTAAGTAGCCAAGTGGCCCAGATATCAGTATTTGGAAGCCAGATATGCCCCCAAATAGCAATATTAGGTAGTCCTGTGAGCCTCCCAGATAGTAGTATTCGGTAGCCAGATGTGACCTTCTGAGTATTATGTAGCCAAATATCCCTTTCATAAAATATTAGGGAGCCAGAAGTGCTCTCCACAGAGTATTAGCTAACCAGACAAGACCCCCATAGAGTATTTGGTGGCTAGATCAGGCCCATTTCTCCCCCTTCCTCCCTCATAAGTATTCGGCAGCCAGAATTGTCCCATATAGTATTAGGTAGCCAGATATGCCTCCTGTATAGTATTAGGTAGCCAAAACTGTCCCTTATATAGTATTAGGTAGCTAGAGGTGACACTCATAGAACATTAGGTTGGTCATAGGTGCTCTCCATTTATTATTAGGTAGCCATATGTTCCTCCCCTCCCTATGCAGAGTAGCTGCAGGAGAGCATGCTAAAATAAGTAATTCAACCCTCCTGCCACTGCAATACTTCCTCCATTTGCTCTGTGTTTCCCCTTTGTCTCCTGCTCCACTGCATCTATGTTTTCCAGCCAACACTGACATTACTTGCCAGCAGGCGACTTGATCCAAGACTTTGCTGTCATGGAGAAGGGTACACTGGAGGATGGAGGAATGAACTACCGGAGCCGTGAAAAGTTAGTTAAGTAAGGTGCCTTTGATCTTTGGAACCTGAGGCTTACTGCTTACTATGCAAACACAAAAAGCAAAGGTGCTACTTACTACTCAAGGGGCAAGCTGCAGATTTCCTTGAGGCACACAATGGACGCCCTTATCACAAGGCCCAAGACAATTGCCTTGCTTGTCTTATCGGTAATCTCACCCTGATTAGTATCATAGCAGTGTAGGTTTGGGGGATACCTGGGGAGGTAATAGCATTACAATTTCAAAAGTAGCTAAAGTAAATGGACCTTCCTCCTGGGGTAGGGCAGCCGATAACCAAAAGAGGTTTTTTTTTTGGGGGGGGGGGGGGCACAAAACAATGCATTCTGTGGGACTAACCCATTTCATCAAGTAATAAGGCCAAGTTACTGTATCTAAAGTTTATGAGTGCCATCTTCCTTAACAGGCATCAATACAGGTGAATTTCACTGGTTCCCCACCCTCTGCCTGGTTTTGCAGTACCATCATTCTCAATGGTGGCCTTGGAAGCAACGGTGCCATTTTATCTGTATTGACACACATTTTACACACCATCTGAATGAGCCCGATTTATTGAGCTGGAGATCACTGAACCACATATGTAATTCAATAAACCCAGTACAGCGATAAAAGTTTTCCTGGCAGAATACAACTTCTGAGAGCAGGGGGAGATAAAATACATGAGCTACTGACCTTTTTCTAACTCTGGGACTGCCACTGATTAGAGACAGTAAAACATTCAACCTACTTTGTAAATGTTTAAATATAAAAAATAAAACCATGAGATATCTAAAAAAAACTCATTTTTTAGGAGTAGGAGGATAAATGTAATTGTTTATCTCATCAGTTTCTTTTCACCTTTTGTTCACTTTAAAACAACCTATGGGGTTTCAGTATCAAATTGCAGTATTGCAAATTCACAATATCACATTACAAAATGCCTACAGAAAATTAAGCAACTACCAAACATTATATACAATACATAACTACTGTAGCTATCTACTGTAGATGCGAAATACAAGAAAAAAAATTATGAGTGTAAAGCTGAATATGAAAACACAGCACAAAGCCTCTCTGATTCATTTTATGATGCTCACACATTAATAGCGCAAGTTACAGCCTCCATGCCGTACTATCCAACATGACTCATACTAAATTGACATGGATTATCAGTCATTAAACTGGAACAAAATTAGCAGCAAGCAATAATATTTTACACTTACCTTACCTTCGGCAGTTCAAGCTTCATTACTATTCTGTAGCAATGAACTCAGAAGCAGTCAGTTTATCATAAAGAGCATTTAAATACCTATTGTATTTGTGTAGGATATAATTTCTGATGGTAATAAAACTCTAATAAAAGTTACACCATCGGGAGTAAAGTATTAATAAATTGATTCCTGACATTTAAAATAGCTGACTAGCACCGATATGGAAGGAAAAGTTACGCTAAACCCTATAAATAGGAACTTTTATTGAGGTAGTTTGATTATCAATTAATAGAAAAAAAAGACATTATACAATAAAACATGAGCGAGGCTATGTATAAACAGATGCCACATAAACTAGATATCCTCAGTAATGTTTTTGTATAGCAGCAAATCACTATGCAGAAGGGATAGCACAGTGTGGCTGAAATATGCAAGAGAAATAGCACAGAGAAAAACAACACTCACATACACATGATTTAAAATTGCATCTAGGATGCCAGGGGAAATGCTGTTCCAACAGTAAGACTCCATCTGAGCAGCTTAGCAGTCTTACTGTACTACCCTGGGGTTTAGTAGCTGTTCACCCGCCCCTGGTGTGGGAGGAATCCAATGCATTCAGGGCTGATTTTATACTTATTGCAGTCCAAGTCAACATTTGTGCAGCCTCCAATGTGCAACCCCCCCATTGATCCATAGCACCTGCGCAGCAGCAGCTAGTCACTTTCATGTGCAGCAGGCCCCCTACTAGTGATGAGCAGGAATTTCGCATTTTTGTAATCTGTTGTAATTTGCAATTATGATGAAAAATCATAATGCAAAATTTCGGGAAAAATCATAATTCATTTC
The DNA here is from genome assembly GCF_040937935.1 of Hyperolius riggenbachi. Classification (NCBI taxonomy): domain Eukaryota; kingdom Metazoa; phylum Chordata; class Amphibia; order Anura; family Hyperoliidae; genus Hyperolius; species Hyperolius riggenbachi. Next base: position 205,643,417 of record NC_090648.1, read on the forward strand.
ATATGTAAACATAATCAGGAATGTAACTTCCCAATTTCGCCAAATTTCGTGGCAAATTTAGCAGTTGTTAGCAAAGCCCCTATATATGCTATCATCACCATAATTGCTACAAATGTTAAGTGGGAATAAGACATGAAAGTTTTCAAATAGATCTTGTAGTTTTGAGATAATTGATTTTTAAAATGCAAAGGCAAAATGGTTGTTTGAAAAACTTTTTTCCTTTTCACTTCTAAAATCGATTTTCTTAAAAGGTCTTTTTGAAAAATAATTTTTCAACTTGTTCCTACCATTACCCTTAACAAACGCAGAAATTTTAGTGATGATAGCATGTATAGGGTTTTTGCTATTAACCACAAAGGTCAGCACAAAATTATGTGAAATTTCATGTAATTACGTGAAATTATGAATGGATTACTCAAAATTATGCAACATCATTTGAATGTCCACACCGTAATTACGTATGGCCATAATTATCAGATTACAAACATTACTACGCTCTTGTACAACCCCCTATTCCATGTAAGATCTTGAATTGAAGCAACCCTTCCTTGGTGTACAACCATCACTCTCTTCAATGTGTGATCTGACCCCGTTTCCGACTTGGGCAGCAGCTATGCTACCCTGGCAATGTTTCTTTGTTTACATACAGTACATGTGGGTTATGATGTAATGCACAAAGATTGGTGGAATAATGTGGATTTGGGTACAGTATGATTCACTGGGTGTGACTTAAGGTGCAAGCACCGATGTTCGTACCTTGTAATCTATGCAACAATATACACATTGCTGTGCTTTATGAGTAGGTTGTGTCTTTTAGTACCATGAATTGAACACATTTCTATTTCAGTAGCACTGCATAAAAATGTAAACCTAACTTTAAACTTATTCCTGGTTTTCCTAGCCCTTACTTTTGAAATCTCCCTGAGCCCATCTACTCCAAATAATAACCCAAACTTTCCAACTAATGTGTCAATACTTTCATGCAGAATGCTAACTTAAAATGTAATTTTGCCTTCAAAAACTAATGACATCCAATGTTCACCTTTGAAAAATACTGCTCCCATGATTAAACAGTTATGTATAGAGGTACTCTTTATAGAGAAATTCCACCCTTTTTATAAAATTGCCATAAACATGGATTGGTGCTAGACCAATCCAATCAATTATTAAAAATTTAGTTTAGCTTCACATAAGTGATATTGTAGACTTATCAACAAGCACCTCTCCAATCAAATCTTTGTGAAAAAGTGATTATGTATTACATTGTGGAACCTTCGCTAGGCTAGATTACTGTAGGTGACACTATTAGATTGTATTGTATTGGAGCAGGGAACAAAAATCAATTGTTTGTACATTGCATTTGCAGCTAAACGAGTTCCATTATTAGCTGGAAACTTCGCACTAGATTTTAGAACATGACCATAGACTTCCCACTCAGACAGAAGAAGATCAGGAAGGCTAATATTAATTATTGAGACCTTGCTCACAGTTAGTGCTCCAACCCACCCCAAAGGTGTTCATGGAGGTACAGTTGTGGATTCTAAACAAACATGCCTGGACAGTTTTTTCACACCACACTCAGTGAACCATTCCTTCTTGGGCTTTGTTCTAAGTACAGAGGCACTGTCATGCTGCATCAGAAATCTCCCTTCTCTGGCCGTTGCCACAAATTTTGAAACTTACAAATCTCCAGAATATCATTTCTCGCTGTTGTATGCAGTAGTCACTCTTCTGCACTTTATCCTATCAGCATTTGTACAAATCTTTACATGGGTAGTCTAATGTACATTGGTAGGAAACTGCTGTCATCTGCTCTTAAATGCAAAGCTGTTACATAACCGTATGTTTTCATAATTTCTAGCCAGACTTATAATCCTACCTTTTTTACTAGGATTTGTAATAGGAAGACTTAATTATGTACACACTTTAGATTTTCCTTGGCCAAAGTGATGGGTGTTGTTCATTTTATTTGGAAAGTTTGTAGTGCCCCTTGTTGTTTCTGGTCATCGGGGACATGATAAATGAACCTCTATTGAAGTTTTTGCACCATGGTGCTCCTTGCACTTCTTTCCCTTTCTCATCGAGCAGTACTTAGCTGGTAGCCAAACAGTGTGTCTTTATAGCATTCTTAAAAAGCTCAGATTAAGGACCAGAGTGTGTCTGAAACATGTTCTTTGGATGGGGCTGTCCATTTTTCTACAGCAATAAGGTGCATTCATTTTTTCTTATTCCAAATTCTTTAAAAAAAACTGCTACCCAAAAGGATCTGTAAATATTTTTTTTTTCTGGTGACAAATCTTTCTAGTGTGTACGTAGTAGCTTTGGTGAGAATGTTAAGTGTATTATTATTATAGATTATTGGCCACTATGGTACCATAAATAGTACAGCGCATCAATGAAAAAGACAGCACCAGCTGCGAATGATGAATATAGTGAGAATGTCATGCTTCTTTTTCTACTAATTGTGTGCCTATACGTGATGCGCAAACTACGCATCAGGTAATTAATGTGGGGAGAACATTTATTTAGGAGAATGCTAATCATTATGACACTAGCACAAATATCACCACCCAAATAGGACAGTAAACAACGGGAAATAACTTTGTCTTTGATAGATTTGTTAACATGAAATGAATAATGACACCAGTATCTGTGAATGTGCTCATTAATCCCCCATTTCTAATCATGGTGATGATAACTGTTGCCTGCTGTAAGTGCATGATGTTCTATCTGAAAAATAAATACAAGAACATTTTTAGCAGTTCTCTATACCTTTAAAATAAATCAGTGGATATATTCAAATTAAACTGAATGGTGAGAACATACAATATAATGTCAACAACCCTGTTCCTGCTTAAAATCTTTCTTTATATGGGACTTGATAAACATAGCACCTGATTTAGTAAATCTGCAATCATGAAAAAAATCTCGATTGTAGATTTATTAAGTAAAACAGGCATCATGCATTTTTATAATTATTTAGTATTTATATAGCGCTGACATGTTCTGCAGGGTTGTACAGAGTATACATATTGTCTTGCCACTTAACTGTCCCTCAGAGGGGCACACAATCTAGTCCATACCATAGTCATATTGTTATGCATGTATCATGTAGTGTATGTTATAGTATCAGGCCAATTTAGGGGGAAGCCAATTAACTTTTCTGTACGTTTTTGGGATGTGGGAGGAAACCAGAGTGCCTGATTTTTATTGTTTTTTTTCACAAAGTGTCATTTTCCACTAACTTGTGACAAAAAATAAAATCTTCTATGAACTCATCATACACCTAACGGAATACCTTGGGGTGTCTTCTTTCTAAAATGGGTCACTTGTGGGGTTCCTATACTGCCCTGGCACTTTAGGGGCCCAAAACTGTGAGGAGTAGTCTAGAAACCAAATGCCTCAAAATGACTGTTCAGGGGTAAAAGCATCTGCAAATTTTGATGACAGGTGATCTATGAGGGGCTGAATTTTTTGTAACCGGTCATAAGCAGAGTGGCCTGTTAGATGACAGGTTGTATTGGCACTGAAGTGCAGGAAGCGCAGGATGTTCTCAAATCGTGACCTGGACATGGCAGCAGAGAACATGGGCATGTGATGTATTGGGTGCGTAGACCAATAAGACCGCAATACATTCTTTTTGACTAGACCCATGTTAAGGAGAAGGCCCCAAAAAATGTTACGTTCGGAAACTTGGAGTGGTTTCCACCGAAAAGGCTGGGCATGGTAGCTTCTTGGATTGGCGGTTGCATATTGTGTGGCATAACGGTTGGTCTCAGCCACAATTAAGTTTTAGTCTAGAGACCAGCAGTGATCAGAAAAAAAAAATTCTGTTACTGCGGTGTGGCGGCTGAGGGTTTGCCCGGGTGATCAGAAGCCCGCAGGGGACAGATTAGGGCCTGATCTGATGGATAGGAGTGCTAGAGGGTGACAGGTGGTGACAGGAGGTGATTCATGAGTGTCTCAGGGGGTGATTAGGGGGGAGAATAGATGCAAGCAATGCACTGGGAAGGTGATCAGGGGGGGGGGGATCTGCGGGCGATCTGAGGGTGTGGGCGAGTAATTGGGTGCCCGCAAGAGGCAGATTAGGGTCTGATCTGATGGGTAGCAGTGACAAGTGGTGACAAGGGGTGACGGGGTGATTGACAGGTGATCAGGGTGTGATTAGAGGGGAGAATAGATGCAAGCAATGCACTGGCGAGGTGATGGGGGGGAGGGGTCTGAGGTTGATCTAAGGGTGTGGGCGGGTGATTGGGTGCCCGCAAGGTGCAGATGAGGGTCTGATCTGAGGGGTATGATGGGTAGCAGTGACAGAGGGTGACGGGGGGTGATTGATGGGTGATAAGTGGGTGATTAGAGGGGAGAATAGAAGTAAATATTGCACTGGGGAGGTGATAAGGGGGGGGGTCTGAGGGCAATATGATGGTGTGGTCGGGTGTTTGGGAACCCGCAAGGGGCAGATTAGGGTCTGATCTGATGGGTAGCAGTGACAGGTGGTGACAAGGGGTGATTGATAGGTGATCAGGGTGTGATTAGAGGGGAGAATAGATGCAAGCAATGCACTGGTGAGGTGATCAGGGGGGTCTGAGGGCAATCTGAGGGTGTGGGTGGGTAATTGGGTGCCCGCAAGAGGCAGACTAGGGTCTGATCTGATGGATAGCAGTGACAGGTGGTGACAGGGGGTGATTGATGGGTGATCAGTGGGTAATTAGAGGGGAGAACAGATGTAAACATTGCCCTTGGGAGGTGATCTGAGGGCGGGTCTGCAGGCAATCTGAGGGTGTGGGCGGGTGATCAGGTGCCCGCAAGGCGCAGGTTAGGGTTTGATCTGATGGGTGGCAGTGACAGGTGGTGACAGGGGGTGATTGATAGGTGATTGACATGTGATTGACTGGTGATCAGTGGGTGATTACAGGGGAGGATATCTGTATACAGCAGTTTATGACCTATTCTAAAAATAGCGTTGACAGATAGTGACAGGGGGTAATTGATGGGTGATTAGGGGGTGATTGGGTGCAAACTGTGGTCTGAGGGGGTGATAGGGGGGGTCTGAGGGGTGCTGTGGGCGATCAGGGGGGGCAAGATCAGTATGTTTGGGTGCTTACTAGGGGGGCTGCCTCCTGCCCTGGTTGTCCCTCGATCACTGGGACCACCAGGGCAGGAGGCAGCCTGTATAATACGCTTTGTATACATTACAAAGCATATTATACGCTTACTATGCAGCAGATCGGGGGTTAATAACCCGCCGGCGCTTCCGAACAGCTGGCAGGTTGATGTCGTGGGTGGGCGGAGCCCATCGCCAGCGGATGTGCGCGTATACTAGCGCGCAATCCCCGGCCAGCTAGTCCCGCAGGAGCCGCCGCCGATGGGGGTATTGCGGTCCTTGCGGGGTCCACTTTGCCGCTGCCCATAGGTAGTGGACGGTCGGCAAGTGGTTAACGTCACATCAAACCGCAACGTCCTAGTGTGAAAGAGGCCTGATGGGAACAAGTTTTTAAAAAGATCTTTTTTTGAGAACATTTATTTTAAAGTTATGAAGAGAATATTTTTTTTTAAATGTGGTTAAATGACATCTACCTATCGGTATTGCAAATTTACATATATCCCTAGAAAAAGCAGTGAATTTCTAGTCTTATTGCATTTCCAACAATTGTCTGAATATTCTGGATTGAATTTGTGTATCCGACGTACCGTAATATTAAAACAGTCATATTTTATGCACAAAAAAACTTGAAAAACAGAAACAAACCACGCTGCTCACTTCTTACCAAAAGGCAAAATATCCTGTACTTGAAACATTAACCAAAATGCCGTCTATTTTCAATAACTGGAAAAGAGACCGTAAAGCTGGATCTAGATACACACTAGTTATACTGTAGAGGATGCTATATTCCAGATATAATGTACCAAGCAGCACACCATAACTTTGTTGTATACCAGAGTAAATTACATTTAAACAAGTACTCTTTTGAGTGCTCTGAACTGTGCTTTGTTTAGTAAAATCTGATAGTATTCTTAAAAAGATATTGATTGATTTCTATATATGTAATTTATTTTAAGACAGGTCTCTATATTACATTAGCCTCAGTAATCTTCCTTACAGTGATGACAGCTATTAAAGGGCACCGTGGAGAACTGCGATGATCCTCGGGATTATTTCCTGCATTTGCCCTGGATGTGCTTTTTATTCCCTCTGATTCTCTGAAGCATGTGTCAGGTCCTGACCTCTTGATCTTCTTCTCCTTCAGAACATACAGCAATCTATATTCTCTTTACCCCAAGCTAAGTCTTCTGTAATACTATAGAGTCCGTAGTGTTTTGTTAACTGCCTGAGAGATGAAATGTTTCTACAGAGAAATATATATTAACAGTAACAAGCTTAACAGAAACATTATGTTGACTTAACTATACATAGATGGTTCAGAATGGAAAAGAAAATAGGAATCCAGCTACATCAGGAATGATGAATGCATTATTTATCTATGTATTCCATATTTCTTTATATTCTGATCCTTATATGGGGTAAAAAACAATTCTTATTTTAACATTGACAGTGGGCAAAAAGGTATTTTCTCAGCAGCTGCAAGATGGACAGAAATCTAGAAGCAGGCATGGACTTCATGGTGGATATCTGTCACTGTAACTAAATCTTAGAGCTTTAGCCCTTGGGTTTGCTGGTTAATAAGTACTATATTGTACCTCATAGTATGGCATTACAAAGTGTAGGAATCCTTCTTGGTACCAAAAAAATCGAGTTCCATCCCCTAGGAATATATGTTTTTTCAATTAGCGGGTGGTACCACATTTAGCCTTTGGCACTAACAAGCCTGGATGGTTTATCAGAAGACCACTGAAGGAGTCTTTGAAAACACACACATACTTTTGAGGGGGGAAGAGGAATAATAGAGTAGGAGAGGGTGGAGGGTTCAATAAGGCTGTGCCAAGGTTTGAGTTAGGTTGGCGGACACAGAGCCAATAATTGATTAATTGGGGGGGAGGGGGGAGGGAGGTTGCAGTGTGAGGACTAATGAGGCAGCAGTGCCTGTCATGAGCAACAGCACAACTTACAGGGAAAGTGTACATTTTCAATTTTATTATCAACTGTTTTGTGATGAGCAAAGTGATTCCACTGCATCCTGCAGCTTATTGGTGCAATCTGCCAGGGTTGTGTGCAAAGCATTAGACATCATTGCCTTGTTCATTTAACTAAAGTCAGGTGGTACATCGCTATTGGGCTGGCAGAAGGCCTCTGTCATTCACCAACTACCCAGCTACGCCCTTTCTGATAAACCCCTTGCAGCAGAGACGGCAAGAACCTCTAGTGGGCGTTTTATAAGCTCCAGCCACTGGCTCATTGGGCATCCAAAGGTCCATGGGGGCTTCACATCTGAACTTGTATTTATTCAAGTTAGAGCTTACATACTATTTGAGAGCCCAGGAAAAACCCTGGATCAGCTAACTTGAAGCAAGTGAGTATACATAATACTTTAAAAAAGTCCACAGATAGCAGGGCAAATCCAAAGCCACAGCAAGACTAGTCTCATTTTGAAGTCTCATTACACCAACAGTGGATGCCAACGTATCCTACTAACACAATTAGCACTTCCATAGTGGGGCCCATATCCCACACATGTGGATGCACCAAAGCTAGGAGCAGGGACCTTAAGCCTCACTGGATGTAATTAGCAGATAGGACCACTATGAAAATGGCAATGTATCACTGCATACACTGCTAGACATAAAGGAAAATTGGGGTCCACCCAATCAAACTAATAGCCTGCTAAAACGAATAACCTGATAATAATAACTAATACTAACCTAATAACTAATAACCTGTTAACCATCATATACTGATGCCTGTGCCTCAAACTATATCATTGAGGATGCAGTTTTTTGTGTGGGTCAGGCAGCACAATAATGTCCTGTGGTTGTTTTCCTTGTCTACAGACATGCCTACCCCTTCCTTTGTTAGCCTTGGAAAAATCCTCCCCCCTCCCCCAGCCCCTCTGTGTGATAGCAAATTTATGCAAGCCAAATTGAGTACTTATTTTTTTTCTTCCAAACCAAGCTTTATTAAAACAAATATAAATGACTGTGTTTTCCACCCCAAACATATAAAGAATTCCATAATTTACAGCCAGGCAATAAGATGCAATCGGATCTGTTCTGACAAGGATGACAAAGACAAACACCTGGGTTACCTGAAGAAGAATTTCATAAAACAGGGATACAATCCTCTAATGGCTGAGACCCAAATCAGGAAAGCTAACAACATCCCTAGGACTCAGCTCCTGGAGTACAAGCAGAGGCAGGAAGAGAGCCGTGTCCCACTGGTAGTAACCTACAACCCACGCTTGGAAATCTTAAGAAAGATTGCAAAAGAACTTCATCCTGTTCTACACAAGGATCAGAGACTGAAAAAGATATTCCCTGAACCTCCCCTCCTTGCGTTCCGACAGCCACCCAATCTTAAGCAGATGATAGTGAGGAGTGCCTTAAATAGGCAAGAACAGAATGGAACATTCCCCTGCCGAGGGAAAACATGTGGGACCTGTGAATACATCCATTCCACTGACAGGATACTAATACCGGGTACACAACAGGAATACAAAGTACAAGGCACCTTTTCCTGCGACTCATCTAATGTGGTATACCTGATCATGTGTGCAAAATGCCCCAAAGGAAATTATGTGGGAGAAACAAGTCAACCACTGCGGGATCGCATGACACACCACAGATCCACTATTAACAGCAGGAAAAAGGATATTACAAATTATACTGATCTCCCAATACCAACACACTTTTGTTTACCTGGACACAGTTTAAGCGATTTTCGCGTCACTGTATTAATGGGTGGCTTCAAATCGGGAAACATGAGACTAACACAAGAAACTAAGTTTATACATTGGTTCAAAACTGTACAAGATGGTTTAAACAAGGACTCCAACTTCTTGTGCTGGTACGATGGGTTTTAAATGCCACAGTTCTTTTAATTTTAATTTTTCTATCTTTTCATTCATTTTTGTGCCATATGCTGTGTAAGATGGAATTCACTGTCACTATTCATTTTATTTGCTTTCAGGTGCTGGCTTTAAATGCCACAATTCTCTTAAGCTTAGAATTAATGGTGCATGTAACCAGGCCAGTTACCATTTGAATTCGGAATTTACGATGTCTCTTCATCACCAGAGTCTGCTTTATGTCATGTTGAGGATTCTATTGATCTTATCAATTTAGATAGGATGCCTGGGAAAGTCTCCTCAGTAACAGTTAAGGCATCTAATTACATTTATGTTTGCTAAAGAATGTTTCTCCTCTGTATGTCAGTGTATATAAGCTGTGTTTTTCAGTTCTGGTCAGGAACCAGTCCGACGAAGGCTTTTTATAAGTCGAAAGCTCACTGTTTATCCATCTCTAAGTTAGCCAATAAATGGTATCATCCTGATTCAAAACTTCTTGCTACAAACATACTGTCAGACACATATATAAGCTTGGCTGGTTAGTACAAAAGTATATCAACATACTTTTATCAAACAAACATTGCTGTGTCATCAAATATATATATATATATATATATATATATATATATATATATATATATATATATATATATATATATATATATATATATATATATATATATATATATATATACAACATTAGGTCATAGTGAGTGGCCAGCTTTAGGGGCGTAACTACAGGGGAGAAGTCCCTGTGACTGCATAGGGGCCCGGAGCTGTAGGGGACCCCAACTTCCAATTCACTCCCTTTGATAAAGGGGTCAATCCTTCAGATCAGGTGTTTTTGTGGCTACTTATTATAGGTGTGAGGATTACAATGTCAACACTTTTTTTTGACCCTGGCAAGATGGCCCCCCAGGCTGTGAGGGTTAAGAGGGGTAGGCATTAGGCAAGGGAAAGGGTGTGAATATGAGGGGGGGGATTTCTAAGTTTTCCTGGGGGTCCCCAGGATTTGTAGTTATGCCACTGGCCAGCTTTACGCATGTTAAGCATGGTAAGAGCAAGAAAGCAGGGGATCACATAACTGTTGACATTCACAGCTGAAGAAAATTACAGATGTGTTTTAAAACAGGTCCCTGGCTTTATTTTATAATATTTGATGCATCAGTAAGATAGTTTAGTTTTTTAAATACTGCATTGGCACTTTAAACCGACAGGCGTAACATTACACAGAAAAACAAACTCATATGTAATAAGGTTTGGAAGATGTCTACTAGGTGATCAGGAGGAATAATGTCATTACTAAAATCATTGTGAAATTGTTTCCCCTTTAAGAAGCATTGGTTAAGTTATGTCTTGTCATTGCTTGATAAAACCATCATTTCCTTACTTGAGAAACATAAAACAAGATAGAATGATTCACCGCTCAACCATTGTATTCATGAGAATACTGAGCAAGATGAACTGCCATCCATACTCAATTAAACTGTTATGATAGGTCTGGCCAATAAAATCTCATGGAGGGAAACAGATTGGTAGGAATGAATTCAGGACATAAATAAAAATGTTGAACTACTCCAATAACTGATGCTATCCCTCACAGAGGCTGGCATATATCTCCACCTAATTAATCCTATGCCTTCAAAGTGACAAAAGCCATTGCTGTGTCTTTGACTATGGTCTCTTGAGGAATTGAGAGAAGTCTCATTCATTTAAGGGCTTTAGAAATGAGGGTTACTGGGCTAAAGCAAGAGTTTACTGAGTTTTCAAGGGCAGAATATTCTCTCAAATCAAACAACAGTCATTCCTTGTCAGTTGGATACAGTGTAAAAAAACAACTTGGCATCAGGAAACCCAGCCCCATAGGCTTGAATGACTAAGCATCGGGGGTTGTTGCTTACTGTATGTAGAATGTACAGTATGGGGTATCATGAATTAAATGTTAACCAATACTCTTTATTACTTAGCACCTTCCCCACTTTACATATACAATCCATATACACTCACAATCAACTACTTCAGTACACAATTTATCTAAAGACACACACACACACGCAGACAGACAGACAGACAGACAGACAGACAGAGAGATAGATAGAGTGGAACTTTGGATTTCTAGCATAATTCGTTACTGTCACAGGGAGCCCTAGTGGCTGACCGCACTTAGCCTTCTAAACGGTGCCAGCGCACAGATCGTGCGAACTCTGGTCGCAGTCAATGCGCAGGAACCGTTAAGAATTAGCCGCAGACAACTCAGAAGGAAGCCTGTGAGACACGGGTGATTACCACTTCACCCACTGGTTCAGAGTAAACTGCCACCACCGTGGTTATCATGGGACCGTGGGGCCCACTAACTGACTGACTAATCCTGCGGATAAAACGGTTAAACACACGATATTCTGTCTAGCCAACAACAAACAAACAGTAGCGTATCTTCAGAGACCCGGGATCATTTCTGTGTGTGCTGATAAGCAGGGTAGCGAAACAGTGAATGACTTGGAGGAAGTCTTTTATTCACAGCAATATAAATAATTAATATATACAGACAATTATTAAAATCAACAATTATTAAAACAGTAATAGCCAGTATGAAAAATAAAAGAAGGGAGAAAAATACTTAGTTCCTGGAAAGATGTCCTTATTGTGGGAAGAATCATAAAGTTCTTGGTTTCAAAGTCCAGAGTTCAGAGTTCAGACCAGGTGGATGCCAGCATATCCTCGAGCTGGCATCTGATGAGTGCAAGATGTTTCAGTGTGGAGGACACTGAGTTTGGGTCCTCAGCCATTCTTATGCCCCTGCTTCAGTAGGAGGGAGTGAGGGCGGGGAGCCATACACCCCCTTCAAAGATGAGATGAGCCCTCCCCTTGTACTGGGGCTAGAAATCATATCTACCCATATATGGGCTCTATCTCACAGAACCGTACAGGTCAGGGCAGATTTATTAACATTTTCAGGTCTGTCTCGATTTACCCAGCGCCCTGATACCAGACATGAGGGGTGGGACCCCTGTGGTATCATCAGGGCATTTTCAAACTGCCTAACTGGCAGTCCTTACCTCAGAATGTTCTGAAACTTCCTCAGAACCAGCACCGGGGCTCATGCTACACTTCCCCCACGTTTGGCGAAGCTGCCATCAAAGGAACCCCAGAAATATGACAGATCTGGGAAGTTATGGATTATGCCATGAGACTGAGGTTGTGTTCTAGCTGCTAACAGCTGACTTTCCTTTGATCTTTACTAGGGAGCAAAGTGTCAAGACCTCCCGTGGATTCGTAGCCTGCTTGGCTGCACCTAGGCATCCTTTGGTTAATTAACATCTCCATGAGATCAGCTGTCACCTGGTTCCCAGAATCAAAAGGGGAATTGTGCCTTCCACAGGGAATATGTCCAAGCTAATTAACACCTTCCCCCCAGGCTGTCACTTCAGCTAAGACAGATCCCCCAGCTGTTCCTAGGCAGAGAGATACTACACCTCAAATCTTGGTTCTATTGATCTGAAGCGCAATCGATGCAGGAATCGAGTGCGATCGTTCTTTTCTTCACGGGCGGTTCCAGGACGCGCCTGCGTCCCCGCAATCGTCCGTGACAGCCCTCCCCCTTGTCTGCGGCTCAGCCACTCATCCGCAAGATGTGTGGCGGCGCCGCTAACCTGGCTGACGGGCCTCGAGTTGCCGGTACGGCGGGAAAACCTATTGGAGCCTGTGGCTCGGTTCCCCTGGACCGGTCGCGGTCTGCTACCCTCAGGGTTGACCCAACATGGACCGTTCTGGACAGGGCGTTTGCGCCACTGCAGTCGGACGTGGTGTCTGCCGTGACTGCTGACAACGGGCAGTGGGTTGGTTAGGTCAACAGCCAGCCCACGCAGGGTTCCCCTGCTAAGTGGCTGTGGACCTAAGGGAACCCCGCGGGAATCCCTGGACCTTCCCCGCTCCTGACAGACGGCACATGCCCTGCAGTAGTTTGCTACATCCCTGTTCATCCGGGGCCAATAAAACTGGTTCCGAATACCGGCGAGTGTCTTGCGGACACCCGAGTGCCCTGTCAGAGGATTACCATGTGCGGATTTCAGCACATGTCCCCTGAACGCACTCGGGACCACAAGCCACTTGGTATTCGCGTGGGATCTACCTGTAGGGGGCTGTACAGACTCACTGTACAGTCTCCCACCTTCCCAGTACACCTTGAAAGCGGCCCCGTCTGCGAGGGGCTCAGCGGCTTGCTGCCTGAGCACCTCCAGGCTTGGGTCACTTTGTAGTGCGGCTGAGAATACGGCGCTGTCAGTTTCAGCCAACTGGCTCATGTCACACGAGGCCAGCGGCTGAAAGGTCTCATCCCTGCGGTCAGAGGAGGGGGAGGAGGCCGGAACCCCCTCCACCTGTTCTGAGCTCGGGTTCTGAGCAGTGCAGCTGCGCGGTACTGCTAGCACAGGTACACTGTCAGAATGGCACAGACGGACATTACTCAAATCATCATTGCATGCAGTAATGACATTGACAGGTATAGACATTTTTTCATTACAGACAGGTTGTACAGTAAACTCAGGTACAGTTACAGCATCATCACAACAGACAGTCTGTACATCAAACTCAGGTGCCTTTGAAGCAGGCACTATTGAACCTGGTACCCTTGAACTGGGCACATTCAACCCACCTCCCCCTGGTGCTCCCCCAAGTGTATAAAGTACCTGGTGGTGGGTGGAGAGTCCGTCTCCTTCCGTGAGCGACAAGGCGGTCGTGGCAGGTTCATAGTAGGACACAAGCTTGCCCAAATCAGTCCCTAGCAACACAGGGACTGGGAGATCCTTCATAACCCCAACAACCCGTTCTTGGACTCCTCCCACTCCCCAATCCAGCTTCACTTTTGCATGGGCTATGTGGAAAAGGGTGCCCTCTACTCCAGTAAGGGCAAGGGATCGGCTGGAGCTGATGCTCTCCTTTGGCACAAGATGTGAGTGAACTAACGTGATGTCAGCTCCGGTGTCTCGAAATCCGGTGACAACTTTGCCGTTCACTCTAACAAGTTGCTGCTGGTCGGTTCGGTCGCGGATTTCCTGTCCGCGTGCAAACAGGACAAAATCTGATGATCCAGGCTGTGGTTCGCTGGCGGGTTGCCTCTGCTGTGGGTGAGGTGCAGGTGATGCAGATGATCCAGGTGCTGGTGGTGTCTGTCTCCGCTCCGGGCAGTCGAACTTCATGTGTCCGGGCTGGCGGCAGTAGTGACAGGTGACCTCTCCAGGCGCTGCAGGCCTGGGTGCAGCAGCTGCGCTGGGTGGCCTCTGTGGCGGACGGCTCACAGGGGTAGGGGGGTCTGCCGAGGTATTGGGCTGACCTCCTCTCCAGCTGGATGGGACAGTTCTGCGGGTATCAGCCACCCGGGTAGTTGCAAAAGTCTCAGCAAGGTCTGCAGCGACAGTGGCTGAAGCCGGCCTGCGTTCTAACACAAACTGTCGTACATCAGCAGGGCAAATGTTCAGAAATTGTTCGAGGACTATCAAGTCCTCCAGGACGCCATAAGACCCTTTGGTGAGGCCTAGTGTCCACTGGCGGAGTGTGGTGAGCAAGCTGCTGGCCACATCTCGGTACGAATCAGAAGGCTTTTTCTGCCAGGCCCTGAACTTTTTCCGATAGGCTTCTGGCGTCAGCTGGTACTTAGTAATGATAGCGTCTTTTATAGCAGCATAATCATTATCCTTCTCCGCAGGCAATTCTGCGAAGGCATCAAGCGCTTTGTAGCGCAGCAACGGTGTCAGATGTCTGGCCCACTGGTCTTGGGACAGACGATACTGACGGCATGCTTTTTCAAAAGACCGCAAAAACAAGTCAATGTCAGTGTCTTTTTCAATATTAGCAAATTTAAATTTTGCACTTACGGGTGCTGCAGCTCCTTCAGCAGGGAGGCTGGGCGGTGAACTCCGGCTGGCCTGTTGAACTTTTGCCATGTTTAGCTCATGCTGTCGTTGGAGCTCCCGTTCCGTAGCAGCCGCTTGCCGCTCCCGTTCCTCCCGCATTTGGCGCTCTGTCCGCGCTTCTGCAGATTGCCGCTCCTCACGCATGTACTGCAGGTACTTGTCCAGGTCAGTGTCCATCAGCTTTTGTAACGCCTGCTGCATTAGCGGATCAGTACAAACGGACAGTCCAGTACTGGCCAGTTCCGGGCGAGTACTGTCAGAAACTCTGGGATTGGGGTCCACACTGACATTCTCCGGCGTAACTGTTGATGCAGGGCCCTCAGGATGCACAACCTCTGTACGGTCAGGAGTCTCAGTCTCTGGTTCCCCTCGATTGTCAGATGGGCTGGTATCCACTTCAGCGGACACTCCCGGCTCCCGCAGTTGCTGGGTATCCCATTGAAACAATTCCGTTACCAGGTCCTGTTGTTTCTTGCGGCCGACATCAATGCCTCTCTCTTGGCAAAGATTTTGCAGGTCCGCCAGGCCCATTTTCTTGTAGTTCCCGGACATTTCCATGCCAAATAAAATAAAACTTTTGGGGAGGGGTACTGGCTACACAGTCTCTCTGTATATATAAAAAATATATTGCCTTCCAGCTACACCAACGAATTAGTTCGTTTCTCGATAGTGCTAGCGCTATCGTAGATACTTTAAGCACAACACAGGTCCCAACCGCTGCCTAACACTGTCACAGGAAGCCCTAGTGGCTGACCGCACTTAGCCTTCTAAACGGTGCCAGCGCACAGATCGTGCGAACTCTGGTCGCAGTCAATGCGCAGGAACCGTTAAGAATTAGCCGCAGACAACTCAGAAGGAAGCCTGTGAGACACGGGTAATTACCACTTCACCCACTGGTTCAGAGTAAACTGCCACTACCGCGGTTATCATGGGACCGTGGGGCCCACTAACTGACTGACTAATCCTGCGGATAAAACGGTTAAACACACGATATTCTGTCTAGCCAACAACAAACAAACAGTAGCGTATCTTCAGAGACCCGGGATCATTTCTGTGTGTGCTGATAAGCAGGGTAGCGAAACAGTGAATGACTTGGAGGAAGTCTTTTATTCACAGCAATATAAATAATTAATATATACAGACAATTATTAAAATCAACAATTATTAAAACAGTAATAGCCAGTATGAAAAATAAAGGAAGGGAGAAAAATACTTAGTTCCTGGAAAGATGTCCTTATTGTGGGAAGAATCATAAAGTTCTTGGTTTCAAAGTCCAGAGTTCAGAGTTCAGACCAGGTGGATGCCAGCATATCCTCGAGCTGGCATCTGATGAGTGCAAGATGTTTCAGTGTGGAGGACACTGAGTTTGGGTCCTCAGCCATTCTTATGCCCCTGCTTCAGTAGGAGGGAGTGAGGGCGGGGAGCCATACACCCCCTTCAAAGATGAGATGAGCCCTCCCCTTGTACTGGGGCTAGAAATCATATCTACCCATATATGGGCTCTATCTCACAGAACCGTACAGGTCAGGGCAGATTTATTAACATTTTCAGGTCTGTCTCGATTTACCCAGCGCCCTGATACCAGACATGAGGGGTGGGACCCCTGTGGTATCATCAGGGCATTTTCAAACTGCCTAACTGGCAGTCCTTACCTCAGAATGTTCTGAAACTTCCTCAGAACCAGCACCGGGACTCATGCTACACTTCCCCCACGTTTGGCGAAGCTGCCATCTCAGGAACCCCAGAAATATGACAGATCTGGGAAGTTATGGATTATGCCTTGAGACTGAGGTTGTGTTCTAGCTGCTAACAGCTGACTTTCCTTTGATCTTTACTAGGGAGCAAAGTGTCAAGACCTCCCGTGGATTCGTAGCCTGCTTGGCTGCACCTAGGCATCCTTTGGTTAATTAACATCTCCATGAGATCAGCTAAGTGTCACCTGGTTCCCAGAATCAAAAGGGGAATTGTGCCTTCCACAGGGAATATGTCCAAGCTAATTAACACCTTCCCCCCAGGCTGTCACTTCAGCTAAGACAGATCCCCCAGCTGTTCCTAGCAGAGAGATACTACACCTCAAATCTTGGTTCTATTGATCTGAAGCGCAATCGATGCAGGAATCGAGTGCGATCGTTCTTTTCTTCACGGGCGGTTCCAGGACGCGCCTGCGTCCCCGCAATCGTCCGTGACAGTTACGTAAACATGCTTGTAAACCAAAGCACTCGTATATCGAAGCAAAGTTGCCCATAAAGATTAACCTATTTTGGTTCCTGGATGTAGTTTCTACGTCCAGGAACCATGCGCGCTACCGCGCGCCCCCGTGGCCGATTGTGCGCGTGCACGCGCACTCCCGGCCGCGGATTCGGTAGCCAAGGAATCAATGTATCGGGCTATGGAGCCCGATCATTGATTCCTCTCCCCCGCTGAAAAAGCGACAGCTTCTCTCGGAAGCTGAGCTTTTTCTGGCCGTCTCCTTCCCTAATGCGTCACTCTAAGCGCGTGCTACGCTTAGAGTGACGTCATGTAAACAAACTCATGGCCGCCATCTTGTGGCCAAAAAGTAACACTACACCTGAAAAAACAAAACAAAAAGAATTAACACACATTTACATTATAAATCTATTGTTTACCTCCCACCCTCCCAAAAGTACCCAAATAAAATGTTTAGTATAAAAAAAAAAACATGTAAATATTTACCTAAGGGTCTAAACTTTTTAAATATCAATGTAAAGATGAAATATTTCTATATTTTTTTTTTTAAACTTGTAAATAGTGATAGATGCAAAATGGAAAAAATGCACCTTTATTTCCAAATAAAATATTGTCGCCATACATTGTGATAGGGACATAATTTTAATGGTGTAATAACTGGGATATATGGACAAATACAATACGCGAGTTTTAATTATGGAGGCATGTATTATTTTAAAACTATAATGGCTGAAAACTGAGAAATAATGAATTTTTCCATTTTTTTCCTATTCTTCCTGTTAAAATGCATTTACAGTAAAGTGGCTCTTAGCAAAATGTACCCCCCAAAGAAAGCCTAATTGGTGGCGGAGAAAACAAGATATAGATCAGTGCATTGTGATAAGTAGTGATAAAGTTATAGGCTAATGAATGGGAGGTGAACATTTCTCACGTGAAAACGACGGAACCTGAATGGGTTAATGCGGGGGTGCCCAATAGGTCGATCGCGATCTACCGGTAGATCGCAACCGCCT
The DNA here is from genome assembly GCF_040937935.1 of Hyperolius riggenbachi. Lineage (NCBI taxonomy): Eukaryota > Metazoa > Chordata > Amphibia > Anura > Hyperoliidae > Hyperolius > Hyperolius riggenbachi. Next base: position 205,661,507 of record NC_090648.1, read on the forward strand.
ATTTGGTAGATTGCAGCCACTTGGCCGCGTCCCGTCACATTTTGCGGCTGGCAGCTGTCCCATCGATTTCTGCTGCCAGCCGCTGGCCAATAGGAAGCAGGGAAGGAGAGAGGAGGCGCGGCTGAAGAGGCCAAGACGCGACGTCACGTCATGGCTGGGGGCGGCGCCGGGCACGCACGCACGCTCGCCTGCCTTCCTGATTCAATCGTGCTGCCCGCCGGAGCGCTCCGAGTGCGAGAGGGGAGACCAGACATCGCCGCTGGAGGGAGGTAAGTGATTGAGCACCCATCCCCACCCACCTATGCTACAGGGACCCATCCCCACCCACCTATGCTACAGGGACCCATCCCCACCCACCTATGCTACAGGGACCCATCCCCACCCACCTATGCTACAGGGACCCATCCCCACCCACCTATGCTACAGGGACCCATCCCCACCCACCTATGCTACAGGGACCCATCCCCACCCACCTATGCTAGAGGCACCCATCCCCACCTACCTATGCTAGAGGCACCCATCCCCACCTACCTATGCTAATGGCACCCATCCCCACCTACCTATGCTAATGGCACCCATCCCCACCTACCTATGCTAATGGCACCCATCCCCACCTACCTATGCTAATGGCACCCATCCCCACCTACCTATGCTAGAGGCACCCATCCCCACCTACCTATGCTAGAGGCACCCATCCCCACCTACCTATGCTAGAGGCACCCATCCCCACCTACCTATGCTAAAGGGACCCATCCCCACCTACCTATGCTAAAGGGACCCATTCCCACCTACCTATGCTAAAGGGACCCATCCCCACCTACCTATGCTAAAAGGACCCATCCCCACCTACCTATGCTAAAGGGACCCATCCCCACCTACCTATGCTAAAGGGACCCATCCCCACCTACCTATGCTAAAGGGACCCATCCCCACCTACCTATGCTAAAGGGACCCATCCCCACCTACCTATGCTACAGGGACCCATCCCCACCCACCTATGCTACAGGGACCCATCCCCACCCACCTATGCTACAGGGACCCATCCCCACCCACCTATGCTACAGGGACCCATCCCCACCCACCTATGCTACAGGGACCCATCCCCACCCACCTATGCTACAGGGACCCATCCCCACCCACCTATGCTACAGGGACCCATCCCCACCCACCTATGCTACAGGGACCCATCCCCACCCACCTATGCTACAGGGACCCATCCCCACCCACCTATGCTACAGGGACCCATCCCCACCCACCTATGCTACAGGGACCCATCCCCACCCACCTATGCTAGAGGCACCCATCCCCACCTACCTATGCTAGAGGCACCCATCCCCACCTACCTATGCTAAAGGGACCCATCCCCACCTACCTATGCTAAAGGGACCCATTCCCACCTACCTATGCTAAAGGGACCCATCCCCACCTACCTATGCTAAAAGGACCCATCCCCACCTACCTATGCTAAAGGGACCCATCCCCACCTACCTATGCTAAAGGGACCCATCCCCACCTACCTATGCTAAAGGGACCCATCCCCACCTACCTATGCTAAAGGGACCCATCCCCACCTACCTATGCTACAGGGACCCATCCCCACCCACCTATGCTACAGGGACCCATCCCCACCCACCTATGCTACAGGGACCCATCCCCACCTACCTATGCTACAGGGACCCATCCCCACCCACCTATGCTAGAGGCACCCATCCCCACCTACCTATGCTAGAGGCACCCATCCCCACCTACCTATGCTAATGGCACCCATCCCCACCTACCTATGCTAATGGCACCCATCCCCACCTACCTATGCTAATGGCACCCATCCCCACCTACCTATGCTAATGGCACCCATCCCCACCTACCTATGCTAATGGCACCCATCCCCACCTACCTATGCTAGAGGCACCCATCCCCACCTACCTATGCTAGAGGCACCCATCCCCACCTACCTATGCTAGAGGCACCCATCCCCACCTACCTTTGCTAGAGGCACCCATCCCCACCTACCTTTGCTAGAGGCACCCATCCCCACCTACCTATGCTAAAGGGACCCATCCCCACCTACCTATGCTAAAGGGACCCATCCCCACCTACCTATGCTAAAGGGACCCATCCCCACCTACCTATGCTAAAGGGACCCATCCCCACCTACCTATGCTAAAGGGACCCATCCCCACCTACCTATGCTAAAGGGACCCATCCCCACCTACCTATGCTAAAGGGACCCATCCCCACCTACCTATGCTAAAGGGACCCATCCCCACCTACCTATGCTAAAGGGACCCATCCCCACCTACCTATGCTAAAGGGACCCATCCCCACCTACCTATGCTAATGGGACCTATCCCCACCTACCTATGCTAATGGGACCCATCCCCACCTACCTATGCTAGAGGCATCTGTGCCCAGTGAAGGGACCTGTACCCAGCTACCTTTGCTGAAGGGACCTATACTTTGCTACCTATACTGGAGGCACTTGTACCTGGGGGCTGTTCAACCGGGGGGGGGGGATCTGTAACACTTTAAATTTTGGTAGATCTCCTGGACTTGGCAAATTTTAAAGTAGCTCGCGAGCCAAAAAAGTGTGGGCACCCCTGGGTTAATGTAAATTCAAGTGATTCAATCCACAATCCAAAAACAGTTCTAGAAAAATCTTTAATATAAAGTACTGTACTGTATAAAATAAAGATGTAAACAAGGCTTTTTCTATAACTAACAGAATCATTGCTATCTGTTGCCTCACACCAACCTGTTTTTTTTTTTTGTGTGGCTTTAACAAGGAACTTATCCAATGACAGTTGCTATTTACTTTTGAGGATTTCACAGAAATGTAACTTTGTACAGTCCCAACACTCATATTAAGTACATCATGATTGTCATACAGATATCTCTAGCTGTTCCTAACTTTTCCCACTCACATACAACCATTATGCACGCAATTTTAGGCTATTTTTTCCTTTTTCCATGGGGCACAAAAACACCATTTCAATACACCAATTTTTGTACTATTCACTCTCAGGCCCAGTGCACACCAAAACCGCTAGCAGATCGTCAAAACGCTAGCGGTTTTGGGAGCAGAGAGCAGATATTTGGCCGGGTGCACACCAAGCGGATTTTGTATGCGATCCACCAGCCGCATCAGCCAGTGAAAACGCTTGGCTATTGTATTTCAATGTGTGGTGCACACCGGCGGTTTGAGGTTTCTTAGCAAACCGCAAACGCGCAGCAGGAGGCGCGTTTGCGGCTTGGCAAAAACCTCAAACCGCCGGTGTGCACCATCCCATTGCAATACATTAGCCAAGCATTTTTCCAGGCGGATGCGGCCGGCGGATCGCTCCAAAAACCGCTCGGTGCGCACTGGGCCTCAGTGACTTTCAATAACTCACATACAACCAATTATGGTTGTATGTGAGTGGATGGGAAGCAAAGTTGTTCAGCCCACTAGATTGGATAACTTGGATAGAATCAATGTGTGGGACAAGTTAGGAACAGCTATGACAACCATGATAGGGCATGCAATATTGATGTGGATACAAATGCATGGAATAAAAGAACTGTGTGCCAGGACTTAATTAAATTTGTGGAAAACAAAAATAACTATTTCCAGTCCTGATTTTGGATGTAGAAAAAGTGTATGCAAAGTAATGGCCAATCAGAAATGACTGAGGAGGAGGGGTTGAGCTGAATGATGAAGCCCAATGAACTTTTAAATGAACCTGAGAGCCACCGGGCTTCCTCAGATGAGCTCTCAGATCATCTGAGGAAGCCCGGTAGGCAGGCGATATAAGTGATGACGTAGGTCATGTGGTGACGTCATCACTAACGCAAACCCGGAAGCCACCTGCGTGTCGGAGGAGCCGCTGTCAGCAGCATGGAGTGGATGGAGCTAGCTAGCAGTTGTGCGGAGCACCTGGTGACTAAGATAACTATCTGCACAGAGCCAAGGACAGGCCCAGGAGGTGGTGAGAGCCTACAAGGGCAAGCTAAGTACATGCAAGACTGTTATTGGATGTCACATATTAATACTGTCTCAGATTCTGACATAGCGGCTAAGTGGACTATGGGAAACAGCACACACACCTTGGATGACCTTTATTGGAAACAGAGGAGAACTAAATTAGCAACTAGTTGCAGTAGTATATTACCTCCCAGGAGTATGATGGACATCGATGTGTGTGTGTATGTGTTGGTGAGAGTGATGCAGCCTGCTGTGTATGGTCAGGCCTGAACTAACCACAATGTGTTCCTACTTTTAGAGGGAAAAGGGGTGTGTATGTTTAGCAGGCAATACAAGTGTATACATTTGTCATAAGAAGACACCTGTAGGATTGTTTATTGTTACCTAATTGATCACCCCTAATGTTGTGACCCTGCAACAAAAACTCACCTTACTTCTGGCTTGTCAGAATGTTTGTAAAAGTTGAATGAAACCTGTAGTGAGAGGAATACGGTGGCTGCTATATTTATTTCCATTTAAAAATGCCAGTTACTGACAGCCATGATGATCTTTTGGCTTTAGTAGTCACACCTGTGGAACAAGTATGCAGCTGATGGAGTCAGAAAGCTGTATCCTCCTCATGATAGATCAGTGATTTACACAGCATTAAAGTAAAGTTCCACTCTTGCTACAAAAAATTCCAATAATCAAACAAAAACAGTACTGCACAAATGATTTTGTATTCCTTTGATTACACTCTAGTTTGCACCAGCTAAAGGTGGCCATTAAGAGTACAATTTCTAGTGAACAACCACATTTTCGATCTGATTCTAAAGATTGTATTGTATTAATAGAAAAGCTAGAGAAACTGGTGGGTCCAATCAATCTTGAATGGCCACATTATCGATTGCTTCCTCAAAGAACTGGTTGATTAGTACTTTTTTCATAGAGATGATCGTAATTGGTTTCCATATTGGGAATAGTTTTGATTCTTTAATACTGTGGATTAATTAAATAGGATATTTTCTTTTGATCTAAATTACAGTATCTTATTTAAAATAATATCACTCACAAAAAAATTGCTCCATTAACCACTTCAGTACCAGCAGTCTCTTGCCCCTTAACCACTTTGCATCCAGACCTTGTTTCCCACTTATGGACCAGAGCAGTTTTGACAGTTTAGCTATGTCCTTATTTAATCAGAAATAACTTGATCCCTACTTATGACACAGAAATGAAATATATATTGTTTTTTTTTTTCAAGACAAACTAGGCTTTTATTGTATGGCATTTTTTCCCTCAAACAATTTTGTTTTCTATGAATTTTAATGGGAAAACATGGAAAAAAATAGAAAAACCACATTATTTCTCAGTTTTACCAATTCCAATTTAAAAATAAAAAGTGCTACTGTAGATAAGAAACACAAATTTTGTTTGGCTATTCTTACCGCTTATCACAAAACTTAGATTATGTTCCTGTCAGAATTTATGGTGAAGATATTTGACTCTGAAATAATGCTACAGAGTGTATTTTTTACTTTGAACTGAGAAAATAAAAGGGTTTTTAATGGTAAAAATCAATCTCATTAGCTCAGGAAAGCTATATTCCTGTTCACCAATTAGTGCTACATCAGATAGTGCCAGAAATGTGCAGAGGAGCAAGCCCAATCCTGCACAGCACTGCTTCTGCTACAAGACGTATATCTACTGACTCGTGGCTTAGATGAAGTTACAGAGGATGTAGATATACTGTAGTGGTGGATAAAGTGGTTAAGGACCAGAGACCCCTGGTACAAAAAACAGGCCGGCCGACGTCATGCCATACGGACGCGCTGCTATCGCCGATCGCACCACTCTACTGTCACTAAAGCTTGCTTACTCTTCCATTGGTATGACAGCAGAACTCTGTGAGCCGGTCAGGAACAGATTTCATTGGCTTCTGTCCCAGTGATCAATGTGAGCCAATGAGATTGGCTCACAGTGATCACGCGGTCAGAAGCTAATGAAATCATCTCCTGACCGGCTCACATAGCTCTGCTGTAACACAGACAGCAGGGCAAATGGGCTGCAGCGGCAGGAGAGCAGCGTGATTGGTGGTAGTGTGCGGCAGGCTAATTAAAATTTACGCCCTGGCAGGGATCTTAGGTCCTAAGCAGGGTGTAGATTTTAATTAGCGTGGTCCGGAAGCAGTTAATGGGCACTAAGAGTCTCCAAAACCAACAATGATAGCAGACACTGACGGCTATATTACTCTTTTGACAATGTGACCTAGAGCTAGTGATGGGCGAACAGTGTTCGCCACTGTTCGGGTTCTGCAGAACATCACCCTGTTCGGGTGATGTTCGAGTTCGGCCGAACACCTGACGGTGCTCGGCCAAACCGTTCGGCCACATGGCCGAACTAAGAGCGCATGGCCGAACGTTCCCCGAACGTTCGGCTAGCGCTGTGATTGGCCGAACGGGTCACGTGGTTCGGGCCCGAACGCGCTCTGATTGGCCGAACGGTCACGTGGTTCGGGTAAATAAATACCCGAACCACGTCATATCTCCGCCATTTCTCTGTGGGTTTAGCTTTGGGTAGGCAGGCAGGGTAGTTCGCTCTCCAGCCACGCTAGCCAGGGTCCCCCCCAGTCATTGTGTGTCGCTGCTGGGAACAGTAGTACACCGCTCGCTCAGCCACACTATATAGCATTCTGTTTACTGCCACTCTGTGTACCTCGCTCAGCCACACTATATAGCATTCTGTTTACTGTTCTGTGTCTGCTGGGAATAGTAGTACACCGCTCGCTCAGCCACACTATATAGCATTCTGTTCACTGTTCTGTGTCTGCTGGGAATAGTGGTACACCGCTCGCTCAGCCACACTATATAGCATTCTGTTTACTGTTCTGTGTCTGCTGGGAATAGTGGTACACCGCTCGTTCAGCCACACTATATAGCATTCTGTTTACTGTTCTGTGTCTGCTGGGAATAGTGGTACACCGCTCGCTCACCCACACTATATAGCATTGTGTTTACTGTTCTGTGTCTGCTGGGAATAGTAGTACACCGCTCGCTCAGCCACACTATATAGCATTGTGTGTACTGCCACTCTGTGTACACGGCTCAGCCTGACTATATAGCATTGTGTGTACTGCCACTGTGCACCTCGCTCAGCCACGCTATATATAGCATTGTGTTTACTGCCACTCTGTGTACACCGCTCAGCCAGACTACATAGCATTGTGTGTACTGCCACTCTGTGTACACCGCTCAGCCAGACTCTATAGCATTGTGTGTACTGCCACTCTGTGTACACCGCTCAGCCAGACTATATAGCATTGTGTGTACTGCCACTCTGTGTACACCGCTCAGCCAGACTATATACCATTGTTTACTGACACTCTGTGTACACCGCTCAGCCAGACTATATACCATTGTTTACTGACACTCTGTGTACACCGCTCAGCCAGACTATATACCATTGTTTACTGACACTCTGTGTACACCGCTCAGCCAGACTATATACCATTGTTTACTGACACTCTGTGTACACCGCTCAGCCAGACTATATACCATTGTTTACTGACACTCTGTGTACACCGCTCAGCCAGACTATATACCATTGTTTACTGACACTCGGTGTACACCGCTCAGCCAGACTATATACCATTGTTTACTGACACTCTGTGTACACCGCTCAGCCAGACTATATACCATTGTTTACTGACACTCTGTGTACACCGCTCAGCCAGACTATATACCATTGTTTACTGACACTCTGTGTACACCGCTCAGCCAGACTATATACCATTGTTTACTGACACTCTGTGTACACCGCTCAGCCAGACTATATACCATTGTTTACTGACACTCTGTGTACACCGCTCAGCCAGACTATATACCATTGTTTACTGACACTCGGTGTACACCGCTCAGCCAGACTATATACCATTGTTTACTGACACTCTGTGTACACCGCTCAGCCAGACTATATACCATTGTTTACTGACACTCTGTGTACACCGCTCAGCCAGACTATATACCATTGTTTACTGACACTCTGTGTACACCGCTCAGCCAGACTATATACCATTGTTTACTGCCACTCTGTGTACATGGCTCAGCCAGACTATATAGCATTGTGTGTACTGCCACTCTGTGTACACCGCTCAGCCAGACTATATAGCATTGTTCACTGCCACTCTGTGTACACGGCTCAGCCAGACTATATAGCATTGCGTACTCTGCCAGTCAGTGTGTATATTGCTGGGATCAGTAATACTCCACTCACCGTCAACCACTATATGAGCTCACCATGAGTTCCTCAGAGACCTCCGCTGTGAGCAGCACTCCCAACAACAGCAACAGCCAACGCCCCACGCAAGCTATAACATCCACCCCAGCAGCCAGTGGTCAGCAGCAGCCCTCCCCGGAGGAGAACGTTGTGTCCATCGGTCCGGCGCCAGAGCGATTAATGAGGGCTGCCATTGAGGGGATGATGGGGCCTGATGTGGAGGAGGAGGTCGGGCTCAGGCCAGCATCCCAAGTTAATGTTGAGGACGATGAGGGGTCTGTGACTGTGTCTGGGGATGTTGGGGTGGCAGAGGTGGTGGGTGGGTCAGACTCAGGAGAAGAGTTGTATGATGAGGATGATGATCGGGACCATCTGTATGTGCCTCAGAGTCCGACCCCGGAAAACATGTTGTATCGTGTGTTTAGGTACTAAAATCTGCGTTCCCAGTAGTGTTGGGCGAACAGTGTTCGCCACTGTTCGGGTGCTGCAGAACATCACCCCGTTCGGGGTGACTATATAGCAGACTATATAGCATTGTGTTTACTGCCACTCTGTGTACACGGCTCAGCCACACTATATAGCATTGTGTTTACTGCCACTCTTTGTCTGCTGGGAACAGTAGTACACCGCTCACCCGCCACTGTATAGCATTGTGCTCTGTGTCGCTGCTGGCAATAGTGGTACACCGCTCACCCACCACTGTATAGCATTTCTGTACTGCCACTGTACTGCTGCCAGTCAGCGTGTACTGTAAGGATAAGTGAAATGAGGAAGAAATCCGGTGAAAGAGGGAGGGGCAAGGGAAGAGGTGTTTCCCCTGACGGTTGTGCTGGGGAGCTGTACTCCACGGCGGCGGCCCCCCACAATGACATATGACGAGTTTGAGGAGATGGAAGAGGAGGGTATGGACAATGTGGACATAGACCCAGATTTTGTTTGTGAACGAGAACATCGCCGTCGTAGCAGCAGCACAGATGAGTCTGTTGAAGAACCCACTGCTGCACGAGTTCGCCTTGTGCCACAAGGTAGGCGGCGCGCAATTTCAGGCACCACAAGCGTGGAAGTTCAAGTGAGAGGCAAAAGAGGCGCAAACAGAAATCGCCAGCAAGGCAGGTGCTCCAAATTCTGGGCTTTCTTTGAAGACTGCACTGAGGATGTTACCATGGCGATTTGCAAGGTGTGCAAGACCCGCCTGAGCAGGGGGAAAAGTATTAACAACCTCTCCACCACCAGCATGAGCCGCCACATGCTATCCAAACATCCCACTCTGTGGGCAAACGCGGCAGGACAGGGTACCACCAGCAACACTGCCTCCCTTGGGTTCACCAGACTCACCACCAGACCCGCCTCAGCAGCAGCAGTAGCCCAGCCATTGCGTGGTTCAAAACATTCCAAAAAATCAGATGACGCTGACACTGTCACTTTCCGGAGTAGTGCTCTTGAGGTCTCCCAGTGTTCATCAAACACAACAACCAACAGCCCTTCGTTGTGCAGCCCTACGGTTCAGTTGTCTGTCTCGGAGATGTTTGAGCGCAAGAGGAAATTGCCAGCAAATGACCCCCGGGCCGTGGCAGTAAGAGCCAGCATAGCCAAGCTTCTGGCCTGCGAAATGCTGCCATATCGAGTGGTGGAGACAAACAGCTTCAAGGGCATGATGTCAGTGGCCATCCCACGTTACGTGGTTCCCAGCCGCTACCACTTTGCGCGCTCTGCAGTGCCTGAGTTGCATGAGCACGTGGTCAGCAAAATAACCCGAAGCTTGAAGAATGCCGTTGCCTGCAAGGTTCACGTATCCGCCTCTCCACAGAAAATGCAGACCGTCTGACTCAAATTAAAATGAATCAATCCTGGATTGGAAATGACTACGCAACACTCCAGGACCCCAACCAAGTAACATGACCAATGAACATCTGGGATGGTTTAGCGTTTCCGGTCCCTGTTTATTGAACCTCTCATCTGTATTACATTTATGACTGCATGGCGGCAAAAAGCATTGCTGCTATATCCGCACGCTTTTTGTCCTCATGCAAGGCCTGGGTTGTTGTGTCTCAAAAAGCATGGCCTTCTCCTCCTGCGCCTGCTCCTGTTCCATCACGTGTGCTGCTGCTGCTGGGTTAGCGTTTCCGGTCCCTGTTTATGGAACCTCTCATCTGTATTACATTTATGACTGCATGGCGGCAAAAAGCATTGCTATATCCGCACGCTTTTTGTCCTCATGCAAGGCCTGGGTTGCGTCTCAAAAAGCGTGGCCTTCTCCTCCTGCGCCTCCTCCTGTTCCATCACGTGTGCTCTGTGCTGCTGCTGCTGCTGGGTTAGCGTTACCGGTCCCTGTTTATTGAACCTCTCATCTGTATTACATTTATGACTGCATGGCGGCAAAAAGCATTGCTATATCCGCACGCTTTTTGTCCTCATGCAAGGCCTGGGTTGCGTCTCAAAAAGCGTGGCCTTCTCCTCCTGCGCCTCCTCCTGTTCCATCACGTGTGCTCTGTGCTGCTGCTGCTGCTGGGTTAGCGTTACCGGTCCCTGTTTATTGAACCTCTCATCTGTATTACATTTATGACTGCATGGCGGCAAAAAGCATTGCTATATCCGCACGCTTCTTGTCCTCATGCAAGGCCTGGGTTGTTGTGTCTCAAAGCGTAGCCTTCTCCTCCTGCGCCTCCTCCTGTTCCATCATGTGTGCTCTGTGCTGCTGCTGCTGCTGCTGGGTTAGCGTTACCGGTCCCTGTTTATTGAACCTCTTATCTTTATTACATTTATGACTGCATGGCGGTAAAAAGCATGCTATCTGCACGCTTCTTGTCCTCATGCAAGGCCTGGGTTGTTGTGTCTCAAAGCGTGGCCTTCTCCTCCTGCGCCTCCTCCTGTTCCGTCACGTGTGCTCTGTGCTGCTGCTGCTGCTGGGTTAGCGTTACCGGTCCCTGTTTATTGAGCCTCTTCTCTTTATTACATTTATGACTGCATGGCGGCAAAAAGCATTGCTGCTATATCCGCACGCTTCTTGTCCTCATGCAAGGCCTGGGTTGTTGTGTCTCAAAAAGCGTGGCCTTCTCCTCCTGCGCCTCCTCCTGTTCCATCACGTGTGCTGCTGCTGCTGCTGGGTTAGCGTTACCGGTCCCTGTTTATTGAACCTCTTATCTTTATTACATTTATGACTGCATGGCGGTAAAAAGCATGCTATCCGCACGCTTCTTGTCCTCATGCAAGGCCTGGGTTGTTGTGTCTCAAAAAGCGTGGCCTTCTCCTCCTGCGCCTCCTCCTGTTCCATCACGTGTGCTGCTGCTGCTGCTGGGTTAGCGTTACCGGTCCCTGTTTATGGAACCTCTTCTCTTTATTACATTTATGACTGCCTGGCGGTAAAAACCATGTTACCTGTGCAAAGAAACATGACATTTTCAGCATTTAAAAGACAATTTTTCCTTTGAAACTTTACAATCAATTTTCTCAAAAACTATAAGCTCTTTTTGCTAATTTTTTTTCCCTCTTGTACCCACTCCCAAGGTGCACATACCCTGTAAATTTGGGGTATGTAGCATGTAAGGAGGCTTTACAAAGCACAAAAGTTCGGGTCCCCATTGACTTCCATTATGTTCGGAGTTCGGGTCGAACACCCGAACATCGCGGCCATGTTCGGCCTGTTCGGCCCGAACCCGAACATCTAGATGTTCGCCCAACACTACCTAGAGCTTCCTTTCTCACAAAGTGGGATTCCAATATAAAACAGTAATCAAATAGCCAAATTCTGAAATAATTTACCTAGGTTCTACTACAAAGACCAGCCTGATTAATGTTGTAAAGTATAAAAACTCAGAAACCCAACAAATTTAGAATTCAGCTGTTCAGACCATCCCTACAGAAGATTACAATCATAGGTCTAGTTATAAATGGCAAAAAAAAATTCAGCATACATACATGCAGTTATCCTGAGCTTGGAAATCTGAGATATCAGGATCCAGGTTAATCGTTCTCTCCATGAGTTCAATGGTGACAGCGATTGGGCATAATTTTAACAATTCCCTTTCCTTGCATTTTTATTGAAGGCAATATCCAAAAAACTGTTAAATATAACAGTTACATTTGGAATCTTTAGTGTTACATATTAGTTTTACTGTGTTTTTATAGCTACTGCTTTGTAGCAGTGTCACAGATACTATAAGAGACACAATTAAACTGTGCTTGGATGGTTGAAATACAAATATCAGGAACTCAAGATGTCTGTTTTAATAATTATAACAAGCCTATTAAATGTAGGCAATATTTCTGGCTAAGTGCAGAGGATTAAATCATACAAATAAATAAAAGCAACTCCAAATATATCAGTTGTAAGAAGTATTTTACAAACAAGCTGCAGGTCAAGAAAACCTCATTAAAATTATTTGGTGCAAGGGAGAGCTATGTAAAGTTTTTTTTTTCCCTGCGTATGATTTCACTAAGCCTAATAAAAATTGGAAAGGGCTGAAAGATGTTGGCATCACTGGAAGAATGTGTTCAATACAGGTACATTTTCATGCTATAATGAACTTACCTCCCAGCTTTAGCTTATGCTACCTATGAATGGGAGGAGTAAATCTAAATACATAATAGAAGGGAAGGGGGATACTGGAAAAAATTAATCACAAGAATGAGAAAATATATAATGGAAAAGGCATCCAAAATAACAGTGAAAAAGAATACCTCTAAATTGTTAAATAGATGGTACATGATGCCAGCGAGACTTTCCAAGATATCAAATATCATTGCCCAAAGAATGTTATAGCGCTGTGTAATGGAAAATGAACCATCGTAAATTGTTGGTGGGAATGCCCAAGAACCAGTGACTACTAACAGCCGTGCAATTCTTCTGCAATCACACCACAACTGTCCCAAAAAGTCACACTGCACAAGAACGGTGTGATGTGCCCATACACACAGTGAGGCACACAAATGCAATGAGAGTATTTCTCACGTATGTGGTAAATACAAACATAATACTGTTACCGGCTGTGTTACAGTGCTGGGACCACGCCGCACCGCAATCAATGTGATAGGATATCACTGCTTCTACGACAGGATGCAGCATTTTTGTGCGAAGCAGCGCAGTCAGTGTGGAAGGGGCCTTAAAGTTATGAGGGTACAGCTGCTAGTCTTATTTATTGAGACTACTCCCCCTATACCCAATCTTTTGGTCTAAGCCAAATAGCAAACTACTCAGATAAATGCTTGCAGCAGCCAGAGTGCTGTGGGTATTTTGCTGGTAAGGAGCAGAAGCACCCCTATACTCTAGACTTATAACTAAAATTATCTTTATTTGTAAGATCGGGAAACTCAGTGCCTTATCTTTGCAAAATTGTGACCACATGTGAATATATGGTTTATGTGGATTTATTCTGTTCATAGGAAATTAAAAAACAAGAGGGTGACTCTGTTCTTAGAAAAGCAAAAGCACGCAATAAACAAAATGTATGTTTGAGTTGAGTTATAAGTCTACTGCAACAAAAATCCATTCCTACAGGGAGTGCAGAATTATTAGGCAAGTTGTATTTTTGAGGAATAATTTTATTATTGAACAACAACCATGTTCTCAATGAACCCAAAAAACTCATTAATATCAAAGCTGAATATTTTTGAAAGTAGTTTTTAGTTTGTTTTTAGTTTTAGCTATTTTAGGGGGATATCTGTGTGTGCAGGTGACTATTACTGTGCATAATTATTAGGCAACTTAACAAAAAACAAATATATACCCATTTCAATTATTTATTTTTACCAGTGAAACCAATATAACATCTCAACATTCACAAATATACATTTCTGACATTCAAAAACAAAACAATAACAAATCAGTGACCAGTGTAGCCACCTTTCTTTGCAAGGACACTCAAAAGCCTGCCATCCATGGATTCTGTCAGTGTTTTGATCTGTTCACCATCAACATTACGTGCAGCAGCAACCACAGCCTCCCAGAAACTGTTCAGAGAGGTGTACTGTTTTCCCTCCTTGTAAATCTCACATTTTATGATGGACCACAGGTTCTCAATGGGGTTCAGATCTGGTGAACAAGGAGGCCATGTCATTCGTTTTTCTTCTTTTATACCCTTTCTTGCCAGCCACGCTGTGGAGTACTTGGACGCGTGTGATGAAGCATTGTCCTGCATGAAAATCATGTTTTTCTTGAAGGATGCAGACTTCTTCCTGTACCACTGCTTGAAGAAGGTGTCTTCCAGAAACTGGCAGTAGGACTGGGAGTTGAGCTTGACTCCATCCTCAACCCTAAAAGGACCCACAAGCTCATCTTTGATGATACCAGCCCAAACCAGTACTCCACCTCCACCTTGCTGGCGCCTGAGTCGGACTGGAGCTCTCTGCCCTTTATCAATCCGGCCACGGACCCATCCATCTGGCCCATCAAGACTCACTCTCATTTCATCAGACCATAAAACCTTAGAAAATTCAGTCTTGAGATATTTCTTGGCCCAGTCTTGACGTTTCAGCTTGTATGTCTTGTTCAGTGGTGGTCGTCTTTCAGCCTTTCTTACCTTGGCCATGTTTCTGAGTATTGCACACCTTCTGCTTTTGGGCACTCCAGTGATGTTGCAGCTCTGAAATATGGCCAAACTGGTGGCAAGTGGCATCTTGGCAGCTGCACGCTTGACTTTTTTCAGTTCATGGGCAGTTATTTTGCGCCTTGGTTTTTCCACACGCTTCTTGCGACCCTGTTGACTATTTTGAATGAAACGCTTGATTGTTCGATTATCACGCTTCAGAAGCTTTGCAATTTTAAGAGTGCTGCATCCCTCTGCAAGATATCTCACTATTTTTGACTTTTCTGAGCCTGTCAAGTCCTTCTTTTGACCCATTTTGCCAAAGGAAAGGAAGTTGCCTAATAATTATGCACACCTGATATAGGGGGTTGATGTCATTAGACCACACCCCTTCTCATTACAGAGATGCACATCACCTAATATGCTTAATTGGTAGTAGGCTTTCGAGCCTATACAGCTTGGAGTAAGACAACATGCATAAAGAGGATGATGTGGTCAAAATACTCATTTGCCTAATAATTCTGCACTCCCTGTAGTTGTGTTTTTGTATTTGTTTCTTTCATATGGTTTCTGATCCTTGGACAAAAAGAGGGCCCACACCCCCTTATCGGACTGGAGGAAGGGTGAGTATAAATACCTCCATATTAGTCGTCTCAAGTACACTTTAAGTATGATTACTAAGGCTCTAAGAACAAAAAAATGTAAGTGGTGTATTTTAATATAAGACCTCCAATGTCAATGAAAAATGCTGTACTGTAGATTCTCTAAAAAGATTCATGGCCCTTTTAAGTCAGAACTTGAAACTTTGGTACAAAAATTGCCCATCTGATGTTACTATATATAGGAGAATATATGAAAAACTATGTAAAAATTGCAACCCACATATCCTTATTAAAGTCATTAGGATTCTGTTAAAAAAACAACAACAATACAGTAGATATTTAACTAAGGAGAGAGAAGGCTCTGGGTCCTATAGAGCCTTCCCTCTCCTCTCCTGGTGCCTTTGGTACCGCGCTGGCTCCCCCGTTTGAATCCCCTGCCGTGGGGGACTTAGGAAGTCTTTGGGAGCTGAGTCATCCCAAAGACAAGCGGCTCCATACTGAGCACACGTGAGTGTGCACGAGAGGGCGTTTGCGAGTGCACAAGAGAGGGCACTTGCGCATGCGCTGTATAGATCGGCTTGTCTTTGGGAATACTCGGGCTCCCGAAGGCTTCCCTTCAGCAGTGGACACAGTAGTATTTGACCAAATTGGTTGAATGCAGCTATGGGGGATCCTGCGCTGGAACGGCCCCCGGGAGAGGAGAGGGAAGGCTCTATAGGACCCAGAGCCTTCCCTTTCCTTAGGTAAGTATTCGGCTTTTTTTTAAATGCAGGTTCCCATTGACTTTAATGCCCGTGTTCTTAGTCTACCCCACATTATACATGTAGCTTAAAGAGACACTGAAGCGGAAAAAAAATTATGATATAATGAATTGGTTTTGTAGTACGGATAATTATTAGAACATTGGTAGCAAAAAAAATATTCTCATATTTTTATTTTCATTATTTTGTTTTACAGCTTTTTTTATAACATTGCATCATTCTCTAATACTTGCAATTTACACACTACTCAGCATTCTAAATATTTTTACAGAACAGGCAGTGAACATTTGACCTGTCCTGAACTGTTCTCTGCAAAAGAAAAAAACAATACAGTTGAGATAAAAACCATCAGAAGTCAGTGCTCTCTGCGACTTTGAAAGTCGTGGTGCTCAATGGCTATTTGCATAGATAACAACTGGAGTTTCTTAACTCTTCCTATACTGGAAACAAATATTAGACTTATGTCTCTGCTCCTAAAGCTTTATTTCTTAGCTGTACTACACAACCAATTCATTATATCATATTTTTTTTTCTCGCTTCAGTGTCTCTTTAAAGCATAGTACACTAGCAACGCGCTTATTACCTAAGCATGCTGGTTACACTAATGGCGCTATCCACACAACAAAACTTTTACAACATCTGTAATATTGCCATGCACTTCACGTGCAGAGCACTTTTAAGGTAGTTTCACCAATATGCCCCATTGTTTCCCACTGCAAGTCTTTCATAAAACAATGCTTTGACATCAGTATATTAAAACAGGACATAAGAGCTTCCATATTTCTTTTTCTTTTTTCAGAAACTTACAGATTCCAAACTTCTTTAACAAGCTTCTCCAAGGCAAGTGGTTAAGAAGTCTTTATAAACATATATGATGAGTATTTGTGTGTGTGTAAATTGGATATCTGAGAACTGTGCACACATTTTGCATGAACACATATTAAATATGAGGGACAATTACTTTAATGTACAATGCATTGTTTAAATATTTCATCACCATTCAAAGACTGCTGGAGGATGTTAAATAATTGGAAAGAAAGATGAATCTTGGAATTCATAAATCATTACAAGAAAAAGATCTTAAAAGAGAGGAGCAGAGACCTGCACTGCTCCAAATTTAAATACACAACTACTTAAATAAAGTGACAGAGGTACATTTTTATTGTCATATGCTTAAAATGGTGAATATATGTGTTTGCGTAGCAGGGGCCTTGTCCCTGTGCCTAAACAGGTGATAATATTAGCCATGCTTAGGATAGGCTGATAACTCCTTGGAACTCCTTGGAACTCAATTCCATCATTATATTATAATAGAGGTTGAAAAGATTTATTTAGAAGCAAGACAAGTTGAGGTGTCTGAGAGGACAGCATTAAAGTTCATATACAGTAAATGCTATTTTTTCTTTAACCCCTGCCCAACATCCTGCAAGACCCTCCCCATTAAGATTAAGTAGATCTACTCCCTCCACAGCCACTTTGTTAAATTCACACAAACCTTTAAACTTCCTGTAAAGACTGGTTGTTCTGTTTAAAACTCTGTTGCCTCTTGAAAGCAGACTGCCACATCATCACAGGGGCCTGACCACCAGAGATCCAATGATCATTTTTGGGAGAGGGCATATGTTTGGCTGTTACAGCCACCAATATCCCCTTAGTATATCAACTGGCAAGGACATGGCTTAAGCTTATAACACAGCAAGGAACCACTGTGAACTTGGATTGGCCTGGGACTTTTGAGGATATGGTAAGGAGCAATATCATACCCGAAAAAGCTCACAGGATCATGGCTGTCCACATGCATAGTGAACTATAGGGCCTTCATAGGCTACTTTGGGGACATTTTCTTGGGGTTGGGGGTAGGATGTAAATTATTAGGTGTCAATTGGGGGTGGGGGGGCAGGGATTAGTTTGAAAACAAATGTCCTTATCCTGGGCTTGAAGACATTCAGGGATTCACAATTTTAAAGTATTGTGATTGGGAGCAGAAGGCTTAGTTGTCAACAACAGATCATCATTTCACTTGCTGTGATTTGGAATGGACTTCAGAATGGAAAATTAATCAGCTTGTCTGTAATAATCAGCAGCAATCTCTGGGTATATGGTCACATATGCAAAGGGGGAACCATGCCTGCATCTGGCTGCTCTCAGTACACCTGAGTGGGAGCTAGAAAGCTTCTCCCACTTGCAGACTTTAGGGTCAATAGACTCCAATGAACTCTGTGGCATCTGACAGCTTGGTTGAGTGCTGTCAAAAACAGGTGATAAGGAATATGAGCCCTCATAGATAACATTACATAAAAAGGTCTGTGCATCTTATGCATTCTGTGTTTATCAACAGATTTTCAAAAGGCCACCTGGAAAGCAAGTTTAATTAAGGTGACGTTGGACAGTCTATACTGCATTCCCTACAGCTTTCACACAAAGGTTGATATCAGATCCTAAATGGTTAAAAATTTCATCTGTGGCAAATGGAATGAAAACAAATGTATGACAGCTATCCAGGCTCTTTTTCAAAATATCTAATACAGGAAAAAACAGCAGTTTTCCCCTCCGTTCTCTTTTTCAAGTATAATAACTTAGTTTATGAATATGAATGCTTTCCTCCAATGGAATCCCCTGACTCCTCTTGGAACATTTCATCTTGTTCTACAACACATGATAAAGCGTTTTGCTTGGCATAATGTCACAATGGCACTACTGTGCACAACAATTTGAGCCTGAATATACTGCAAATGAGGATTTCTTAAAAGCCAATTCCACCTAGATGTAAAGAGCTAATGCGGAAAATGGGAAAGTGAGATTAAAGAAGATGTATTATTAACACAGGTACAAAACAATACTCTTCAGATAACAATATGACATGCAGCGGTGTAGTGGTTGATATTTAAACTTTACAGCATTATTTAAAGATGATCTTGTAAAAATAAGATTGCTTGGATCAAATCACATTTGCTTCCATCATACAAAAATCTGATTCATTATAATAAAATGCATTTTATTTTTTTTAGGTTGATCTATGCTATATGTACAGAACATAGGTAAATTGTGCATAATGTATATTGCATCCCATCTACAGGGTATATATCTTATTTACTAAGCCCTTCAGCTGTGGATGTGCAAAGTATCCTATCAAGTAGTCAAAACATGCTTTTTGTGTCAGTGATTATTTTTCTTTGCCCAGCTGAGCTGAGATTTTCAGAAACCAAATGCAAATATAAGTGGAAATGCAGAATAATTTCCATACAAAATAAGTGCAATAGTCCTATAGATGCTAATGCACCAGGCTCCATAGAGAAAAATTAATACAACACTCTTCTAGTTCAACTGTTTATAACTATAACACTCAGAGCTGGTCCTGTATTGGCTTATGTTTCACTGGCATTTTTCACACTAGCAATATAGTCACCAGTAAGGAAGCAAATGACCTTCCAGCTTTTGTTAGTAACAAAGTTATGTGCTGCTATGATAATAGTGGCTCATGGAGTGACTATTGATGGAGCAGCACATGACTTCATTGCCAGTTGCATTATGCTGGCTTGTGAGAAGTATATTTGGGTCAATTCTTGCTGCAATTTTTTTTCACTAATATGGGAATTGCAAAGTTGACTAGTGTTTTTCAGAAGCCAAATACAAGTGGAAAAGAACAGTTGATTGCCCATAAGGTTGGCCATGGATCGACCCTGGTGTACTATGCTCAAGTATACACCGGGAGTATGATATTCCTCCAACTATGTACATATCCCCTAATTCTCCAGTCAGAATGCACATGACTTCAAACTCTGCAGACACAATGCATGGTAAAAATCAGTGCAAGACAGAGGACTTGCAGACCCCACTTAAGATCAGAGTTCCCAACCTAATTGATATTTTTTCCTGGACAAAAAGGCTTAAAAAAATGTGGACTCATTATGGACAGGAGGAGAAATTGGCAGCGCTTTCAGACAGAGGCTGTACCCGAATTGGCTATTTGCAAAGATGTGCAGAGCTCCACAATATAGACAAAATTACACAACATGCATTCAAAACAAGTACAGCAAAGGAGGACGTTAGCTTCAGTATAAATAATATGTGTACAAATTATTCCCTACTAGACTTCCCCATGGTGGGTATGGGCCTACCGCTAGTCTAGCCACTGTTGGCTTTCACCTACCACTGCCTCTGTCAGCTTTCATTATGGACAGGGTCCGGATTCAGTAGCATGCCCTGTGGAGAAATTCTGGAAGGCCTTACTTGTTGGCTTGGTCACTATTCATTCTTTATTTTTGTGTCACTTCCTGCACAGTTGAGGTTCCCAAGTGACAGATGCAGGTAATGAAAGCCCCCAAGTTACAAAACTATTCCAAAGGACAAATGAAGCTCATGTGAGGCCTCAGGATTGCTGCATTTGTTACTTGGGGCCTGAAGATTGCAAACTTTGTAACATGAGGCCTCACGGTTGTTGCATTTGTCACTTTGGGCCTATGACTGTAACATTTTTCACATGGGGGTCTTATGATTGTTGCAAATGTCACTTTGGGCTCTCACAATTGCTGTATTTGGGGGGCCATGTTTTGAGTTGAGAAAAATGACTTACCTATGGGGGCTGCTCCTGTGGCTTCTCATCTGTATGGTGGTATGCATATACAGCAGTTTGATTTTCCCAGCTGCGATGCATACTGGGAGATGTAGTTCATGGATACTAGTACATAGGCTTGCATCAACAGACTACATATCCCAGCATGCACCCGCCAAATCCAGGAAAATTAATCTGCAGCATATGTGGTGGAGATGGTGAGAACCCTACAGATGAGGGGCCACAGAAGAAGCCCACCATAGCTAAGTAATTCTTCTCAACCCAACATCTGGCACAATATCATGAACCTCCCTATTGCTTTAGTTTGATTTTGTGTGGAGGAGATGGCGAGCACCCTACAGATGAGGAGCTACAGAAGCAGCCCACCATAGGTAAATAATTCCTCTCAACTCAACACCCCCCCCCCCCAGTGGGACTCTATTAAGAACTTCTTTTTTGCTTTAGTTTGATTTTGCCTTAAATCACTTGGGATTCAGTTTGGCTGAAAAAGTCTAAATGTTTGGGTTAATTTGGGAGCCGAATTCCAATTACATTGAATCCTCAAGTTTTTCATCCCCTTCAATCAATTTTCCATCGGTTGTCCATTTACCATTTTACATTGACAGACGTGTCCTCTGCTTCACAGAAAGGTGGCTGCGCAACGACATTCCAGATAACGCCCTACACTAGTGATGGGCCGAACCTCCGTTTTTAGGTTCACGAACCGGGTTCGCGAACTTCCGCGGAAGGTTCGGTTCACGGAAAAGTTTGCGAACCGCAATAGACTTCAATGGGGAGGCGAACTTTGAAAAATAGAAAAAATTATGCTGGCCCCAAAAGTGATGGAAAAGATGTTTCAAGGGGTCTAACACCTGGAGGGGGGCATGGCGGAGTGGGATACATGACCAAAGTCCCGGGGAAAAATCTGGATGTGAAGCAAAACAGCGTTTTAAGGGCAGAAATCACATTGAATGCTAAATTTCAGGCCTAACGTGCTTTCAAACATCTTGCATGTGTATACATCAATCAGGTAGTGTAATTAGAGTACTGCTTCACACTCAGGGCCGGCCCGCTCATGAGGCGGGGTGAAATTTTTGCCTCAGGCGGCAAATTTCTAGGGGCGGCATCCGCCCGTCGGTGGGTGCGGGGAGCCGGCCGCCCAGCTGGAGGGGTAGCGGGCAGGACGGGGGTATTGGGCCTAGCGGCGGGGAGGGGGGTCGAACCCCCCCTCCCTCGCCTGGGTCCGCCGTCCGCCGCTCCCCTTCAGCCTTAAATACATCAGAAGCGCAACTCGTAAGAGGCAGTGGGCGGGGAGGACTCACCTCTTCCTCGATCCAGCGTGCGCTCCACTGACGTCACTTCCTGCAACGCCGCCCACTGTATTGTAAATGGACGGCGCTGCAGGAAGGGACGTCAGTGGAGCACACGCTGGATCGAGTGAGGAAGAGGTGAGTCCTCCCCGCCCACTGCCTCTTACGAGAGTTGCGCTTCTGCTGTATTTAAGGCTGGAGGGGAGCGGAGGACGGGGGACCCAGGCGAGGGAGGGGGGGTCGACCCCTCTCCCCGCCGCTAGGCCCAATACCCCCGCCCTGCCCGCTACCCCTCCAGCTCGGCGGTGGCGGCCCCCCCCCCACGGGGGGGGGGGGGGGGGGCAGCGGCAGCAATAATTTTTTCAAAATTTGCCTCAGGCGGCAAAAAGTCTAGGGCCGGCCCTGTTCACACTGACGCACCAAACTAACTGTGTAACGCACCACAAGTTACCAGCTGTTTGTGTAGTAACGGCCATGCTGGACTACTGCGTAACATGGCGAGATTGCTCCTCCTTACTCAGTGATGTCAGGTAATGTGTGACTGCCTTCTCAACTTTCCATGGCATTGTTAAAAAGCTTACATTTTGTTTTTAAATTACATTTTCTACTTGCTGTGTACTTGTTCAGTACCGCTACAATGAGAATCCTATGGAGGCGGGTAAGTCTGGCATTGTGACCCCGGGTAATGGCCAGGGAATGAGGGATGGAATCTGGTGTGGAGCCTGAGCAACGGCTACCACTACACATCCAAGGAGGGCAGCAGTCAGACAGGCATGCACGCCCCGAGGTAGTGACCAAAAATAACAATACAGGAGGACTATCGAAGGCTTGCTGTATTTGAAATGAATGTACTTTAAATCCTTTAACGAGAACCAGTTATGGCGGGCAAAGATGACACCACATTCCTTTCACGAGAATCATATGGAGGCGGGCAAGTCTGCCATTTGTGACCCCGGGTAATGGGCGGGGAATGAAGGTTGGAGCGTGACTCACCAGGTTGGTCACCTCCTCAAACGGCCGCATGGTCCTGCATGCATTTCGCATCAGTGTCCAGCTGTTGGGCCACAACATCCCCATCTTCCCAGATTGTGTCCTTCTACTGTAGTTGTACAGGTACTGGGTGACGGCTTTCTCCTGGTCTAGCAGGGGAGAGAACATGAACAGGGTGGAATTCCAGCGAGTCGGGCTATCGCATATCAAGCGTCTCACCGGCAAGTTTTTCCGCTGAATGTCCGCTAAGCGTGCCATGGCCGTATAAGACCGCCTGAAATGCCCACACAACTTCCTGGTCTGCTTCAGGATGTCCTCTAAGCCTGGGTACTTTGAGACAAATCTTTGCACGACCAGATTCAGCACATGTGCCATGTAACGTACATGTGTCAGCTTTCCCAAATTCAAAGCGGAAAGGAGATTGCTGCCATTGTCACACACCACGTTGCCGATCTCCAGCTGGTGCGGGGTCAGCCATTGCTCCACCTGTTTGTTAAGAGCAGCCAGGAGAGCTGCTCCAGTGTGACTCTCCACTTTGAGGTAAGACATGTCTAAAATTGCGTGACACCGTCGTACCTGGCATGCAGCGTAGGCTCTGGGGAGATGGGGCTGTGTAGCTGGAGAGGAAGAGGAGATGGCAGCACCGCTAGAGTTCAACTGACACTCAGCTGAGGAGGAGGAGGTTGACAGCGAAGAGGATGTAGCTGGAGGAGAAGGAGAGGAGGTGGCAGGAGGCCTGCCTGCAAGCCGTGGAGGTGTGATAAGTCGGTCCGCTGAACAGCCACGTACTCCCTGCTTGCTGCCATCGGTCACCAGGTTGACCCAATGGGCTGTGTACGTAATGTAGCGGCCCTGCCCGTGCTTGGCAGACCAGGCATCCGTGTTCAGGTGGACCCTTGACCCAACGCTCTTCGCAATAGATGACACCATTTGCCTCTGAACTGCACGGTACAGTTTGGGTATGGCCTTTCGTGAAAAATAAGTGTGGCCTGGTATCTTCCACTGCGGTGTCCCAATGGCAACAAATTTACGGAAAGCCTCTGACTCCACCAGCTTGTATGGTAATAGCCGGTGAGCTAATAGTTCCGCCACACCAGCTGTCAGACGCCGGGCAAGAGGGTGACTGGCCGAAATTGGCTTCTTCCGCTCAAAGACTTCCTTCACGGACACCTGGCTACTGCTGTGGGCAAAGGAGCAGGAACCGCTCAAGGGCAGAGGCGGTGTGAAGGAGGGTGGCTGTAAAGGTTGAAGGGAGAAAGCGGATGAAGACGGTGCGCCTGAAGGAGGAAGAGGAGAAGGAGGGTGGCTTGTCTTTTAAGGGGTGCTGCTTTTCCTCAGGTGTTCTTCCCATAGCTGTTTGTGCCTTCTCTCCAGGTGCCTTTGTAAGGCACTTGTCCCTACGTGAGGGTTGGCCTTTCCACAGAGACTGGCAGAGACAACAGATGGCTTTGCTCCAATCTGAGACACACACGTTAAAAAATTTCCAAACCGCTGAGCACCCCTGGGGTGATGGCGCTACGGTGGCATCAGCAGCTGACGTTGAAGGGCATGTTGGCTGGCTGGCCATAGCTGCCGATACATGGCGCCGGACACTGCCCCCAGCTGTTTCTGAGGACGAGCTCCCTCTGCTTCTATCATGGAGTTGTCTCCTCCTACTCCTCTCTGGCTCCCCCTCTGAACTGTCCCCTGGTCATCTCCTCTATTGGGAACATACGTGGCATCCGTATAATCATCATCATAATCCTCCTGCCCAGCTTCGCTTTCCTCAGACAACTCCACAACTGCACCAACTTCAGTTGGTTCATCATGCCCCTCCTCACACATTACGTCCATACTATCGCCGCCTAACTCAGACGTATGAGGTGGTGTACCTGCGCCTTCTTCTTGTTGTTGCAGTAGTGGCTGTGAATCAGTAATTTCACCACCACCACCACCAAATAACTCCTGCGAAGTGTCAAATGCAGCGGATGTGGTGCTTGTACTAGCGCTGGTAGCACTGGCTGCGGGAGATGAGGTCTTCTGTGTTAAATACTCAAGCACGTCCTCACAATTTTGGGAAGTGATGGCACGTGCCTTGTTCTGAGTACTGTACTTTGGTCCAGGTCCGCACAAAATCACAGCAACACCACCTTGCACAGACCTGCCAGTGCCAGGTGGCCTTCCTCTGGGTCTTCCTCTACCTCTTCCTCTACCTGGTTTGTCCATTTTGTCCATCTCGGGGGGAAGCTAGTTATATGCAGTGAGGTGAGTTCACTCAACAGAAAAGGGAGATATGCAGTGAGATGAGTTCACTCAACCCAAAGGTAGCTATATATGCAGTGAGGTGAGTTTACTCAACCCAAAGGTAGTTATATATGCAGTGAGGTGAGTTCACTGAACACAAAAGGTAGCTATGTGCAGTGAGGTGAGTTCACTCAACCCAAAGGTAGTTATATATGCAGTGAGGTGAGTTCACTGAACACAACAGGTAGTTAGATGCAGTCAACTGAGTTCACTCAACACAAAGGTAGTTATATGCAGTGAGGTGAGTTCACTCAACAGAAAAGGTAGATATGCAGTGAGGTGAGTTCTCTCAACCCAAAAAGTAGTTATATATGCAGTGAGGTGAGTTCACTCAACCCAAAGGTAGTTATATATGCAGTGAGGTGAGTTCACTGAACACAAAAGGTAGCTATGTGCAGTGAGGTGAGTTCACTCAACCCAAAGGTAGTTAGATATGCAGTGGGGTGAGTTCACTGAACACAACAGGTAGTTAGATGCAGTCAGCTGAGTTCACTCAACACAAACGTAGATATATGCAGTGAGGTGAGTTCACTCAACAGAAACTGTAGATATGCAGTGTGGTGAGTTCACTCAACCCAAAGGTAGTTATATATGCAGTGAGGTGAGTTCACTGAACACAAAAGGTAGCTATGTGCAGTGAGGTGAGTTCACTCAACCCAAAGGTAGTTATATATGCAGTGGGGTGAGTTCACTGAACACAACAGGTAGTTAGATGCAGTCAGCTGAGTTCACTCAACACAAACGTAGTTATATGCAGTCAGGTGAGTTCACTCAACAGCAAAGGTAGATATGCAGTGCGGTGAGTTCACTCAACCCAAATGTAGTTATATATACAGTGAGGTGAGTTCACTGAACACAAAAGGTAGCCATGTGCAGTGAAGTGAGTTCACTCAACCCAAAGGTAGTTATATATGCAGTGAGGTGAGTTCACTGAACACAACAGGTAGTTAGATGCAGTCAGCTGAGTTCACTCAACACAAACGTAGTTATATATGCAGTAAAGTGAGTGTTATAATTTAAGTAGGCCTCAGTTACTTGGCCTGAGTTTTATGTAAAAGGCTTGTCCGCAGTATATGCCTTTAAAATAAATAGAGGTTTTGTGATGCAGGCAGAGGCATCTCAGGGTCTGCGTGTAGCAGAGGATACACGCAGATACTGAGAACATGTTCCTAAAAGAAGGCCATCGGACTACTCTGACCTCAACCACAGGAACAGAAAACATTGGCCATGTTTACTAAACATCCACGGTCCTGCATATAGGCCAAATGCCTCATTGATTATTAATCAAGTAGGTGTGTATGATGACACCACGAGTGGGTCCACCAATAATCTGGTCTAGGGGGTGGCGAAGATGATGTCATATTTAACTCTTTCCTAGTCGGTATAAAAGGCTGAGGGAGCTACGAGAGCTCACTTCTGCTTCTTCCTTCCGCACTAGCTAGCAAGGCTGACTGGGACGACTTCTAAGCATGTTCTTCCTTTCTGTAATCTGATATAATGTATGCTGTACATGGGTAGTTTAGTGTAACGTAGTTAGGAAGAAGGTACCTGATA
Source organism: Hyperolius riggenbachi (assembly GCF_040937935.1). NCBI lineage: Eukaryota > Metazoa > Chordata > Amphibia > Anura > Hyperoliidae > Hyperolius > Hyperolius riggenbachi. Next base: position 205,688,295 of record NC_090648.1, read on the forward strand.
GACTTCAGCAGGGAGTCTCATCACGAGCTTGCAACGCAACATGAAGATTGGCATAGCTAGGATATGATGACTGTATCTATCTGTCTTTCTGTGACTTGAATAAATAACGTAAACATTGAAGAAGCCTGAGAAAGTCTATATCCTGTTTGCGGTGTGGAGAGTCAAGTGATCTCACAGTCTGTGAGACGATGGTGTCGAAGCAAGGTGATTAGAACAGTTTATAACAGTGAGTTCACTGAACACAAAATGTAGCTATGTGCAGTGAAGTGAGTTCACTGAACCCAAAGGTAGTTATATATGCAGTGAGGTGAGTTCACTGAACACAACAGGTAGTTAGATGCAGTCAGCTGAATTCACTCAACACAAACGTAGTTATATATGCAGTAAGGTGAGTTCACTGAACACAACAGGTAGCTATGTGCAGTGCGGTGAGTTCACTCAACCCAAAGGTAGTTATATATGCAGTGAGGTAAGTTCACTGAACACAAAAGGTAGCTATGTGCAGTGGGGTGAGTTCACTGAACACAACAGGTAGTTAGATGCAGTCAGCTGAGTTCACTCAACACAAACGTAGTTATGCAGTGAGGTGAGTTCACTCTACAGAAAAGGTAGATATGCAGTGAGGCAAGTTCACTCAACACAAAAGGTAGTTATGTGCAGCGAGGTGGGTTCACTCAACACAAACGTAGGTGTATGCAGTGATGAGGTGGGTTAACTAAGACTGAATTCCTAATCTTCCCGTCCCGTGCTGCTTCACCCCCCACTGACCTCTATGTCACTGTCAATGGCACAATCATTCATCCAACCACACAAGCCCGCTGCCTGGGTGTCACCCTAGACTCGGCCCTCTCCTTCACCTCCCACATCCAAACCGTAGCTAGAGCCTGCTATTTCCACTTACGCAACATCTCCAAGATCCGGCCTTTCCTGACCCCAGACACTACCAAACTCCTTGTCCATGCCCTCATCATCTCCCGCCTGGACTACTGCAACTCCCTCTTGTCAGGCCTTCCTCAAAACCGCATCGCCCCCCTAAAATCCATCATGAACGCAGCAGCCAGACGCATCTACTCCTCCCACCGCTCTGTCTCCACAACTCCCCTACGCAAATCCCTTCATTGCCTTCCAATTCACTTCAGAATCAGCTTCAAGATCCTATGTTTGGCATACAAATCCATACACAAGTCCTGCCCAACCTACATCTCTGACCTGGTCAGCAGATATACACCTGGCCGCCCACTTCGCTCCTCCAACGACCTCCTCTTAACCACCCCACGCATCTCGCACTCCCATGCCAGACTGCAGGACTTCACTAGAGCTGCCCCTATCCTGTGAAACTCTCTCCCACTGCCCATCAGGCTCGCTCCCACCTTCAACACCTTCAAAAAAGCACTCAAAACTCACTTCTTCAAGGAGGCCTACATCAACTCAACACTACCCTAATCCTTTCTGCCAATAACTTCTTGATGCACCCCCTCCTTTTGTGTCACCAGCCCCTCCCTCTAGATTTTAAGCCTTTGGCAGGGCCCTCTCCCCTTGTGTATCATACTTGACTGTGTGCACTTTATCTAGAATTTGGAACTGGTAATTTTTTTATCACTACCATTCCAGTTTATGATCTGGCATTGTACTATTATCTGCATTGTGTTGTGTATCTTATTGCTATTACCTGTATTGTTGTATCTATGGTCTGTTACCTGTATTGTTCTGTCAACCCTGTTATCATTGTCTGTAATCCTATTTATTGTACAGCGCTGCGTAATATGTTGGCGCTATATAAATCTAATAAATAATAATAATAATAATAACTAAACACAACAGGTACTAGTAGTAGGTAAATGCAGTACTGGGTAGGTAGTACAATGTGCAGCTCCCTGTCACACACACAGGTGTCACTGAATGTGCTGCTGAATGCTGGTGGGCTGCTTGCAGTGGGACACACACATTATGATTTAGCAATGCTGTCTAAGCAACACAAGTGTCTCACACACACAGGTAGTAGTCACTGAATGTGCTGCTGCTGCTGGCAGTGGGACACACAGTATGAATTAGCAATGCTGTCTAGCAACACAAGTGTCTCACACACACAGGTAGTAGTCACTGAATGTGCTGCTGCTGCTGGCAGTGGGACACACAGTATGAATTAGCAATGCTGTCTAAAAAACACAAGTGTCAGTTTCAAACACAGAAAAAAAAAATTGATCACGCGAGCAGGATGAGCTCTGAAAAGAGCTTTTCTGGGGCGCTATTATAGCAATAAGATTCAACTAAGCAAGCTAAGAAGGCAAGAGCCTGACTAATCTGTCCCTAGGACAGGGGCCTGCAACCCGCGGCTCCGGAGCCGCATGCGGCTCTTTTTCACCTTCACCGCGGCTCCTAGGTGGCTCCGGTGTCAGTGGCTGCGGCGAGCGTGTGACGTGTGCTGTCGCTGGCCGGCAGCCTATCAGAGAGGCCGCCGGACCAGTGCAGTGCAGGGCTTCGGGCGGCCATTTTCCCGTAGCCCTGCAGTGTAATGCAGGCAGGACGTGACGCCGGGAAGGAAGAGGATCGTAGGAGTTGCGCGCCACAAGGAGGTCGGGACCGGAGGTCAGGACAGGAGGAGATCGTGACAGGAGGTCTTCTGACTAGGTGAGTAAATGGGTTTTTCCTTTCAGATCTGCTGAAGGATTGTGCATATTGGGGTCAGATCTGCTGAAGGATTGTGCATATGGGGGTCATATCTGCTGAAGGATTGTGCATATGGGGGTCATATCTGCTAACGATTTGTGCATATGGGGGTCATCTGCTAACGATTTGTGCATATGGGGGTCATATCTGCTAACGATTTGTGCATATGGGGGTCATATCTGCTGAAGGATTGTGCACATGGGGGTCATATCTGCTAACGATTTGTGCATATGGGGGTCATATCTGCTAACGATTTGTGCATATGGGGGTCATATCTGCTAACGATTTGTGCATATGGGTGTCATATCTGCTAACGATTTGTTTTATAATGGTTTTGCGGCTCCCAGTTTTTTTCTCTTTTCGGAAACGGGTCCAAGTGGCTCTTTATGTCTTAAAGGTTGCAGACCCCTGCCCTAGGAGAACAAGTCTGCAGCAGCTGTCCCTATTCTGTCTCTAGCAGGCACACGAGTGAGGCTAATGGCCGCCGGAGCTTGCCTTATATAAAGGGGGGTGGGGCTCCAGGGCTTAGTATAGCCGGATTGGCTACAATGCGCCTGCTGACTGTGATGCAGAGGGTCAAAGTTGACCCTCATAGAGCATTACGGGGTGAATCGAACTTCCGGGAAAGTTCGCCTTCGCCGGCGAAGCGTTCGGCCCATCTCTACCCTACACCTTCCCGGCTTCAGTCTCATCCGGGCCGAAGGGGACACTACCCTCTCAGGCAAAGAGAAGGGCGGTGGGATCTGCTTTTATATTTGTAATTCATGGTGCCCTAACACATCAGTATTAGCCAGGAAGTGCTCCCCAGTATTGGAACTTCTAATTCTGAACTGCAGGCCGAAATACACGCCCAGGGAATTTTCCTCCTATGTCCTCGTAGGCGTCTACATACCACCTGATGCTGAAGTGGGTCATGCCCTGCGCGACCTGAGTGACATCATCACACAGTTGGAGTCATCCCTCCCGGACTCGCTGTTCATCGTAATGGGCGACTTCAACAGAGCCAACCTCCAACAGGAGCTGCCGCTTTTCACCAGCATGTGGCCTGCCCCACCAGAAACCTGAACACTCTTGACCACTGTTACACAGTGCTGAAAGATGCCTACAAAGCCATACCACGGCAGCACTGGGCTTCTCTGACCACTCCCTCATCCACTTGGTCCCTTCCTACAGGAGGCGCCTGGAGTCAGCAAAACCTGTTCTCAAATCCGCCAAAGTGTGGTCAAGCGATGCCAAGCTTCAACTTCAGGCCTGCTTCGACTGCACTGTGTAATGATCCGCTCAGCTGGATGCGCTGGCAGACAGCTGTTTGACCATTCCTCTAGTCTGTGGGCTGCAGGTCTCTGCAAGAGAGACCTGTTTTTCCATTACAAGTTTCTGGTCTGTCCTGCTGCTGAGGAATTTGCATACACTCGTTATGCAAATCCCCTACCTGCCTCCTTTGATGACTGGCAGTATAAAGAGCTATGTTTCCCAGAGTCCTTGGCTGGTCATAAGGGTTAGTTCCTGTGAAACACTCCAAGTGTTAGCCTTGCTCTTTGTTTGAAGATTAGCTTAGAGTAATTCCTGGGACTGCGCTAGGCAGATTCCCTAGTGCAGTTAGGATTGCTTATCTGTTTTGTTTGTTGCGATTGTTCTGTCCCAGCGGTGGTCCACAGGAAGTCGTTCTGATCTTTGTTCTTGGAGTCTAGCTGGAGCAGCGGTTGCTACCAGCTATCTCCTCTATCTGTCTTGCCTGGATCGCACTCGCCAAGTGCTAGTGCTGTGGATCCTATCTCTCACTTATTCCTGTCTTCGTGTATCTGTCTTGTCTGCTACGAACGCTTGCTGGAGGCTCGGTGAGGTAACCGTTAAGCAAGCGTTCGCGTCCTCTGTTTCATGTTTGTCTGTCGGTGGTTAGTTAGGCGTGCTTGTCTCTGTTGTGCTTATCACGCGGGGACCGCGCATAAACACGTGCACTGTTGCGAATGAGTGCGGTGTTCGCGTTTAGTTAGCGTTTGTTATTTTCCTTATCTTCTCATTGCATGATTTGCTGTGCCTTTGCTACTCTCGTGCTCTGCCTTGCTGTAGCCTTGTGTCACCTCTGGCAATCGCCTCTCTCGCGATTGCGTTCCTACTTCATATCTGCTGTTGTGTATGCACCGTCGCGGGTTGGAGACTTAGTTTGGTGCACACACACACAATCTGTCCCTGTGCTCATTCTCTTTCGCAATCGCTTCTCTTGCGATTGCGTTCTCACTTGGTTTCCTTTGTTGTATGTCCGCCGTCGCAGGGTGGCGGCTAGATTGGTGGACGTACATACATTCCTCATCTGTGCTTATTCAGTCTTGTGTCGCTGTTAGCAATCGTCATCTCTGGCGATTGCCTTCTCTCCTGTTCTTCATGGTTGTGTGTGCATTGTCGCGGGTTGGCGACTAGATTGGTGCACACACATACCCTTTGTCGCTTTGCTCTCTCTCCTTCAGGGCTATCTTGGCCTGCGTTTTTTCCCTTCATACAATTCCTGTCTGGCATGTGTGGCAGGGTAAAGGAGCTGTTCCTCTGCACTCCACAGCTCCCTCTGCCGACAGGAATTTCCCTCTACAGGTGCATTGCACCTTTTGCTGGGTTCCCTCAAATTACACGCTTGTGGAGGATTTCCGCAGTGTCAGCGCACATCTTGTGCGCTGATCACGGAGAGAATTCCACAATCGTTACACACTGACTGGAAAGCCCTGGAATCTCCAAACCTGGATGAGTGGGCGGATACCATCTTCTCATACATCAGCTTCTGTGAGGACTCCTGCATACCAACTAGTGTTGGGCGAACAGTGTTCGCCACTGTTCGGGTTCTGCAAAACATCACCCTGTTCGGGTGATGTTCGAGTTCGGCCGAACACCCGATGGTGTTCGGCCAAACCGTTCGGCCATATGGCCGAACTAAGAGCGCATGGCCGAACGTTCCCCGAACATTCGGCTAGCGCTGTGATTGGCTGAACGGGTCACGTGGTTCGGACCCGAACGCGCTCTGATTGGCCGAACGGGTCACGTGGTTCGGGTAAATAAATACCCGATCCACGTCATTTCTCCGCCATTTGTCTGTGGGTTTAGCTTTGAGTAGGCAGGCAGGGTAGTTCTCTCTCCAGCCAGGCTAGCCAGGGTCCCCCCAGTCATTGTGTCGCTGCTGGGAACAGTAGTACACCGCTCACCCACACTATATAGCATTGTGTTTACTGCCACTCTGTGTACACCGCTCACCCACCACTGTATAGCATTGTGTTTACTGCCACTCTGTGTCTCTGCTGGGAACAGTAGTACACCGCTCAACCACCACTGTATAGCATTGTGCTCTGTGTCTCTGCTGGGAACAGTAGTACACCGCTCACCAACCACTGTATAGCATTGTGCTCTGTGTCGCTGCTGGGAACAGTAGTACACCGCTCACCAACAACTGTATAGCATTGTGCTCTGTGTCGCTGCTGGGAACAGTAGTACACCGCTCACCAACCACTGTATAGCATTGTGCTCTGTGTCGCTGCTGGGAACAGTAGTACACCGCTCACCAACCACTGTATAGCATTGTGCTCTGTGTCGCTGCTGGGAACAGTAGTACACCGCTCACCAACCACTGTATAGCATTGTGCTCTGTGTCGCTGCTGGGAACAGTAGTACACCGCTCACCAACCACTGTATAGCATTGTGCTCTGTGTCGCTGCTGGGAACAGTAGTACACCGCTCACCAACCACTGTATAGCATTGTGCTCTGTGTTGCTGCTGGGAACAGTAGTACACCGCTCACCAACCACTGTATAGCATTGTGCTCTGTGTCGCTGCTGGGAACAGTAGTACACCGCTCACCAACCACTGTATAGCATTGTGCTCTGTGTCGCTGCTGGGAACAGTAGTACACCGCTCACCAACCACTGTATAGCATTGTGCTCTGTGTCGCTGCTGGGAACAGTAGTACACCGCTCACCAACCACTGTATAGCATTGTGCTCTGTGTCGCTGCTGGGAACAGTAGTACACCACTCACCAACCACTGTATATCATTGTGCTCTGTGTCGCTGCTGGGAACAGTAGTACACCGCTCACCAACCACTGCATAGTATTGTGCTCTGTGTCGCTGCTGGGAACAGTAGTACACCGCTCACCAACCACTGTATAGCATTGTGCTCTGTGTCGCTGCTGGGAACAGTAGTACACCGCTCACCAACCACTGTATAGCATTGTGCTCTGTGTCGCTCCTCCAACACCGATCGCCTGGAGAAGATGGTCAAGGACTACATGTCAGATGGCGTAGCTGTGTTGAACAATCCATCTGCACCCTTCAACTATTGGGTATCGAAGCTAGACACCTGGCACGAACTGGCAATGTACGCAATAGAGGTGCTGGCTTGCCCGGCAGCCAGCGTTATGTCAAACGCTGTTTCAGTGCTGCCGGAGGCATCGTCACAGATCGGCGTATCTGCCTCTCCACAGAAAATGCAGACCGTCTGACTCAAATTAAAATGAATCAATCCTGGATTGGAAACGACTACGCAACACTCCCGGACCCCAACCAAGTAACATGAACAATGAACATCTGTGATGGGTTAGCGTTTCCGGTCCCTGTTTATTGAACCTCTCATCTGTATTACATTTATGACTGCATGCCGACAAAATGCAAATTGCTATCCGCACGCTTCTTGTCCTCATGCAAGGCCTGGGTTGTTGTGTCTCAAAGCGTGGCCTTCTCCTCCTGCGCCTCCTCCTGTTCCATCACGTGTGCTGCTGCTAGGTTAGCGTTGCCGGTCCCTTTTCCTGGAACCTCTTATCTTTATTACATTTATGACTGCATGGCGGCAAAATGCATGCTATCCACACGCTTCTTGTCCTCATGCAAGGCCTGGGTTGTTGTGTCTCAAAGCGTGGCCTTCTCCTCCTGCGCCGCCCTCCTCCTGTTCCATCACGTGTGCTGATGCTGGGTTAGCGTTACCGGTCCCTTTTCCTGGAACCTCTTATCTGTATTACATTTATGACTGCATGCCGACAAAAAGCATGTTACCTGTGCAAAGAAAACAGACATTTCCCACATTTAAAAGACAGTTTTCCCTTTGAAACTTTAAAATCAATTTTCTCAAAAACTATAAGCTCTTTTTGCTAAATTTTTTTCCTCTTGTACCCACTCCCAAGGTGCACATACCCTGTAAATTTGGGGTATGTAGCATGTAAGGAGGCTTTACAAAGCACGAAAGTTCGGGTCCCCATTGACTTCCATTATGTTCGGAATTCGGCTCGAACACCCGAACATCGCAGCCATGTTCGGCCTGTTCGGCCCGAACATCTAGATGTTCGCCCAACACTAATACCAACCAAGTCCTTTAAAATCTTTCCGAATAATAAACCGTGGCTCTCCAATAAACTACGGCAACTGAGGAGATGCAATTAAGTGGCATACAGGACTGGCAATCAGAAGGACCTTTGCAGGTCAGCAAAGAACAACGTGAAGCGAGAACTGAGAGTCGCAAATAGGGAGTATGCGGAAAGGATGAGACACAACCTTTGATCAAATGACACATGAGCAGTCTGGAAAGGGCTCAAAGCTGCCACAAACTACAAGCCCCCCTCCAACATGCAAAACCCAGCATTGAGCTAGCTGAGGTCCTCAGCAACTTCTACTGCAGGCTCGAGACGCAGACAGCACCGGGGGAGCTAGCAGCGATAGCATCCACTGACGGAAAATCTATCTCAGATGGAGCCCACCACCTCCAGCTGTGAGTGAGGCTGATGTTCTCTCCCATCTGTCAGTGCTGAATACCAAGAAAGCCTCTGCCCCGATGGGGTGTCACCAGCCTGCCTGAAAATCTGCTCACAGCAGCTGGCTCCCATACTCACCTTCATCTTCGCCAAATCCCTGCAGGAAGGCATAGTCCCCACATGCTTCAAAAAGTCTACCATCATCCCTGTCCCCAAAAATCAGGGAAACTGTGACCTCAATAACTACAGGCCTTACATCTAATATCATAAATATCTTTGAAAGAGTGGTCCTGTCCCACATCAAGCTCATTACCTCCCCCCTACTGGATCCATACCAGTTTGCATATAGAGGAAACAGATCAACTGATGACGCCATCAATATCTGCCTAGAGCACACATATGGTCACCTGGACAAGCCAAACACGTATGTCAGAATCCTTCTATTGGACTTCAGCTCGGCCTTTAACATTATCTGCCCCCCACATTCTGCAGAACAATCTTGTGGCACTGAATGTCCATTCCACCCTCTGCCAGTGGATCACAGACTTTCTGACCAACAGGTCTCAAGTCGTGCAGCTAGGGGATATCACCTCTCAACCAATGGCAACAAACATGGGGGCACCACAGGGCTGCGTTCTGTTGCCGGTTCTGTTCTACCTCTACACAAACAACTGCAAATCCATGGCAAACTCTGTCAAAGTTATCAAATTTGCCGACGACACCACCATCATCGGCCTGGTGACAAACAATGATGAGCAGGCCTACCGTCAGCAGGTTGACAGAATATGCCACTGGTGCAGGGACAACAAGCTGGTCCTCAATACAGCCAAAACTGTAGAGCTGATAGTAGACTTTAGGAAGCATGCCCCCACCCCTCCACCAATCTACATAGATGGAAACGAAGTCAAAAGAGTACCCAGCACACGCCTTCTGGGCACTACCATCTCCAAGGACCTGAGCTGGAAGGCAAACAAAACCCTGACCCATAAGAAAGCCCAGAAGAGACTATTCTTCCTACGCCAACTGAAGAAGTTTGGCATGTTCCAGGAACTGATGACAAACTTTTACACACTGCCACCATCGAGTCCGTCCTCTGCTCATCCATCCTAGTCTGGTTTGCTGGCTCTTCCACCAGGGACAGATACAAATTTCAGAGAGTCATCAGGGCAGCAGAGAGGATCATTGGTAGGTCTCTACCCTCACTCAAACTCCTCCACAACTCCAGACTGCACTCCAGAGCCCTGAGGATTGCTGGCGACCCCACCCACCCTGGTTCAACGTTTTTTCAGTCAGCTCTGTCAAAAACCACAAGGGCCGATCCTTGATTTGGGTCAATCGCTCAGATTCAGAAACTTGGTCTCGCTGTCACTTTTGCGCATAGATGCCTATATGTGGATTCGCAATCTATGAACTGACTAGCCGAGAGGAGTGTTCTGACTCCTAAGGATTCACCACACACATACAATTCAAATCCTGCCACCACGTGTGAGTCAGCAAACGACTGTAAATATATTAGCACACTGCGAACACTGTAAGTAAATTTACAACCCATATGCTTGAATCAGGCACAGATAGACAGATCTGGTGCCGATCCCTGCATACAGCTAAGGGTTTTAGCTGTATGCAGGGATCGGCACCAGATCTGTCTATCTGTGCCTGATTCAAGCATATGGGTTGTAAATACAAGATACTCTAGAACACAAGGTAACGTTTTCGGAGGAGTAAGTATGATTTTGTATGCTCAGGAACAGGTCATACCCGTAAAATGATTTTTAGACGTTTTAATAACAAAAATGCATTACACACATTTATATACACTAATTAACATATAAACGCAAAGCTTAAAATAAAAGGGGATAATGGTGAAACGTTTACTTAACTGAATGCAGTTTGTGTGGAATAGAAGCAAATAAAGTCCAGTTCAAATGCAGGCATTGATATAAAAAAAAGTCCTTGAAACAAAGCATGGGTTCGGTCCTCCTAGAATGCTTGCATGGACAATTTCTGGTCCGGGAAATTTGGAGAACGGATCTGAGTTTTAGGCTGGCTTTACCTGGAAAGTAGGTGTGTTTACCTCCTCTGGAGCATGAGAGGCAGGATTTCTGTACAAGCCTAAAATGACACAATTTACCACTAACCTGCGCCATTTCTGTCTGGATTGGCGCACAGCGAATCCGAGGGCAGATTCATAACCTGCGGCCGATGTGTGATCCAATGACACCAAATACTGTTAGATTAGCATGTGTGGTCTGCTAGCGATAAGTAGTTGAGTCCCCCTGGCAGCTAGCAGGCTAGAATTTGGATTAGTTAGTAGGCTGATTTTCAGGAACCAGAAGATATATTTGTCATTTGTCTGCGATAACCACATCTTGAATTAATAATACATGAAATTTGTCTAATGTCTGTTCCCCGTTTTGGAGGGAAGTTTTGAGAGGGAACCAGCAGGACTGATCTTTATCTGCTGATCCTGCTTCAAGGGTAGCATTCGGTCGTAGCACCTATGTGTGAAAAGCTAGGAAGGAAGTGGAGGGGTGAGGGGCTCTAATTCAGACTGAAGGGAAAAGACATATGTTGTACGTTTAAATAGAAAGTGACAAACAAAACTGACATTCTGCTCGACAATACGGAAATCGTTGGCGATTACGCATGACCTTCCGTAGTGTTCATCACAGGCTCCCTCTAAACCGCAGGTTTCGAGCTATCGCCACTAGAACTATGAGGCATAGGGATTCCTTTTTCCCCTGTGCTGTCAGCCTCCTGAATTCCCTTCTGGCCATTCCACCTTCGGTGTCCACCCACTCGACTTTACACTCAATCTAATAACTGCCGTCTCTGGCTCTACCTAGCAAACCACTATCTTGGAACTGGACTTTATTGGGAACTGGACTGTTTTTACTTAATTTTTACTTAATTTTAACTTGTTTGTTGATTGACCTGATTGACCTTATGTGACACTGTGCTGGAACTGTATCCTGTTAACTTTAACTGTAATTGCACTCTTGCTCTTTAAATTTATTTGTACTCCTGCTACCTTGATTCTGTTATCTATACTTCCTATCCTTTCTCTGAGCATTCGTATCTGTATGTGCCAAACTCAATTCTGGGCACAACCCTGTTGTGCATGGCGAATAAAATGATTCTGATTCTGATTCTGAAATTCAGATATCAGTGAATGAACATGGACAAAACTGAAAGTTAAATACTTATCTAAATGCAGAAGCCTGCCTGAATTCTGGTCATATTTAGATTTCTTCAGTGCGGCTGAAGGATGTACAGTATATGTTTGGGTTGAACTTGAAGGTGACCACAATTTGAACTCCAGCACTAATTATGATACTGAGTTTTCATAAAATACTTAAAAAATCTGTGTATTTCATAGAGACTTCTTTTCATTATACAGATGATCACCCTGATATGTAATGCAAGACTAGAGATAGAGATAGAGATCTATCAAGCTATTTATTGTCAGTGACTAGGTTTTTTTTTTTTTGCTCACTCCTTTTCTGAACTACGAGACTTTACTGTTATATAACTCATTGTTCTTATTTATTCTTTTTTGTCATTTGTACCAAATGAGAACTGGAAAATGTTTACTTTCCCTATTGTCATATAGTGAAAAACTCAATAAATATGTATTGATGGAAAAAAGTCTTCTTTTCATAGTGTTAGTTTTTTGTTTTATTTTAAGTCTAAACCCTTATTGTAAATAGGTATGTGCATTTGAATGACATTACTTCCTTTTCTTATTTACCTGGGCTGGGTTGCTGGTTGTCCTTACTAATTAACCCTCCTGGCGGTCAATTAAAACCGCCAGGGGGCAGCGCAGCACTATTTTTTAATGTTTTTTTTTTAATCATGTAGCTAGCCTAGCGCTAGCTACATGACAGCCGCTGAGCTGCGGCATCCCCCCACCCCCTCCGATCGCATCCGGCGATCAGGCCCATCAGGAAATCCTGTTCTGAACAGGATTTCCATTAGGGCTTCCCCGTCGCCATGGCGACGGGCGGGATGACGTCACCAACATCATCGACGTCGTGACGTCAAAGGGAGTCACGATCCACCCCTAAGCGCTGCCTGGCACTGATTGGGGTCTGGGGGGGCGGCGCGGCGCGGGGGGTAGCGGCGAATCGGCACGGAGCGGCGACGATCGGGCAGTACACGCAGCTAGCAAAGTGCTAGCTGCGTGTAATAAAAAAAAACCTTGCAAATCGGCACAGCAGGGCCTGAGAAATCCTCCTGTGCGGCATGGCCCGAGCTGAGCTCGGGCTTACCGCCAGGAAGGTTAAGGGGTGACCAAATGGCACCAATACACCCCTCATGATATCATTACCACAGCTCATTTTTGAGTGCATATGGAGGTGGAAGCCCAATTCCCATAGCATTACGATAAGGATGTGCTGCAAAGTGGAGGGAAGAGGCTTGTCCAACATATTTCCCAAATATTAAAAGCTGGTATATGGGTTAGGCAATGGAACTACGTGCCTGCTGTCGGGCTCTATCTTTCTTGGCTTCCCTCCTGCATTGCTGATGAATGATTTATTAATGTGGCTGGGTAGTGGGGAGTCACAGGGTTTTTAAAAAATAAAATGTTACCCCATTCATTGTTTTTAAAATCATGCTGGAAAAGAATGATGGATTGGCATCACACTTTTGGGACACAGCTCCTTTATTTAACCCTTCAACAACTTCCATATAGTTATCTTGTTTGAGATAAATGCACTGCTTTTGACCTCAGCCGGCAGAACTCCTTGTGCTGTAAACTCTTGAAATGCTTTGATCTCTCTTGCTCTCTCTCTGTGCTAGCAGAGAATATAGAAACTGAAAGCAGAAGTCCTCTACTATTGTCTCATGCTGCCCCTAGTGACAAGTGGCCATATCTACACATTACAATAGTTGAAATGTGCTAAAATAAATTGGCATGCATCTACATAAATTGGCTGCTAAAGGGTTAATTGTGTATGACCTGCTCACCAGGCCAAGTAATACCCAGGGATGAATATCGAAACATGTATATGTGTGCATTTTCCCTATTGCCGTACCAAAAGTCACAAGAGTCAGTGGTTTCTGCACATTGTATCTGCATCACTGCCTGGGCAGGAGGTATTCACATTCAGCAACACAATCATGGCAACAACAGGCATGCTGAGCTTAACCTCTTCCGGACCTTGGTAATTGAAATCTACACCATTTACTTGCCTCTTATCCCTGCCAGATCATAGATTTCAAATACTTGCCACTGCGTCGTCCCATTGCTCTTGCTGCTCCGGTGCCACCGCAGTCCACCAGCTCCGTGGAATAATGACACTTGAGTTTTGTACACTGGTCAGTAGCTGATTTCCTTGGCACTTAAACCTGTGACCAGTGTGAGTGAATCACAGTGATCACAGCTTGAAATCCAGCAAAAAAAAAAAAAGATTTGTCAGCAAACAGCATAATGCACATTATACAAGGAATGTGTGCATTGTGTACATAAGGCAAGTTGCACCATTTGTGCAATCCCCGTAACTAGGGATGATTGGAATAAGCAAATTCCGTTCCGCCAGAATTGTGGAATTTCAGCGGAATTCCGCATTCCGGCGGAAAAATTAAAGTAAAAGTAAATGAAACCTTGTTTAAATTTAAATGGTAGCCCATGGGACCTAGTGGCTGTTCCCCCGGTCATTTTTTTTTCGCAGCAGGAGTTGTCGCTTAAGCCATGGGGCCTAGCGGTGGTCCCATGGCGGTCATTTTGGCGCCGCAGGAGGTGTCGCTTAAGCCATGGGACCTAGTGGTGGTCCCATGGCAGTCGTTTTGGCACTGCAGGAGGTGTCGTTTACGCCACGGGACCTAGCGGTGGTCCCATTGCGGTGGTTTTGGCGCCGGAGGTGTTGCTTACGCCATGGGACCGTGCGGTGGTCCCATGGCGGTCATTTTGGCGCCGCAGGAAGTGTCGCGTAACCTATGGGACCTGGCGGTGGTCCCATGGTGGTCATTTTGGCGCCGCAGGAGGTGTCGCATAAGCTATGGGATCTGGCGGTGGTCCCATGCCGATCGTTTTGGCACCGCAGGACTGGAGGTGTCGCGTAAGCTATGGGACCTGGCGGTGGTCCCATGGCGGTCATTTTGGAACTGCAGGAGGTGTCGCGTAAGCTATAGGACCTGGCGGTGGTTCCATGGCGATGGTTTTGGAACCGCAGGAGGTGTCGCGTAAGCTTTGGGACCTGGCGGTGGATCCATGGCGGGTGTTTTTGCGCCGCAGGAGGTGTCGCGTAAGCTTTGGGACCTGGCGGTGGTTCCATGGCGGTGGTTTTTGCACTGCAGGAGGTGTCGCGTAAGCTTTGGGACCTATACAAAATGGTTGGGATAGGTGAAATAGCTAGGGAGCTGGTTGCTAACATAGGATTGATTGGTTTTTATTAACACTGTAATTGGTGCTGAAATAATTCCGATTTTCATGCAGAAATCCATTTGGATGGTTTTTGTAAGCCTCTCATTGGTGCAGAAATTCCTATTTTCATGAAGAAATCCTGCTTCTTCTAGGGGCTTCCTTGTGATTGGCTTACAAAATTCTGCATTCCGCCGGAATTACTCATCGTTCCACGGAATTTCCGCTATAGTGCTAAGGCAATTCTGTTCCGATGTGACAGAACGGAATCACCAAATTCCGGCCGGAATCGCAGAAAAATGAATTCTGCGGAATGTGGTGAGCATCCCTACCCGTAACGTAATTTGCATAAGCACCGGTACATTTTAAGTACACTGTGTGCACATATATATTTCACCAATGTTTATTGAATTTGCCCTATAATTTCTAAACGCCAATATGACATACTGCAGTTTGCTTGTACAGCAGTTCCCAATTCAGATCAAGAAACGGCAGTGGCACATGCCTATAACAAGTAAGTCTGATCTCAACAGGGGAATGAAGCTGCTAAGCTGAGTAGGAAGATTGAATCAAGTCATGGAACCAATCAATGGCATTGAACACTTGCAGCCTATATAAGAAAACTCCTTCCTGTGTTATAATTTGGTCTTATTTCTTTTATCATATATTCAAGCAGGATTTTGATGCATGTTCTGTTCACAAACTATTTACGGACAACTTTTTTGTTTGTTTCAAAGTAAAAATGTTAGAAGGCAAACAGGAAAACTATAAGCGGCAGTTGTTCTTAAATATAGATTTTGCGCACACACATACACATGCACACGCACACACAGACACAAACGAATAGAAGAGTCAAAGTGTTGAAGTAATACTCATTTCTATAGAATCACTACAGGCTTTACAAAAGCCTGCCCAAAAATGATTGATGTATTGAGCTAAACCCACAAGTAACCCCATGAAATCTGCTTTGAATAGCAACAAATTCCTAACAATAACTTGGCGGCTTTAGGCAAAGAAATATAATCTCGGAACTTCTAAAGGTCAAGATTTGCTCTCTGGCTGCACGGCTCAAGTGTAAATGCTCTGTAATGCTACACAGGGTGATTGCTTTGCTCTCCAGACTATGTCAATTTTGTCAAAGTAGCTGCAGATGCATCTCGTATTAAGTCAGAATGGTGTCAAGGGCCTCTCTTGAGCACTGACAGATTCACAGAGAAACTGATCCAAAACCCCCGGTCTATTATAGCCTCAGACCCAAAGAGGGAAATTTAAGGATTATGGTTGATTGGAGAATAAAATTACATTATATATGTAATTTTTTCTAAGGCATGAGACTTTAGAAATGAATCCTCTTGTGTTCAATGTGTCCTTTTTGTCTTGGTCTCCTTAATTAAGGTGGTGCCACCTCAGCGACGCAATCCTTCCCTAAAGCTACTTTTAAGCTAAACCATTCATCAAAGCTTTGACCCATTCAAACTTGGAACAAGGTGCATCTGTCTAACAAACTCATTAAATCGGAATCTAAATATGAAAAAAGAAGTGGTAGCAAAAGCTAAAATGAGGATGCACAGCTCTATTGTACTGAAGCATCCTGAAACAAAAATGTGCCTGATATCTGTGTTCATGACTACTCAACAAGAGCAAAGCGAATTGAAGATATATTACAAATATACTAATTCTCATTTTAACCTTTATCCCTTCACCGAGAAATAGTTTTGTGATTTGCTATAGTGTCTTATAATAATTTGTGAAAATGTTCTTGGAAGTAATGTAGCTGTATTGCAACTGTAAGGCCTTTCTCACATTGAAGCCAGTGGTGTGCTGCCTCTTTTTTCTCTTTTGGATTACACCTGGACCGTAGGGCAATCCGGTCAAGGCTTGGCACAGGCATACACCCAGGAAAGGTCTACATGGGAGCCGTCCTCTGTGGAATTTATATTTGTGGCTCTCTCACATGGGAGGCTGTACTACGTGCTTGTTGGATAGTTCACATGGGCATAGCAATCACTCCTGTAAACCCTGCCACCGGGGGGGGGGGGGGGGTAGGAAAGCTTTGGGGGCCCCTCCTCTTCCCTCTCCCCAACCGCAAGTGCAGCCAAATAGCAAAAAAAACCCTCCCCGTTTGCTCTAAAAACTGTCCCAGCCACCTCCTCCCACCATGCAGGGTAGCGAGTGAAGCAGCTAAAGAATCAGAATTTCCACTCTGAGGTCATAGAAGACCAATTAAATTGAATCATTATAGTGATTCATTTTGATTGGTCTTCTATGACCTCGGAGGGGTAATTCTGATTCTTTAGTTGTTTCTTCATGTTCAAGTAGGGGTTGATTGCCCCCATTTCCCACTCATTCATCCATTTCCTGCATTCTGGGATTCACTATCTCCTTATTAGGATAGAAATGTGATTTGCTATGCTCGCTTTTTCTTTTATTAGTAATGAGTGAAGTAGCGTCTGGAAGCAGGAAACAATTACAGACGCTTCCCCTACAGCAGAACACTCCCTGCTGCCATTTGCCAGCTCCCGATCACATGACTCTCATGTGGTTCAGGGACCAAGGGGGTCTCATGCTATCATTTTTGCAGGGGGGCCCTTTTAAGTCTAGTTGCACCCTCAATAGTACATTATTCCATCTACCGGCCACTGAATGCCTTCCAGATGCAATTTACTGTTGCTAAAATAGCTTGACATGAGGTCTGGTTACCAGGCAGCAATAAACATCATGCTATGCCTAAGTGAAGTCGCTACACTCAGCTGTGGCTCAATGCAGTGGCTGCTTTTGCACTGCCCATGCTAAGCACAAGCAATCACTGCAAGCACTGTTCATTGCATGGGAACAACTGACAAGTGGTGGATTGACCACCTTCAGACTTCCATGTAAAGGAGGCCTTAAAGTGAACCTGCAAATGAATATTACATACTTACCTCGCCGTCAGTTCCTCCCAGAAGCTCACCATTTTCTTACAATGATTCTTTTCATTTCTGACAAGATTTTGTCAGAAATATATCAGTTGCTGTACGTTATAACTGAAAGGACAATTTATGAGCAAGGTAATGTCCAATTTTCCCTATGGCTCAAGTGGGTAATATTATAGTGTAAAAGTGGGCTGACCAGGAGAATTCCAATGATCACAGTGGACAAACAGGACACAAGAGAGGAGAAAGAGATTGAGGAGTAGACTTCATGGAAGGTAAGTATGACGTGTGTATGTTTATTTTATTTTGTTGTTTTAAAATAAGGCCCCGTTCACACTTGCGGTTCGAGTCCGCAAGTGTCCTGGGGTCCAGGGGCCGCAAAGAGACCGTACGGGTCTCTGCGGTGGCCACAAGTTGCCACCAGTTGCGGATCCGGAATGTATCAGTTCCGGCAACAATAAAGTAGCCGGAACTAGATACATTGCAGTGCCAGAAAGGCACCGCAAGCATGGGGGATACCGGCGTGTAGTCCGAGCCCCCCAAGTGGCATAGGACCGGTGCTGGAAGCATCCGGTCCTATTGCCAGTGTGATGAGAAACATCCGTTTCTCATTGCACAGCATGGCCGCATGTTCGGATCAGGATCCGGCCAGGGTCCACAGCCGCACGGGGACGGACAGCAGAAATGGAGCATGTTGGAAAAAAGCCGGATCGTCCCGGAGCTGCGTTCCCGGATCGGATCCGGATGGTCGCACGAGTGTGAATGGATACATTGATTAACAATGTATCCATTCACCATCCGCTGTGTACGGAGCGTTCCCGGGTCCGGGGAAGCCGGACCTGGAACGCTAATGTGAACCGGGCCTAAGCCTAAATCATAATTTGTACACAACTGTTAGAGAACTTACCATATAGCAAGTTAACTAACAGGAATGGGGAAGAAAAGTGGAACTAGGCCCTTTGAGAAACAGCACCACACATATACAGGATCTTCTCAAAAAATTAGCATATTGTGATAAAGTTCATTATTTTCTGTAATGTACTGATAATCATTAGACTTTCATATATTTTAGATTCATTACACACAACTGAAGTAGTTCCAAGCCTTTTTATTGTTTTAATATTGATGATTTTGGCATACAGCTCATGAAAACCCAAAATTCCTATCTAAAAAAATTAGCATATTTCATCCGACCAATAAAAGAAAAGTGTTTTTAAAACAAAAAAGTCAAGTTTCAAGTTTTTATGAGCTGTATGCCAAAATCATCAATATTAAAACAATAAAAAGGCTTGAACTACTTCAGTTGTGTGTAATGAATCTAAAATATATGAAAGTCTAATGTTTATCAGTACATTACAGAAAAGAATGAACTTTATCACAATATGCTAATTTTTTGAGAAGATCCTGTATAGTATTCAAATTGTGTACAAAGTTCATTTAACAATAATATAACATCACTATAGAACTATTAAAAACAATTAAAATGATCATACCGCCTGTACCATCCAAAATATAATATGAAAAATATTGCATAATAATTAAGCACCCAATTACAAAGAAGTAATTAACCCATTCGCGTTCCGTCGTTTTCACTTGAGCAATGTTCACCTCCCATTGATTAGCCTATAACTTTATCACTACTTATCACAATGAACTGATCTATATCTTGTTTTTTCCACCACCAATTAGGCTTTCTTTGGGGAGTACATTTTGCTAAGAGCCACTTTACTGTAAATGCATTTTAACAGGAAGAATAAGAAAAAAACGGAAAAAATCATTATTTCTCAGTTTTCAGCCATTATAGTTTTAAAATAATACAAGCCTCCACGTTTTGTATTTGCCCATATGTCCCGGTTATTACACCATTAAAATGATGTCCCTATCACAATGTATGGCGACAATATTTTATTTGGAAATAAAGGTGCATTTTTTCCGTTTTGCATCTATCACTATTTACAAGTTTAAAATAAAAAAAAAATATAGAAATATTTCATCTTTACATTGATATTTAAAAAGTTTAGACCCTTAGGTAAATATTTACATGTTTTTTTTTTATTGTAATGTTTTTTTTTTATATATTAAACATTTTGTGTGGGTATTTTTGGGAGGGTGGGATGGAAACTATAGGTTTTTAATGTAAATGTGTGTTGATTTTTTTTTTTTTTTTTTTAATTTTAGTTGTAGTTTTACTTTTTGGCCACAAGATGGCGGCCATGAGTTTGTTTACATGACGTCACTCTAAGCGTAACACAAGCTTAGAGTGACGCATGGGGGAGGCGACAGCCAGAAAAAGCACAGCTTCCGAGAGAAGCTGTCGCTTTTTCAGCGGGGGAGAGCAATCAGTGATCGGGCACCATAGCCCGATTCACTGATTGCCTGGCTAACGAGCGCGTGTGCACGCACGCGATCGGCCGCGGGAGTGCGCGGTAGCGCGCATGGTTCCTGGACGTAGTTTCTATGTCCAGGAACCAAAGTAGGTTAATAACACAAATCACCCTGAGGTGCTCAGAAAAGAGATACCTACAGGGTATGAACCCGGCTTCAGTATATAGCTATGACAAGTGGATATAGTGGTAAACGTACCTAGTGACAAATTTCATAACAACCAAAGTGAATACAAAGCAAATAATACCATCAATATGATGCAAATAAAATAATATGATGCAATATGATCAACCAAATTGTGCACAGCAAAAACCTGTGAACCTGAAACATTCAAAAACAGAGCTATGGCTATGATACCGCATACTACACTAGTGACATAATAGTGGGAAGCAATATACTTATCCAGATAAGGGCGCAGGTCTACAGGCAGGTAGAAGAGGAGGGGGACCCCAGGCGGATGTCTCCACCGGTTCCACGGCAATTACACCGCTTTATCAAGAGCAGGGGGCTCTCCATAGTCTGCATGGCGAAGGACGCCAAGTTTTATAGTGAGGGGGGCGGTAGTCACGTATCTGCATGACGCGCCACGCTTAACACGTCAGCATGACGCGTACATGTCACGCGACTTGCCCATCCAATTTCTGGATCTGACAATAAGGATTGAAGAGGATGGATCTGTCACATCGGACCTATATCGTAAGCCTACTGCTGTTAACAGTTTTCTGCATTATCAAAGTGCGCATAGTCGATCACTAAAAGGCAATATTCCAGTCAGCCAATTTTTACGTTTACGTCGACTCTGTTCTAATGATGATGAATTTTTCAGACAAACACAGGATCTTCAGGGGAGATTCTTGAATCGTGGATATCCTAGAAGAGTCATTAAGAGAGCCTTCCATATTGCCAAAGCAAAGAACCGAACAGACCTGATTAATAGTAGACCACAAACACAGTCCAATTTGGTGAGATTAAGTACTATCTTTAATAATGGCTGGTCTGACATTTATAAAGCACTACAAAGTGCATAGCCTATTTTACAGGCTGACCCAGATTTGGGTAACCACATTACTCCTCATCCATCCATCACTACTAAAATGTGTCCATCTTTGAAAGATAAACTTTGCTCTAGTCATTTTAGTCCAATCATTGGTCATACACAGGTTAGACGTATTTGTGGGAGCTACCCATGTGGATCCTGCAACATATGTCCTTTTATGCATAGACAAACCCATATTTTAGATACAGCTCAATCTAGACAGTTTTAAATCAAACAATATGTTAATTGTAGGACTCGGGGCGTAATCTACGCATTGAAATGCAGTTGCCCACTACCTGATTGATGTATACACATGCAACATGTTTTAAAGCACTTTAGGCCTCCAATCTAGCATGCAATGGGATTTCTGCCCTTAAAAAGCTGCTGTGTGTCAAATTCTGATTTTTCCCTGGGTCTTTTGGCGTGTATCCCACTTCGCCATGCCCCCCTCCAGGTGTTAGACCCCTTGAAACATCTTTTCCATCACTTTTGTGGCCAGCATAAGTGTTTCTAGTTTTCAAAGTTCACCTCCCCATTGAAGTCTATTGCGGTTCACGGAAGTTCGAGCCATCTCTATTTGTGATTGAACTTAGTAAAGCAAAGCTCTCTTTGTGAGTGACACTGCATAGATATAGCCCACAGTCCCAGCTGGAATTTGTAGTGCACCACTGGCAGCACACTATATTATACCAGTGGATATCTTTCCACTGTATTTGTTGTGATTGAACTTTCTATACCATAGCTCTCTTTGTGGGTATATGTGTGTGTTGGTGGGCACACCCAAGATAATAAGGTCTTTGCTTCATTGTGGACAGACCAAATTAGATCAGCTGAACAGTCACTGTTGTTCTGTCATTGAGCTACCTCAGCCCGACCATATGGGCTGGAAAACTACCATCGCCTGCACTCTCACCAATGTGTGCACCAGCACGGCCATCACTACACAAACAGCTGTTTGCGGTGCATTAAACAGTGAGCTTGGTCTGTCAGTGTGAAGCCGTACACTACTTACACTACCTGATCCATGTATACACACGAAAGATGTTTTAAAGGACTTTATGCCTCCAATTTAGGAATGCAATATGATTTCTGCCCTTTAGGGATTATAATCCTACTCTGCGTCAAATATGTCATTTTCCCAGGTACATTTGGCATGTATCCCACTCCGGCATGCTCCCCTCCAGGTGTTAGACCCCTTGAAACAAGTCTTCCATCACTTTTGTGGCCAGAAATAGTCCCTGTATGTTTTAAAATTCGCCTGCTCATTGAAGTCTATGGCGGTTCACCCGCTTCACCCAAACTCAAACTTTTGCAGAAGTTTGCTTTCGCGGTTCGCGAACACAAAATTTGAGGTTCGGGACATCTCTAGGTAGCACAAGAGAGGCCCACACAAAATAAAGCATTTGATTTTTGGCTGATCATTGTAAATCATTATGAATTTATATAGTTAAACAATTTGGGCCCTATGCAATTCCTGCATAGGGCCCAAAGTCCTAAAACTACATGGGTGAGAACTTTTCAGTTGCTGTCACTTCTACCATCTTTTAAGCTTTGTGGAAGATCCCCTTGTCCAATAAGGACAACGATGCTCTACACAAACGGAACAGCCTGTAGGGCTTTGCAGAGGGCTGGCATTCATCAGGGAGTGGAGCTCCCCATGCCTGTGGTCTGTAACTACCTAAAGACCACCCATGGGCGTGACCGCGGCGGCAGCCCCAGGACCACCTAACGCCAAATGGCGTCAAGTCCTGGGGCCGGCTATTGCAGGAGATTGCGCACAGGCTGCGCGCGCATCACCTGCTTGGGGGGTGGAGCTCTGCCCCGCCTTCAGTCTCTGAGCGGCGATCACCATCTTTTTACTGAGTACAGTGCTGCGATCTGCAGCAGGGCTGTACTGGGGACAGCCATGTGACATGGCTGTCCCCCTGGGGCACAAGCAAGTGATCGGCTCTCAGAGCTGATCGCCATAATTGGCTGGCTGGGGGGAGGGAGGGTTTTACAAAAATAAATAAAGAAATAAACAGTAAAAAATATTATTTAAAAAATAACAAATGTTTATTTTTAAAAAACGGGGGGATGGGTGGGTGGATTGGGGCGATCAGACTCCACCAACAGAGAGTTCTTTTGGTGGGGAGAAAAGGGGGGGGGGTTCACTAGTGTGCTGTGTTGTGCGGCCCTGCAGCTTGGCCTTAAAGCTGCAGTGGCCAATTTAACAAAAAATAGCCTGGTCTTTAGGGGGTTGAAAAGGATCCGAGGTGAACTTTTACTCATTGCATAATTGTGTTCCTTTCCTATTGTTTATAGGGCATTCCTCAAGCCAAATACTTTTTTGTTTTTGTTTTAATACTCTACTTCCCTATAAACTAAATAAACCACGCCCACAGGTTTTCAGAGAGCCTTGGCAGTAGCAAGGGCTCATGGGAGCCCAGTCTGGACAGGAGGAGGAGGAGGTGTTAACAGCCATTGATTTCAGAGGCAGAGGGGAGGAGGGGGGATTAGGTTTTTTTTCACAGGCTTAGTGCTCAAGATACAGCTAAGCCTGCCTCTGTGTAAAGTTTACAAACAACATGGCTGCTGTCATTGTATCACAGGAAGAAATAATCATTTTCTATTAAAGCTGTTTGCAGTTAGCTTTGCTATGTAAACTATCTAAACTTTAGATAAGATATATAGACAAGTTACTTGTTATAGTTAGTTTTTCATCTCGGATCCGCTTTAAGCACTGTGGTCCTGAAGTGGTTAAGCATGGGAGACAAGGATTAAATACGGCTTGGGAAGGGGCAGCACAAAAGGATAGAGATATGCTTAATTCTGTAAATTATTGGTTGTTTTTTTTAACAAGGAGTAAAATAAAAGAAATGTGGTTCCACTTTTGGCACACTGTGTAAGGGCTTGTGCATATGCATGCAGACTGTTGTCAAAAGTGTAATTTTTGGCCATCACAGTGCATTTCCTCCATACATCTATTTGATACATTTACTACCATCACAGCCATCTCAGCAGTGCAGTGGACAGCTGGCATGCATTTGAAACCGTGCATGCACATGTACCTCATCCATTTCAACGAGCTTCCACAGCAGTCAGGCACAGGTCCAGGTGTGCAGTAGTTCAAACTTTCGGTATACCACTGCCAATTACTTGCTGTTCAGGCAATTATGGCATCACTAAACCAAATGATTTCATTGTGCGATTCCACAGTTTAGTAAATTAGGTTCATAGGGGCTGATTCATCTTCATGCTCTGTTATAGCAGCGCAAGCTCCATGATCAGCACCGCAATCTAGATCCTGGGCTGCATGCTACGCTCGCTCTTGCAGCATAGCGTGCCTTCCTTAGTTATGCAAGTTGCTTACATAGCAACGGACGTTCATTTAACAGCCGGCCGCTGCTGTGAAGTATCGCGACCATAATATGTATTTTTTTTTTTTAAGAAAACTTTATTTTATTAACACATAATTCCGTTTATGAAATACACAATTTGGGAACAATGAGAACTTCTACATTACTAAGAGTCATTGGGCAGCTATTCGGAACAATGAGAACTTCTACATTACTATGAGTCATTGGGCAGCTATTCATAATAGCGGCTACACTCATTATACATTTGAATTTTCCATCTTGTTTTTTCAATTTTCCGATTGGTTATTAATATTAGAGATGACCCGAATGCTTCACCGGAGAACGGTTCTAGACGAACTTCAAGGGGTTCGTGATCATGGCGAACCGCGAATTTTGCCAGATGTTCAGTTCGCCCCCATAGTGTACCATTAGGGTCAACTTTGACCCTCTACATCACAGTCAGCAGGCACATTGTAGCCAATCAGGCTACACTCCCTCCTGGAGCCCCACCCCTCCTTATAAAAGGCAGGCAGCGTCAGGCTTGTGCCTGCAGTAATTAGAGAAGGGAGAGCTGCTGCAGAGACATTAGGGAAAGCTTAGATAGGCTACAGTTAGGCTTGTTAGGTTGCTCTTTCTTGCTGATACTTATTGCTAAAAAGCACTCCTCATCCTCAACAGCTATTTTGAGAGCTATTGTTGTTCTTGTGATCTATTTTTTTTTTGTGTGTGTGTGGTCCACTTGCATTATATACAGCCCTGTCATACCATTACCATTACCATTACTAAGTGTACCATTAGGGTCAACTTTGACCCTCTACATCACAGTCAGCAGGCACATTGTAGCCAATCAGGCTACACTCCCTCCTGGAGCCACTCCCCCTCTTATAAAAGGCAGGCATCGCTGGCCATTTTACTCACTTGTGTGCCTGCAGTAAATAGAGAAGGGACAGCTGCTGCAGACTCTCTCATAGGGAAAGATTAGTTAGGCTCTTCTAGGCTTCTTAGCTTGCTCCTTGCTGATTCTTATTGCTAAAATAGCACCCCACAACAGCTCTTTTGAGAGCTAATCTTGTTCTTGCGATCTATTTTTTTTTCTGTGTGTCCCACTGACACTTGTGTTGCATAGACAGCCTTGATAATTCATACTGTGTGTGCCAGTGTGCCACTGCCAGGCCCAGCACATTCAGTGACTACCTGTGTGTGACAGGTGCACATTACTCATCACTGCATATACCTACCTGTTGTTCACTGTGCACCCACCTACGTGAGCGCACGCAGTGTCACTGTGCCTGTCCGCTACCTGTCTGTGTGTGACAGGTGCACATTGTAATACCCATTACTTCATATACCTACTTGTTGTGTTCAGTGCACTCACCTACCTACGTGAGTGCACGCAGTGTGATATACCATTCTGTGCATACCTGTTAACTGCACCTGTGTGACTGTCGGCCGCCACCACCAAAGTGCCATCACCCCAGGACTCAGCGGTGTGGAAATTTTTTTGTGTGTCTGCCTCAGATGAGAGCAATGCCATCTGTACTCTCTGCCACTGAAAATTGAGCCGTGGAAAGACCAAGACCCGCTTAGGGACAACTACCTTACGAAGGCACATGATTACAAAGCACAAACTGCAATGTGAAGACCACCTGAGGAAAAGCAGCACACAAAAGCAAAGCCACACACCGCAGTGGAAGATAACAGGCTGTAATTTTTTCACAAAAAAGGCGATACTTAAACTGTACCGTGATGTTGAAAGGCAAGTGGTGACATCTCTGACACACAGCGTTGGGTCAAGGGTCCATCTAACCATGGATGCCTGGTCTGCAAAGCACGCTCAGGCCTGCCCAAAGACTAAGTCAGTCCCCACACACAGCATCTCTGCCTGCACGCCGTGTGACTGCCTGCCCCAAGACTAAGTCAGTCCCCACACAGCATCTCTGCCCGCAGGCCGGTTGACTGCCTTCTCCGCCAGCACCAACAGGGTCCAGGACTCCAGGCGGATTCCTGAATTTTTAAGGCCGCTGCTAGCAGCCAGGCATGCTCGAATGTACCCAAATTTGATTCGAGTACATTCGAATTTGTGTCTGGGTCAAATTCAGATTCGCCCGATTCTAATGGACTCGAATTCGATTCGGGTGCATTCATTCGGATCCGGGTCAGGGTAAAATTTGGCCGTGATCGCGAATTCGTGATTCAAAACCTGCCGAATTTAAGGGTTAATTGTAAAGCCCACTTAAATGCCAGAATCACCAAATTTGCAGGTTATGTTAAGAAGAAAAGTGGGAGCAAGGGGAAATTTTTTTTTTCAAAAAGACCTTATACAGTGGTTTGCAAAAATATTCGGCCACAAACATAAATCAATTTTATTGAAATTCCACGTAAATTACCAATACAAAGTGGTGTACACATGAGAAGTGGAACGAAAATCACACAGGATTCCAAATTTTTTTTACAAATCAATAACTGCAAAGTGGGGTGTGCGTAATTATTCAGCCCCCCCTGAGTCAATACTTTATAGAACCACCTTTTGCTGCAAATACAGCTGCCAGTATTTCAGGGTATGTCTCTACCAGCTTTGCACAACTAGAGACTGAAATCTTTGCCTATTCTTCTTTGCAAAACAGCTCCAGCTCAGTCAGATTAGATGGACAGCATTTGTGAACAGCAGTTTTCAGATCTTGCCACAGATTCTCGATTGGATTTAGATCTGGACTTTGACTGGGCCATTCTAACACATGAATATGTTTTGTCTTAAACCATTCCACTGTTGCCCTGGCTTTATGTTTAGGGTCATTGTCCTGCTGGAAGGTGAACCTCCGCCCCAGTGTTAAGTCTTTTGCAGACTTCAAGAGGTTTTCTTCTAAGCTTGCCCTGTATTTGGCTCCATCCATCTTCCCATCAACTCTAACCAGCTTCCCTGTCCCTGTTGAAGAGAAGCACCCCCAGAGCATGATGCTGCCACCACCATATTTGACAGTGGGGATGGTGTGTTCTGAGTGATGTGCACTGTTAGTTTTCCGCCACACATACGCGTTTTGCATTTTGGCCAAAAAGTTCCATTTTGGTCTCATCTGACCAGAGCACCTTCTTCCACATGTTTGCTGTGTCCCCCACATGGCTTGTGGCAAACTGCAAACGGGACTTCTTATGCTTTTATGTTAACAATGGCTTTCTTCTTGCCACTCTTCCATAAAGGCCAACTTTGTGCAGTGCACGACTAATAGTTGTCCTATGGACAGATTCCCCCACCTGAGCTGTAGATCTCTGCAGCTCGTCCAGAGTCACCATGGGCCTCTTGACTGCATTTCTGATCAGCGCTCTTCTTGTTCGGCCTGTGAGTTTATGTGGACGGCCTTGTCTTGGTAGGTTTACAGTGGTGCTATACTCCTTCCATTTCTGAATGATCGCTTGAACTGTGCTCCGTGGGATGTTCAAGGCTTTGGAAATCTTTTTGTAGCCTAAGCCTGCTTTAAATTTCTCAATAACTTTATCCCTGACCTGTCTGGTGTGTTCTTTGGACTACATGGTGTTGTTGCTCCCAAGATTCTCTTAGACAACCTCTGAGGCCGTCACAGAGCAGCTATATTTGTACTGACATTATATTACACACAGGTGCACTCTATAATTAGCACTCATCAGGCAATGTCTATGGGCAACTGACTGCACTCAGACCAAAGGGGGCTGAATAATTATGCACACCCCACTTTGTAGTTATTGATTTGTAAAAAATATATGGAATCGTGTATGATTTTCGTTCCACTTCTCATGTGTTCACCACTTTGTATTAGTCTTTCACGTGGAATTCCAATAACATTGATTCATGTTTGTGGCAGTAATGTGACAAAATGTGGAAAACTTCAAGGGGGCCGAATACTTTTGCAAACCACTGTACTTTTTGAGAAAATCGATTTTAAAAGTTCAAAGAAAAAAAAGATACATTTAAAAGCGGGTCAATGACAGATCGTGGGAAATATTTCCCAGCAGTTAATAGCAAAGGCCCCTTACATCCTAGCAACACCAAATTAGCAGGATATGTTAAAAAGATAGTGGGAAACAATATTTAAAAAAAAAATGTTTATTTTTGGGGGATGTTCTGAGTGTGGGAAATCTGAAAAAAAATGACGTGGGGTCCCCCCTCCTGAGCCTCTGTAACCCCTTGTCCCCCATGCAGGCTGGGAAAGCCAGAATGCGGTGCCCCGGCCGACTGGGGCTACACCAGCCCGCATGGTCCATGGTATGGGAGGGAATTTTCCCGAATAGTGCCTCTAATTTGGCCGTGATCACGGGTTTCGGATTCAGCTACCGTCACCCAAAACCCGCCGACTTTAAGGGTTAATTGCAAAATCCCCTTAAATGCCAGAATCACCAAATTTGCAGGTTATGTTAAGAAGAAAAGTGGGAGCAAGGGGAATTTTTCTTTCTTTTTTTTTCAAAAAGACCTTATACAGTGGTTTGCAAAAGTATTCGGCCCCCTTGAGGTTTTCCACGTTTTGTCACATTACATTTTTTTTTCAAAAAGACCTTATACTTTTTGATAAAATCGATTTTAAAAGTTCAAAGGAAAAAACTATACATTTAAATGCCGGTCAATGACAGATCGTGGGAAATATTTCCCAGCAGTTAATAGCAAAGGCCCCTTAAATCCTAGCAACACCAAATATGCAGGATATGTTAAAAAGATAGTGGGAAACAATATTTAAAAAAATAAAAAATAAAAATGTTTATTTTTGGGGAATGGGGACGTGGGGTCCCCCCTCCTGAACCTCTGTAACCCCTTGTTCCCCATGCAGGCTGGGATAGCCAGAATGCGGAGCCCCGGCCGACTGGGGCTTCGCACCCTGAGCTATACTAGCCCGCATGGTCCATGGTATGGGGGGCTCCGGGGCGGGAGGGGCGGCCAAGCCTTCCCCTCCCCCCGGAGCCCTTGTCCAATCCATAGACAAGGGGCTCTTCCCCACCTCCGGTGCCCCAGGAGGAGGTGTGGGCGACGACTCCCTGTGGGGGTTCATGGTGACATCTGGGAGTCCCCTTTAAGAAGGGGACCCCAGATGCCTACCCCTTACCTATTTCCACAAAGGGTTAAATGAAATAAAAGCACAACCACGAAAAAAGTATTTTAATAATCTTAATTAACCAGAAATACCTGTACCTTTAAAAAAATGTTCCCACGGCAATATCTTTGGTAATGATCCAATGTATACAGTATCCTCTATCTTGCGATCTTCAATTAAGTTGATTGAAGATCTCAGGGGGGGGCACACCCACGATAATAAGGCCATTGCTTCATTGTGGACAGACCAAATTTGATCAGCTGGACAGTCACTGTTCTGTCATTCAGCTACCTCAGCCCGGCGACCATATGGGCTTGAACACCGCCACGGCCTGCACTCTCACCATGGTGCGCACCAGTCCAGCACGTCCGTCACAACACAAACAGCTGTTTGACCCCAGACAGCGAGTTTGGTGTGTCAGTGTGAAGCAGTACTCTAATTACACTCCCTGATTGATGTATACACATGCAAGATGTTTTAAAGCACTTTAGGCCTGCAATTTAGCATTCAATGTGATTTCTGTTCTTAAAACGCTGCTTTGTGTCAAATCCAGATTTTTCCCCGGGACTTTTGGCGTATATCCCACTCATCCATGCAAAAAACTCAGATGTTAGACCCCTTGAAACATCTTTTCCATCACTTTTGTGGCCAGCATAAGTGTTTCTAGTTTTCAAAGTTCGCCTCCCCTTTGAAGTCTATTGCGGTTTGCGGAAGTTTGCGCAAACCAAACTTTTGGCAGAAGTTCGCGAACCCGGTTCGCGAACCAATAATCGGAGGTTCGGGCCATCCCTAATTAATATAAAACTAGACCTGAAATGCTATAGTATGCCAGGTTACCTGCACCGGTATTGATATGTGAAACCAAATGAACTTTAAGTACAAAATCAAGATTTTTCCAAACTTCAGCACACAAAGTTATTATTGTTTTTAAACAGTTTTTAGAGCCATATGTTTTGCAGCACTGTAGTAGATATTACTGTTCTGAAAATTTGAAAAGTTTTATAATTGTCTTTTCAGAACCATTTGTCACACACCTTTAGGGCCCTTTTTCACTACAGCGCTAGCGATTGTAAAATCTCTACGGCTTCCTAAATAACATAGGAATCGCGGTAGGTAATTTCCACTACCGCGATTCATTTCTTACTAAATCGCGATCGCTGCGCGGAACGATTTTTGCCGCGATTTTGCTATGCAGTGCATAGCATAGCAAAATCGCGATCGCAAATGTCGGGAAATTGCCAGTAAATTTTCTACTTTTGCTGAATCGCAATAGCTAGCGTTTAGCGTAGTGGAAAAGGGCCCTTATGGTTTCAGTCCTAGAATACATACATTGAATTGTAATAGCAAAAAAAAAAATTAAAAATTAAAAAAATCGATTCATTACAAAAGTTGAAATATCTATCTAAATACTGCAATGTGCATTTTCCAGCACATTACCTTTTCAATTACTATAATACATTAAAGAAAAAGATCTCCTTTAATAGAGTATGGTGCATTGATAATACTTTATTAAAAAGAGTGCTAGTCAATTTCTTTTTAAATAAGACATGTTAAGCAAAGATGGCAAAAGACAAGATAGTGCTGTACTCAAGCTCTTTAACATCCTTGCCGGTTATCCCGAGCTCAGCTCGGGGTAACCTGCGCAGGAGGATTTCTCAGGCCCCGCTGGGCCGATTTGCATAATTTTTTTTTCCTACACGCAGCTAGCATTTGGACCGGCAAGGAGGTTAAACCCTTAAGCAAACTGCAGTACAGGGATGAGCAGAAACTATGCCAGTGCAAATTTACACATCGTAGTTTGCATCTACGCATCGTAGTTCGTGGGTGACGTTTTAAAACTACGCTTACGAATTTATGCGTAGCGAAGTACCGCTACGCGCAGGCACGTGCAGAGGGGGGTGCTCTGGGTGCCCAGGCACCCCCCCTTTTTAAAATCTTAAAACCTCCAGCACTCATACTGACCGACCTCTACCTTCCACAGAACCCACAGTTACTTCTTTCCCTCACCCCAGTACCCACAGTGACCTACCCTTCCCCCAGCACCCACACTGACCTCTACCTTCCCCAGCAACCACACTGACCTACCTCCCCTAGCAGCAACTCAAAAAAAACCCTATGCCATTCATAGCAGCAACCACAGTGACCCCCTGCACCCACAGCAATCCCACCAATATCTAGTTTGGAGTAAAGAGGTGCCATACAGGAATCCTAGTGTATACTTTATGAGGGGCGCTGCTTGAGATATTTGATGTTATGTTATTTTATTCTAAGGAACTAGCAGTACCATGTGCTGCTAAATAATAGCCTAATGCTTCCTGCTGCTCCCCTCCAAGGTGGGGTTCTCCCTCTTCCCCACCCTTACACAAGGCAATCTATACGTTTATATTCACTGGAGGTGCGCTGGATATATATAGGTATAAGTTATCCCCATTCAATGCAGGTCATTTAATTACAATTATTGCACACTGGAGTTTCCAAATAAAAAAGGTTGTTTTATTTAACAATATTGCTATTTCAATTGTAAAGCCACTACATACACGTAAAAATCTCCTCATACACTCACACACTCGTACTAGGCATGTTGGTTCCCCTTTAAAAATATCTTGTTATAAAAATCTCCTTAAAAAAAGGAAAATTGTTGATGTTATTCCTCTATAAACGATAAAAATAATGTTAGAAATTGCACCTATATAATAACTCTTCACAGCATAAATCTTGATGTAAAGAGAGTTCCACGGATATACAGAGTCACTATGTTCATATCCAAGTAAGATCAGAGTGATCACTCTTACCACTTCCGAGCACTATTTCTCCCAGGGTTTCCTCCTAATTGCGGCTTGGTGTGTTGTTCAGCTCTTAGTTACCTTCCTCACGGTCACATCAGCCGTGATTCCCGAGATGGCAACCTCACCAGTCCTCTCCAGCCGTAACTCAAGCTTCCGGCCTTCCAGCTCTAGGTGATGACGTCACTTCCCTTAGTGCGTCTCACCGTACATGTGGCTATTACTTCCTTGCGCTCCACCACTATCTTCCCTCTGCCGTCCGTGATATTGTATGGCAGTGACGAGGTGTCCGATGGTGTGGAAATAGCCAGCTCCTGTGTATGTTAAATGGGGCGCCCCTCTATAACTACAGGTTAGCTTCAGATTAACATGTTTCAACGGCTAGCGGCCGTCTTCATCAGAATCTCTTACTTAATGCCGGCCGGTCGCCATCTTTATATGGGCAGGTAGTGTTACACCTGACTCCTCCCCCTCCTGGGAGTCTTGATCTTTATTCTGATGCTGTCACTTCCTCGATGTCAGTCAAATCATTCCAATTCCATCTCCATAGAGGGATACTACACAGCATATATCCTCCTTCCTCTCCTCTCTCATCTTCCCTCAATCCCACTGGTAATATGCATTTGACTCATCAATAATAGTACAGGGTTATTGGGAGGAAGAAGATTAATAATAAAAGGGTAATATTTTTTTTTTCTTTTTTTTTTTTTTATTATTACCCTTTTATTATTAATCTTTTTCCTCCCAATAACCCCATAGTATGTTTTTTTTTGTTTTTTATCCTTTTTTTATTATTACCCTTTTATTATTAATCTTCTTCCTCCCAATAACCCTGTACTATTATTGATGAGTCGAATGCATATTACCAGTGGGATTGAGAGAAGATGAGAGAGGAGAGGAAGGAGGATATATGCTGTGTAGTATCCCTCTATGGAGATGGAATTGGAATGATTTGACTGACATCGAGGAAGTGACAGCATCAGAATAAAGATCAAGACTCCCAGGAGGGGGAGGAGTCAGGTGTAACACTACCTGCCCATATAAAGATGGCGACCGGCCGGCATTAAGTAAGAGATTCTGATGAAGACGGCCGCTAGCCGTTGAAACATGTTAATCTGAAGCTAACCTGTAGTTATAGAGGGGCGCCCCATTTAACATACACAGGAGCTGGCTATTTCCACACCATCGGACACCTCGTCACTGCCATACAATATCACGGACGGCAGAGGGAAGATAGTGGTGGAGCGCAAGGAAGTAATAGCCACATGTACGGTGAGACGCACTAAGGGAAGTGACGTCATCACCTAGAGCTGGAAGGCCGGAAGCTTGAGTTACGGCTGGAGAGGACTGGTGAGGTTGCCATCTCGGGAATCACGGCTGATGTGACCGTGAGGAAGGTAACTAAGAGCTGAACAACACACCAAGCCGCAATTAGGAGGAAACCCTGGGAGAAATAGTGCTCGGAAGTGGTAAGAGTGATCACTCTGATCTTACTTGGATATGAACATAGTGACTCTGTATATCCGTGGAACTCTCTTTACATCAAGATTTATGCTGTGAAGAGTTATTATATAGGTGCAATTTCTAACATTATTTTTATCGTTTATAGAGGAATAACATCAACAATTTTCCTTTTTTAAGGAGATTTTTATAACAAGATATTTTTAAAGGGGAACCAACATGCCTAGTACGAGTGTGTGAGTGTATGAGGAGATTTTTACGTGTATGTAGTGGCTTTACAATTGAAATAGCAATATTGTTAAATAAAACAACCTTTTTTATTTGGAAACTCCAGTGTGCAATAATTGTAATTAAATGACCTGCATTGAATGGGGATAACTTATACCTATATATATCCAGCGCACCTCCAGTGAATATAAACGTAAGGAATCCTAGTGTAACCAGCCCCACAGCTGTGTGGGAGCAGGTAAGATAGTGTCTCTCTGACAGCAGTGACCTCTCCCTTCCCCAGCATTAACAGTGACCTCTCCATCCCCCAGCACCCACGCTGACCCCTCCCTCCTCCGGCACCAACATTGACTTTTCCCTCCCTCCAGCAGCACCCTTCCTGTCCCCAGCAGTACCCTTCCTGTCTCCAGCAGCACCCACAGTGACCTCCTCCAGCACCTAAACTGACCTCTCCCTCCCCCAGCACCCCAATGACTTCCTCTTCCTGCAACACCCACACTGACCTCTACTTCTCCCAACATCCACCCCTTCCCCCCCATAACTGGCACCCAGTACTCAAGCTCACATGACCTCAAGTACCTGCACCCAGGCCTGACATTGCACCCAGTACTCATATCTGCACACAGCCTCTACATGGCACCCATTGTCTGCACCAAACAACCACTTAACCAGTACCCACACCCAAAGTATCTGCATTCAAAACCAATGTGAAACCCCAGGCCACCCATAGCAAGCACCCGGTACAGTATTAACACCCATGTCACATCCCGGACCTGCAGTCAGCACCCACATGACATCCAGTACATGCACTCAGATCTCACATGGCACTAAGTACTTGCAATCAACACCCGCATGACACTCGATACCCACCCATAGCCAGAACCCACATTACACTCGGTACTCACACCCAGAACCCGTAGGCACCCAGCATCTGCATTCAGCACCCACATGACAACCAATACCCCCTAGCCAGAAACGAGGGGGGGGGGGGTGGAGCGCGTTGCAAATACCCTTTTTTCAATTTGAGCACCCCCCACTTAAGGACCCTCTGCACGGCCCTGGCTACGCGTAACTTATGCCCACTATGCGTAGTACTGGTACACAGTGATGTTAGAGTTAGAGAGGAAAGTTCGGTTAACTGGTTGTCAAAGAAAAAATGGGAAGGCAATTATGGATGTGGACACTGTAGTGCGTGTCGCGCTGTTAGAAAGGGTAAGGTGGTCCAGATTGGACCAGTCACCTGGAGAATTAGAGAATTCATCAATTGTCGGACAAAATATGTTGTGTACTGTGTTTGGTGCCCCTGCGGTCGTTATTACATCGGGAAAACAGTCCAGCCTCTAAAGGAACGTTTCCTCCAGCATTAAAGATGTATTGGAAACGGGGTAGGTGCTACCCGTCTGATAGAGCATGTAAATGAGAGCCTTGGTGGCGATGCGGAGTGTCTCTCCTTTGCAGGCTTGGAAACTGTACAAGGTGACGGCAGGGGAGGTTTGAGAGATGATCGACTCTCTAAAAGGGAGGCCTGGATGATTTCACATACTGAGGCTCTGGGGAATCTGGGTTTTAATGAGAGGGATGAGGTTAATGCATTTTTTAAGTAAAAGCTCTAGGTAGGATTTCAAGTTATACTACACTGTCACCTTAACCTGTAATATGTTCATGGTTGTCTCCCCCCTGCCCCCTTTGTGAGAGAGAGGTGGGTGGTGGGAGGGGATACCTGGATATAGGTGGGGTAGGAAAAGAAGGTGTCAGGCCCCACGTGTCCTGAAGAGGCGTGGTTACACGTGAAACAGCTGTAGATGTAGGGGCTTTCGTTTGTACCTGTGCTTTGTGGCTTCAGTAAAAGAGGATTCCATAAGGAGTGCCGGAGTCTGTCAGTTCTTTCAGCTATACACTATGCGTAGTTAACATGTGTATTGCGTAGTGAACTATGAATGCGTTACACGCGTCTAATTTTCCGCAGTGTGACTCTCCGCTTTGAGGCAAGACATGTTTTACGATGGTGTGACACTGTCGTACCTGGCATGCAGCATAGGCCCTGGGGAGCTGGGGCTGTGTAGCTGGAGAGGAGATCGAAGCACCAGTAGAGTTGAACTGCCACTTAGCCAAGGAGGAGGATGATAGCGAAGAGGATGTAGCAGGAGGAGAGGAGGTGGCAGGAGGCCTGCCTGCAAGCCGTGGAGGAGTCACAAGTTGGTCCGCTGCACAGCCACGTACCCCCTGCTTGCCATCGGCCACCAGGTTGGCCCAATGGGCTGTGTAAGTAATGTACCTGCCCTGACCGTGCTTGGCAGACCAGGCATCCATGGTCAGGTGGACCCCTGACCCAACGCTGTGTGCCAGAGATGACACCACTTTCCTCTCAACTTCACGGTACAGTTTGGGTTTCGCCTTTTTAGAGAAATAATTGTGGCCTGGCATTTTCCACTGCGGAGTCCCAATGGCCACAAATTTCCGGAAGGCCTCAGAGTCCACCAGCTGGTATGGTAACAGCCGGTGAGCTAACAGTTCCGCCAATCCAGCTGTCAGATACTAGGCAAGGGGGTGACTGGCAGAAATTGGCTTTTTCCGCTCAAAGATTTCCTTCACAGACACCTGGCTGCTGTGGGCAGAGGAGCAGGAACCGCTCAAGGTCAGAGGCGGAGTGGAGGAGGGTGGCTGTGAAGGTGTAAGGGAGAAAGCGGTTGAAGATGCTGCACCTGAAGGAGGAAGAGTAGAAGGAGGGTGGCTTTTCTTTTGTGTGCTGCTTTTGCTCAGGTGCTCTTCCCATTGATGTTTGTGCCTTTTCTTCATGTTCCTTCGTAAGGCACTTGTCTGCGTGGGTGTTGGCCTTTCCACGGCTCAATTTTTGGAGGCAGAGAGAACAGATGGCATTGCTCCGATCTGAGGCAGACACATTAAAAAATGTCCAAACAGCTGAGCCCCCCTGGGGTGATCGCTCTATGGTGGCATCAGCAGCTGACGTTGAAGGGCATGTTGGCTGGCTGTACATAGGTGGCGATACATGGTGCCGGACACTGCCACCAGCTGTTTCTGATGAAGAACTCCCCCTGCTTCTTTCAGGAACTCGTCTCCTCCTACTCCTCTGACTCTTCCTCTGAACTGTCCCCCTGTTCATCTTCTCTATTGGGAACATACGTGGGATCCGTATCATCGTCATCATCATAATCATCCTGCCCAGCTTCGCTTGCCTCAGACACTTCCAAAACTGCACCAACAGCAGGTACTCCATCATCCCCCTCCGCACACATTACGTCCATAGTGTCGCCTAACTCAGACATATGAGGTGGTGTAACTTGCTTAGCGCCTTCATCTGGTTGAAACAATAATGGCTGTGCATCAGTGATTTCCCCACCAAATAACTCCTGCGAACTGTCAAATGTAGTGGATGTGGTACTTGGAGTAGCGCTGGTGGCTGCGGAAGATGAAGTGTTCTGTGTTAAATAGTCAAGCAAGTCCTGACAATCTTGGGAGTTGATGGGACGTGTCTTCTTCTGATGAACACTGTACTTTGGTCCAGGGCCGCACAAAATCACATCACCACAACCTCGCACAGACCTGCCGGGTGGCCCTCCTCTGGGTCTGCCTCTACCTCTTCCTCTACCTGTTTTGTCCATTTTGTCCATATCGGGGGGGAAGATGAAGTGAAAGGTATGCACTGACTTGACTAATACAATGTGCAGTCACACAGATGCAGTTAACAGGTATGCACGGAGTGGTATATCACACTGCATGCACTCACGTAGGTGGGTGGGTGCACTGAAGTGAACAACAGGTAGTAGTAGGTATATGCAGTGATGGGTATTACAATGTGCACCTGTCACACACGGACAGGTACCGGATAGGCACAGTAACACTGCGTGTGCTCACGTAGGTGGGTGGGTGCACAGTGAACAACAGGTAGGTATATGCAGTGGGTATTACAATGTGCACCTGTCACACACAGACAGGTACCAGACAGGCACAGTGACACTGCGTGCACTTACATAGGTGGGTGGGTGCACAGTGAACAACAGGTAGGTATATGCAGTGGGTATTACAATGTGCACCTGTCACACACAGACAGGTACCGGACAGGCACAGTGACACTGCGTGCGCTCACGTAGGTGGGAGGGTGCACAGTGAACAACAGGTAGGTATATGCAGTGGGTATTACAATGTTCCCCTGTCACACACAGACAGGTTGCGGACAGGCACAGTGACACTGTGTGTGCTCAACTCACGTAGGTAGGTGGGTGCACTGTGAACAACAGGTAGGTATATGCAGTAATGGGTATTACAATGTGCACCTGTCACACACAGACAGGTAGCGGACAGGCACAGTGACACTGCGTGCGCTTAGCTCATGTAGATAGGTGGGTGCACTGTGAACAACAGGTAGGTAGGTATATGCAGTAATGGGTATTGCAATGTGCACCTGTCACACACAGACAGGTAGCGGACAGGCACTGAACGTGCTGGGCCTGGCAGTGGCACACACAGTATGAATTATCAAGGCTGTCTATGCAACACAAGTGTCAGTGGGACACACAGAAAAAAAAATAGATCACAAGAACAAGATTAGCTCTCAAAAGAGCTGTTGTGGGGTGCTATTTTAGCAATAAGAATCAGCAAGGAGCAAGCTATTAAGCCTACAAAAGCCTAACTAATCTTTCCCTATGAGAGTCTGCAGCAGCTGTCCCTTCTCTATTTACTGCAGGCGCACGAGTGAGTAAAATGGCCGGTGCTGCCTGACTTTAATAAGGTAGGAGTGGCTCCAGGAGGGAGTGTAGCCTGATTGGCTACAATGTGCCTGCTGACTGTGATGTAGAGGGTCAAAGTTGATTGGAATGGTGCACTATGGGGGCAAATCGAACTTTCGGTAAAGTTCACGGTTCTCCGCGATCGCGAACCCCCTGAAGTTTACCTGAACCGTTCACCGGCGAACCGTTTGGGCCATCTCTAAACGCTTACAGGGGGAAAACTGCTTGGCTAATGAAAGGGAATGGGATGGTGCACAACAGAGTGGCTCGTTTTTTCCAGAAACGCAAACTCCCGGGCTGCAGCATTTTTTGGATTTCTGAGGCGTTTCTGCCTCAATGTTAAAGAATAGGAAAGTGGAAAACTGCTCTGAAAAATGCAAGATCAGAGCGGTTTTCCAGGCATTTTTGTTACAGTAGCTGTTCAGTAACAGCTGTACTGTAACAATATTTGTAATCTGCTACACAAAAACGCTCCCAAAAACGCTAGGCATGTTTAGAAAACCTCTCTAAACATGCCTAGAATCACTCTGAAATCTGCTTCAGAGTATGATCCAGTGCACACTGAGCAGTTTTAGCAGCGATCCGCCAGTGAAAACGCTTGGCTAATGTATTTCAATGGCGGTTTGAGTTTTCTTCCAAACCGCAAATGTGTCTCCTGTTGCACGTTTGCAGTTTTTAGAAGCGTTTCGTCCTCAATCTAAAGTATAGGAAAAACGCAAACTGCTGTGGAAAACGCTACTTTAGAGCAGTTTTCCAAGCGTTTTTGTTACAGAAGCTGTTCAGTAACAGCTTTTACTGTAACAACATTTGTAATCTGCTACACAAAA
The DNA here is from genome assembly GCF_040937935.1 of Hyperolius riggenbachi. Lineage (NCBI taxonomy): Eukaryota > Metazoa > Chordata > Amphibia > Anura > Hyperoliidae > Hyperolius > Hyperolius riggenbachi. Next base: position 205,727,809 of record NC_090648.1, read on the forward strand.
ATGCTCCCAAAAACGCTAGGCATGTTTAGAAAACCTCTCTAAACATGCCTAGAATCGCTCTTAACCACTTGATGACCCACCCTTTACCCCCCCTTAAGGACCCGCGGTGTTTAGTGATCTGTGCTGGGTGGGCTCTGCAGCCCCCAGCACAGATCAGGTAACAGGCAGAGAGATCAGATTGCCCCCCTTTTTTCCCCACTAGGGGGATGATGTGCTGGGGGGGTCCGATCTCTTCTGCCTGCGTGTGGCTGGCGGGGGGGGGGGGCACCTCAAAGCCCCCCTCCGCGGCGAAATTCCCCCCTCCTTCTCCTACCTGCTCCCCCCCCCCCGGGAGATCAGGGCTGCACAGGACGCTATCCGTCCTGTGCAGCCAGTGACAGGACGTCCCCTGTCACATGGCGGCGATCCCCGGCCGCTGATTGGCCGGGGATCGCCGATCTGCCTTACGGCGCTGCTGCGCAGCAGCGCCGTACAATGTAAACAAAGCGGATTATTTCCGCTTGTGTTTACACTTAGCCTGCGAGCCGCCATCGGCGGCCCGCAGGCTATTCACGGAGCCCCCCGCCGTGAATTGACAGGAAGCAGCCGCTCGCGCGAGCGGCTGCTTCCTGATTAATCAGCCTGCAGCTGGCGACGCAGTACTGCGTCGCTGGTCCTGCAGCTGCCACTTTGCCGACGCACGGTATAAGCGTGCGGTCGGCAAGTGGTTAAATCAGCTCCAAACCAAAAACCGCTAGCGTTTTGACGATCTGCTAGCGGTTTTGGTGTGCACTGGACCTAAAATAAGCCATGAATTACTTTTCTACTATGTTGCTGTCACTTACAGTAGGTAGTAGAAATCTGACAGAAGCAGCGCCCCCCCCCCCCCTCTGTCTGATATCAAGCTTAAAGAGAAACTCCAACCTAGAATTGAACTTTATCCCAATCAGTAGCTGATACCCCCTTTTACATGAGAAATATAATGCTTTTCACAAACAGACCATCAGGGGGCGCTGTATGACTGATTTTGTGCTGAAACCCCTCCCACAAGAAGCTCTGAGTACCGCGGTACTCTGGGCAAACTGCCACAATGTAACAATGTTCACAGACAGGAATTAGCTGTTTATAGCTGTCTCTAACAGCCAAAACAGCTAGGAGCAGCTACATAACCTGCCCACAGTAAAAATATCACCATGTAATAAATGTCAGAATGTAAATCGGGGAGAGGAAAGATTTTACAATGAATAAACACTGACTAAATCATTTATACATAATTATGGTAAAAAATGAAGCACTTTTTTTACTACACTATTTTCACTGGAGTTCCTCTTTAAGATAGATTGGACCAGAGATATGGAACGAATGACAGCTTTCTTAAGGGATACAGAGCCCCATTTCCACAAAGTCTGGGACCCCTGGGTTCTTTATTCCTCTGATCTCATGCCCCCTTAGCCCTATCCTCATCTCGCCAACTGGCTATCTGATACACTACCCTTAGGTCCTTACTAGTATTTTACTTATATAATTATACTCAATGCTTATAGCATTACATCCCAGGGTCAACAATGTACCTTTTCTTCCCTACTGATACTGACCCCTCTAACCTCACTCAACAACCATTGGTGTGATCTCTAAGTTACTATCCCCATCCCTATCCCTTCAAGTTTTTCAAGTTATTGTTATCATCTATAGTTCCTTTGTTTCCCAAGGAATAGTACCGACACTGTACAACCTGATCAAGATATGATGGATTTCCTAGCATTGGGTCAACATTTATGCTCCGGAAAACTCTTTTTATAAACTTTCTCGACCCAGGATCTCTCTTCTTACTTTCACCATATCTTTTTTCTACAGGTTTGCTGAAACTTTCATTATATCTATCTGTATACTTAACTGTGTTTACCATATTTATATTCCCTATTGAATGTTTTGCATGTTCTTGTTCAAATATATTTTCAATAAATACAAGTGAAACAAACAAACAAAAAAAAAGAAATCTAACAGAAGTGACAGGTTTTGGACTAGTCCATCTCTTCATGGGGGGATTCTCAGGGATTTATTTATTTTCAAAAGCACTTGGTGAATAGCAGTTGCTCTGTCCAACTGCCAAAAAAACTGTGTAGCGAGCAGGAAAGCTGGCCAGCATCATTGTTTAATGCTTTTTAGGGAATATATCTATTAAGAATAAAAGCCTTGCTGATAATCCCCTAGGAAGAGATGGACTAGTCCACAATCTGTCGGTAATGTCAGATTTCTACTACCTACTGTAAGTGACAGCAACATAGGAGAAAAGTAATTTATGGCTCATTTTACTCTGGAAAAAACATACCTCTTATTTGCCTATGTTTGCACATATTTTCAAATGTACAATTGTTCTCCATAGTGCCCCTTTAAAGGCTCTGGCTGTTCTGTTTACATTTTAATACTCAGTGCTCACACTTAAGTATGCATGCCACATATTTGCTCATACATGTGAATAAATACCATTAATATGCTTTAATATCATTGGCATATGCCTGACTCATTTATGTGAGATGTGATTTATGCTCCTAGATCCACTTTAAGCTAATATTCTTATTGTAGTTGTTTAGCAATTACAACTTTCTGTATTATAATATTCTTAAAAGGCCAACATACATCCCACTTCAACATAGCTTATCTGAAATGAAAATGTGTAAATAAGTTCATTTCTGAAATATAAACCAAGTTCCTGAGTTCATTTCATTCAATAGTGTCTCCATTTACATTGGTTGGCTGCAGTGCAAAGTCAATGAAAAGTAGGCTTGACTGTAACTATTAATGTGCATGTTTTGCAATAATCGTAATGATGCTGCACGCCGCTCTACCGCAACTCACCCGCCACACTGTGAATGTCCCATAGGTGGTGCATTGCAGCGTGGTTAGCTCCATTACAAAGTTACGCCGCACAGCAGCGCAGTACTGTGAACGTTGCCATAAGATAATCTGTCCCCTAGCTGGTGCTCCTGCCAGAGTACTACTCTGCTGCATGCTCTATAGAGATGGCCCGAACCTCCGATTTTCGGTTCACGAACCGCAAACACGAACTTCTGCCAAAAGTTCGATTCGCGCGAACTTCCGCGAACCGCAATACACTTCAATGGGGAGGCGAACTTTGAAAACTAGAAACATTTATGATAGCCACAAAAGTGATGGAAAAGATGTTTCAAGGGATCTAACATCTGAGTTTTTGCATGGATGAGTGGGATAGACGCCAAAAGTCCCAGGGAAAAATCTAGGATTTGACGCAAAGCAGCGTTTTAAGGGCAGAAATCACATTGCATGCTAAATTGGAGGCCTAAAGCCCCATCTACACGATACGATTCTTTATACGATTCTATTACGATTCTATTTACGATCCGATTAAATCCAACATGTCCGATTGGGATTCGATTCAATTCAATTTGATTTGCCATTTTTTGCAATGGCAAATCGAATTGAATCGAATCGAATCCGGATCGGATAAAGTGCTTTAAAACATCTTGCATGTGTATACATCAATCAGGTAGTGTAATTAGTGTACTGCTTCACACTGACAGACCAAACTCACTGTGTAACATACCGCAAACAGCTGTTTGTGTAGTGACGGCCGGGCTGGACTGGTGCACACCATGGCCAGAGTGCAGGCCATGGCGGTTTTCAAGCCCATATGGTCGCTGGGCTGAGGTAGCTCAATGACAGAACAACAGTGACTGTCCAGCTAATTGAATTTGGTCTGTCCACAATGAAGCAACGACCTTCTTATCTTGGGTGTGCCCCCCGACACACTCATATAGCAGTTGGCCATTGCTTCATTGTGATACGTAAGTCTCTTCACTGCGGCAAGGTAATGATCACAAAGGGGAATTGACACATGTACATGCCTTTTGTTTTGTTGTTGCAGCCGCATTGCAGCAAGAAAAATTAGGCAGGCATGTACCCGCACCAGAAAAATTATAAAAATTCAGGAATCCGCCTGGAGTCCTGGTGGACCCTGTTGGTGGTGGCGGAGAAGGCAGTCAAGTGGCCTGCAGGCAGAGATGCTGTGTGGGGACTGACTTAGTCTTGGATCAGGCAGTCACACGGCGTGCCGGCAGAGATGCTGTGTGTGGGGACTGACTTAGTCTTCGGGCAGGCCTGAGCGTGCTTTGCAGACCAGGCATCTGTGGTCAGATGGACCCTTGACCCAACGCTGTGTGCCAGGGATGTCATCACTCGCCTTTCAACATCACGGTACAGTTTAGGCATTGCCTTTTTTGAGAAAAAAATGTGGCCTGGTATCTTCCACTGCAATGTGTGGCTTTGCTTTTGTGTGCTGCTTTTCCTCAGGTGGTCATCCCATTGCAGTTTGTTTGTAATCATGTGTCTTCGTAAGGTAGTTGTCCCTACGCGGGTCTTAGTCTTTCCACAGCTCAATTTTCAGTGGCAGAGAGTACAGATGGCATTGCTCTCATCTGAGGCAGACACACAAAAATTTTTCCACACCGCTGAGCACTGGGGTGATGGCACTTTGGTGGTGGCAGCCGACTGAGTGTTAAGTGGGGTGCCAGAATCAGAGCAGGAGGAGGAAGATATGTCACGCTTCCGGGGCAGAAGCTGAGAAAGATGAGGTGTTCTGTGTTAAATAGTCAACTACGTCCTGACAATATTGGGGGTTGATGGCTTGTGCCTTCTTCTGAACACTGTACTTTGGTGGAGGGCCACACGAAATCACGACAGCGCGACCTCGAACAGACCAGCCAGGTGGCCTGCCTCTGGCTCTGCCTTTTGTTTTGTCCATATTGGGGGAGATGAAGTGAAAGGTATGCACTAACTTAACTAATACAATGTACAGTTACACGGGTGCAGTGAACAGGTGTGCAGTAAATGCTGGTACAACAATGTGCGGTTACACAGGTGCAGTGAACAGGTTGCAGTGACTGGTATTACAAATGTGCAGCTGCCTGTCACACACACACACGCACACACACGCACACACACACACACACACACACACACACACACACACACACACACACACACACACACACACACACACACGTACCCTAAACAGGTGCAATGACTGGTGGTATTAACAATGCGTTCGCTCACGTAGACATAGGTATGTAGGTGCACTGAACAGTGAACAGGTGCAGTGATTAGGATTACAAATATGCAGCTGCCTGTCACACACACACATGGACTGCAATGACAGGTGCAATAACTGGTGGTATTAACAATGCGTGCGCTCAAGTAGGTATAGGTAGGTAGGTGCACTGAACAGTAAACAGATGCAGTGATTGGGATTACAAATGTGCAGCTGCCTGTCACACACACACGGACTGCAATGGCAGGTGCAATGACAGGTGTATTAACAATGCGTGCGCTCACGTAGGTAGGTAGATATGTAGGTGGACTAAACAGTAAACAGGTGCAGTGATTGTGATTACAAATGTGCAGCTGCCTGTCACATACACAGGTAGTCACTGAATGTGCTGGGCCTGGCAGTGGCACAGTAGGAATTAAGGTGCCAAATGCCAGCTGCTACTGACTGACAGGGCTGTATATAATGCAAGTGGACCACACCCACAAAAAAAAATAGATTACAAGAACAACAATAGCTCTCAAAATAGCTGTTGAGGATGATGAGTGCTTTTTAGCAATAAATATTAGCAAGAAAGAGCAACCTAACAAGCCTTACTGTAGCCTAACTAAGCTTTCCCTAATGCCTCTGCAGCAGCTCTCCCTTCTCTAATTACTGCTGGCACACGCCTGACGCTGCCTGCCTTTTATAAGGAGGGGTGGGACTCCAGGAGGGAGTGTAGCCTGATTGGCTACAATGTGCTTGATGACTGTGATATAGAGGGTCTACGTTGACGAATCGAAGTTCCAGAAAAGTTTGCGGTTCTCCGCGATTGCGAACCAAGGAAGTTCGCCTGGAACCGTTCGCCGGCGAACAGTTCGGGCAATTTCTAATGCTCTACAGTGAACTGAATATAAGCCAAGATTAGATATAAGTCTGACTACATAAGGTAAGTTAAGAACCATCTAAACACAACAATATGGTTGTTAAAATCAAAGCATAGTTAACACGTTTCTTTACTCAAGGGCATTAGAAGCAGAGAGCAGATAGGAAATACAACCCAGTATGAATTAAATCCAACAAGTTAATTGTTCCCATGAGATAGTCTAGATAAAAATAATGAATGTACCTCATCACCCTGTATAAATATTACATTTACATATAACTATATTGATTTCAATTATGTGATTGTTGTTTTTTCTCCTAGCTGGAGCCTCCTCTGTACATTCACATTTTAAATATTTTCTTTATAAGTTCTAAGATGATTAAATCTTTTTTAAGAATTCTTGCAGTGAATTATATTGCTAAGCACCAATTTGTCCTAAGTGAACCCGCGCACCAGTCTAACGAGCCCATAAATTCTTCATTTTAATAGGCAAGGTAGTGCGCTGCTGAGAGAGCTTTGGGAGACAATGAGATGAAACAGACTGTCCATTCTGATGAACTTGATTAAACTAATCAAGCGCCGACTCTATAATTACATGGAACAGCCCGAGAGTGAAGGTCTCATTACCTATGGAGAGGTTCTGCTGGATTGAGGAGGAAAAATCCCTGGCACAGATCACATACTATTCATTAAATAGATTGATTTTAATATTTACAGCAAAGATAAAGGAATCAGTTGTCATTTACTAGTTACAATTTCTGTTCTTTTTTGTCATATGCAATATGATCTTGAAAAGACAATGAGATTTATTCTGGATGTGGACTACTGAAGCATTATATATTAGATTTAGGAGTGGGCCTTTGATAACTTGACAATTCTTGCCCAGAAACAGATAGGTTAATTTGGCCAGACAGATTAACAGTGAAGTATATTGTTGATGTAAACATTTATCTTTTGGTGTCATCTTATGCATTTTGTGGGGAAAGGAAATGGATCAATCTGACCATATACAACACAATAAAACTCTCTTTATTATCAGGAATTCAGAGAATACTTAGAAGTTGTACGGTATATGACCAAAAATGCAAAAGAAGTGTCACATACTTCAGCCCTTTCTGTGAGCACATTTGGATAGCCGATTCCTCAAAGTAATTCATGTTATAAATTCTCTAATATCGTTGAAAGATTAACTCCTTAGGGAGCCACATGGCATTGGTCCCTTAAGGACATCCAAGGTGAAAATAAACTGATGAGAAAAACAATTGTATCCTTCCTACTTCTCCTAAAAAATCCTTTTTTAGATATCACCTTCATTGAAGTATGCTAGAGCTCAAATCTATGAATTATTGACCATTTTATCTCTTTCCTGCTCTCAGAAGCCATTTACTGACAGAAAAGTATTTTATGGTTGTAATTACTAATCAGTGAGGGTTATGCTATTGTCTGACCCAGTCTGACCCGGACAGAAACTGTCACTTGCATACCTGATTTTTAAAGAAAAAAAGGAACACAGCCTAGTTATTTGTGTGCTTGGCACTATACATAGATATAGTTTATCTCATCATGTCACATGTCACCTCGGTTGTCCTGTAGCCTCCCTGGCAGTATGGACGAGCTGAGTTCGTCCAGCAAAAACTTGCAAAAAACGTTAATGACGAGCTGAGCTCGTCCATGCCGACAGGGAGATTTCCTGTTTCTCTGCCCCGCCGGCTGCATTTTTTTCTTATCAGAGGGATTCCCCAGGATGGCTGGATGCCTGACTGCACGCTGTGGGTAGCGATCTGTGCTACCCACAGCGTGCAGAACAAGCATCCAGCCACCCTAGGGAATCCCTGGGCAGCCAGCGGGGCAGAGAATGTGCGGGGGATCCCCCTTGTATGTGGAGGCTGTGCTGGCGGGGGATCCCCCTCTGTGCGGGCAGGGGGAACCCCTTTATATGGTGGCTGTTGCAGGCAAGGGATCCCCCTCTGTGCGGGCGGGGGGATCCCCCTTCTATTGTGGCTGTTGCGGGCGGGGGGATCCCCCTCTGTGCGGGTGGGGAGATCCCCCTTCTATTGTGGCTTTTGCGGGCGGCCTACCCCCTCCTCCCCCTCCCTCCCGATGTCCCCCCTCCTGATCTCCTCTCCCCCCCCTCTCTAAGCCTATTGAGTAAATAGATTTACTCACCGAGGGCTTTCTCCAGCGACGGCAGCAGCACTTCCTCCTCCATCTCCGAAGTCCCGGTCTCTGTACAGTTACATTACGAGGCTTGGTGACGTCACCAAGTCTCGTAATGTAACTGTACAGAGAACGAGACTTCGGAGATGGAGGAGGAAGTGCTGCTGCCGTCGCTGGAGAAAGCCCTCGGTGAGTAAATCTATTTACTCAATGGGCTTAGAGAGGGGGGGGGAGGAGATCGGGAGGGGGGACATCGGGAGGGAGGGGGAGGAGGGGGATAGGCCGTCCGCAACAGCCACAATAGAAGGGGGATCCCCCCACCCGCACAGAGGGGGATCCCCCCGCCCGCAAAAGCCACAATAGAAGGGGGATCCCCCCACCCGCAGAGAGGGGGATCCCCCGCCCGCAACAGCCACAATAGAAGGGGGATCCCCCCGCCCGCACAGAGGGGGTTCCCCTGCCCGCAACAGCCACCATATAAAGGGGTTCCCCCCGCCCGCACAGAGGGGGATCCCCCGCCAGCACAGCCTCCACATACAAGGGGGATCCCCCGCACATTCTCTGCCCCGCTGGCTGCCCAGGGATTCCCTAGGGTGGCTGGATGCTTGTTCTGCACGCTGTGGGTAGCACAGATCGCTACCCACAGCGTGCTGGGGGGGATGGGGAGGATCGGGAGGGGGACATCTGGCTACCTATAAATCTGGCTAAACACCTGGCTCACTATATACCTGGCTAAACATCTGGCTCACTATACCTGGCTAAACATCTGGCTCGCTATATACCTGGCTAAACACCTGGCTCACTATATACCTGGCTAACTATACTTGGCTAACTATACCTGGCTGCACATCTTCTACCTATACATCTGGGTCTTATACTCACCATTGGCATGCTGATCCCTCGTCGCTTACCTCTGATAGCTTCCCCAGTGTCTTCTTCCATGTCCCTTGGCGGATTTTGCTTCTTCCTCAGCGATCACATGTCCCCCGTTGATCGGCGTTGATGACACCAGGGTCACACAGCGTCATCAACATCTTGCAGAAAACACTTTTTTTTCTTAAATTGAATTCAATACAATAATCTGTATTAAATTTAATATTAAAAAAAATTTGTTGCCAAAAAAAATGGTTGCAAATTATTGGAAATTAATTGAAACACTTTTTGCACGGAAATCCTGGGGAAACTGAACGCCAGGGTGGTTAAGGACCAGTGCCTTTTTTATCTTTCCCTTATGATCACGGTGATTGCTTAAAGGTAGCCATACATCTAGCAATGTATGGGCAGATTCGACCCAGAGACAAATCTCTCTCTAATCGAATCTGATGAGAGGGCGATCTGTCAGCTGCACATACACCACAGGCTGATTCCCGATCAATTTCAGCATACAATCGATTCGGAATTGGCATTGTGTGTTGCATCCGCCACCCTGACGCTGTCCCTCCCTAATGAAAAGTGTCCCCTCCCGGTGTCCAATGTAAAGTATAAATTACCAGTCTGCGATCTCCACTTGTCCCCCGCTGGCTTTTGTAATTCCTCCTGCATACACGCGTGCCCCACGTGGTTTTCTAGTAAGGGTGCGTGCGTGTGATGTCAGACACACGCCCTTACTAGGAAACCAAGTGGGGCGCGCGTGTATGTACAGCGGAATGTTCTTGGAGCAGCAGGGAAGAAGCTGCGGACAGGTAATGTATACCTTACACTGGGCAACAGGGGACATTTTTCATTAGGGGGGACAGCCCCAGGGTTTTGTCATATTCATCAATCGTTGCAAAATTGCACGCTGTTCCCGCCGCCCACCTGATCGAGCAAGTTGGCCCAACATCTTGCAGCATGCACGATTGTCAATGCAACCAATTTTCATTCCAAAATTGGTCGCATTGTCAGTCAGGCATGCACTTGGCGGCACCGCTTTTCATCCAATTCGATTATAATAATCGAATCTGATGGTTGATCGACTGCCAAGTCACCTGATGTATGGTCACCTTTACAGTGATTACAGGTTGCAGGGCCTTCAGTTGTCATTAGACAATTGTGTAAGGAGCACTGGAGCCTGTGTTGTTGAATCTGTGCAAACCAGACACAAACACAGTGTAGACTTTACTCCCTTGGGAGTAAAAAGACCTCTTTTTAAGAAACCAAAAAGTAAAGGAAAGAAAACTTTCTGTCTTCAATCATGTAAGATATTTAGAATTTGACCTGGCTGAAAGCTAGTCTCAATAGTGGCTGACACAGGAGACCAGGGTTCAAATGTTACTGTTCAGTAAGCCAGCATCTATTCAGTAGGAGACTTTGGGCAAGACTCCCTAGCACTGCTACTGCCTATACTGCAAGACGTAGTGGCTGCAGCTCTGATGCCAGGAGAAAAGTATGATACAAATGTTTTGTGTCTTGTCAACAGCCAATACATAGGTTATGTGCTCATAGCCAAGGTATTCACCAAACAACTGGGTAAAGTAGGGAAAGATCAGAATGAAGCAGAGGTATTCCTTGTGGCCTTGGAGTAGAGTAGCAAGTTGTGGAGCAGTTTCCTACTAGGTGACAGGCCCAGCTTGAATTAGTGAACCATCGGCCATCTGGGAAAGCAAAGATTCAGAATCAGAATCAGAATTAGAATCATTAATTTCGCCAAGCATGACAGGGTCATGCCTGGAATTGGTTTTGGCACATACAGAGCTCAGCAACAAACACAACAGTGGTGCAGTATACAGGAGACATACATGATAACACAATTAACCAGATAATACAGTTGCATTTAACAAAATAATACGGATAACGATGCCAGTCTATGAGGACTGTGTGCAAAACGGCAGCATTTAGTAAGGATACAAATTTGCTGAGCAAGCTATATAAAGCAAGCAGGAACAGGCCCCAGAATCAAGGTTGGCTCAGACTTCAAAAGTATGCTCTGGGGCCTTTAGAGTAAACACAAGGAAAATATTAGTCGGTAAAGAGCCTATATTAACATCATCCGAATTAAGAACTTGCTTGACTCTATTTCCAGGCCTAATAGGGCAGCTTCCTATAAAGTGACCAGATCATCCATAATAGAAACACAAATTGATGTCTCTGCAATTCTCACACTCTTCTGAGGTCAATGTAATATGAAGGCATTTAAGCAGTATCTACTTGCATGGGCTCAGGGATATCTGTGTAAAGGCACATGGACTGTGTAAATTCATGGAAGTCCGAATAGAGTTGGGCTAAAGGAACTCTGAATGGATTTGGGCTGCTGAGAAAATGTGCACCTCTTTTCTCCTGTGACCTTTCATGGAAGCAATGATCAATCTGAATAACTAGTTAAATCAAGTCTTTCAAGCTTTCAGCGACCTCTACAATGGCTTTAGAGTTTTAGATATGCTTCTCCTAAACTGACAATTAAAAACGGGTTCATTCTAGTTAGTGTCACCACTCCAACAGTGGAATTTTGAGACATACTTTTTGACAGGTTGTCTTCTTTGCGGAATAGAAACAAGGCAGAAAGTGGCAGTGGCACTATCTCTATCTCAAGTACAGAAACCAAATGGCATTTTTTTAGCAGGAGGCGGGAGTTACACACTAAGAGTGGTGGGACACAGAACCCCCGAAATGATTTACAATGAAAAGGCCGGGCAGGTAATTATAACTTTGCAGAAGAAGAGGATTCAGTAAATTTGTATTATTAGTTGGATATCTGCTTTAATGGATCAGGTGTTGCCTTTTGGGACTTTTTAAACTCATTTTAGTCTATTCTACTTTTACACTTTTTCTACCAATAAAACAAGTAATAATACTAAACTTTATTAATACAAAAAAGGTAGGGCAGGGTTAAAAACAATAAAAACACAAAATCAAAAAATGGGGACAAAACAACAGTTATAGGTACAATACCAGTAATAAATAACAGAGTTGCTCTCACGAGTAATCACGAGTGATTATTTGTGATTCAAACGAGGCTTAATTGGCACAGGTGTGCGGCAGGGATTATTTACCCATAATTCCACTGCCCGCCCTGCGTTCCAAATAGTTTGCACGCGTCCTATCGGTCACGTTGCAAACCTCACACCGGCGCACTTCCTCCTTCCGGCTTGAAAGAGGAAGTGCGCCATGGTGAGGCTTGCAACGCGACCAATAGGATGTGTCAGTGGCGTCACTAGGGGCTTTGATCTGGGGCACCGCCCCTGAACCTGTTGCCATGGTGCCCCAGATCAGACTGAGCGGCAGTAGGTGGCACTGGGCAGAGCGGCGGGGGGAGCGGGCATATTGTAGTTAAAAACTCACCTTTCGATCCCCACAGGCACAGCCACCATCTCCTTCCTACTTCCTCTCCTGGTGTCCATGGCCTTGGTTACAGTGCCCCCTGTGATGACGGGACCGATGTCATCACAGGGGACGTCATTGCGAGGGACGCCAGGACAAGAAGTAGGAAGGAGATGGAGAGTGCGTGCATGCCAGGATCAGAAGATGAGTTTTTAACTAAACTATGCCCGCTCCCCCCGCCGCTACCTATCTAACCTACACTGGAGACACCTACATATGGGGGGAACCTACCTATCTAACCTACACTGGAGTCACCTACCTATCTAACCTACACTGGAGGCACCTACCTATGGGGGAACCTACTTATCTAACCTACACTGGAGGCAATTACCTATCTAACCTAAACTGGAGGCACCTACCTATCTAACCTATACTGGGGGAACATACCTAGCTAACCTATACTGGGGGCATCTATCTATCTAACCTATACTGGGGTAACCTACCTATCTAACCTACACTGGGGGCACCTACCTATCTAACCTATACTAGGGGAACCAACCTATCTAACCTATACTGGGGAACCTACCTATCTAACCTACACTGGAGGCACCTATCTATCTAAAGCCAAGCAATGCCCCATGGCCCCAGAAAAGCACAGCCCCCAGCAAAGCTAACCCCCCAGCCTAGCAAAGCCTCCTGGTCCCAGCCCAGCAAAGCGTACAGCCAATCAATGTCTAGTAAAGCCCCTAGCCCAGCAAAGCCCCCCAAAATGCCCCCAGCCCAGCAAAGGTCCTAGAAAATTGCTCAGCCCAGCAAGTCACCAGCAAAGCCAGGCCGGCTCAACATCACTGCCAGCCAAGCTGGCACAGCATCACCGTCAGCCAGGCCGGCACAGCATCACTGCCAGCAATGCCAGCACAGCATCACCACCAGCCAGGCCAGCACAGCATAGCATAGCATAACCTCCAGCTGAGTACAGCACACTCTTACAGCACACTCCTTTACTTCTAGGATAATCCCACCAAGAACACAATCAGTTCAGCATTTGTATGCTTGCCTAATCCTGGTGTGGATTTTCTACCAGTACCCCAGTTTCCTTTCCTATCCCAAACACACGCATGTAGGCTATTTAGTACTTGATCAAACTGCCTTTGTATAGATGAGACATTAAAATGGTAAGAGGAGGATGCTTTAGACAGAGCTAAATTGAATACTTCTATATAGAATGCAATATAAAACATAGCATGCTTTTGAAATAACATAACAATGGCAAAACTAGTTGGCATAGTTGATCATTAATAATTCTGTATTTAACCACTTCCCGACCGCCTAACGCACAGAGGCGGCCGGGAAGTGGAGCCCTGAAGGACCGGCTCACCCACAGAGGCGGCGGTCCTTCTAAGGGCATGGGCGGAGCGATCGCGTCATCCGTGACGCGATCCTCCGCCGGCGCCTGTCACCGCTCGCCCGCCGCAACATCCCGCCGGCTATACGGAAGCGCCGGCGGGATGTTAACCCCGCGATCGCCGCATACAAAGTGTATAATACACTTTGTAATGTTTACAAAGTGTATTATACAGGCTGCCTCCTGCCCTGGTGGTCCCAGTGTCCGAGGGACCACCAGGGCAGGCTGCAGCCACCCTAGTCTGCACCCAAGCACACTGATTTCTCCCCCCCCTGCCCCAGATCGCCCACAGCACCCATCAGACCCCCCCTGCCCACCCCCCAGACCCCTGTTTGCACCCAATCACCCCCCTAATCACCCATCAATCACTCCCTGTCACTATCTGTCAACGCTATTTTTTTTATCCCCCCCCTGCTCCCTGCCCCCTCCTGATCACCCCCCACCCCTCAGATTCTCCCCAGACCCCCCCCCAGACCACCCCCCCCCCACTGTTTACTGTATGCATCTATCCCCCTGATCACCTGTCAATCACCTGTCAATCACCTGTCAATCACCCGTCAATCACCCGATGTCACTGCCACCCATCAATCAGCCCCTAACCTGCCCCTTGCGGGCAATCTGATCACCCCCCCACACCAATAGATCGCCCACAGATCCGACATCAGATCACCTCCCAAATCCATTGTTTACATCTATTCTCTCCTCTAAACACCCACTAATTACCCATCAATCACCCATTAATCACCCCCTATCACCACCTGTCACTTTTACCTATCAGATCAGACCCTAATCTGCCCCTTGCGGGCACCCAATCACCCGCCCACACGCTCAGATTGCCCTCTGACCCCCCCCCCTTATCAATTCACCAGTGCATTAATTACATCTGTTCTTCCCTGTAATAACCCACTGATCACCTGTCAATCACCTGCCAATCACCTATCACCCATCAATCACCCCCTGTCACCCCCTGTCACTGCCACCTATCAATCAGCCCCTAACCTGCCCCTTGCGGGCAATCTGATCACCCACCCACACCATTAGATCGCCCGCAAACCCGCCGTCAGATTACCTCCCAAATGTATCGTTTACATCTGTTATCTTCTCTAAACACCCACTAATTACCCATCAATCACTCATCAATCACCCCCTATCACCACCTGTCACTGTTACCTATCAGATCAGACCCTAATCTGCCCCTTGCGGGCACCCAATCACCCGCCCACACGCTCAGATTGCCCTCAGACCCCCCCCCCCCTTATCAATTCGCCAGTGCATTAATTACATCTGTCCTTCCCTGTAATAACCCACTGATCACCTGTCAATCACCTGCCAATCACCTATCACCCATCAATCACCCCCTGTCACTGCCACCCAACAATCAGCCCCTAACCTGCCCCTTGCGGGCAATCTGATCACCCACCCACACCAATAGATCGCCCGCAGATCCGACATCAGATCACCACCCAAGCGCAGCGTTTACATCTATTCTCTCCTCTAAACACCCACTAATTACCCATCAATCACCCCCTATCACTGTTACCCATCAGATCAGACCCTAATCTGCCCCTTGCGGGCACCCAATCACCCGCCTACACGCTCAGATTGCCCTCAGACCCCCCCCCCCCTTATCAATTCGCCAGTGCATTAATTACATCTGTCCTTCCCTGTAATAACCCACTGATCACCTGTCAATCACCTGCCAATCACCTATCACCCATCAATCACCCCCTGTCACTGCCACCCATCAATCACCCCCTGTCACTGCCACCCATCAATCACCTGCTGTCACTGCCACCCATCAATCAGCCCCTCACCTGCCCCTTGCGGGCAAACTGATCACCCACCCACACCAATAGATCGCCCGCAGATCCGACATCAGATCACCACCCAAGCGCAGTGTTTCCATCTATTCTCTACCCTAAACACCCACTAATTACCCATCAATCACCCCCTGTCACTGCTACCTATCAGATTAGACCCCTATCTGCCCCTAGGGCACTCAATCACCCGCCCACACCCTCAGAATGCCCTCAGACCCCAGCCCTGATCACCTCGCCAGTGCATTGCTTGCATCTATTCCCCCCTCTAATCACACCTTGAGACACCCATCAATCACCTCCTGTCACCCCCTAGCACACCTACCCATCAGATCAGGCCCCAATTTGCCCCGTGTGGGCTCCTGATCACTCGGCCAAACCCTCAGATCCCCCTCAGACCCCCTTCCGATCACCTCCCCAGTGCATTGATTGCATCTATTTTCCCCTCTAACCACCCCCTGAGACACCCATCAATCACCTCCTGTCACCCCCCTAGCACTCCTATCCATCAGATCAGGCCCAATACAACCTGTCATCTAAAAGGCCACCCTGCTTATGACCGGTTCCACAAAATTCGCCCCCTCATAGACCACCTGTCATCAAAATTTGCAGATGCTTATACCCCTGAACAGTCATTTTGAGACATTTGGTTTCCAGACTACTCACGGTTTTGGGCCTGTAAAATGCCAGGGCGGTATAGGAACCCCACAAGTGACCCCATTTTAGAAAAAGACACCCCAAGGTATTCTGTTAGGTGTATGACGAGTTCATAGAAGATTTTATTTTTTGTCAAAAGTTAGCGGAAATTAATTTTTATTGGTTTTTTTTCACAAAGTGTCATTTTTCACTAACTTGTGACAAAAAATAAAATCTTCTATGAACTCACCATACACCTAACGGAATACCTTGGGGTGTCTTCTTTCTAAAATGGGGTCACTTGTGGGGTTCCTATACTGCCCTGGCATTTTAGGGGCCCTAAACCGCGAGGAGTAGTCTAGAAAACAAATGCTTCAAAATGATCTGTGAATAGGACGTTGGGCCCCTTAGCGCACCTAGGCTGCAAAAAAGTGTCACACATGTGGTACCGCCGTACTCAGGAAAAGTAGTATAATGTGTTTTGGGGTGTATTTTTACACATAGCCATGCTGGGTGGGAGAAATTTCTATGTAAATGGACAATTGTGTGTAAAAAAATCAAACAATTGTCATTTACAGAGATATTTCTCCCACTTAGCATGGGTATGTGTAAAAATACACCCCAAAACGCATTATACTACTTCTCCTGAGTACGGCGGTACCACATGTGTGGCACTTTTTTACACCCTAAGTACGCTAAGGGGCCCAAAGTCCAATGAGTACCTTTAGGATTTCACAGGTCATTTTGCGACATTTGGTTTCAAGACTACTCCTCACGGTTTAGGGCCCCTAAAATGCCAGGGCAGTATAGGAACCCCACAAATGACCCCATTCTAGAAAGAAGACACCCAAAGGTATTCCGTACGGAGTATGGTGAGTTCATAGAAGATTTTATTTTTTGTCACAAGTTAGCGGAAAATGACACTTTGTGAAAAAAAAACTATTAAAATCAATTTCCGCTAACTTGTGACAAAAAAATAAAAACTTCTATGAACTCACCATACTCCTAACGGAATACCTTGGGGTGTCTTCTTTCTAAAATGGGGTCATTAGTGGGGTTCCTATACTGCCCTGGCATTTTAGGGGCCCTAAACCGTGAGGAGTAGTCTTGAAACAAAAATGACCTGTGAAATCCTAAAGGTACTCATTGGACTTTGGGCCCCTTAGTGCAGTTAGGGTGCAAAAAAGTGCCACACATGTGGTATCGCCGTACTCGGGAGAAGTAGTATAATGTGTTTTGGGGTGTATTTTTACACATACCCATGCTGGGTGGGAGAAATACCTCTGTAAATGACAATCTTTTGATTTTTTTACACACAATTGTCCATTTACAGAGGTATTTCTCCCACCCAGCATGGGTATGTGTAAAAATACACCCCAAAACACATTGTACTACTTCTCCCGAGTATGGCGATACCACATGTGTGGCACTTTTTTGCACCCTAACTGCGCTAAAGGGCCCAAAGTCCAATGAGTACCTTTAGGATTTCACAGGTCATTTTGAGAAATTTCGTTTCAAGACTACTCCTCACGGTTTAGGGCCCCTAAAATGCCAGGGCAGTATAGGAACCCCACAAATGACCCCATTTTAGAAAGAAGACACCCCAAGGTATTCCGTTAGTAGTATGGCGAGTTCATAGAAGATTTTATTTTTTGTCACAAGTTAGCGGAAATTGATTTTAATTGTGTTTTTTCACAAACTGTCATTTTCCGCTAACTTTTGACAAAAAATAAAATCTTCTATGAACTCGCCATACTACTAACGGAATACCTTGGGGTGTCTTCTTTCTAAAATGGGGTCATTTGTGGGGTTCCTATACTGCCCTGGCATTTTAGGGGCCCTAAACCGTGAGGAGTAGTCTTGAAACGAAATTTCTCAAAATGACCTGTGAAATCCTAAAGGTACTCATTGGACTTTGGGCCCTTTAGCGCAGTTAGGGTGCAAAAAAGTGCCACACATGTGGTATCGCCGTACTCAGGAGAAGTAGTATAATGTGTTTTGTGGTGTATTTTTACACATACCCATGCTGAGTGGGAGAAAGATCTCTGTAAATGGACAATTGTGTGTAAAAAAAATTAACAAATTGTCATTTACAGAGATATTTCTCCCACCCAGCATGGGTATGTGTAAAAATACACCCCAAAACACATTATACTACTTCTCCTGAGTACGGCAATACCACATGTGTGGCACTTTTTTGCAGCCTAACTGCGCTAAGGGGTCCAAAGTCCAATGAGCACCTTTAGGCTTTACAGGGGTGCTTACAATTTAGCACCCCCCAAAATGTCAGGACAGTAAACACACCCCACAAATGACCCCATTTTGGAAAGTAGACCCTTCAAGGTATTCAGAGAGGGGCATGGTGAGTCCGTGGCAGATTTCATTTTTTTTTGTCGCAAGTTAGAAGAAATGGAAACTTTTTTTTTTTTTTTTTTCTCACAAAGTGTCATTTTCCGCTTACTTGTGACAAAAAAATAATATCTTCTATGAACTCACTATGCCTCTCAGTGAATACTTTGGGATATCTTCTTTCCAAAATGGGGTCATTTGGGGGGTATTTATACTATCCTGGAATTCTAGCCCCTCATGAAACATGACAGGGGGTCAGAAAAGTCAGAGATGCTTGAAAATGGGAAAATTCACTTTTTGCACCATAGTTTGTAAACGCTATAACTTTTACCCAAACCAATAAATATACACTGAATGGGTTTTTTTTTATCAAAAACATGTTTGTCCACATTTTTCGCGCTGCATGTATACAGAAATTTTACTTTATTTGAAAAATGTCAGCACAGAAAGTTAAAAAAATCATTTTTTTGCCAAAATTCATGTCTTTTTTGATGAATATAATAAAAAGTAAAAATCGCAGGAGCAATCAAATAGCACCAAAAGAAAGCTTTATTAGTGACAAGAAAAGGAGCCAAAATTCATTTAGGTGGTAGGTTGTATGAGCGAGCAATAAACCGTGAAAGCTGCAGCGGTCTGAATGGAAAAAAAGTGGCCGGTCCTTAAGGGGTAGAAAGCCCTAGGTCCTCAAGTGGTTAAAGTACCACTCCAGGGTTAAAAGTAAGCATTTCAAATCTTACAGAACTGACAGGGTTTGGACTAGTCAATCTCCTCATGAGGGATTCTCAGGGCTTTCTATGTTTTTAAAAGCATTTCCTGAATGTCAAGTTTAACTGCCAAAATAGTAAGAGCACAATCCACTTCACTGTGCTCTTCAGTTACTTTGCTCTTGCCCAACACAGTCGTTTTTGATGGTTCATGTGGAATATGATTAGTCTGCACATTTATATCCACATGAGCAACTTCAGGCATTGTATAAAGGTGACTGTGTTTGTTATCTAGACACAATATTAATTCCATTATCTCAGCCTTGTGGTACGGTACAGTAGCAAAGAGGCGGCCTTGTTTGTGTGAATGATACCTTACGGGTGGGATAGCAGGGATTAGTGGTTGCATGGTATGTGCAGGAGCAATATGTGTGGTTTACATCTGGCAGTAAGGGTGTCCTTTACTGCTGGTAGATGATTAATTATTTCATTATTGGTTGCTGATATGGGGCACCTTTTCACACTATTAAGTCATCCCCAATAGTGCCTTATACCAGCATTCCAGTATCTGAGATAAGAAGGATCATGGAGTCTATAGTTGACAGCTGAGTGTTTGGAACTGTATGAAGTCAGGTCACTGATATAGTGGGACTTTATTAGCCCCACTATTTTGCATTTGCACATGTAACCAATAGAGATGGCCCGAACGGTTTGCCGGTGAACGGTTCCAGGCGAACTTTGGGTGGTTCGCGATCACAAACTTTTCCGGAAGTTCGGTTTGCCCCCATAGTGTACCATTAGGGTCAACTTTGACCCTCTACATCACAATCAGCAGGCCTGCTGTAGCCAATCAGGCTACACTATCTCCTGGAGCCACCCCACCCCTATATAAGGCAGGCAGCGCCGGCCATTATAGTCGTTCGTGTCCCTGTAGTAATTAGTGAAGGGAAAGCTGCTGGCAGACTTTCATAGGGAAAGATTAGTTAGGCTCTTGTAAGCTTCTTAGGTTGCTCCTGGCTGATTCTTATTCCTAAAATAGCACCCCACAACAGCTATTTTGACAGCTAATCTTGTTCTTGTGATCTATTTTTTTCCCCTGCACCCTCCACCCTTCCTCCCCTCCTCCCTTCCTCCCCTCCTCCCTTCCTCCCTCCTCCTTCTGTCTTGTCTTGTCTTCCAGGGATTTGTAGGATGTCAAAAGCCAGCTTACATACATTGGCCGGGAATCAAACCCAGGTCAACTGCTTTGAAGGCAGCTATGCTCACCACTATACCACCAACACTACATGCTGAAGCCAGCCTAGCATGTACCATTGTGATATACCCAAGAGAAAAATGAGCTTGCTTAGGGATTTGTAGGATGTCAAAAGCAACCTCACATACATTGGCCAGGGATCGAACCCAGGTCAACTGCTTTGAAGGCAGCTATGCTCATCACTATATCACCAATACTACATGCTGAAGCCAGCCTAGCATGTACCATTGTGATATACCCAAGAGAAAAATGAGCTTGCTTGAGGATTTGTAGGATGTCAAAAGCAACCTCACATACATTGGCCAGGAATCGAACCCAGGTCAACTGCTTTGAAGGCAGCTATACTCATCACTATACCACCAACACTACATGCTGAAGACAGCCTAGCATGTACCATTGTGGAATACCCAAGAGAAAAATGAGCTTGCTTAGGGATTAGTGTTGGGCGAACATCTAGATGTTCGGGTTCGGGCTGAACAGGCCGAACATGGCCGCGATGTTCGGGTGTTCGAGCCGAACTCCGAACATAATGGAAGTCAATGGGGACCCGAACTTTTGTGCTTTGTAAAGCCTCCTTACATGCTACATACCCCAAATTTACAGGGTATGTGCACCTTGGGAGTGGGTACAAGAGGAAAAAAAATTAGCAAAAAGAGCTTATAGTTTTTGAGAAAATCGATTTTAAAGTTTCAAAGGGAAAACTGTCTTTTAAATGCGGGAAATGTCTGTTTTCTTTGCACAGGTAACATGCTTTTTGTCGGCATGCAGTCATAATTGTAATACATATAAGAGGTTCCAGGAAAAGGGACCGGTAACGCTAACCCAGCAGCAGCACACATGATGGAACAGGAGGAGGGTGGCGCAGGAGGAGAAGGCCACGCTTTGAGACACAACAACCCAGGCCTTGCATGAGGACAAGAAGCGTGCGGATAGCAATTTGCATTTTGTCGCCATGCAGTCATAAATGTAATACAGATGAGAGGTTCAATAAACAGGGACCGGAAACGCTAACCCATCACAGATGTTCATTGTTCATGTTACTTGGTTGGGGTCCGGGAGTGTTGCGTAGTCGTTTCCAATCCAGGATTGATTCATTTTAATTTGAGTCAGACGGTCTGCATTTTATGTGGAGAGGCGGATACGCCGCCGATCTGTGACGATGCCTCCGGCAGCACTGAAACAGCGTTCCGACATAACGCTGGCTGCCGGGCAAGCCAGCACCTCTATTGCGTACATTGCCAGTTTGTGCCAGGTGTCTAGCTTCGATACCCAATAGTTGAAGGGTGCAGATGGATTGTTCAACACAGCTACGCCATCTGACATGTAGTCCTTGACCATCTTCTCCAGGCGATCGGTGTTGGAGGTGGATCTGCACGCTTGCTGTTCTGTGTGCTGCTGCATGGGTGTCAGAAAATTTTCCCACTCCAAAGACACTGCCGATACCATTCCCTTTTGGGCACTAGCTGCGGCTTGTGTTGTTTGCTGCCCTCCTGGTCGTCCTGGGTTTGCGGAAGTCAGTCTGTCGGCGTACAACTGGCTAGAGGAGGGGGAGGATGTCAATCTCCTCTCTAAAGTCTCCACAAGGGCCTGCTGGTATTCTTCCATGTTGACCTGTCTGGCTCTTTCTTCAAGCAGTTTTGGAACATTGTGTTTGTACCGTGGATCCAGAAGGGTATAAACCCAGTAATTGGTGTTGTCCAGAATGCGCACAATGCATGGGTCGCGTTCAATGCAGTCCTAGGCCGAAGAGGTCATAGCCTAGGGTCACAAAAACCTGTTTATTTGGGCAATTTCAATGGTGGCGAGTCTGACGTACATAAATCGCAGCAATGGCCGTTAGCAACGTCTGAATCTCACGAAATGTCTCATGCAGGTAGAAGACATATTGTTAGACTTGGGCTCCAAAGATGGGTTCCCTACATCTCTGCAAACCAGAGTTACAGGGCTCCAACTTTGGTAAAATCCCCCGTAGGCTTTCATTGGGCCTCCTATTTACAGTTCCAAAATCTCACATCTTTTCAAAGGGCAATTACTCAGCAGTGGCAAATTTTCTAGCATTGTAGGGACCCTTAGGGGGAACATGACTGGTGAGTTTCGGGCCCCTAGGCCGAAGAGGTCATAGCCTAGGGTCACAAAAACCTGTTTATTTGGGCTATTTCAATGGTAGTGATGGTGACGTACATAAATCTCAGCCATGGCCGTTAGCAACGTCTGAATTTCACGAAATGTCTCATGCAGGTAGAAGACATATTGTTAGACTTGGATTCCAAAGATGGGGTCCCTACATCTCTGCAAACCAGAGTTACAGGGGTCCAAAATTGGTAAAATCCCCCATAGGCTTTCATAGGGCCTCCTATTTACAGTTCCAAAATCTCACATCTTTTCAAAGGGCAATTGCTCAGCAGTGGCAAATTTTCTAGCATTGTAGGGACCCTTAGGGGGAACATGACTGGTGAGTTTCGGGCCCCTAGGCCGAAGAGGTCATAGCCTAGGGTCACAAAAACCTGTTTATTTGGGCTATTTCAATGGTAGTGATGGTGACGTACATAAATCTCAGCCATGGCCGTTAGCAACGTCTGAATCTCACGAAATGTCTCATGCAGGTAGAAGACATATTGTTAGACTTGGATTCCAAAGATGGGGTCCCTACATCTCTGCAAACCAGAGTTACAGGGGTCCAAAATTGGTAAAATCCCCCATAGGCTTTCATTGGGCCTCCTATTTACCGTTCCAAAATCTCACACCATTTCAAAGGGCAATGGCTCAGCAGTGGCAAAACTCACCAGTTCTAAATTTGGGGTATGTAGCATATAAGGAGGCTTTACAAAGCACGAAAGTTCGGGTCCCCATTGACTTCCATTATGTTCGGAGTTCGGCTCGAACACCCGAACATCGCGGCCATGTTCGGCCCGAACCCGAACATCTAGATGTTCGCCCAACACTACACGTGACCCGTTCGGCCAATCACAGCGCTAGCCGAACGTTCGGGTAACGTTCGGCCATGCGCTCTTAGTTCGGCCATATGGCCGAACAGTTTGGCCGAACACCATCAGGTGTTCGGCCGAACTCGAACATCACCCGAACAGGGTGATGTTCTGCAGAACCCGAACAGTGGCGAACACTGTTCGTCCAACACTATTAGGGATTTGTAGGATGTCAAAAGCAACCTCACATACATTGGCCAGGAATCGAACCCAGGTCAACTGCTTTGAAGGCAGCTATACTCACCACTATACCACTAACACTACATGCTGAAGCCAGCCTATCATGTACCATTGTGATATACCCTAGAGAAAAATGCACTTTGTTCTGTTCGCACTTGAAAAAGACCTCAGGGTCGAAACGTTGTGCTCTGCACTGTGGTATTGCAATAAAGTGGCCAATCGGCCTTTAAAATCCAGGTAGAGACCCAGTTTTGTCTTTTTACATGTCTAAATAACCTTGTGGTGGATGAGGGTTTTGACTGGTTGACTCCCTGGTGCTGAAAATACATAGAGTTGTAGTGTTGAGCTATCTGTATTTTTGTGAGTCTGTAATTCCTCTGCCTGTTCAGAACTATTGGAGCTAGTATGAGGCACAGGAGAGAATAACACAAGCAGGTGACTGGTACAGAAGATAGCGTCTGGGAAAAATTATATTGCCATACCCCCAGGATGCGCTACATATGAATTTTTTTTTTGTTCAGTGAAAATGTCTTCGAATACCAAATCACCAATTTTCCAGCAACATTACAGTTATTAAAATTGTGCAATCATTCATAGTACTGACGTACTGAATGCTGGAGATACCAACCATATTGTACAGTCCGATTTAAAATAATTTGATATAGCTTTAAATGATTTGTTTACTGTAAACCACTCTGAAAGCAGTTGTTGTAGAATAGAGGACATCATTTATTTCCTGTTCTTTTTGAAGGGTAAAATGTTTTGTTTTCAGCTTGAAACTCACTAGGATTGGAGAAGCATCGTGATGAAGGCATTAACAATGTGAGCAAAAAGAAATGTGACTCTTCTATAATTAACACTGCACCTCTGACACATGGGTTTAATGTTAGCAAATATGGCTTTTATTTAGCATGCGCTAACATGTCTGCTTGCATTAGTAACAACGTAGCATTTCAATGACTTTAGGATCTGCTAAACTTCAAGCTTGAATAAACAGATTAGGTAATACAGCTGTTTGATCATGATGAAGAGTGTGATAATAATATAACTATTACTGAATTTCTGTATTAAGGATATGTGTACTTATAGCAAGAATATATTAAAACAGCTCCAATTTGCTCCCAAATCAATAATGAAGCTATAATGCATCACTGATTTTATTCCCCAGAAGTGATATAAAGAACTTGTGGCTGCCTATAGTTTGCTCACAATATTCCTGTAGAGCAGCCTGTGGACTGTGTTCCCTGTACACAAGCCCTAAGATTTCTGCATCTTTGCATTTTATTAAAGCGGGTTTGTACGCCACAAAATCAAATTCAATTTACCTACTGCTTTGTGTTGATTATGCAGCCTGCAACCTAACCCTGATTGCAAGCATTCTAATCGTATCATAAATGTTTCTGCTGTAATAAATCTTATTTCAGCCAACATGGCTCTATTTGGTATATTGCCGACAAGAACGTAGTGTTGGGCGAACAGTGTTCGCCACTGTTCGGGTTCTGCAGAACATCACCCTGTTCGGGTGATGTTCGAGTTCGGCCGAACACCTGACGGTGCTCGGCCAAACCGTTCGGCCACATGGCCGAACTAAGAGCGCATGGCCGAACGTTCCCCGAACGTTCGGCTAGCGCTGTGATTGGCCGAACGGGTCACGTGGTTCGGGCCCGAACGCGCTCTGATTGGCCGAACGGTCACGTGGTTCGGGTAAATAAATACCCGAACCACGTCATATCTCCGCCATTTGTCTGTGGGTTTAGCTTTGGGTAGGCAGGCAGGGTAGTTCGCTCTCCAGCCACGCTAGCCAGGGTCCCCCCCAGTCATTGTGTGTCGCTGCTGGGAACAGTAGTACACCGCTCGCTCAGCCACACTATATATAGCATTGTTTACTGCCACTGTGTACCTCGCTCAGCCACGCTATATATATAGCATTGTGTTTTCTGACACTCTGTGTACACGGCTTAGGCTAGCCTGACTAATATAGCATTGTGTGTACTGCCACTGTGCACCTCGCTCAGCCACGCTATATATAGCATTGTGTGTACTGCCACTGTGCACCTCGCTCAGCCACGCTATATATAGCATTGTGTGTACTGCCACTGTGCACCTCGCTCAGCCACGCTATATATAGCATTGTGTGTACTGCCACTGTGCACCTCGCTCAGCCATGCTATATATAGCATTGTGTGTACTGCCACTGTGCACCTCGCTCAGCCACGCTATATATAGCATTGTGTGTACTGCCACTGTGCACCTCGCTCAGCCACGCTATATA
Organism: Hyperolius riggenbachi; assembly: GCF_040937935.1. Lineage (NCBI taxonomy): Eukaryota > Metazoa > Chordata > Amphibia > Anura > Hyperoliidae > Hyperolius > Hyperolius riggenbachi. Next base: position 205,753,728 of record NC_090648.1, read on the forward strand.
TAGCATTGTGTGTACTGCCACTGTGCACCTCGCTCAGCCACGCTATATATAGCATTGTGTGTACTGCCACTGTGCACCTCGCTCAGCCACGCTATATATAGCATTGTGTTTTCTGACACTCTGTGTACACGGCTTAGCCTGACTAATATAGCATTGTGTGTACTGCCACTGTGCACCTCGCTCAGCCACGCTATATATAGCATTGTGTGTACTGCCACTGTGCACCTCGCTCAGCCACGCTATATATAGCATTGTGTGTACTGCCACTGTGCACCTCGCTCAGCCACGCTATATATATAGCATTGTGTTTTCTGACACTCTGTGTACACGGCTTAGCCTGACTAATATAGCATTGTGTGTACTGCCACTGTGCACCTCGCTCAGCCACGCTATATATAGCATTGTGTTTTCTGACACTCTGTGTACACGGCTTAGCCTGAATAATATAGCATTGTGTGTACTGCCACTGTGCACCTCGCTCAGCCACGCTATATATAGCATTGTGTTTACTGCCACTCTGTGTACACCGCTCAGCCAGACTATATACCGTTGTTTACTGACACTCTGTGTACACCGCTCAGCCAGACTATATACCATTGTTTACTGACACTCTGTGTACACGGCTCAGCCTGACTATAAAGCATTGTGTGTACTGCCACTGTGCACCTCGCTCAGCCACGCTATATATATAGCATTGTGTTTTCTGACACTCTGTGTACACGGCTTAGCCTGACTAATATAGCATTGTGTGTACTGCCACTGTGCACCTCGCTCAGCCACGCTATATATAGCATTGTGTGTACTGCCACTGTGCACCTCGCTCAGCCACGCTATATATAGCATTGTGTGTACTGCCACTGTGCACCTCGCTCAGTCACGCTATATATAGCATTGTGTGTACTGCCACTGTGCACCTCACTCAGCCACGCTATATATAGCATTGTGTTTTCTGACACTCTGTGTACACGGCTTAGCCTGACTAATATAGCATTGTGTGTACTGCCACTGTGCACCTCGCTCAGCCACGCTATATATAGCATTGTGTGTACTGCCACTGTGCACCTCGCTCAGCCACGCTATATATAGCATTGTGTGTACTGCCACTGTGCACCTCGCTCAGCCACGCTATATGTAGCATTGTGTGTACTGCCACTGTGCACCTCGCTCAGCCACGCTATATATAGCATTGTGTTTACTGCCACTCTGTGTACACCGCTCAGCCAGACTATATACCGTTGTTTACTGACACTCTGTGTACACCGCTCAGCCAGACTATATACCGTTGTTTACTGACACTCTGTGTACACCGCTCAGCCAGACTATATACCGTTGTTTACTGACACTCTGTGTACACCGCTCAGCCAGACTATATACCGTTGTTTACTGACACTCTGTGTACACCGCTCAGCCAGACTATATACCATTGTTTACTGACACTCTGTGTACACGGCTCAGCCTGACTATAAAGCATTGTGTGTACTGCCACTGTGCACCTCGCTCAGCCACGCTATATATAGCATTGTGTTTAATGACACTCTGTGTACACTGCTTAGCCAGACTATATAGCATTGTGTGTACTGCCACTCTGTGTACACCGCTCAGCCAGACTATATAGCATTGTGTTTACTTCCACTCTGTGTCTGCTGGGCCTGGGAACAGTAGTACACCGCTCACCCGCCACTGTATAGCATTGTGCTCTGTGTCGCTGCTGGGAATAGTGGTACTGTATAGCATTTCTGTACTGCCACTGTACTGCTGCCAGTCAGCGTGTACTGTAAGGATAAGTGAAATGAGGAAGAAATCCGGTGAAAGAGGAAGGGGCAAGGGAAGAGGTGTTTCCCCAGACGGTTCACGTACAGGCCACAGGGGAGCACCCAAGAAAACCCACTCAATACCGCCCATGTTGTCCAGGACAACAACCCTCACAAATCCAAAAGAACAGGACCAGATAATTACTTGGATGACCTCTCAAGCGTCCAGCAGTGGGTTAAGCAGCACCAGCACATCACGCACGAGGTCCGAGTCCTCAGCCAGTTACAAGGAGCCAGTGGGCACAAAGCTGACACAACCGGCAGCGACACCACGCACACAACTGCCAGATAACCAGTCCTATGAATTACCTCAGGACACAATGGGGTATTCGCAGGAGCTATTCCCAGCCCAACAAACTTCCACCTTTCAAAGGTCAATGGAGGAACAGCCAGAAATGTTGTGCCCGGATTCACAACCATTAACTGTGGGAAATGCACCGCGCACTGAAATACAAGGCGAGTCCGAGGAGGACTCGGAAACCCAAATCCCAGAGCAAGTTGGGCAGGAGGGGTTGCAATTGCAGGAGGTCGGCCGACAAGATCTGGAAGACGACGTTGGAGTGAGCTGCGCAGAGGTTGTTCTGGGGAGCTCTACTCCACGGCGGCGGCCCCCCACAATGACATATGACGAGTTTGAGGAGATGGAAGAGGAGGGTATGGACAATGTGGACAGAGACCCAGATTTTATTTGTGAACGAGAACATCGCCGTCGTAGCAGCAGCACAGATGAGTCTGTTGAAGAACCCACTGCTGCATGAGTTCGCCTTGTGCCACAAGGTAGGCGGCGCGCAATTTCAGGCACCACAAGCGTGGAAGTTAGAGTGAGAGGCAAAAGAGGAGGAAACAGAAATCGCCAGCAAGGAGGCAGGTGCTCCAAAGTCTGGGCTTTCTTTGAAGACTGCACTGAGGATGTTACCATGGCGATTTGCAAGGTGTGCAAGACTCGCCTGAGCAGGGGGAAAAGTATTAACAACCTCTCCACCACCAGCATGAGCCGCCACATGCTATCCAAACATCCCACTCTGTGGGCAAACGCGGCAGGACAGGGTACCAGCAACACTGCCTCCCTTGGGTTCACCAGACTCACCACCAGACCCGCCTCAGCAGCAGCAGTAGCCCAGCCATTGCGTGGTTCACAACATTCACAAACATCAGACGACGCTGACACTGTCACTTTCCGGAGTAGTGCTCTTGAGGTCTCCCAGTGTTCATCAAACACAACAACCAACAGCCCTTCCGTGTGCAGCGCTACGGTTCAGTTGTCTGTGTCGGAGATGTTTGAGCGCAAGAGGAAATTGCCAGCAAATGACCCCCGGGCCGTGGCAGTAACAGCCAGCATAGCCAAGCTTCTGGCCTGCGAAATGCTGCCATATCGAGTGGTGGAGACAAACAGCTTCAAGGGCATGATGTCAGTGGCCATCCCACGTTACGTGGTTCCCAGCCGCTACCACTTTGCGCGCTCTGCAGTGCCTGAGTTGCATGAGCACGTGGTCAGCAAAATAACCCGAAGCTTGAAGAATGCCATTGCCTGCAAGGTTCACCTCACCACTGACACTTGGACAAGTGCGTTCGGCCAGGGTCGATACATCTCCCTTACCGCGCACTGGTTGAACCTTGTGGAGCCTGGCAGCGATTCCTCACCTGCTACGGCGCGGGTGTTGCCCACGCCGCAAACAGCTGCACCGCCGTCCCTCCCACTGGATAACAACAGCAGCACCTACCTCTCTGAATCCTTCTCCTCCAACGCATCTCAAAGCTGTACCTCATCCGGAAACGCTAACCCAGCAGCAGTAGGATCGTGGAAGCAGTGCAGCACAGCTGTTGGCATGCGTCAGCAAGTGTTGCTGAAGCTGATCTGCCTTGGGGATAAGCAGCACACAGGGGAGGAAATTTGGAAGGGAATAAAGGAACAGACGGATTTGTGGCTGGCACCGCTGGACTTGAAACCGGGCATGGTTGTGTGTGATAATGGGAGTAATCTCATTCGCGCTTTAAGGTTGGCTAAGCTGACACACATCCCTTGCCTGGCGCACGTGATGAACCTAGTAGTTCAGCGGTTCCTGAGGACATACCCAGGCGTGGCCGATCTTCTGTTGAAGGTGCGTCGAGTGGCCAAACATTGTAGAAATTCCAGTACTGCTTCGGGGGCACTCGCCAAGATGCAGGAGCGCTTCAATCTCCCCCACCATCGCTTGCTGTGTGATGTCCCTACGCGCTGGAATTCTACGCTGCACATGCTAGCACGCTTTTGTGAGCAGAAGAGTGCAGTGGTCCAGTACATGACGGCGCAGTACCGAGGCGCATCCGGCCAGCTGCCAAGCTTCTGTGGATCCGATTGGGCCAACATGTTGGACCTCTGCCAAGTCCTCCAAAATTTTGAGCAATCCACGTTGCTTGTGAGCAGTGACAACTCTTCAGTCAGCATTACCATACCACTGCTGTGTTTACTGAAGAGGTCAATGTTGAAAATCAAGGAAACAGCTGTCATGATGCAACTGGGGGAATCTGAAGGAGAAAACGATCAGCGTGATGGTACCAACATCAGGCCATCCGCCTCAGGGAACGCTGGCCCCAGCAGCTATGACGAAGAAGAGGAGGAGGAACAGCTGGAGTTGGAGCAGGAATTTCATGCCACCACTGACGAGGGCCAGAGCGGTGCACGTTGGACTTCCACAATTCAGCGCGAATGGTCAGCAGAAGCAGACCAGGAGGAAGGTGACGACTATGATGCATCACACAAACTATCACAACGCTCACAAGAGGATGATGAGGATTCTGGTAGGACTCTTGCACACATGGCTCAATTCATGCTAGACTGCATTGAACGCGACCCACGCATTGTGCGCATTCTGGACAACACCAATTACTGGGTTTATACCCTTCTGGATCCACGGTACAAACACAATGTTCCAAAACTGCTTGAAGAAAGAGTCAGACAGGTCAAAATGGAAGAATACCAGCAGGCCCTTGTGGAGACTTTAGAGAGGAGATTGACATCCTCCCCCTCCTCTAGCCAGTTGTACGCCGACAGACTGACTTCCGCAAACCCAGGACGACCAGGAGGGCAGCAAACAACGCAAGCCGCAGCTAGTGCCCAAAAGGGAACGGTATCGGCAGTGTCCTTGGAGTGGGAAAATTTTCTGACACCCATGCAGCAGCAGCCCACTGAACAGGAAGCGTGCAGATCCACCTCCAACACCGATCGCCTGGAGAAGATGGTCAAGGACTACATGTCAGATGACGTAGCTGTGTCGAACAATCCATCTGCACCCTTCAACTATTGGGTATCGAAGCTAGACACCTGGCACGAACTGGCAATGTACGCAATAGAGGTGCTGGCTTGCCCGGCAGCCAGCGTTATGTCGGAACGCTGTTTCAGTGCTGCCGGAGGCATCGTCACAGATCGGCGTATCCGCCTCTCCACAGAAAATGCAGACCGTCTGACTCAAATTAAAATGAATCAATCCTGGATTGGAAACGACTACGCAACACTCCAGGACCCCAACCAAGTAACATGACCAATGAACATCTGGGATGGTGTAGCGTTACCGGTCCCTGTTTATTGAACCTCTCATCTGTATTACATTTATGACTGCATGGCGGCAAAAAGCATTGCTGCTATATCCGCACGCTTTTTGTCCTCATGCAAGGCCTGGGTTGTTGTGTCTCACAAAGCGTGGCCTTCTCCTCCTGCGCCTGCTCCTGTTCCATCACGTGTGCTGCTGCTGCTGCTGGGTTAGCGTTGCCGGTCCCTGTTTATTGAACCACTTATCTTTATTACATTTATGACTGCATGGCGGTACCTCATGCAAGGCCTGGGTTGTTGTGTCTCACAAAGCGTGGCCTTCTCCTCCTGCGCCTCCTCCTGTTCCATCACGTCTGCTGCTGCTGGGTTAGCGTTGCCGCGTGGTCCCTGTTTATTGAACCACTTATCTTTATTACATTTATGACTGCATGGCGGTACAAAGCATGCTATCCGCACGCTTCTTGTCCTCATGCAAGGCCTGGGTTGTTGTGTCTCACAAAGCGTGGCCTTCTCCTCCTGCGCCACCCTCCTCCTGTTCCATCACGTGTGCTGCTGCTGGGTTAGCGTTACCGGTCCTTTTTCCTGGAACCTCTTATATGTATTACATTTATGACTGCATGCCGACAAAAAGCATGTTACCTGTGCAAAGAAAACAGACATTTCCCGCATTTAAAAGACAGTTTTCCCTTTGAAACTTTAAAATCGATTTTCTCAAAAACTATAACCTATTTTTGCTAAAAAAAATTTTTCCTCTTGTACCCACTCCCAAGGTGCACATACCCTGTAAATTTGGGGTATGTAGCATGTAAGGAGGCTTTACAAAGCACAAAAGTTCGGGTCCCCATTGACTTCCATTATGTTCGGAGTTCGGGTCAAACACCCGAACATCGCGGCCATGTTCGGCCTGTTCGGCCCGAACATCTAGATGTTCGCCCAACACTAACAAGAAGGAAGCCTGTCATTTCCCCTCCCACAATCCTGCTCCCCAGTGATTGGTTGATGGCAGTTCCATGTGACAGGAGTCTGAGAAGGGAGAATCTGATGAAATATGATCTATGCTGTGCTCACATATGTTTACAAAGCAAGCTAGATATGACCGGGCAGTTTGTTGGAGAAAAAAGAGTAAGGGAGGAAATTACATCAGGATTGGCCTCAGTCAGAAGAAGTAAAAATGGAAATGCCTGAAACAGTTTTCTACTTATTTAATATATAAAATTCACTGAAATCAAAATGTGGATAGTACAATACATATGTTAGGAAAGTAGAACAAGTATTTATCTAGCTATATATGTGTTTTTTTCTCCTGGGATAGTATATTCTTTCTGCTTTTAAATAACTTGTATATCAGGACTGATCATTGCTCGATGCTATCCACCATCCAGCTCCGGTGATGTTTCCTACTTGCTGAGAGACAGAAACAAGAAGTGATGGATAAACAGCTTTCCTTGGATTACAGATATGGGATAAGTGTTGCTGCTTCAATTTGAAAAAGTTAAACTTGTCAAAAATATTGCTACTCAGTTTGGCCCTGCAGAACCACATAACAGTGATGTTACATTAAAATTTGGAGAGCTTAATGGGTAATCCTATGACACACTGGGTTTACCAATCAGTTGTCCAGATGAATAGATGTCTCTGGAAACCACCAGTCGGATGGCAGACATCCTATTTGATGCCTTTTTTTTACCTTGTATATACCTCACCCAGACCTTACAAGGGTGGTCCTATAGTAAAGCAACCACTTCATATTCTGTTTTAGTAGCTTTATAAATGCATACATTTGAAAAAGCCGCTAGTTGAATAGAGCACAGGATAGTGGAAACAGAATATCGGTAGTGTTGCTGATATTCTACTACATTAATATAATAAAATATTGGTAGTAGTTACTGATATTTTACTATGACCTAACATCTCCCTACTCTCACACAGAACCCTCCCCTGGTGTTGCCTATCCCTTAACCTCCCTTGTTGGGACATAACACTTAACCCCCCTTAGGGATGCCTAACCCAGGGCCGGTTCAAGTAACAATTGGGCCCTAGGGCAAAATTAGCCTGGGGGCCCCCCAACAGACACCCCCGACCAAAAAGCGTCATTAGAGGCCCTTTGTTGCAGCCAAATTTCCCTCCCATGGCCCCTAAGCTGGCTGCTGACCCTCCCCCAATCACCTCCTAACTTAACAGACTCTGCAGAGTCCCTGTAGAGCAACAGTTAAGATGGGGAGGGACACCTTGGGGGCCCCTACAGGGTCTGGGGCCCTGGGGCAATTGCCCATTTTTTCCTAAGGTAGCTCCGGCCCTGGCCTAACCCTTAACCCCACCCCTGGTGGTGCCTAAACATTAATCTCCACAGCGACAAATAGTGGCTACAAATTGTGGCTATACATTGAAAATAAATTGTATGGTGTATAGGCGCTCCCACATAATAAAGTTAACAGACAAAATTCCAATTTTCAAATCCACACAGTCCTCCTCCACACTGAAGAACTTAGATTTGATCCTCTATTAACATGGGAAGTGATCACTCACCAGATCTCAAGGTTGACCAATAATAGACCAGCAATCAGTACTTAAAACATCTCCTCACGATCTCAGTTCCTTGTCCTGACAGATCCTCAGAAAATCCAAACAAGAATCACTCATGGTGTAGTATTAGTGACTCCAGTTGTAACCTTTACTTATAACACTGTGCACATGCACTACTATTCACTACTTGTGTATACATTGAAAATAACAGCTTCAAATAGTGGGTAGCAATAGCGGCTACACATAAAAAAATAACAGTCACAAATAGCGGCTATAATTTGTAGCCACTGTAGCGTCTATACATAGACAATAGCAGCTACAAATTGTAGCCACCATTATGGAGGGCGCCAGTTTAATACTGTGTGCGGCAAGATTTCTGTATGAATAAAGGCGATAACCACGCCCTTTTAAACTTGCAGTGTTTTGAAATGATTTCAGGTAAATAGGTCTGTGTCAGGCATGCCGTACAGAAGGTTTTGCTAGGCACAGGAGTCCCCCGGTATAGATTAAATAGGTGTGGGGGGTTCAGGTACATGTAGGCAGCAATAGGGAAGCTAATGTATGTGCCCCAACCCCCCTACCCAGCTGCTTTACATACCAAGCCTTGTTCCAGTGAAGGCTGCAGCCTATCCGCAGTCCGCACAGCTCCAGTATTCTCTGGTATAGGATCGGGGAGGGGGGGGGGGGCTAATCGAAGGCACATACATTAGCTTCCCTATTGCCGCCTACATGTACCTGAACACCTATTTAATCTATACTGGGGACTCTAATGCTGGGTACACACTATGAGATTTTATGGTCGATTTACTGTCAGATCGATTATTTCCAACATGTTCGATTTGCTTTCCGATCGATTTCCGAGTATTTCCCGATCGATTCCCTAATAAAGTTAACAGAAATCGATCGGAAAATACTCGGAAATCGATCGGAAAGCAAATCGAACATGTTGGAAATAATCGATCTGACAGTAAATCGACCATAAAATCTCATAGTGTGTACCCAGCACTATGCATACCTAGCCTATACTGGGGGACACCTGTACCTTCCTAGCCTATACTAGGGTACACCTACCTAGCCTATACTGGAGGACACCTGTACCTACCTAGCCCATACTGGGGGCACCTGTACCTACCTAGCCTATACTGAGGGAGCCCTGTACCTACCTAGCCTTTACTGGGGACAACTGTACGTTACTAGCCTATACTAGGTACACCTGTACCTAGCTAGTCTATTCTCGGGGACACCTGTACCTTGCTACCTACCTACAATAATCTGCGGAGGACTCTGAAAACAGATGGGCACCGTACGGTGGGTGATACAGGAAAGGTAATGTTTAAATGAACACATGGGGCTACATTTATATACTGGGCAAGGTAACGGATGCGGGCGATTCCCAAGAGATTTCATGTTGAAATAATACGGATGCTAACCAGGCAATCCAAAAGTTAAAATCACTATTACTTTTCTTGTTGATCATTCCCCAGTTTACCTGACTCTTATTTGGTACACACAAAATTTGGTACATACAAAGGAAGTTGCAGGGCATGCTGGGTTGTCCTTTTTTGGATCTCTACTTTTCCCTCAGACTTAACTAATGAAGCCTGATTGGCTGAAGCCTCTTTCCCTCCTGTTTTCCCCTCCCACACCTCTTTTCCTCTCTAATTTGCCAATATTTCTCCTACTGAAACAATGCACTTTCTATAGTGGAGAGCAGGTAATGCATACACAATCGGGTGGAGGAGAGTAAGGGAGGAAATGACATCAGGATTGGTTTCAAAATAGCCACAGTTAAAATGGGAAATGCTAAGAAGGATTTTCTCTTTTTTTTACTGTAGAAAAATCACTAAAATCAAAACGTGGACAGTGCAATACATATGTTATGTAAGGAGAGCAAGTATTTATCTACTTATATATTTCTTTCTGAGATAGTATGGCTGATATCTCCTCTTTAAAAAAAAAATACCCATAGCAATACATTAGCAAGAGCTTTTTAAATCACTGGTGCTTAAAAAGCACTGGTAGTGTGAACCAATCATTGTTTTGTGCTGCCAGTAGTGCTTATTGCACCATATTATTTATAGGTGCAGCGTATTATAACAAATACTGAGCAATGCAGCTACTGCTCATTTTAACCACATATTACTCACTTGCAAATGCAGCATTTTAGACCAAGCAGTGAAGCAGCATTGCCACTAGTCTGCTCACTATGGATCTAATTAAAGTTAAGAATTTATCATTACTACATGCAGAGTTTGATGTGCTAGTATCACGCTGGGCGTGACTAAGTAACAGATACAGATAACTACACAATAATAATACAATGTGTAGTCGAGACCAGTCAGAACTTGTGCACAAGTTTTAAAAAGTCGAAGTACAAAATCGTAAGCTAAGTCAGAGTCAAATTCAAGCAAGGTCATAAACTTGTACCAGATGTCAGTCATATTACAAGGGTCAGGCAGATAAACGTAGTCAGGGAACAGGCCGAGTCAGTATCAGATATCAGATGGCTATGGTACAGAAGGACTAGACTAGAGAGAGGTCAGAAAACAAGCAATAGGTCGGTACACAGGTAAATAAACAATCAATGGTATATACAAAAATAGTAAACGACTGACTAACTGGAGTATATATATATTTTGCATCTACACAATATATTAGAAAAACACCAGAAAACCGCTCACACTTCCCTGGGACAGTGCCGGATCCAGGACAGGCCAATCCAACAGGACAGAAGCAAAGAAGAGGGATGTCCGCACGATATCCCTTGATCAAGTTCCTTTATTATGAACGTATCCACACCAAACCACACATCATATAGCTGACATGTTTCAACCCAACGGTTCTTACTCATAGCTAAAAAATCAATGACACTGGACACCATATATACCATCCTCCTGTGGTGAGGGAGGTCCCGCAAATGCAGACACTCCCCTTAGTCACCACACCCAGGAAGGGATATTCACATCTCAGAGGGAAACAGCTCTCTCGGATAATGTGTCCTATACGGTATGTCTACACTCCATCAGATTTTATTTAAAAGTATATAGAAAAACCTCATAAAATAAGATAAATAAAAACAGACAGTATAAGAGCCAAAACACATTATCCGAGAGAGCTGTTTCCCTCTGAGATGTGAATATCCCTTCCTGGATGTGGTGACTAAGGGGAGTGTCTGCATTTGCGGGACCTCCCCCACCACAGGAGGATGGTATATATGGTGTCCAGTGTCATTGATTTTTTAGCTATGAGTAAGAACCGTTGGGTTCGAAACATGTCAGCTATATGATGTGTGGTTTGGTGTGGATACGTCCATAATAAAGGAACTTGATCAAGGGATATCGTGCGGACATCCCCCTTCTTTACACAATATATTGATGTAGCTCAAGGAGGCTTTCTGGCTAGACCTGAAACCAGCGAACTGATTAATATCAAGGCCAGTGAGCAACTGAAGCTCCTGGCCTTATATACAAAATCCCAATTCCCCAGAACCACTACCCTAATGATGTTGCCTAGTGACATCACTGCTGATGTCAGCTAGACCCTCCTTCTAAGCCTATAAAGACAGCTCTGAGCTGCGCGTGTTTTGCCAGAAACAACATGCTGACCCACATCTGTATAGGAGGATGCCAACATTCTGACACACATCTACGGGAAACCCGGGGATGCCAGGGATGCCTTTGATCGAAGAGGAAGAAGAAGCTGCCTCCAGCTGCTCCAAACCACCAGAGCAGCCTGCAGAGACCACACCAGGTACGTTTGTTACATTACCCCCCCCCCCCCTCGAGGTGTGGACTCCGGACACTCCCCACCTGGCGTACCAGGATGTTGACAATGGAATTCCTGAATTAATTCATCGGCATTAATTTGCTGTACAGGCACCCAGCATCTTTCCTCAGGGACATATCCCTTCCAATCCACCAAGTACTGTAAGGAACCATGAACCCTTCTAGAATCCAAAATTCTTTCTACTTCATATTCTATTTCTCCATCTATTTCCACAGGTGGAGGAGGATCTGTAGAGGTAAGTATATTCACAGCTGGTTTTAAAAGTGACACATGAAAAGTTCTGACTCCTCTGATAGAGGAAGGTAACTTCACCCGATATTCCACTTTATTAATTTTTTCCACAATGGGGTAGGGACCAATGTACCTAGGTCCCAATTTATGAGAAGGTTGACGCAGTGAAATGTTATGAGTGGAGACCCATACCAAGTCCCCAGGGGAAAACTCAAACTCAGGTAATCGTTTCCATCAGCATAAGTTTTTTGGCGATCTACTACCTGTTGCAAGTTAGCTTGTACTTGTGACCACACTCGCTCCACCTGAGCCCCATAATCCTCCAAGTCCGGGAAAGGAGATGATGAGGAACTAAAACAGGTAAAGCGAGGATTCTGACCAGATACAATAAAAAATGGAGACATTTTGGTAGAAGCACTGGATAAGTTGTTAAATGCAAATTCTGCAAAGGGTAAAAACTCCAGCCAAGACTCTTGGCAGTCAAACACAAAGCATCTCAGATATTGCTCCAATGTCTGATTGGTCCTTTCAGTTTGACCATTGGTTTCAGGGTGGAACCCTGATGAAAACAACAGTTTGAACCCCAATAAAGAACTAAAAGCACGCCAGAATTTGGATACAAACTGTACCCCTCGGTCAGATACAATATTTTCTGGTATTCCATGTAATCTGAAGACATTAGTGATAAATAGTTTTGCCAACTCTTTGGCAGATGGTAGGCCGGTCAAAGGAATGAAGTGTGCCATCTTGCTAAATCGATCTATGACAACCCATATAACCTTCTTTCCCCCTTATGGAGGTAGATCAACAATAAAATCCATGGCTATGTGAGTCCACGGCTTAAAAGGCACAGGGAGAGGCACCAGATAACCTCGGGGGCCAGCCCGAGAAGCATTACTTCTGGCACAGGTGGCGCAAGCTGCCACAAAAGCTTTACAATCTTTCACCAATGACAGCCACCATACATGGCGAGACAAAAGCTCCATGGTCTTTGTCTCACCCGGGTGTCCTGCTAGCTTAGATGCATGAAATAGCTGTAGAGTCTGAAGACGGAGGTGCAAAGGTACATAGCACACACCAGAGGCTTTACCGGCTGGACTTTCCAGCTGAAAAGGTTGCAACTCGACACTCAAATTTGGTAATTCTTGAGTGTCGAGTGCTGCCAACACACATCGGGACGGGAGAATGGTTTCTGGAGACACTGGTGGGTACACCTCTGTTTCAAAGCTTCTGGATAGAGCGTCATCTTTCAAATTTTTTGACCCTGGTTTATATGCTAGTATGAAATCGAAACGGGAAAAGAACATTGTCCAGCGTGCCTGCCTGGGATTGAGTCTCTTAGCCTTTTCTACATACTCATACATAAGTTTTTATGATCCGTGTATACAGTGACAGGGTGTTCAGCTCCCTCCAGTCAGTGCCTCCATTCCTCAAATGCCATTTTCACCGCAATTAGTTCCCTGTTGCCAATGTCATAGTTGCGTTCTGCTGGTGAGAATTTTTTTGAAAAGAACGCACACGGGTGGAGTCGCTCAGGTTTACCAGAAAACTGTGATAAAACCGCCCTGACTCCAACCTCAGAGACATCCACTTCAACAAAATATGGCAAAGATATGTCAAGGTGAGTGAGATTTGGCGCTGAACAAAATGCTGATTTGAGGTCATAAAATGCTTTACAAGCTTGTGGACACCAATGAACAGGATCTATGTCCTTTTTTGTCAGATCGGTAATAGGGGCCTTGATAATATCACACTGGGCGTGACTAAGTAACAGATACAGATAAATACACAATAATAATACAATGTGTAGTCGAGACCACTCAGAACTTGTGCACAAGTTTTAAAGAGTCGAGGTACAAAATCGTAAGCTAAATCAGAGTCAAATTCAAGCAGGGTCATAAACGTGTATCAGATGTCAGTCGTATTACAAGGGTCAGGCAGATAAACGTAGTCAGGGAACAGGCCGAGTCGGTAACAGATATCAGATGGCTATGGTACAGAAGGACTAGACTAGAGAGAGGTCAGACAACAAGCAATAGGTCGGTACACAGGTAAATAAACAATCAATGGTATATACAAAAATAGTAAACGACTGACTAACTGGAGTATATATATATTTTGCATCTACACAATATATTGATGTAGCTCAAGGAGGCTTTCTGGCTAGACCTGAAACCAGCGAACTGATTAATATCAAGGCCAGTGAGCAACTGAAGCTCCTGGCCTTATATACAAAATCCCAATTCCCCAGAACCACTCCCCTAATGATGTCGCCTAGTGACATCACTGCTGATGTCAGCTAGACCCTCTTTCTAAGCCTATAAAGACAGCTCTGAGCTGCACGCGTCCTGCCAGAAACAACATGCTGACCCACATCTGTATGGGAGCCGGGGATGCCAACATTCTGACTCACGTCTACGGGGAAGCCGGGGATGCCAGGGATGCCTTGAGCGAAGAGGAAGGGGAAGCTGCCTCCAGCTGCTCCAAATCACCAGAGCAGCCCACAGAGACCACACCAGGTACGTTTGTTACAGCTAGATTATTACAAATGTGCAGCTGTCACACACAGTTAGTCACTGAATGTGCTGGGCCTGGCAGTAGCACAGTAGGAATTACCCAGGGCCCAAGGTCCAGCAGCTGCGACTGACTGGCAGGGCTGTATATGCAACACAAGTGTCTGTGGGACACACACACAAAAAAAAATAGATCACAAGAACAACATTAGCTCTCAAAAGAGCTGTTGAGTAGGAGGAGTGCTTTTTAGCAATAAGTATCAGCAAGAAGGAGCAACCTAACAAGCCTAACACAAGAGCCTAACTAAGCTTTCCCTGTGTTAGCAGGTTCTCTCCCTTCTCAAATTACTGCAGCTACATGAGTGAGTGAAAAGGCTGATGCTGAGGAAGTGTAGCCCGATTGGCTACCCTGTGTCTGCTGACTGTGATGTAGAGGGTCAATGTTGACCCTAATGATGTAGTATAGGGGGCGGGTTGAACTAGCATATAGTTTGAGGTTCACCGCGAACGTGAACCACCGAAGTTCGCGCAAATAGGTTCGCGGCCAAACCGTTCGGGCCGTCTCTACTTGACCAAGCATGGTTTACAAAAATTAAAGTGTTTTGAGCAACACATAAAAATAATTCAGTGTAAAGAGGTGTTAAATAAATATTAAAACCATTGAATCATTCCAAGGTAAAGCAGAATTAGCACATGGAAATGTAGTTACTATAAGAATATACGCTTTATGTAAGTGCAGCAGTTTCTTGCTGAAGATATCCAAAATACTCTCACTACCCATATACTGACAGCCTGAGCCTGACAGGGCTTCTTGTGGATGAAGCAGTTAAACAGTAAAAAAAGTGACTCCCTGTTGTTCCAGTTGATATCAGCACTCTCCGTGTGAATGTGAACAGCCAATGAACTTTTTGCGAAGACAGTTTTCTCTTTGCAGACCTCAATACATTACCTTTAGTGGTCTCTGTTGGGTCATTAGATACATTAGACTGTAGACTCAGCACTGCTTTGCCTCTTAAGTTAATACAGCTGAGGCTTTTTTGTACTTTCCTGTTGGGGAAAGTAGATGCACATTTTTTAGCGATTTTGTAGATAATTTCTTAAGTAAATCAAACATACTTTCAGAGCAGTGAAAGGTGTTGTTCTTTGATAGAACATTCTCCATTAAGCTGCTATAATCTAGACTTATATATCATAAGCCTTGCCTAACCCTTCATTTCAAAGTAGGAGGAGTAATTTAATTTGTACTTTTTTCCCTTACAAGTCGTACTCAATAAATCTGAATAAATTAACAACGTATTACTAAAGCTGCTACATTAAATTTGCATAGTGCATTTAATGAATATGCAACTGCAAGTGGAAAGGTCTGCAACTGTGAACCTTCTAAATTAGCATAACTACTTCCAGCATGTTCCTTAAATAATGCTTTCATTTGCACATCACTGAGTTGGCTAATTCCAACTTCAGTCAGGGTAGCCTTGTAATTAAGACTCTTGCTTTAATTTTTAATGAAGTTTATGTTACATCAATCCTGACAGTAATGAGGGGACAAGGAAACAAAAAGCCTGCTAATAATTAAATTCACAAACCAGTTTGAGGGATAATAATTCCTGAGGAGAAATTACATGACTAATTATTAATTAAATATTCATACTATTGCAGAGCTGTCTTACTTAACAGCTTCTTTTGTTGGCTTTTTTTTTTCTTGTTTGAGCTGCGGATACTTTGCAAACGCCATTCAGAATTTTAAGGTCCCTTGTTCATTCTAATGCACCGTTAATCAATGGGACAGAGGGAAAAACAGAAATGTGTTAATTGGTATCGTTTTATTGTGTCTAAATATTACTACAGTTGGTTTAGCTTTCAGAGAATTAATCTGGCTGGTCTTGTATTGTTTTATTGAAACATAAATCCATTTAATATCCATAAACTTCTAATAGTGGGACAACTTGACCTTTTTCACAACATTATTGTTTACAGATAATTACACCAACTCTTTAAGAGGCTATTTAATGAATTTGCATCCATCAAAATAAACATGAATAAAAGGGGAGCATGCGACAATAACAAAAAACTGGTAAGTTAACCCCTTTTGAGCAGATAGCTTTTACGTTGTATGACTGGACACACATGTATTACCAGAGACAACTAAAGCCATTCAGTTGCTAATGATAACTTGTAGTTCTACCTAACTGAAGTACCAGAGAAAAACTCTGAAACTTAATTCAGTTATACAGTTTAATGATTCTGTAATACTGTATATGAAAAGTGACAAGACAAAAAAATCTATTAGTCACAGTCACCGCTAAAATAAAATAGTATATACATGTTAATTGATATCCCATGTGTAAGGATCCTTCCTGTAGCAAGTCCTGTCGGTTGCAGTGGAACTGCAACTGAGCAGTTTTGATTTCTCTGCTTGCATTTGGTTACTTAGTTTTGATTGAATTCGCAATAAGTCTCATTGCCATCTGCAATCACTCTGCAGTTCAGAGCAGCTCAGGATTTTGTCATGAATCCTCCTGTGGCTTGCTGCAGTTGAACTGCAGCCAGACAGCTCTGGATTTCATACATGCATGTTGTTGCATAATTTGGCATGCATTTGTAATGAGAGTCCTTTCCATTCACAGTCAGCTTGCAGCTTTCAATCAGCCTAACACAGGATTGAGTAATTACCATTCAGCTGTGTGGGAATTTGATGTCCATAGATAAGCCTGCTCCTCCTCTCACACCTTGCTCATCATAGTGTTCAGCTTTGCCTTAGTTGACTGCTGGGTTCCTTGTGTGAAGTTTGAATTGTATTGCATTACCTTGTCTTGCCTGCTTGGACGTTCACTGCACCCACTGGGGTACAGTGAAGTTGTTCCTTTCCTAATAGTTTGGAGACTGCCTTCACCACGTTAGTGACTGGTAGTATTCCTGATAGTTCTGTTCCTGTGGACATAACTATAGCTGTGGTTGCTATTAGTTAAGTTCCTTCCTGTTTGTCTTGTCTGAACCTGTGTGAATGTTTGCTATTGCTGGGGCAGCAATTAAATTGGCAAAAAAAATCTTCTGTCTGTCTGTTCCTGCTGGTCCTGTTCCTGTGGACGTGACTATAGCAGCGGTTGCTATTAGTTACACTACTTAGTTACACTAAGTAGTTACACCACTTGTTTGTCTTGTTCGTGCCATTGTGGATGCTTGCTATCACTGGGGCAGCGATTAGATTGGCAAGCATTCCATCTGTCTGTCTGTTGTCAGTCCTTGTTACTCAGTGTGGTGGACATCAGATGCTCAGTGCTGCGGTCGCACTGAGCAACCATTGTGTCATGTTTATTGTGGCGCTTATCAGAAGCTCAGAGCTGTTGTCGCTCTGAGCAATCTTGCTCCCTTGTTCATAGCTCCTGGTGTGATCTATGTAATCTCCTCCACAAGAGCATTCCGCTCTATTACCTAATATAACCCAGCTGCATATTCTTGCTTGCTCTGGAGGTACTCTACTTTTCCCGGCCTCAGCCGATATACCTTGCACGTTAAGACCCGGGGACAACCGAAGTCAGGAGACGTATTCAGTGTCCTGTTCAAGCAGGGCCTTGTCTATAGGTGAAGACCGTGGGCCGAGTTCAGAGCTATGGCACTAGTTTGGGGATCTGCCAGGCATTGCACCATGCTTTTTAGTATCAGAGGAAGGGCCTTTGTCTTCTTTAGGGAACCTTAATTTTAAATTATTTAATACTTTATGGTAAACCAATCACTAATAAATGCATCAAAGGAAGGAAAGCTTCATATAGTCGTAAGCTATTTGCAATAAATGAAGGATGTGTGTTGTACTATATATATTTAGTCCTAAGGAAATAGATCACGATTGGTTGGCACTGGATGTACAGACCAGCAGATCCTAGGGGTAGCAGGTGCTGTGCCTCCAGATAAAGCGAATCAGATATGTGTCAGGAAACGAGTTGCAATGACATCCGGGCACCAGCCAGCAATGCTGCTAATTACACCTTTAATACATCCCCAAGAAATTCCATACAGTAATAGAGTGGTAGCCTAACAGCCATTTCACAGGTAAACCTGCTTCTTCAGAGGCAACAATTACATCTAACTTAGTCACAGAAACAGTTTAAATACATATCCAGACAGAGGAGAAATTGGGCTTACCGTGCTTCCTTGCCCGCCCCACCGCCGAGCGTGTGCCCAGTATCAAGCTCCACCCCGAGCCCTATCGACAAACCAGTGGCTCGGGGCGGCGCTTGATACTGGGCGCCCGCTGTAATTGTTGCCTCTGAAGAAGCAGGTTTTCTTGTGAAATGGCTATTAGGCTATCACTCTACTACTGTATGGAATTTCTTGGGGATGTATTAAAGGTGTAATTAGCAGCATTGCTGGCTGGTGCCCGGATATATATATATATTTAGTGTACTAAGAAAGTACTAAGACTTCTTCAAACCTTTCACTTCTTAGATTGAAAGATCATTTTTTTTCTCATCAAAAAACACTTATTAACTTATAGCGATAATGTTTGGACAGAAGTTTAATCAAACAACACTTAATGACCTTTAACAACAATGTGTAAACAGAAATGTATCAATTTTTTAAATAAAATAACGAAAATATAATCATGACATGAATTTTTATACCCTTTACATACTACAAGTTGAAGCACTATTAGCAGTGATTCTAGCCATGAGTCTTCTGGATATGATGTACCAAAACTTGACGCATCTGTATTGAAGGATTTTGTACCATACTTCATGGCCACCTTCTCAAGCTGTGCAATGTTGGATGGAGAACATCACTGAATGGCTATTTGCAGGTCTCTTCATAGGTATTCAGTTGGGTTCAAGTATGGGCTTTGACTTTGGCTTTTACAGAGTGTTACTACGCCACTCCTTAGCTGTCTTTGCTTTGTACTTGTCCTCTTGAAAGGTGAACTTTCTAATCAGAAGCATAAGGGAGCTCAACGCTATACTAGAAAACGTATTCTAAGTTATTGCTCACATTGGTTAATTTGTAGATGGTATGCAGAAACAAATGGTATAATGTATACAGTACAGTGGTTTACAGGACAGAGGAGCACAACGTTTTGGACCCCTCACACTTTCTCCAATGCCATATTGGATAGCAATGGCAGATTACTGAATTGCAAGGACTTTTTGCTGGCTTTGCACTGAGTGAAAAAAGGACTGAAGCACACTTGACCTTTAACTAATAAGCTACTAGTAATAAGAACACATTAAGTAGTTTTTTTGTTAGTGCTTTCTACCACTCTATCTATGCCATCCATAACCTCACTAAGCTGAAACCTACAGTACATGGAACATATTCCTACATATACTAGGGAAATCTATCAAGCTAAATTGCAAAATGCACAAATCTACTTCAAATCAAGCTACTTCATATCTATTGGAAATGCCTCTTCCGTGCTTTTGCACTCTTGCATAGGATCACTTTTAGTGTTCAATGAATGCTGAATTCGGCTCGAACACCAATTTTGGAAATCCAAAACCTAATATTTGAGGTGTTTATGGAGTGAAATTAAGTGGCCGTAATCATACTATACCAGAGCTTTCAACCGGCAATCAGTGGGTGACACCAAAAGGGCCATACAATCTGAAGTGGGGAAACACATCTTTCTCCAAATGGACTCAATATTCTATTTTTCTGGTGACAGGTATCCAAATGGATGTCTGTGGTCATATGGGATGTGGACTTACCAAGGACCTTCAAATACTAATGGCTTCACATCAGCTAGCATTTATAGCTTGGTAATTTTAGTAGTTAGTTAGATTAGCGTTGTATGGCACTTACAATCAGATAGGCAAAAAGTTATCAATATCTACATTAATCTTGCTGCCCAGAAGGTAGATATATTTCTAAAGATGACTCTTGGGATAGAAACAGACATGGGGCACCAAGAGTAAATCTTGTGTAGTAAGTTTACGTATAAAAACTAAATAGATACACAATATTGGTATCCCCCTAAGGACAAGTGAGGACAATACATTTTACTGATATTCTATTATCATTTTACATAGCTTTCCTCTCACACTAACCCTCCCTGTATCTACTTCTAACACTAATTTACCCTTACCTACTCCTAGCACTAACACCCCCACCCACCTAAGGCTATAACTTGCACCTGGTAACCTACCCCTGCCACTGCTATCTATGCCGCAATGTCTGTTGCTCTTTGTCCTTCTGTTGCCCCCGCACTTTTGCTATACTTGTCCCCTCCCACTCCCAAATTGTCCACTGTGCGCTGCTATAGTGGCAATTAGTTTCCTAACAGCTGCAGGCACTCACATTTCTCACATTAAGTGTACCCTGCCACTGACAGAGTTCTGCAGTGACAGGGACACCATCTTAGTTAGTGACATGTTACTACTAGTGTAGAGTAGTGACAGATTTTAGTAAAAATAGTGGTGACTTGGTATATAGCACTGGGGATGGGAGAGCTTGTCTTATAAGATGGAGAAAGTTCTTGATCCTTGATGGTTACCCATAATCTCCAAGTATCTATATGATGAGAGAGACCAGGAGCCCAATGGTGCAGTATCATAAGCAGGGCCGGGCCGAGGCATAGGCTGGAGAGGCTCTAGCCTCAGGGCGCAGTGTAGGAGGGGGCGCACAATTCATCAGCTGTCATTCCTAATTGTGTATGATGCAGAAAGAAATAAGAAAAGGGATACATAGCAGTGACTGCAAGCCAGATAACTAGATATTAAGGTGTTGGGGAGGTTGTGGGCCCTGTGGCCCTCTTAGTCTAATAGCAATCAGTGTGTGACGGCTGAGGTGGGAGGGATGGAGGGGCGCACTTTGGTGTCTCAGCCTTGGGTGCTAGAGGACCTTGTCCCTGCTCTGATCATAAGACAAGGAGCTAATAAACACACATATAAGAAATATATTCACAAAGGTGGGTTGCAGAACCTGCAACCACTGTCAGAGCCTATGGGGGGAAAAAAGTCCCTGCTCGGTGTTCCAGGTCTGTCAATGCAGATGCTGGTAGCTGCACTCCTGGAAGAGGTACTGAGGATAACTAATGTCCTTGTAACTAGTGTTGGGCGAACACCTAGATGTTCGGGTTCGTGAACGTTCGCCGAACATCGCCGCGATGTTCGGGTGTTCGCGCCGAACTCCGAACATAATGGAAGTCAATGGGGACCCGAACTTTCGTGCTTTGTAAAGCTTCCTTACATGCTACATACCCCAAATTTGCAGGGTATGTGCACCTTGGGAGTGGGTACAAGAGGAAAAAAAATATTTGAAAAAGAGCTTATAGTTTTTGAGAAAATTGATTGTAAAGTTTCAAAGGAAAAACTGTCTTTTAAATGTGGAAAATGTCATGTTTCTTTGCACAGGTAACATGCTTTTTGTCGCCATGCAGTCATAAATGTAATACAGAGAAGAGGTTCCAGGAAAAGGGACCGGTAATGCTAACCCAGCACCAGCAGCAGCACACGTGATGGAACAGGAGGAGGAGGCGCAGGAGGAGAAGGCCACGCTTTTTGAGACACAACAACCCAGGCCTTGCATGAGGACAAGAAGCGTGCGGATAGCATGCTTTTTACCGCCATGCAGTCATAAATGTAATAAAGATGAGAGGTTCCACAAACAGGGACCGGCAACGCTAACCCAGCAGCAGCAGCAGCACACGTGATGGAACAGGAGGAGGCGCAGGAGGAGAAGGCCATGCTTTGAGACACAACAACCCAGGCCTTGCATAAGGACAAGAAACGTGCGGATAGCATGCTTTGTACCGCCATGCAGTCATAAATGTAATAAAGATAAGAGGTTCAATAAACAGGGACCGGGCGGCAACGCTAACCCAGCAGCAGCAGACGTGATGAAACAGGAGGAGGCGCAGGAGGAGAAGGCCACGCTTTCAGGCGCAACTCAGGCCTTGCATGAGGACAAAAAAATGCGTGCGCAAAGCAATGCAATGAGTAGTTTTCAGGACACAATGGGCTATTCGGAGGAGCTATTCCCACCCCCACAATCTTCTACCTGTGAAAGGTCAATGGAACAGCCACAAATGTTGTGCCCGGATTCACAACCTTTTTCTGTGGAAAATGCACCTCGCACTGAAATGCAAGGCGAGGCCGAGGATGAACATGACGTCAACAACTCAACATGACGCAAAATGGGGGCGGAACAGAAAGCTGCTTTCAATGTTTTGAAGGCCTTAATTGCCTCCGGTGGCCAGTTAGATGCATCATTCATCACACCCAAATCCCAGAGCAATGTGTGCAGGAATTTGAATCGCAGAAGGTGTACCGAGATCATCTGGACAAGTGACCAAGTGACAAGTGACCAAGTGACAAGTGACAAAGTGAAAAGTGACAAAGTGACTGACAAAGTGACAAAATGACAAAGTGACAAGTGACAAAGTGACAAGTGACAAAGTGACAAAATGACAAAGTGACAAAGTGACCAGTGACAAAGTGACAAGTGAGAGGTTGTTCTGGGGAGCTCTACTCCACTGCACACAGTCACATATGAGGAGAGGTCTCATCGGGACTGCTGATCCTCCTCAGCTTGCTCAAAGCCTTGAGGGTTCCTGAAGATCCTCTGCTTGGAGTTCGCCAGGGTTCAGCTTGGTGTCGGGGTCGGCGGCGTCCTCCTCACTCCAACGTGGCAGATCTTCTGTTGAAGGAAAAAAACAACAACATTTTTTAAAGTCCAGTACCGCTTCTGAAGGACTCACCAAGAGATACAGGAGCGCTTCAATCTAGAGAACCATCGCTCGCTGGGTTATGTCCCTCCCTACGCGCTGGAATTCTACGCTGCACATGCTAGCACGCTTTTGCGCAGTGCCGAGGTGCATTCCAGCAGCTAGCTACCAAGCTTCTGTGGATCTGATTGGGCCACCATGTTGGATCTCTGCCAAGTCCTCCAAAATTTTGAGCAATCCACGTTGCTTGTGACTGAGCAGTGACAACTCTACAGTCAGCATTACAATACCACTGCTGTGTTTACTGAAGAAATCAATGTTGAAGATGGAAACCGCTGGCATGATGCAAGTGGGGGATTCTGAAGATGAAAACGATCAGCGTGATGATACCAACATCAGGCAACCTGCCTCAGGAAACGCTGGTCCCAGCTATGACAAAGAACAGGACGAGGAACAGCTGGAGTTGGAGCAGGAATTGGATGCCCCCACTGCCGAGGGACAGAGCGGTGCACATTGGACTTCCACAATTTAGCGGGAATGGACAGCAGAAGAGGAAGAAAGTGATGCTGGTGACGAATATGGTGCATCACAACAATCACAACGCTCACAAGAACATGAAGACAGAGGAGTCTGGCAGGATTCTCTGGCACACATGGCTCAATTCATGCTAGACTGCATTGAACGCGGCCCGCGCATTATTCACTATTCATTATTATTCATTATTCTGGACAACACCAATTACTGGGTTTATACCCAGTTTATACAAACACAATGTTAAAAAACTGATTGAAGAAAGTGTCAGACAGGTCAAAAATGGAACAATTCCAGCAGGCCCTTGAGGATGGAGACTTTAGAGAGGAGATTGACATCCTCCTCCTTCTCTAGCCAGTTGTACGCCGACAGACTGACTTCAGCAAACCCAGGAGGACCAGGAGGGCAGCAAAGAACACAAGCTGCTGCTAGTGCCCAAAAGGGAATGGTATTGGCAGTGTCCTTGGAGTGGGAACATTTTCTGACACCCATGCAGCAGCCCACAGAACAGCAATCGGGCAGTTCCACGTCCTCCAACACCAATCGCCTGGAGAAGATGGTCAAGGACTACATGTCAGATGGCGTAGCTGTGTTGAACAATCCATCTGCAGACAGACGGTGAGTGTGACAGCACAGAAGGACCATGGCAACTCACTCATAGTACCACAGTTTGATAGTGCTGCCCAAAAAATTATATGGATCCGTGGACCCGGGCAGTACTGGGAAGTGGGAACGCAGATTTTAGTACCTAAACACACGATACAACATGTTTTCCGGGGTCGGACTCTGAGGCACATACAGATGGTCTCGATCATCATCCTCATCATACAACTCTTCTCCTGAGTCTGACCCACCCACCACCTCTGCCACCCCAACATCCCCAGACACAGACCCCTCATCGTCCTCAACATTAACTTGGGATGCTGGCCTGAGCCCGACCTCCTCCTCCACATCAGGCCCCATCATCTCCTCAATGGCAGCCCTCAATAATCGCTCTGGCGCCGGACCGATGGACACAACGTTCTTCTCCGGGGAGGGCTGCTGCTGACCACTGGCTGCTGGGGTGGATGTTATAGCTTGCGTGGGGCGTTGGCTGTTGCTGTTGTTGGGAGTGCTGCTCACAGCGGAGGTCTCTGAGGAACTCATGGTGAGCTCATATAGTGGTTGACGTTGAGTGGAGTATTACTGATCCCAGCAATATACACACTGACTGGCAGAGTACTCAATGCTATATAGTGGTTGACGGTGAGTGAAGTACTACAGATCCCAGCAATATACACAGTGACTGGCAGTACAATGGTATGGGTGGGTGAGCAGAGTACTACAGATCCCAGCAATGCTATATAGTAATGGGGTGACTGAGTGAGCGGCAGTGTACTACTGTTCCCAGCAGACACAGAGTGGCAGTAAACACAATGCTATATAGTGTGGCTGAGCGAGCGGTGTACTACTGTTCCCAGCAGACACAGAGTGGCAGTAAACACAATGCTATATAGTGTGGCTGAGCGAGCGGTGTACTACTATTCCCAGCAGACACAGAGTGGCAGTAAACAGAATGCAATATAGTGTGGCTGAGCGAGGTACACAGAGTGGCAGTAAACACAATGCTATATAGTGTGGCTGAGCGAGCGGTGTACTACTATTCCCAGCAGACACAGAGTGGCAGTAAACAGAATGCTATATAGTGTGGCTGAGCGAGGTACACAGAGTGGCAGTAAACACAATGCTATATAGTGTGGCTGAGCGAGCGGTGTACTACTATTCCCAGCAGACACAGAGTGGCAGTAAACAGAATGCTATATAGTGTGGCTGAGCGAGCGGTGTAGTACTGTTCCCAGCAGACACAAAGTGGCAGTAAACACAATGCTATATAGTGTGGCTGAGCGAGGTACACAGAGTGGCAGTAAACACAATGCTATATAGTGTGGCTGAGCGAGCGGTGTAGTACTGTTCCCAGCAGACACAGAGTGGCAGTAAACACAATGCTATATAGTGTGGCTGAGCGAGGTACACAGAGTGACAGTAAACACAATGCTATATAGTGTGGCTGAGCGAGCGGTGTACTACTATTCCCAGCAGACACAGAGTGGCAGTAAACAGAATGCTATATAGTGTGGCTGAGCGAGGTACACAGAGTGGCAGTAAACAGAATGCTATATAGTGTGGCTGAGCGAGCGGTGTACTACTGTTCCCAGCAGACACAGAGTGGCAGTAAACACAATGCTATATAGTGTGGCTGAGCGAGCGTTGTACTACTATTCCCAGCAGACACAGATTGGCAGTAAACAGAATGCTATATAGTGTGGCTGAGCGAGGTACAGAGAGTGGCAGTAAACACAATGCTATATAGTGTGGCTGAGCGAGCGGTGTACTACTATTCCCAGCAGACACAGAGTGGCAGTAAACAGAATGCTATATAGTGTGGCTGAGCGAGGTACACAGAGTGGCAGTAAACACAATGCTATATAGTGTGGCTGAGCGAGCGGTGTACTACTATTCCCAGCAGCGACACAATGACTGGGGGGACCCTGGCTAGCGTGGCTGGAGCGCGAACTACCCTGCCTGCCTACCCAAAGCTAAACCCACAGACAAATGGCGGAGATATGACGTGGTTCGGGTATTTATTTACCCGAACCACGTGACAGTTCGGCCAATCAGAGCGCGTTCGGGTCCGAACCACGTGACCCGTTCGGCCAATCACAGCGCTAGCCGAACGTTCGGGGAACGTTCGGCCATGCGCTCTTAGTTCGGCCGTGTGGCCGAACGGTTTGGCCGAACACCATCAGGTGTTCGGCCGAACTCGAACAGAACCCGAACAGTGGCGAACACTGTTCGCCCAACACTACTTGTAACCCAAAATCCAAAGGGGTATAAACTGGATGCATAAACACTGATGGAGGCACTGATTAAACACATCAAGGGTGCCTTCATCAGTGTTTGTGCATCCTGTCTTATAAGAAGCAATGGTTCTGTTCTACCTTCTGCCTCTTTGAATACATTTGATGGGGATCAGCAGAGTTCTATTTTAAATAAGATTGCATCATCTGTATAATTCAAAGCCTGTGACAATACATGTCTCTGATTCAGTTTATTTCTAAATAATAACAATAATGTTTTGACATTGAAGATCATAACCACTACAACTGCTCCTCACTGTCTTGAAACCAAGAGTATACACAAAGAGCCTTACTTTTTTCATTTATTTTCAATAGCCATGTTACTCAGGATGCACTAATGAAGAGACAATGCTCCCCAGAAGCTTATTTTGGCACGGTCGGTTTGAATGCTAGCGCATGCCTATAACATAGCAGATGCTGGCAGCCAAGTAGTCATGTACAACTGCTATTTTGTTACTTTGGGCACTAGCATTCAGCTATGATATAGTCACTCAGAATAATGGTTTGTGAAGCTTTTGGTCCCCAGTTTGATGCTGGAGATGAAGATGCTTGAGGGTGAATATCAGTTGCAGTTATTGGTTAGGGTAAGACATCCTTTGGCATGGCCAGTGTTAGAGGACAGTGTAGAGAAAGCTGTTGGTTAAATGTTAGGGTTAGGAATGGGTGAATGTTAGGACAAGAAGTCTGGATTACACATCCAGAAGAGGTTAGGGTTAGAGAGGAGGTTAAAGTTAGGCATTGGGAAGATATTGATGCTGGGGATGAAAGTTAGGGCTAGGCATTATTAAAGAGGAACTTTCGTGAAAATCTTAAAATTTAAAACACATACAAATAAGAACTACGTTTCTCCCTGAGTAGAATGAGACATAAATTATTTCTCTTCTATGTTGCGGTCACTTACAGTAGGTAGTAGAAATCTGACATTACCGACAAGTTTTGGGCTAGTCCATTCCTCCATAGGGGATTCTCAGCATGGCCTTTATTCTTTATAAAGACACTTCATGAAAAATATTTATACAAAGATGCTGGCCAGCCTCCCTGCTCACCGTACACTTTTTTCTTAGTTGGACTGAGTAGCTGCCATTCACTAAATGCATTTTGGAAATCAAGAAATCCCTTTGAACCCCCCATGAGGAGATGGGCTAGTCTAAAACCTGTTGGTTCTGTCAGATTTCTACTACCTACTGTAAGTGACAGCAACATAGGAGAAAAGTAATTATGGCTCATTTTACTCTGGAAGAAACATACTTCTTAATTGTATATGTTTACATATATTTTAAATTTTAAGATTTTCACTACAGAGGTGTAAAGATAAGGGTAAATTATCAGGGAGAGGCAAATGTCTCAGGAAATGTTATAGTTTTTGTTGTTGATGTTGTTGGAAAGGAAGCATTTTTCTAAGTGGATTGGTTAATAAAGAGAGATGATGAAATGTAAGAAAATTACATTACCTACCTAAAGTAGCAGAGGCTCAGCCATTGTTTTGTAAAAACTTAGCATCCGTGCAAAATGTGATGAAGCTGAACAAACATGCGCCCTAAACATGCCTGCACAGTCTAGTAATTCCAGTGGGCAGGCTCTGCAAAACATAGTTTACTGTATTCCTGTAGATGTGTGGAAAGCCGTACATAGTGTGCGCTCTAAGAGGCGGACGCGCATGAGCACTCATTTCTCCTATGCATTATGTTGCAGGCGCTGACAGCTGGTGATTAACAAGTTCATTGCTGTGACTTATGAATGGTGGTTGGCCGCTTGGAGGTGTTGTCTGGTGTGATGGTTGACTGTGGTATATAAGCTGCTCCTGACGCTCACTCATTGCCCGTGATAGCATTAGTTACACTAGCTGTTGGGTGTGCGGTTATTACTATTGATCTTCCATTGTAACAATTGTCTGGACTCTGACTACTCTATTGGATTGCTGCCCAGATTGATACTTGCTTGGACCTTGACTACTCGGGTTGCTGCCTGGACCGACCTCTTGCTTATACTTAGACTACTCTTCTGAAACACCCTCTGCCTCTGAAATCAATGGCTAGTAATACCTCCCCCTCCTCCTGCCCAGACTGGGCTCCCATGAGCCCTTGCTGCTGTTTGAAAGTGCCTTGGCTCTCTGAAAACCTGTGGGAGTGGCTTATTTAGTTTATAGGGAATTAGAGCATTAAAACAAAAACAAAAAAGTATTTGGCTCGAGGAATGCCCTATAAACAATAGGAAAGGAACGCAATTATGCAATGAGTAAAAGTTCATCTCGGATCCACTTTAAGGGCAACATTTATGGCAGGAAGAAAGGCTGTGGCATAGTGGCTTCTTTTGACAAATACATAAATGGCCTTATGGGAACAAATAATGGGGAGCCTCAAATGATAAATTTAAGGAGGGTGTAAATGGGTTATCCCCGAATAATAATAATATGGGAGAGGTACATGCACCTTTACAATTCTTTGAGATTGAAATAATACATATTGCAATCTAATATACAGTTGCAATATACAGTAGGGCTTGAGTCAACTATGTAAGAGTGAGGGCAGAATCCGAAGGAACCTCCAGCAGGGCGAAGGCCCAGCGAGTTGATGTGGAGGAGCACAAGACACACCATGACTCACAGTGGTAGTGGCTGAGAGTGCGGACACTGCTATCGCTACTTCTGCATTGCTGCAGCCCGCTGCTGGCCAGTACAGCACCGCTGCCACTACCAATGCAGACCACCCACTGCCTTGTACTCTCTCTCTGTATGCATTATTGTATGCCTATGATTTAAATATTTTTGCATTCAAGTTTTGCCTTTTAGTGGATGTGCACTACTGCTTTATGCTCTTCTTTTGCAACATACAGTCACTTGGTTTAGTAAGTTGCACTCCACTGTATGTAGCCATGTCCTGTCCGTTGTGAATGAGTTTTTTGCAGCCTAGTAGTAAATAACTCAACCTTTGCGAGCAGGCATCGGGCAGGACAGTGTTGCTGGAAAGCTACCAATCTAAGATTCCACAAAAAATTATAAAATATTTGGAAAAAAGGGATGCAAACAGAATTAAAATAGTACATAACCACTCTACTCAGTCCTTAAAGAGAACCAGAGATGAAGCACCCTCATGTATTTTATTACATTTATCAGTGGGAACATGACAGTAAACACCTACCCTGCTTTTAGTTTCATTGTTATCTGCTTAATTAGTCTATTAGCAACTGTGATAAGAATCCACCGACAATTCAGTCGAGGTTTGACCTGGAATCATTATAGCTGAGTCACTCTTCTGTGAAGTCCTTTCAAGCCCAAGCCTTTCCCCTCCTGGCTTAGATCTTCTGCTTTGCATACTGAGAGCTGTGATGACATGGGAGGGGGCTGCTCCTGAGAGAGAAGCTCTGTGGCTGTAATATGATCCCTGTGTGCTCTGTGTGCACTAGATTCTCATAGGAATGAAAATGCAGTTATTATCAGTGACACTTCCTACAGGCAGATCATACCAATATGAAAGCACATAGATGAAAGGCTGCATTTAGCCTAGATAGCAGCCTAGTCTCATATAGCCTAGACAGCACATCCAGAACACCTCATAACCTGGAAGCAGAAGTGATATGAGCCGGCGGCCATATTTGATGTTTCCTGGAGCAATAATGGATAAAAAACACTAAAAAAGGCACACCAGAGCGGCAAAATTATCAGGTAGAGCATTTATTCTTTACAAGCCATCAACTGATATGTTTATTTTGTGTGAAACGTTCATCTCTGGTTCCCTTTAAAAAGTCCACCCAGTTCTAAGTTGAGTATTTTAAGTCCTCTCTTGATGTCTCCAGCTGACATACACCTCAAAGGGAAGAACAGAATACACTTCATAGTTATTGTTGGGGTCCCACCACAACACAAAAAAGGCATCATCATCATATACATCATATTAAGACAGAGTGGAGGACCCAGCATTCTTTTTCCTCCATTGGAATGAGTGGCCACTTAAAAATATAAAAGTTAACTAACAAGGAATTTAGTTAATGCAGCTAAGATACTAGTAGCAAAACATTGGAAGTTGACACAGGCCCCCCAAAATACGGGAATGGTTTAAGGAGATAGAGAATACTATTATATACATGATAATTGCCAGTCTTATAGGGACAGTTGGGAGAAATGGTGGGAATTTAGAAAGTCTGAAGCATACTTACAGAAATTAGAGATTGCCAAGGGGAATAGATTTTCCTAGATGCGGGCTACTGACATTTGATGATATCATAACATATTTCAGTAGTAAAGAGGTGAAAACAAGAGGTCTGATGTGAGGCACACCACCCCAGTAAGGAGCAAAGATTTTATTTTATAACCACAGCAAGGGAGGAAGAGGATTGGGGGGGATATGTATGCTATTGAAATTTGAAGATTGTTGAATGGATATCATGATCCTGTAATTTGGATATAAATAATCGGATGGTTTTAATGTTAAAAAGTTGTTCTCTTTTGGAAAATGATAAAGATCCTTTAAACAAAACAAAACAAAAGAGAGACGTTAGATACCTAAGAAGCTCCTGAATCACAGATCCTCCTCAACCCCACTACCACTGTCCTGGGTTCTCTTGTAGTTTGCGGCCACACTTCTGGTCATGCATGAGCATGGCTGTGCTGCACCTGCACAAGTACAGCTGCACCTGCGCGGTAGCACAGAGCCACTCATGGATGAGGAGCTTTGCTTACTTGCTTACAGGCAGGGCCGGTTCAAGTAACAATTGGGCCCTGGGGCAAAATTAGCCTGGGGGCCCCCCAACAGACACCCCCTGACCAAAAAGAGTCATTAGAGGCCCTTTGTTGCAGCTAAATTTCCCTCCTGGGCCCCTGAGCTGGCTGCTGACCCTCCTCCAATCACCTCCCAACTTAACAGACTCTGCAGACTTCCTGGGGAGCAACAGTTAAGATGGGGGAGGGACAACTTGGGGGCCCCTACAGGCTCTGGGGCCCTGGGGCAATTGCCCATTTTTTCCTATGGTAGCTCTGGCCCTGCTTACAGGCATGGCCACACTCACACATTCACAGTATGGCGTGCTTGTACACAGCAGGCAGCGCAGCCTCAAGAATATATTAACAAGATTTTGTCAGTAATGTTCAGAGGCTTTGTGTGCGGCAATGGTGGGGTTGAGGAGGAGATGTGAAGCCTCTGGACTATCCAGAGGCTTCCATTTACCTAGATAAGTACCTAACTTTTTTTTTCTTTGGCCAGCTCAGGTTCACTTTAGGCCAAGATTTTTATCTAGAAAAGCCTCAAATTTCTGAGACATTTAGTTCCCAGATGTCTAGATCCTCCACAACCTACAGATCAAAAACACTAGGCAGGAAATGTTTTTTTCCCTACAGACAATGCAAGAAATGTAAGTGCAATTTGACTCTTATTACAAACAACTGCAGCTCTGTGGCCTACCTGCTGTGGTTTCCAATATATGAGTAGGACAGCATGCCCTCTCAAACACCCTGTTATCGGAGCACCTGTATAACATAACCAGAGGGTAGGAAAAGCACAGTGTTTCATCCCACTTTAAGCAACAACATGATTGTAACTCTATTGCTGTAACAAGGCAACCATACTCAATGGCAAGCAGCAGCAGTAACAGATAAAGCAAATAAAATTCTGTGATGCAACGGGAAATACAATGTTTAGATGTTAGTATACTACTCCCTCTGTATGAATCCCTTGTGATGCCACATCAGGCGTATGAGACACAGTTTTGGCACTACACTATAGGAAGGGCATTGATGTTCTACAACAGGTACAAAGACAGGCAACTAAATGAATCAGAGGGATTGAAGGTTTCACTTACCAGGAAAGGTTTAACAAACTGAGCTTATTTAGCCAGGAAACAAGACACTTGAGAGTTCACCTGATTAATATATATTTACACACTTAATTCCTCCAAACATGGTCTGGTCTCAATAAAGAAGAGGATATTAACTGTTTTACAAACAACTGATAAATAATAACATCAATTTCACCAGATGCCTAGGTGTGAATTGTTCTGTTCCCCTTTGCAGCATGTTATTTACTGATAGTGGCATGGAATGCCAGCTTTAAAGAGACTCTGTAACAAAAATGTCATCCTTTTTTCTACTATCCTACAAGTTCCTAAACCTATTCTAATGTGCTCTGGCTTACTGCAGCACTTTCTACTATCACCGTCTCTGTAATAAATCAACTTATCTCTCTCCTGTCGGATTTGTCGCACTGTGTCTGGAAGGCTGCCAACTCTTCAGTGTTGTTAATCTGTTATGCACCCCCCCCCTCCAGGCCCCCTCTATGCACTCTCCCGTGTGTGTTATTTACATTAGTCAGCCTCTCTGCTCTCTTATTAGTGAGAGAAGAGAGCTTTACAAGCTGGATAAATCGTCCTCTGTTAGGCTGTGAAAGGAGCTGGGCTGTCACATGCTGAGGAATTACAGACATCGGGCAGAGCTGTCTGCAGGAAGAAACAATCAGCCTGTCACTCTTCAGTGGATGATAGCTGCAGGGGGAAGAAGGTAAACACACAAATGATCTCTAGAGATTCAAAAGGAAGGGTGTATACAGCCTGCTTGTGTATGGATGTATTTTCTATGTGTGGACATACTGCACATCAACCTACTTCCGTTTTTGGTGGCCATTTTGTTTGTTTATAAACAAACTTTTAAAAACTGTTTTTGACTACTTTTAATGCAGCGGGGAGCCGCAAAATTGTGACAGAGGGGAATAGGAGATGTCCCCTAATGCACTGGTATGTTTACTTTTGTGCGATTTTAACAATACAGATTCTCTTTAAGCATCTTTCCTATGCAAGAAAATCCTGGCACTGCCAAACTTCAAAAAAACAAAAACAAAAAAAAACCCTCTCTCAGGATTTTCACACCTTTTTTCAGGTTTTATCAGCTATCTTGCACATTCAAGTAGGAAAGGAACTCTAATTTGTCTTCTACAAAATGTACTTGCATGTGGGGAGTTCCACTTCAGTATATTGTATGTAAGTGAGAGGGGAACTCAGGTCAGTGAATGTGTGTGCAGTTCTAGAAGGACAGATAAACTAGAGATAGGTTTCCTCTCTTATGATCTACAGGCTCAGTGGAATAAAAAGAGCCCTAGAGGGTATGTCAAATGACATTTTTTTGCCCATCAGCACTGAGATTCCGCTTTACAGAGCCAAAATGGAGGCAGATGGACGTGGATAGCATACATTTCTATTAGAGCAGCTTTTATCCAGGTAAACTTCCTATGGGGCAAGATCAGTAATTCAGAATATTAACATCAATGATCAAGGAAGGTTGTTAAAACATTCTGTGAATAATACGTTTGAAATGATGAAGATAAGCAGAACAGAAAGAACTAATGGGGTCAAACTGCTCTGGGAGCTAAAACTTCCCAAGTGTTGTACTGACATGCTGCTTGACCTCCAGCTGTGCATCTTGTCCTGTTGTATGAAGAAGGAAGTGACCTGATGTGAGAGACTAGTATTTGGCAGCCTTATATTCAGGATATATATGCATATTCAGGACAGGCTTAGGGCCACGAGTAGATATTCCAATTGCAGTTTGGAAGCCACAGTTGCCTCACTGTGTGATTTAAAGGGTTTATTTCATGCAAGAAACACATACCAATTCGAATTAAAATTAATGTTACTTTTCATGATACAATACAAGCATGGAGGGTTTATACTAGAAAACTTTTTGGAATAGGAGAGTAGAAGGATAGGATTGTTGGAAAAAAAAAAAAACAGATGGGGAGGAAGGGCTTTGGTTGACTTTGAAAAAAGTACAAGTCTAGACTATATCTAAGAAGGATTTCCTCTCTTATTTCCAACTCCGCTCTCTGGCATTGGCCAATCTGCAAGATGTAAAAGTAATTGTAAGCCCTAATCTATTTGACAATTTTGTGAAATCAAGAGGACCATCACGCTCGTTGTTCGAGTTTTATTGAGACTTGCGTGAGGTGGGGAAAGAAAAAAGATTACAATGCGCTTTTAAAGCCTGGAGATGCCAGTGGGAGCGCGAGGATATTGGAGAAAGGATTGTACAAGGTTTGAATGATGTAAAAAAGTATACAAAAAAATGAAAGATTGAGAATGTTACACCTCCTGTTTAAACATAAAGCAAATATGCCTCAAATATAAACATCCATCCGGCTCACTACTCTCCTTTCTGCACTAAATGTAAGAAAGCTGAAGCTGATCTTATACGTGGCATCTGATATTGCCCGATGTTACAAGAATTCTGGGCTAGAGTGATTGGTATGGCAAATTTACTATGTGGAAAGCAAATAATGAGACAAAAGTATTTATGCCTGTTTAATTACTCTGTCCCACAAGACAGAGATTATACAAAGCAGTTGTCCCCACTATATCATTAACTTGTTCACAGCGAGAAGAGTCATTTTTAGTCAGTGAATTGGATCTGAGCCACCATTCATTTACTCCCTCGAAGAACTAGCTGCGTTGTTCAAATTGGAACTGTTTTACACTTTGCGAGTGTAAAGAAGAAAGGTCTAGCAAGTTCTTCAATGTGTGAAAGAAATGTATCCTCCAGAGATATACAATAGAAGAAATTAAAAATGCTATGGGAGACTTTGTTCTCACCACATGGTATGGTGGTGAAGAACAGGCAGGTACATTGGGCCCGTTACAAGGGTAAGGATGAAGAAGGGACAGTTTTGGGGTTTACTGTATTTCTGGTTTAAACTGGTTATAGTAAAGGTGGACAAGATGACCATTTTGGAGTCATTCCAGTACAGAAGGCTTGTGGGAGGGAGGGTGAAGGAGGGTGAGGGGAAGCGATTAGCTTTGCAATTTGTTGTTTAAAGCTATGTTGTGTCACTGACATTTTTCAAGAAATACTTCTTTTTTTGTATAAGAGGGGAAAATAGGGCAAAAAGCTATTTCAATAAAAACGATATTTAATAAAAAAAAAAAGAGAGGGAGAAAGAAGCACAAAAAGCACCAGAGAATAGTAGAGAGTCAAGAGTCATCTAACTTTCCTTGTCAGTAGAGATGGTCAATGAGATGCAACTAATTCTGACTTGCAGGAAAATGTAATGCAAAATTGTATTTTGCGTGGAAATGAGCCAGTCAAAAATAGCTGAAGGTGCATTTCTTTGGTCCAGTTCCAAGTTGCATACAATGTGCATGAAAGCCAGTATTATTAGCATCTCACTGAACATCTCTTCTAATCACTGAAGCAGAGGCCAATGATGTTACGGGACACCGGTGCACACTTTCGGTTTTTAGCTAGACTACAAATGATCATTTCAGCTGAGGAAAATTAAAAATATCTAGGTAGAGCTTTTTACAGATTATTTTTACAAATTCTGATTTAATAGCTGTTTGAGACAAGTTTATCGGCGTAAGAAGCATATGAAGGATGTGTTTTCTCATGATATGGAAAAATATATTTTGAATTGGTATTTTACACTAGCTAACCTGAAAACTGTAAAACTTCATATAAATGCTAGACGGTTCTCAGCTGAGGCAGCCATTCTGAGTCTCTATTGTGTACAGCCTCTGATGCCCCACAATGCATCAGAGAGAAATGCGGACTTTTTATCATCTCATCTGAGCCCTGTCTTACTCCATTGCTCTCCACCCTTACTGGTCTGCAATATTGCTAAAGTTGTTACTTTAACCCCTTAGAAAAAGGTAACAGTTGTTTAACTGTAAATGCTGCTGAATGTAAGGCTGGGTACACACCATGCAATTGACCCATTAAATTTGCTGTAGTTTAATCATTTGCAGCATGTTTGATCAGCTTCTGACCGAGAAAGGGATCACTTTGTGGAGTACTGAACACAAAATATATCGCTTTCTCAATCAGAAAGAAATAAAACCCACTAGAAATGATCAAATTTCCCATCGATCTGATGGGAAAATTGAATGGTGTGTATCATGCATAGGCCTTGCAAACTAAATTATCTTGGTTTTGGCTAGTCTTTTATCTCCCATTCTTTTTGAGATATTTACCAAAGCAGTTAATATTTCTATGTAACAATATTGCAATCCCACTGCAGCTACTTCTTTTTATGCCTAGTCTACCTCTTATTCCCTGTCCAGATTTATGGTGATTTGCATTGCAGACAAAAAGGCTTACATAAAACTGCATAAATGTACCTGTAGAAAAATGGACAACAGGTCAGCTAATATAACATCTCTAAGTTGGTTTTGGGTGTAAGCAAGGAAAGAAGAGGGCAGGACACTACAGAAGAAAGTATCTGACTTTCATGCAATCAGATCAGAAATATTTCATATACAGCTTATATATGAGCACTTTAAGAAGAAAAAAAAGTTGTTACAGGAAAAGCTATTTTGTTAGCTTCGTAATACATCTGCCATATAATCCACCCTACAAAAAACTTGCCTAATTGTGAAAGACGACTCATCCAAAGCAGACTCATTTCCAGCCATTTTAATTGAACCTCTGAGATGCACTAGCAGTGAGACATAGGGTTAAATAACTACCAGTCCCATTGGTCTCACCAAGAACTCATTGATGTTTCATAAATCCTAGTCACTACAAATCTAATTGAGTTACCATGCTGAATTAGCTTACATCTAAATGGCATTCATGTCTACAAATGGAATAATTAGACTCTAGAAAATGGGATACATCAAGTGGTATCCCAAGTGAACAGATGAACACATTAGTATTCATCCAATCAACAGTTCTAGAAGGAAAAGCAGAAATATTTCCATTCTAAAAATAAAGGATGGAATTCTCCTTAATATTTTAATTATAACACAAAGGTCATTTGAAAGGCAAATGCAACAGAACAATGAATTGAAAAATCATATGTATTATGAGAAACAAATTAGAACATTATTGTTGAGAGGGAAATGTTACACAATTGAACTTTTACCTTCCATGTAATTTCACATCTATTTTTAAAACACAAGTTAGTAATACGATAATCAAGATTTTCTATTTTTTTTCTTTTTTCTTGTTATTACGTAACACAGATTGTTCTCTTGATTTATACATTATTCTTTGTTTCTACATCAAGGATGTTCTGTACATGTCTTTGAAAAGAATGAGCATAATAAAGA
Organism: Hyperolius riggenbachi; assembly: GCF_040937935.1. NCBI lineage: Eukaryota > Metazoa > Chordata > Amphibia > Anura > Hyperoliidae > Hyperolius > Hyperolius riggenbachi. The sequence goes on from NC_090648.1 coordinate 205,791,221, forward strand.
TATTCAATCATTTTATTTCAATATAAACTTTTACAGATCTGTATAACTGTTATACACTAAGAAATAAACAAAAACAAAACAAGAAAAAAAACACGTATGCCAGTTGCTGAAACGATTTTGAGACATCTTGCTCCAATGGCCTGTCTTAATGCAGTGTGTTACCTTAGACAGGACAAGATGACATTTTTGCTCATAGAAACTGCAAAGAGCTGAAAAGTGTTTGCCCTACCTGCAATGGGGAAAAGTGGATGACTCCACTTTTTTTATTACTAATAAAGCTGTGTAGCAGCGATGGACACCAAAGTCTTTCTTTGAAAATGTTGTTCATACTGCACATCCTAGACACATATGTATGTATGTATATATTTAATACATCATAACATATATGTTTTATAGTTCTGATCCTGTTTATTAACCACCTTACGACCACCTAACACCAATTGGCAGTTGCAAGGTGGCTCCCCCAGGACCGCCTAACTCCGATTGGTGTCAAGTCCTGGGAAGGAGATCAGCGGGGATCTTATGCGCCGATGCACGTGCATCCCCGCTTGAGTGATGCTCCGTCAACAGTCTGCCACCTGAATGATAACAGCTGGTGGGCTAATGCAGGGCAAGGGGGTGACTCGGAGACCTCAGCTACTTACGCTCAAAAATGTCCTTGACAGAAAGCTGACTGTGGACAGATGAGCAGGAACTGTTCAAGGTAAGAGATGGAGTGGAGGGTGGCTGTAAAGGGACAAGGACAGCAGAGGGTGACATGGCTGATGAAGCTGGACAGGAGGAAGGTGGCTTAGACTTTAGGTGCTGATTCTCCTGTGTTGCTCCTATTGGCATGGATGTTTGGAGCTCAGGTGCCTTATCAAATCAGTTGTATCTAGGTGGGTGTTGGACTTTTCACGACTCAGAGTCTTGTGGCACAGGTTGCAAATGGCTTTGCTGTTGTCAGAGGCAGGTACACAAAAAAATGCCACACTGGTGAGCTTTGGTTTGACAGCATTCTGGTGGTGGTGGTAGTAACAGCAAAATTTGGAAGGCGTGTTGGCTGGCTGCCCCCTGGTGCCGATACATGCTGTGTGGCTGTGCCACTAGCTCCTTTTGAAGATCTCCCCCTGCTAGTTACAACAACTTGTCTCCTCTTCCTCTCTGTTTCCCCATCTGAACTGTCCCCCTCTTCTAAATCTCTTCCTGCAGGCACCCACGTCACATCCATGGATACATCATTGTTATCATCAGCTGCTTCACTTGTTTCTGACACCTCTAAAAAGGCACCAGCAGCGGGTACTACATCATCATCATCATCATCATGACACCTTACGTCCATGTGTGTACTGACGTCTGACTGAGACATATCAGGTGGTGTAACATCCTTATCTCCTTCATCTTCTGGCAATAATGCTTGTGCATCACTATTTTCCTCAAACTTGGACCACAGGAAATCACACCGGCATGAATTCCTATGACGAGTTGACGACCACTGTGGTGTGGCATGCCTCTGCCTGTCTTTTTTTTTCCACAATTATAAACAATACAAAAAAAAACCCTGCCAGTGATGAGGAAGAACTGGATCACTTTGCACAGGTCTGTGATATAACACAATTAAAATACTGCAAGAATGGCACTTAGGACATAAATGATGGCTGGTGCTGGACTGCGGTTACGCACATACTGTACAGTGAATGCGCAAATTACTGTGATGTACAGGTCAAGATACAATGCACTGGGTGCAGAGAGCTACGATATTACACAATCAAAATACTGCAAGAATGGCATTTATGATATAATTGATGGCTTGCGCTGGACTACAGTTATGCACACGCCTGCTGCCATCATTTCTGGAGGGGAGAGTCAGGAGCGCTGAAGGGGGGCCCCGAGGTGAGGGATGGGGGAGTTGGGCCCCCTTCCCACCAGTGTGTGCCCACATTGACCTCTTTCCTGCGCCTTGCCCCCACTCCTGCTGCATTTATCAGCTTGAGGACAGGCGGTAAGCCCTAAACAGCTAGGTGTAATGATTGTGGAATTCTCTCTGTGGTCAGCGCACAGGATGTGCGCTGACACTGCGGAAATCCTCCACAAGCGTATAATCTGAGAGAACCCAGCAAAAGGTGCAATGCACCTATAGAGGGGAATTCCTGCTGGCAGATGGAGCCGTGGAGTGCAGAGGAACAGATCCTCTGCACAGCCACAGATGCCAGTTGGAATTGTAAGAGGGGAAGCAATGCAGGGCAAGATAGCCCTTAAAGAGAGAGAGCACAGCGACAGGGTGTATTTGTGTCCACCAATCTAGTCGCCATCCAGTGACGATGAACACACAACCGTGAAGATCAGGTGTGAAAGCAATCACAAGAGATGGCGATTGCTAACAGCGACACAAGACTGAATAAGCACAGAGAAGGAATGTATGTATGTCCACCAATCTCGTTGCCAACCTGCGACGGTGAACACACAACAGTGGAAACCAAGTGAGAACGCAATCGCAAGAGATGCGATTGCCAATGAGAATGAGCACAGGGACAGAACATATGTGAGTGCACCAATCTAGCCGCCAACCCGCGACGGTGAACACACAACAGCAGAAACAAGGTAGGAACGCAATCACGAGAGAGGCGATTGCCAGAAGTGACACAAGACTGAGCAAGACAGAGCACGAGAGTAGCAAAGGCACAACAAACAACAATGAGAAAAAAAGGAAAATAACAAACGCTAGCTAAACGCGAACACCGCACTCATTCGCAACAGTGAACGCGTTTACAGCGCGGTCTCCGCATGATAAGTGCAACAGAGACAAGCACGCCACTCTAACTAACCAACGCCACACAAACACGAAACAGAGAACGCGAATGCTTGCTTAACGGTTACGCCACCGAGCCTACAGCAAGCGTTCATATCAGACAAGACAGAGAGAAGGAGCAGCCAGCAGCAACCTAAGCTCTGGCCTACACTCCCAGACAGAGCACAAAAGGAACCACCGCTGCTACCGCTAGAGCGAGTGCGATCCAGACAGACAAACGAACAGAAACTGGAATAGGTCAGATAAGATCCACCGCTCTTCCGCCAGAGCGAGTGCGATCTAGGTTCGGGGACAGGACAGGAAGGATCTTTCCGCCAGAGCAAGTGTGAACCAAGTACAGAGTAGGTTTAGCAGGATCCACTGCTCTTTCCGCCAGAGCAAGTGTGATTCAAGTACAGAAACAGAGCTTAGCAGGATCCACTGCTCTTTCCGCCAGAGCAAGTGTGATCCAAGTACAGAAACAGAGCTTAGTAGGATCCACTGCTCTTTCCGCCAGAGCAAGTATGATCCAGGTTCTGGAGCAAACGATTCACCATCGCCAACCGCTGGCAACAGTGAAATCGCAAGGACAAACAGAAGACAGAACAGGCAATACAAACAATACAACCTGACTGTACAAGAGGGATGCCTAATGCAGTCACCTGGAATACTCTAAGATAATCTTTAGCAAACAATAGCAAGGTTGACACTCCAGGAGTGTTTCAACAGTAACAAACCATGATGACCAGCAAAGGATTGTGGGATCACATGGTATTTATGCTGCAAGCCTTCAAGGGAGGCGACTAGGCAATTTGCATAATCAGTATATGCAAATTCCTCAGCAGAGCAGGTCTGAAGCTTGCAAAGCAAAGACAGGTCTCTTATCCAGAGACCTGCATCCCACAGACTTAAGGAATGGTCAAACACCTGTCTGCCTGTGCAGCCAGCTGAGCGGATTATTACACTAGGCCAGTGACTGTTGCCATGCTTTGGGACACATACATTTAAGGACTGTGGATAATGGACTCTAGCCCTCGGATAGCTTCACAGGTTTGCTGGTGGACAATTGATGGACTTTGAGGTACTTTGACTGCAATCTACTGCAATTCACTAGCACCTGTCATACACGTCTTTGCAAATATCCTCGGGAATAAATGAAAAGAGGTTTGAATTCATTGTATTGAGTGTGCTGATCTTTTTTGGAATACATATATGGTGGTTCCGCCTGGTGTTCTTGTGGTTGGATCGTTTGCACCTCATTTACGACAAGGGGTGTGTGGATGGGTATCCCCACTTTGGTGTGTGGAAAACTGCCCTGGACAGGACCCCCCAGGCTCAGGGCCCCCCTGCAACTGCATCCCTTGCAGGGGATATTGCTACACCCCTGGATGCAAACACTTAGCAGAATTGAACATTTGTATTGTAGTATTGGCCCTGTGATGCTGATCATTGTGGGAGCAGCCATGTTTGGAAGGGCAGTGGAAGATAAGACTCCTCCTTAGTAGGGTTTGTGTTATGAAAATCTTGCACATGCACATTAGATGGAGGAAACTGTATAATCCCTATGCATCTGTGAGGCGCTGCTAATTGCAGAGAAATGGAGCAGTAGTTGTGAAGGGGTAATTGAGTCTTTGTTTTAATATGAAACTTTGACCCCTTACATCACAGCCAACAGACACATGGCAGCCAATCAAGCAGCACTCCATCATGGACCCCCCCTCCCCCGCCCTCAATAAAACGCAGTTGCGGAGGACACTTTGGACACATTGTTCGGCTGGTGTTAGACAGAGAAGGGAAATCGGTAGTTAGGCCTCTGTTCTGCCTATCTATCTGTCAACTTCCTGATCACCAAGGAGTACTTCTCAGGACTGGTATTGCTTGCTGTTAGTGTCCTGCTGTGCCAAAAGAGTCCTTCTCAGGACTGGTATTGGTTCACAGGTTGTGTTTGCACAGTGCCCTGGCTACTTACACTGCACCGCATCTGAGCTGTATATCACAGATTTGTGCAGACTTCCAGTGACTCTATGTGCAGAATTGCAGTCCAGCACAAGCCATCATTTATATCAGTGATGCCATTCTTGCAGTATTTTAATTGTGTAATATCGCAGCTCTCTGCGCCCACTGTAGTGTATATTGACCTGTACGTCACAGTAATTTGCGTGTGCATAACTGCAGTCCAGCACAAGCCATAATTTATATCATAAGTGCCATTCTTGCAGTATTTTGATTGTGTAATATCGTAGCTCTCTGCACCCAGTGCATTGTATCTTGACCTGTACATCACAGTAATTGCGCATGCACTGTATGTGCGGACAGCAGGCGGGGAACTCATCTCTGACTTCTGCGTTTCAGGCGGCAACTGAGCTCTCCGTGCCTACGTCTTCTATGTGTCTAACACTGCTAACTCTACTTCCTGACATTGGAACATACAAGAAGCAGGCACGCGGGGGGGGGGGGGGGGGGACATTCAAAGTTTTGCAGGGGGGCCAGGGGATTTTTAGGTGCACCTCTGTTTGCATTTATGTATTTGGAAAGGAGATTGGGCAAGCCACACACCAGCCCACTAAGGACTAAATCTGGCAATTGCCAAAGTTGTAGCATTGCAGCTGTCATAGATGAACTCTATCACATTGCAGCTTTAGTATATCAGGCCCTCTATATATGCCAGGATAAGACATGCATACGTACATCTGTATACAAAACCATTGCAGGAGACATCATTCCTTCTCATTCATTGTAGTCATTACCTGAATCACAATTTTTACATGTGATTAGAATGTGACCCCATGAAACGTGAAATTGAACTGTAATGGATAGTGAATAAATTAATTTTCAGGGACTATTCTAACTTAATAACAAGGATCCTTGACAAATGTTTGCGCTTTCAGAAGCATATGTTACTTCAATATGAACGTGACTGCTGCAGAACAATTTAAAGAGTTAAGAAAACTAATTTAGTTCTTTGTTTGATGGCGTATAATGACAGTATATTATAGAGCTACTACTCACATTGTAAAAAGCCAGTGCTAAAAATAGTATAATAGAGTATAAACACTATTCTAATAAAATAAAAATAAATCAAAATGTATGCTGTACTTCTACAGCAAACAAAACATGTATGTTAATCTATTTCTGAAATATTAATATATATTTAGATATATTTTACTAAGCATTCATTATATGTGACGATGTTAATACATAGCTTTGCTTACATACTGAGCATGAAAAGAATCACATTTTTAGCACAACAATGTTGAAGCAAAGACAGTGTAGGGAGTCCAATCGCTTAGTACTCACAGAAAGACACTAAAGTCTGCCATCTGACCCCCTTCAAATACACACAAATAGCAAATAGGTCATTTATTACTGTTCACAGTGCATTGAATGGGTGTTGCAGGAATGTACAGCAAGTGGTCATTTAACTGATATGCACTGAGCACGACAGAGTGCAGCCTGCAGACACAGGATAAGGTGCCCATACACTTAAGGCAGCCATACACTGGTCAATTGCCACCAGATCGACCAATAGATAGATCCCTCTCTGATCGAATCTGATTAGAGAGGGATCTAATGGCTGCCCATACAATGCAAACAGATTTTGAATCGATTTCAGCATGAAATCGATTCGCATCCTGTGGAACTGCCGCTGCCGCCCCTGCTCCCCTGGCCAGCCGAAATACATTACCTGTCCGCCAGTGTGATTCCCCGGGTCCCACAGTCTGTCACTTCTTCCAGCGTACTCCATCTTCCCTTCACTTCCTGTCACATCCTGTCCCAAGCAAATTGTTCAGGGCGCCCTCTACTGTTTGAACTTCGCTTACTCACAGGAAGGGAAGGAAGTGAAGAGAAGATGCTGGAAGAAGTGAGAGACAGCGGGGACGCGGAGACTTGCACCAGCAGGACAGGTGATGTATTGCTGCATTGGTCATCACCGTATCAAACAAAGCTAATGGCGCGCTCCTGACCAGCTGGCGATCAAGCAAAATTTCCTGCTTGGGCAGATCAATGGAATCGATCGATTTGGGATGGAAATCGGTCGATCGGTCCGTGTTTGTGTTATTGATTTCACAGCAGATTTGATCACAGTGATTGAATCTGCTGTATATCGGTGGGAAATCGCGTTAGTGTATGGGCATCTTAATCAATTTGCCTTCGGCAGATCCAATCACTGTAATCGAATCTGCTGGAGATCAATGCCCTATCATGGCAATTGAAATATTGATTGTACTGGACAGAAGATCTCCCTTAAAATGGGGCAGGGCAGGGGTACTGCAGTATCAGTGGTAGATTTACATTCTGTAGCATCAGTGCCCCATAGCTGGCTGATAGCCCCTCCCAGTCTCACCCCAAGTTACTTGTGCTCCCCTGAGGCCCCTCCTTCTAGTCTGTGTCCTTCCATCTTCATTACCATGGGAACCTGTTCTCTGTGACCTGGCGGCATGTTATGTAATGTTAGTACCTATAGAAAATGCCGCTTGGTCATTGTAAAACAGGTGCCCATGGGGTGGAGATGGTTGGACACAAAGTAAAGGAGGGAGAGTGCCAGCTAGATAGTTGAATTCTCACCACGGCTTAAAATACTCTGCAGTGAAGTGGGGACCTGGAAAAGCACTAATAACTTGGGGGAAATCTGAGGGCCATCAGGCAACTCTAGGGCCCTGGGGATATCTTTTGCAGTGTGGTTCGACAGATTTTTAATAGATATCCTGTTGACATCTCTTAAAAATCTATTTTTAGTGTGTGGCAGTAAATAGATCCCTCTCTGATATGATTCTGATCAGAGAGGGATCTATCTGTTGGGTATGTCAAGTGGCTTCCTACTAGTGTATGGCCACTTTTAGTCACCTTTCTAGAACAACAGTCAGTACAGACCAAGAATGTATGTCAGATCGCTCCAGATAAGCACTTACAGAAGTAATGATCTTACGCCCTCTCTCCTCAACAATTCAACAGTATAGGCCTTACATTTAGGTTAAACATACATATGTTTAAATACTTCAATAGAAACAAAATAAACACATAAAATTCATTTGGGGGGAAGCAGTGACCCAGAAAGAGAAAGAATTTGAGCCAATCAAAGTCAGTAGATGATGAGCAGTTAGCTGGAAGCTGATTATCTAAACTAACCAGCAAATAAATGCATGATTGGCCAATTCTTACTACTGTCTGCATTTGATGTTATTTAGAATCCTGGTCAGTTTGGATGCTGCACAGAGTAGCTGAATTCCCTAAAGGGGGTTTTCATTACCAGGTTTTTGGATTGGAACTCAGAAGCTATAAATAATCCCTTTTAAAAGAAAGGATTTACTAATGAAGTTTTTTTTTTTAATGCATATGCTTAATATGGTTTATTTTCCTGGAATTATACTGACAATTAATGAACAGCTCTAAACTGGTCTATGTACAGCATGTATTTATTTAATTAAGCTGAGTTATTTTTAAAATAATTATCCAGTAAGTGTCACTTTATATCACTTTATATTATTCATAATCAACAATACAGCTGATACATGTATCACATCTTGTGTGGTTGGATTTATAACGGTCTGTTGTTAATAAGAATGTGTATTTGTTAACTTTATCATAATGTAAAATTGCAAATCCTTGTAGTTTAAAGAAGCATAACTGAAGCTAATTTCTTTAATAAAAATGGACACTTGCTTACCGTAATTAAAAGGAAAAACAACTGTCAATAGTGTTCATAGTTTATCAAGTCCCTGGCATCATATAGTTATTTTTATTTAGTAATGTTATGATTTTTTATTATGTCAATCCAAAGATTAAACCGATTAAAACTCATGCCATAAGCCTTCTCACTAACTATAACTATTGTAATAGTAAAATTGCTTTCTCATCTTAGTCAAATATAGTAAAGTCTTACTTTTTTTCTTTTTTTGTATGCCAATCCCATGTTATTGAATGATGGTGCACTGAAACCACAGGATGAACCCGATGACTACAAACAAGCAACTGAAAGAACGTATGACTGTACTCAAAGAAAGAATGTAACGAAGCAAGATGGGGAAGGTGATTTACTAAAGCAACTTAGAGGCACTTACTCCAAAATTTGGTTTATACACATTTGCAATAGTGCAGTGCTTGCTTGCTTGCTGGCTTAATAATTTCCTATTGGTCCACATAACTGGGAATTGCAATAAGTTAATTTGCCACCAAGCGTTCCTATTAGTCCAAGACAGAAATGTACAGTAAACACAAATAAAGATGATGTTAGATGGTAAAAATATACAAAAGAATAAAAAATAATATTTATGAAGAAAAAAACAACTAATGAAGAAAGTAGATGAAAGATAAAAAAAATAACTAAAACTATGGATGGCGATATCTTTGACCATGACCATGGATGGCCATACCTTTTATGACTTTTCTTTTGTTATTAAATGTCAGTCAAAACTTTTTGTTAATCTTCAAAAGAGTAAGGATGGTTTAGCACCCGGCCTGTGTCCCAGTGAAGAATTATTTCAGCTCACTCTCCCAATATAATAAACTCAAGCTCTAATGGGAGTTTTAGGTGGCTGCACATAAAGAATGCCATTGAGAGCAATACAATTTTATAAGCCTTTCTAACTTTATTGAAGAAAACATTTTAATTTCCATGCATGTCACTTCTAGAGAAATCCACATCTGTTCCTGTGTGGACAAGAAATAAGGAGAATTTTCAACTAGGGATGAGCTTGAATTTTGACCAAATTCATTTTTGCAGAGAAATTAAAAATTTCACCTGACTCGAAATTTTTATGAAGATATAATATAACCACTTATCTATCATTATCAACAACAGACAACATTTGTAAATCACTTTTCTCCCATAGAACTCAAAGCGCATGAGCATGGCTCAGACAGAGGACAGAGGAAGAATACTACAAGTCTGAAAATGTCAGGCTAAATGGGTGGCTTTTCAGTCTTGTTTTGAAAAACTTCAAGGATGGAGCTGTCTTTACTGAGTGTGGTAGGGAATTCCAAAGGGTAGGGGCAGTATGACACAAAGCTCTGAAGGTTTTTAGGTGCACTCTGGGAGTGACCAAGTTTATGGATCCTGCTGATCTGAGGTTCTGAGAAGTGTGGTGCAGTTTCAGCAAGTACTTCATGTATCCAGAGCCCAATCATGTATCAGCCAGCATGCATTCAGTATGCACATCTTCTATTTCTGACGCTTTTTACTAAACCTGTAAAAGAGAAGTCATTTATATTTGCAGGTTAAATCAGTTTACTAAAGCAAACATTTGTGCAAATACTGAAAACAAGTGGTGACTTAAAACTACATCAACAACATTCATATTTGTAGCAACCAAAAATATGATTTTGTCCTGCCAAATATGATTTCACAATCAAATATCTTGTTGGTTTTATTCTTAATTCTAGGTTTAAATTAGAATTCCCCATATTACAGCTAGAAGCTAAACTCTGTTTACAAAACAGTATTTACACTTGACTAATTTTGCAGATCAAACTAATTAAATCAATTAAACTGGTGATTAACCAAATGAAGGCTGATTGCAAAAATTAGTGGGTTCATTTTGAAGGAGTGGAAATAAGCTAATTACTGCCATGATTACTTGGATTTGGAGTACTTTAAATGTGGTATAAATTGAAACCTCATAGTGAATTAGACTGGGAATTCATTACAGTATAAAAGCGCAGCTAATACTATTCTAGATACTCCCCCTGTGGGAGAAGAGCTCACTGCATTTTGTATGATGATAAACACAGTTATTCAGCAGCACTGGCTCTTTTCACACACAACAGAATAGGCTAGCACTTTAGGCATCTTCATCGCATACAGTTTTAATAGGATATCTATCTATCAGGGACAAGATGGAAATCCAGATGTTTCGCTGTAGCATCCCACAGATGTTACATACAGATGGTAGCTGAAATTGAACTTGTGGTAATATATGAAGCACATTATTTAGCATGACACATGCACTTCATCTTATACAAAAATTAAACTCTTGCACTTAATAACATGAAATGTAAATCAAATAATGTACTCTACCCTACAGTTTTTTTTTTATTGTTGTTGTTGTTATTATTTTATACAATGGCAGCATGTATGTAGTGCTACATTAACCACTTTCGTATGAACAGTCTCTTAAGGACCAGAGACTTTTAAAAAAAAAAAAAAAACTGTGATAGCTGTAATTGGCTCACAGTGGTCACAGGGTCAGGAGCCAATTCAGGAGCCAATTAAATTGGCTCCCGGCCGGTGCATGTAGCTCTGTTGTCAGCTTTGCAGCAGAGCAAGTGGGCTGCAGTGACGCGGCACGAATGGTGAGAGCGAGAGGTGTGAATGACAAGAGCGAACTGACTACGCCGAGTGATTGAAATCTACACCCTGGCAGGAATAGCAGCTCCCAAGCAGGTCATAGATTTCATTCACTGCTATCTGCAAGAGGTCAAATCATATAACTAACTGTCCCTTTAAAAACTAGTCCTGAAACCATATTTTTACTTAAGAAGATTAACCTACAAGCATTTTTGAGGGGTTGTGGGAGTAACATAGATCATCCAAGGGACATCCATGCCAGCACAAGGATAACAAAGAACATGTATGCAGTAAGATTTCTGGCTGGGAGCTGCAACAAGGACTACAACACTATAAGGCAAGAGTACTAACCACCTTGATGCACACATGTTTAACTAACCATTAATTGTAAAGTCTCCAAGCTGAAACTTTGGAACTTGCATTCAAGAAAGGATGAAATGTCATAGAATAACACTAAGTTCTGGCCCATATGCAATTCCCTTTTTCTCCTTAGTTTTCTCCAAATTAATATTTTCCCACCTTGTCAATAAAATGCATTTTAATCCCCCAGCAAGCAGGAAAGTCCAAGATATGAATTTGGTAGTACTTTTTCTACTCCTTTTTGTACGGGCCTGAGGATTTTATATATATATAAAAGTATGAAAAGGAGTAGAAAAAGTAGTACAAAATTGATATCTTGGAATTAGGCCAGAACTTAGTGTTATTCCTTATTCCTTTATATATACAGTACAGACCAAAAGTTTGGACACACCTTCTCATTCAAAGAGTTTTCTTTATTTTCATAAATATGAACATTGTAGATTCGCACTGAAGGCATCCAAACTATGAATTAACACATGTGGAAGTATAGTACATAACCAAAAAGTGTGAAACAACTAAAAATATGTCATATTCTAGGTTCTTCAAAGTAGCCACCTTTTACTTTGATTACTGCATTGCACACTCTTGGCTCTTGATGAGCTTCAAGAGGTAGTCACCTGAAATGGTTTTCACTTCACAGGTGTGCCCTCTGCCCTGTCAAGTTTAATAAGCGGGATTTCTTGCCTTATAAATGGGTTGGGACCCTCAGTTGCGTTGTGGAGAAGTCAGGTGGATACACAGCTGATAGTCCTACTGAATAAACTGTTAGAATTTGTATTATGGCAAGAAAAAAGCAGCTAAGTAAAGAAATACGAGTGGCCGTCATTACTTTAAAAAATGAAGGACAGTCAGTATGAAGAATTGTGAAATCTTTGAAAGTGTCCCCAAGTGCATCTCAAAAACCATCAAACGCTACAAAGAAACTGGCTCACATGTGGACCGCCCCAGGAAAGGAAGACCAAGAGTCACCTCTGCTGCGGAGGATAAGTTCATCCTAGTCACCAGCCTCAGAAATCGCAGGTTAACAGCAGCTCAGATTAGAGACCAGGTCAATGCCACACAGAGTTCTAGCAGCAGACACATCTCTAGAACAACTGTTAAGAGGAGACTGTGTGAATCGGGCCTTCATGGTAGAATATCTGCTAGGAAACCACTGCTAAGGACAGGCAACAAGCAGAAAAGACTTGTTTGGGCTAAGAACACAAGGAATGGACATTAGACCAGTGGAAATCTGTGCTTTGGTCTGATTAGTCCAAATTTGAGATTTTTGGTTCCAACTACCGTGTCTTTGTGCGATGCAGAAAAGGTGAACAGATGGTCTCTACATGTCTGGTTCCCACCGTGAAGCATGGAGGAGGAGGTGTGATGGTGTGGGGGTGCTTTGATGGTGACACTGTTGGGGATTTATTCAAAATTGAAGGCACACTAATCCAGCATGGCTACCACAGCATCTTGCAGCGACATGCTATTCCATCCGGTTTGCGTTTAGTTGGACCATCATTTATTTTTCAACAGGACAATGACCCCAAACACACCTCCAGGCTGTGTAAGGGCTATTTGACCAGGAAGGAGAGTGATGGGGTGCTGCGCCAGATGACCTGGCCTCCACAGTCACCAGACCTGAACCCAATCGAGATGGTTTGGGGTGAGCTGAAGAGTGAAGGCAAAAGGGCCAACAAGTGCTAAGCATCTCTGGGAACTCCTTCAAGACTGTTGGAAGACCATTTCAGGTGACTATCTCCTGAAGCTCATCAAGAGAATGCCAAGAGTGTGCAAAGGAGCAATCACAGCAAAAGGTGGTACTTTGAAGAACCTAGAATATGACATATTTTCAGTTGTTTCACACTTTTTGGTTATGTACTATACTTCCACATGTGTTAATTCATAGTTTGGATGCCTTCAGTGTGAATCTACAATGTTCATAGTCATGAAAATAAAGAAAACTCTTTGAATGAGAAGGTGTATACAAACTTTTGGTCTGTACTTATATATATATATATATATATATATATATATATATATATATATATATATATATATATATATATTGCCTATATATATATATATATATATATATATATATATATATATATATATATATATACATAGCCCATATCCAGTATACTTTTTCGTTTGAGTTTTCTCCTAGGAGATATTTTTAAACCTTGCCAATAAAATACCTTAAAGCTCTCACCACAGAAGAAAATTCTCAAAATAAGTTTGATATTACTATTTTACCTAGTACTCTTGTCTTATAGTGGTAGTACTCTTGCCTTAACGAGTAAACTTAAGAAAAAAAGGTTCTTTGGCTAAGGGCCTAAATGTGGTCACATTAGTTTTTACAGTTATAGGCCAACTCCAATGAAAACTTTGGTATTGTGCCAGCCACATGTTTAGTTTATGATTGTTCCAATGCAAACTTCAGTTTGATAAAACAGTGCAAAATTTACACTGGCAAGTTAAGGATAATTGTTCATTTGTAAGGGCCTTTGAGCAAATTAGATCATCCTATCAAACATAACAGCTAGAAAAAATATTATCACATTAAATAATAGCTTAACCACTTAAGGACTGCAGTCTTAAAACCCCTTAAAGAGAACCCGAGGTGGGGTTCTGACAATGCTAGCTGCACACAGAGGCTGGGTCTGCCTATACAGCCCAGCCTCTGTTGCTATCCCAATCCCCCCTAAGCCCTCCTGCACTCTGCTATCCCCCATAAATCACAGCCGCGCTGTCGACACGCAGCGTGTCACAGCGGGCTGTGTTTACCTCTATAGTGTCAGTCTGCTGCTCCCTCCGCCTCCTGAATAGCTCCGGTCCCCGCCCGCATCCCTTCCCTCCCCGCTGATTGGATGGAAGGGACGCGGGTGGGTACCGGAGCTTTGCAGGAGGCAGAGGGAGCAGCAGATTGGCGGTACAGATGTAAACACAGCCCGCACAGCGCGGCTTTGATTTATGGGGGATAGCAGAGCGCAGGGGAACTTAGGGGGGAACCTGGATAGCAGCAGAGGCTGGGCTGTATAGGCAGACCATTGTCAGGATCCCACCTCGGGTTCTCTTTAAGGACCAGGCACTTTTTTTCCATTCAGACGACTGCATCTTTAACGGTTTATTGCTCGGTCATACAACCTACCACCTAAATGAATTTTACCTCCTTTTCTTGTCACTAATACAGCTTTCTTTTGGCGCTATTTGATTGCTGTTGTGATTTTTTAGTTTTTATTATATTCATCATAAAAAGACATGAATTTTGTCAAAAAATGATTTTTTTTAACTTTCTGTGCTGACATTTTTCAAATAAAGTAAAATTTCTATATACCGGTACATTTTTGTCAAAATTTATTGTGCTACATGTCTTTGATAAAAAAAAATCCAATAAGTGTATATTTATTGGTTTGGGTAAAAGTTATAGCGTTTACAAACTATGGGGCACAAAGTGAATTTTCCCACTTTGAAGCATCACTGACTTTTCTGAGCACCTGTCATGTTTCATGAGGTGCTAGAATTACAGGATAGTATAAATACCCCCCAAATGACCCCATTTTGGAAAAAAACCATCCCAAAGTATTCACTGAGAGGCATGGTGAGTTCATAGAAGATTTAATTTTTTGTCACAAGTCAGCGGAAAATGACACAAAAAATAAAATAAAAAAAGTTTCCATTTCTGCTAACTTGTGACAAAAAATTGAAATCTGCCACGGACTTACCATGCCCCTCTCTGAATTCTTTGGGGTGTCTACTTTCCAAAATGGAGTCATTTGTGGGGTGTGTTTACTGTCCTGGCATTTTGGGGAGTGCTAAATTGTAAGCACGACATGTAAAGCCTAAAGGTGCTCATAGGACATTGGGCCCCTTAGCGCACACATGTGGTATCGCCGTACTCAGGAAAAATAGTATAATGTGTTTTGGGGTGTATTTTTACACATACCCATGCTGGGTGGGAGAAATATCTCTGTAAATGAGATTTTTTTTTTTACCCAGCATGGGTATGTGTAAAAATACACCCCAAAACACATTATACTACTTCTCCTGAGTACGGCGATACCACATGTGTGACACTTTTTTGCAGCCTAGGTGCGCTAAGGGGCCCAAAGTCCTATGAGTACCTTTAGGATTTTACAGGTCATTTTGAGGCATTTGGTTTCTAGACTACTCCTCACTGTTTAGGGCCCCTAAAATGCCAGGGCAGTATAGGAACCCCACAAGTGACCCCATTTTATAAAGAAGACACCCCAATGTATTCCGTTAAGAGTATGGTGAGTTCATAGAAGATTATTTATTATTTATTTTTTGTCACAAGTTAGCGGAAATTGATTTTTATTGTTTTTTTTTTCCACAAAGTGTCATTTTCCACTAACTTGTGACAAAAAAGTAAAATCCTAAAGGTACTCATAGGACATTGGGCCCCTTAGCGCACCTAGGCTGCAAAAAAGTGTCACACATGTGGTATAGCTGTACTCAGGAGAAGTAGTATAATGTGTTGTAAAATATCTCTGTAAATGACAATTTTTTGATTTTTTTACACCCAATTGTCCATTTACAGAGAAAAGAGAAATTTCTCCCACCCGGCATGGGTGGGCGAAATATCTCTAGGGGGGGTGGGTGGGTCTGGGGAGGATCTGAGGGTGTGGGGGGTGATCAGGAGCCCCCAGTGGGCAGTTTAGGACCTAATCTAAAATATAGCGTTGACAGATAGTGACAGGGAGTGATTGATGGGTGATTAGGGGAGTGATAGGGTGCAAACAGTGGTCTGAGTGGGTGATCGGGGGGGGGGGTCTGAGGGGTGCTGTGGGCAATCAGGGGGCAGGGGGGAAAGGATCAGTGTGCTGTTGTGCTTACTAAAAGGGCTGTCACCCCCCCTGGTGGTCCCTCGATCACTGGGACCACCAGGGGTGGAGGCAGCCTGTATAATACACTTTATATACATAACAAAGTGTATTATACACTTTGTATGCGGCAGATAAGGGGGTTAACAACCCGCCGGCGCTGCTAATTGGCCGGCGGGTTGATGCCGCGGGTAGGTGGAGTCTAATGCCGGCAGATGCGCGTGCATCCCTGCGCGGGATCCCCGACTGTTCAGTCCCCCAGGTGCCCCCACCGATTGGCGTTACGCTGTCCTGGGGGTGCCACTTTGCCGCCGCATATTGGTAATGGGCAGTCGGCAAGTGGTTAAGGAACTTCAAATTGTAACTTTTTTTTCCCTATTTACAGTATCTATCTACCTATCTATCTATCCATGCACATGCTCTCCTTAACAAGTTAAATTGCATCACAATGAAGAAATGCACATAGCATATTCAAATCACAGAACCGGTAGAAGAGAGTGTCATATGCAAATTATTATTATACTAGGCCTAAGGCCTATTTAAAAACGGACGCTTGGCACTTGCTGCATAAACCACGACGTATGTCCATGCACGCCACCGCGTTCGCACATGCCCACCGTCCCCAGCCCCGTCCTCCTCCTGTCCCAATGGCTGTGTATGCACAGTAGCCAAAACACACAGACACAGGAACAGGAGGATGATGCAGGGACACATGGGGTTTTATTATACAGGATTACGTTTTCATACATATCGGGTCAAATGACACCCAGTTTCGGTTGAGCCCACATCCTGTTGTTCAGCCACTAGTGCAAGCTGTCCCCAGTACAGTGTGGTCAAGCAGGAACAATTAGTGTGTCCAGTGAGTGTGGAACAAAAGAAGGTGCACCAATATAGTGTACAATATACAGTATATTTAACCAACAAAAGATGTATGTTAAAGGAAAGGTACTCAGATAATTCAAATTACATTTCTGTTTCACTGAGAAAAAAGCATTTGTCTAAAGGTCAGATTATACATTGTAACAATTTTAGTACATGTTTTTTATAGACTCTTACCTTGTTTGTTCATCTACAAACACAATACAAAAAGAAGGAATGTCATTCCTTCTAGATGTGAGTGGAGCCAATGGCTCCTATTTGGCAACCACAGGAATTTTTTTTCTAGGGATGCTATAATTTTACTTTTCTAACTCTATACAGCTGGGTAGCGTATTGGTTAAAGGAATCGATAAACATGTTTTTTTTCAAGTGAGATAGGAAATGTTTGGGAAGTGCTGTGCTAAGTACTGGTGTGCACATTTGAATCCTTATCTCTTTATTTACTGTTACCTAATTCCTTTCACACATTTCTGAGTGAAGTCTTCTCTAATCTGATGCCAGAGTGAGCCATTAGGGGAGGGGGAATTCCCTCACAATGCATCTGTTAACTCTGTGTGTGCAGAGAGCTCAGTCAGAGACAGGCAGAGATTTCTCTCACAAAGAGCAGGGGAAATGTATCTTATGTGCAACATAAACTGTGTGTGTGTGTGAGTGTGCGTGCGTGCGTGCATGCGTGTGTGTGTGTGTGTGTGTGTGTAACCTGATACCTGACAGGATTTTCTTTTCAGATAACTCTGCTTCAATATTGCACTGTTCTTAGCATGTCAGACTGCAGAGATTCATATTTTTGCAAATGAGACATTCCAAACGTAGCTAAAATCTACACATAATGATTTACAGCTTTTGCCTCTGATATTTAACATAAAAAGTAGGAAAATGTTTACACAGCTACTAAGTCATTTTAGAACACTTGGGTATTGATAGCGTTCCTTTAAGGGTATTGCCTTCGATGTCTGTAAAACATTAAGGAGTCTTTGGGCAAAGCAGCCTAATGCTCCTGGTCACCCGCAGAGCACACCCTAATTTGCTGTAGCTCCGAAGTGCTTTGAGTCCACCAGTAGAAATGTGCAATATAAATGTTATGTGTCTTGTCTTATTGCATTGCAGAAAGATGTCACTGATCTAAACACCAAACAGTATACTGTTACCATTGCATCTCTCTGAACAGAAGCATCAAGATTGCAGTTGTCAATGTCTATATTGTGATCACATATTGTGATCAAAAATGCTGCAGTGCTTTTTCTTAGGCCTCGTTCAAAATAGTGTGGTGTAATGGCTGCTTAGATCACCTATGCCACATCTACAGTGTGGCAGGTGTGTTGTGGTATAACAGGTCGTAGCATGGTAATATGCATGCACTAACAGTAAGGGATAGTTCACATTGGTCAATTGTGTTGCAGAATAATTCTGCATCTCAACTTCCTTCCGCATACAATTCTATAGGCCTGTTCACTGTATTGCATTGTAACTGATAATGTTATTCTAACTTACTAGATGCAGGCTTTGCATTAAAGTTTATGTCCAGTCTCCATTGCAGTTCACACTTCTTATAACTCGTGCATTATGAAACTGACCACTGTGAACCTAGTCTAAAATACTTTTCATTGACTGTATCCGATGCAACACATGGATAAATAGCGGCTCTGCTTTCCCTATTTGTTGCTTCCCTGCTGTCACAGGGAACGCAATGCCCACTGTAAAGGTGACCGAATTCTGCATGTATTATAACAGTAGAGAGGAAACTGAGGCTAGGTTCACAGTGGTCAGTTGCATAATGCACATGCAATGTGTGTGAACTGCAATGAAGACTGGACATAGACTTTAATACAAAGCCTACTTGCAGAGAGTTAGAATAAGGTGATCCGTTAATGTGAACAGGCCCATAGAATTGTATGGGCAGTGAGTTGACACACAGAATTATTCTGCAACGCAACTGACCACTGTAAACAGGGCCTGAATGATGATAGTAACACTGAATGGATGTGTGATGTTTTATGACAATTGTGGTCAGTTTGTAGTTATTTGATGAAATGAGTGCACGGCTTAAAAATGTAAAATAATATATAATGTGAATAAATTATGTAGCTCTAACACACAAAAAAATCCAAATGTTCCTGATTGTAAAATTCTCTACATGCATCAATCTAAGAGGAAATGTTAATGTGCTGTGGCCTAAACACACTATACTGTATTTCTTGATTTCCCATTGCTGTTGCATAGTCATGTTTGTAAATGGGTAAAGGGGCAATTGATGATTTGTTTAATTAATTGGTTTGGAAACACTAGCTGTGAGTTCTTCAGTTTATTCATTTAAATAAAAACAGAGCTACTCCAGTACAGATCTGTTTTAATGAGTCTAATAACAAGGCGTCCTGTCATGCTTAGGAAGCTCATAACATCCTTCCATATTTAAGAGCTGATAACATAATACAGCGCCAACATAACATCTCTGAAGGAGCATATTGAGCCACTTCAGTGCTTTATGATGTGCTAATGTGTGCCATTTGCAAAGACAACCATGAATACAATATTCTGCATACTGTGCAATTAGCACTAAAGAGGAGCTGGAGCATTCTTATTACAGTGAGTCCCAGATGTTTTTGTCTTGGTAGCTTGTGTTGGGTCTGGTCTTTGTCAGCTCTAATTATCAATCAATCAAGATGAATGATTGAACTAAAAGACCAGTGAAAGCTGATTGCTTACACTGGATGTGGACTCTAAGGGCAAAGCTCTGGGTTCTGCCAGCTCTGTGTGGATTTTTCATACAACAGAGGGAGCTTCTAGTAAATGATTAAAACAGAACTTCCAACATTGTGGCCCAGTAATGTATTCGGCATTCCTTCTTCCATTGTGGTCTGTTCTGTCTGTGTGCCCATATCACTGTGTGCATTGTTATCCCTCAATGGTTTTCAACTTATAGATCATGATAGATGAACCGAAAAAATCTCAACACAATAAGCCATTGTAACCTCAGCTATGAATACTACCTAATTAGGAAAATGTCAATAAAATATTGTACTCATTTAATGTTAATGGCCTTTATGCTCTCAGTATGTTTTACGCTGGCGATCATTCCGCGATTAGGGCAAAAAAATTGCTGTACACTTTCACGTTTTTTGAGCAATCGCAATTAATGCTTTTTTAGCCCTAAAATCGCAGAAGTTCTGCAGGTAGCGCGTTTAGTGATCAGCGCTAATTGTGAATCGCCGGCGATCATGGCAGTGAGATCACTGCCATGTAGTTAATATTGCGCTAGCACTTTAAAAAGCACTATCCATCGCCGGCGATTCGCGGTAATCACCTGCTAATCGCGTCAGTGTGAATGGGCTCTAAAAGGATCTACAGGACTAAGTGTCACTTAAAAGTCACTGTTACCAATTAATTATTTTTAATCTGGTGGTGACACTAAGGAGAAAACTACACCACGTATTTATTTAAGAAGTTATAACAGTTCTACGAAAGTAAAAATAACCTGTTAGTTAAATTTTAAAGAGGGAACTACTGGTATATATTTATTTGTAAAACCATCTGGAGTCTGGGAGTAAAGAAGGTAAATAATAATAATAATAATAAGGAAATATATATTTGTATATTTAAATAAACTTTTATTGCATTTATTTGTTAACCAGGAAAACATGGAGTATTACAAATCAATAAATCATTACTCGGAGGGTACTCAGATAGCTCTTGGGGACCCAGAACCACTAGGAGGGCATAAGGGTCTAAAACAGACTGAAAATATGCTAAATATAATTGTGGCTTCTTAAAACAGAGCCTGAAGCGAGGGATATATGGAGGCTGTCATATTTATTTACTTCTAACCACTTCACCACTAAGAGTTTTTTATCATTATTGTCAAGAGCAATTTTCACATTTCAGCACTCCTCCCATTCATTCGCCATTAACTTTATCACTACTTATCACAACAAAATGATCTATATCTTCATTTTATCACCACCAATTAGGCTTTCTTTGGGTGTACATTTGGCTAAAAATGATTTTATTCCATATGCATTTCAACAGGAATAATAAGAAAAAATTGAAAAAAATCATTATTTCTCAGTTTTCAGCTGTTATAGTTTAAAACCTGCCACTGTGTATAAAACCCAAACATTTTATTTGCAAATTTGTCCTGGTTATTAAGATGTTTAAATTATGTTCCTAGTACAAAGTATGGTGACAATATTTTATTTGGAAATAAAGGTGCCTGTCACTAATTACAAGTCCTTATTTGCAAAAAATAACAGTAATATGCCCTCATTGCATTTGAGTCACTAAGGTAACTATTTATGTATTTTTTAGTGTCCCTTTTTTAATACATGTGTTTTATTTTGGTAACGATGGTAGGGGTTGTGTGATGATTTGCTCAGCTGCCTGTGCAGGCAGGCAGCTTTTTGACCATTGTGTAGGTTTGCATGCTGCAGGACTCTGGAAAGAAGAGCTTCTGTTAGTTTTGTAGCTTGTGCTTGCAGAGGAATTTGCATACGTTGTCATGCAAATTGCCTGGCCACATTCATTGGAGGCGTGTACTATAAGTACTATGTCTTTCCCACAATGCTTGGCTGGTCATAAGGATTTCGTCCTATGTAACACTCCTGGTGGGGTGTCAGCATTACTCTCTGTTTGAAGATCAGCTTAGAGTAATTCCTGAATCTGCGCTAGGCAGGTTTTCCCTAGTGCAGTTAGGATTGTTTATCTGTTTGTTTGTTCTGTTGCCATTGTCCTGTCCCAACGGTGGTCGACAGGAAATGGTTCTGATCTCTGTTCTTGGAGTATAGCTGGTGCAGCGGTTGCTACCAGCTATCTCTTCTGATCTGTCTCTTTGGATCGCGCTAGCCACTTTTCGCTAGCGCTGTGGATCCTTCTGTTCTGTCTCCTGGGATCGCGCTAGCCACTTTTCGCTAGCGCTGTTGATCCTTCTGTGCTGTCTCCTGGGATCGTGCTAGCCACTTTTCGCTAGCGCTGTAGATCCTTCTGTTCTGTCTCCTGGGATCGCGCTAGCCACTTTCCGCTAGTGCTGTGGATCCTTCTGTTCTGCTACTCTGTACCTGGATCGTGCTAGCCACTTTCGCTAGTGCTGTGGATCCTATCTCTCGCTTGTCCCTGTTTTCGTGTGTCTGTCTTGTCTGCTACGACCGCTTGCTGGAGGCTCAGTGAGGTAACCGTTAAGCAAGCGTTCGCGTCCTCTGTTTCGTGTTTGTCTGTCGATGGTTAGTTAGGTGTGCTTGTCTCTGTTGTGCTTATCACGTGGAGACCGCGCATAACCGCGTGCACTGTTGCGAATGAGTGCGGTGTTCGCGGTTAGCTAGCGTTTGTTATTTTCCACATCTCCTCATTGTATTTGCTGTGCCTTTGCTAACCTCGTATTCTCTTCTGATCTGCCTTGTGTCACTTCTGGCGATCGCACCTCTCGCGATCGCGTTCCTATTTCATATCTGCTGTTGTGTGTGCACTGTCGCGGGGTGGCGACTAGGTTGGCACACACATACAAACTGTCCCTTTGCTCGTTCTCATTCGCAATCGCCTCTCTTGCGATTGCGTTCTGCGCTTCATACAATTCCTGTCTGGCATTTGTGGAGGTACAGAGGATTGGTTCCTCTGCACTCCCCAGCGCCATCTGCCGACAGGAATTTCCCTCTACGGGTGCGTAGCACCTTTTGCTGGGTGCCTGCAAATATACGCTTGTGGAGAATTTCCGCCGTATCAGCGCACGTGTTCTGCGCTGATCACGGAGAAAGTTCCACAATCGTTACAGTATGACCAGCCCAACCTAAAACCCCAGTGTAGACGGAAATTCCGATTTGTACGATTTTGTCGAGTTTGGGTCCTGTGTCTTTAAGAGCTTTAAAAGGCTTAATTCAGAGACCAAGGCGGAATTTATTTCTGAATGTGTGAGGTTTTGTCTGAATCCCACCTTTCAGATTTCTGATCCGTCCACGTTGGCTCTTCTGTTTGCCTATGTGCTCTTAAAAAACGATTTATTCACCTGGGCATATGATGTGCTAAAAACCAATTCTTGGAATGATAATCTGTATCAGTTTCTTGCAGTGATATTTTCTCACTGGTTTAAACTGCCTGGCTTACCACCTGCTCTGATTGAGTGTGTAGCTGCTGATAGGTCAGCTGATCTTTCCCTTCCATGCAAAACCTTTCAGTATGACAATCAGTTCAATGTGTCAGTTGCCACTTCAGGTTTTAAAAAGCAGCCATCCAAAGCCTCTAAGTCTAAACGTAAAAGATCTAGGAAGGCTTCCCAGCGGAAAGATCCGTTGTCCATAACAACCACAAATAAAGAGGTTATTTCTGTCAAGTCTGAAATGTGCAAAACCATTCAGTATAACAATGATGTTGATCTGTCTCCTGGTTTTTTGTCTCAATCCAGAGCTTATGTGGATCCTGCTATAGGTAGGATCGCACACTATATTAAAGCAGTTAAAAAATCTGTTCTTGTTCCTGAACTCCACCCATATGGAGATTATCTGGATACTGGCCTGTTTGAACCCCCATTTGCTTCCTGGGATGTTGGGGCCTTGCTGGAAGAATTCGATTTTGATTGGAAAGCCTTTTGCGATTTTTACATCGCAAAAAGCGAAGATGTCTTGAATGCTTGTCTCGATTCTATGTACCTTCTGATTGATTCCGATGAATGTGACAAGGATGATGTGGATCTGGTGATCTATGTATGGCAAACGATTTTGGATGAGTTGCACACACACCAACCAATTGATTCCAATAAAGAGACATCGTTGTCAGATGATTGTTCCTGTCTTTCTGGGATAAAGCATGAGAGTCTTGACTTTGTGCAATCTGAAATGAATGAGTATGCTGCTGTGGTTGATTCCTGTGTGAATCCTGAAGGATTCTCTCCTGACAGTGTGCAGTTTGAATCTGTGCGATCTGATGCCTGTTTCTCGGATGTTCCTGCAGATTGTGATCGGCATGAGTCTGCAGGTTTCCTCAAGGATGTGTGGGATCCTTTGTCATTTAGAAACAGATCTTTGAGATCTTCCATCTGTGACCCTGCTATGGGGAAAATTCCTAAGTTATGCAACTTTATGAAAATTATTGATGTGTCTGATAAAATTTCTTCTGTTGTTGTTGCCACTTCTTTTGCAAATGAATCTATGCCTTATTCTGTTTACACCTGTGAAGGCCTGTTGTCTAATGACAGTTGCTCCAGTGTTTCTGTCCTAGATGCCTTGCAGTCTGCTATGCAGATCGCAGAGGTTTGCGCTATGGAAGCATCAGTTTCGCAACCTAAAGCGATTTTGGATCCGCAAATTTTGCGTTCTGTCTCCTCGGATTCGACATCGTTAGCCGAGTCTAAGAGTGAGACAGCACTTTGGTTTTACGAATCTGACTCTGAAGCATTTTTGCTGGGTCCAGAGAAGGTTTCTCTGAGCCTGCCCTGTACCAGGAATAACAATATGATGTCCAAT
Source organism: Hyperolius riggenbachi (assembly GCF_040937935.1). Lineage (NCBI taxonomy): Eukaryota > Metazoa > Chordata > Amphibia > Anura > Hyperoliidae > Hyperolius > Hyperolius riggenbachi. The sequence continues at coordinate 205,815,776 of NC_090648.1, forward strand.
CACACTGACATTTGGGAACCCCTTTCTTGTTTTGAAGAAAGTTCTGACTCTCCACCCTGTACTCTGGATGAGTCAATATTGCCTTATACAATGTCTCCTGCAGTGTCCCTAGAGGCTCGTCTAGGTATTGCTGCTATTTTCACCTGTTTTTCTGCAGTTTTGGAATTGCAAGCTAGTTTGACTGCTACGCAGAATTCTGGGTGCAGTGAGATTAAAGTTAGGGAGCCAGTGTGTGGTCCAGTGAATATGCCTGTACATTCCCCTCATGATTATGAAATTCAATCTCAGTTTATGGTGGAACCTTCCTTGGGACATCTGCCCTGTCCACAAGATAAAGTTCCAGTTTTGCCCTGTAACATGGATAGTTCAGAATCCTTCCTAGAAAACTTGAAAAATGATGTTCCTGAGGTCTTGTTTGATGTTCTGGAGGTCTTCGAGTTCCTCCCAAAGGGTGCAGAACTTGTAGGAGATGTCTCCTGCCCCCCAAGTCCTTCTGAGGTGTTACCCTCTTACGTAGGCATTGCTGCCTTGCTGGCTACCTTTTCAGCTCTGATGGAGCTTCACTCATATGTAGTCAATGATGATATTATTGTCACAGAAATTTATGAATTTGTATCCGAGTCTTCTTTTGAAAGTCCAGTGCCTGTGACCTCCACTCATGATGATTTTCTGCCCGGTACTGGTTTTGGTCTTGTCGTGCCGGACTCTGAGGTTGGCAGTTCTCCGACATGTCCTGAGGTTTCTCCTGTGCTGGTGTACCCCAGTGTGCTCTGTGACCCAGAAAGCCCAAGTGTGCCTCGGTTACCAGCGTACTCAGATGCTTCCTCGGTGGAGACATGCTCTGATATGGCCTGCCTGCTTGCATGCCCAGAAGTGGTCCCTGAAAGTCTTGATCTTGATGGGTGTCCTCGTAATTCTGAATCCAGAATTGTCATTGGTTCCATGGGGGTTCTTGGTAATTCTCCATGTGAGCCTGGTGATTGTTCTGCCCTCTTGGGATCTCTGTGGAGCTTCAAAAGGTTCTGGGAGATTCCGGGAGAAATTTTGCTTGGTACCCTGGATAAGATCAACGGTGGCTTTTGTGTTGTAAGGGACACTTCGAACAGGTATTGTGGCAAGTTTGGTATTTTCTGACGCTCCTTGGAAGGTGGTGGGTATTGTCTGGAGGGTGTCGATGGCTTCTTCTCTGGTATCCACAGTCCTGATGGGTGTTACGCTGAGACTTGTAGTGCTGATGGGCATGTTTCGGTGGCTTCTGTTTCCGATGAGGTCGGTTTCGAGTGGACTGACTCTGGAATTGGACCTTGTCGGGCTTTCCCGACCTTCATGAGTCTTCAGTTTGAGTCTGTTGCTAATAGCACTTTTGAGGGTCGTCTGGAATTCGACCCTGGAAGGGGGGGGGGGGGTACTGTGATGATTTGCTCAGCTGCCTGTGCAGGCAGGCAGCTTTTTGACCATTGTGTAGGTTTGCATGCTGCAGGACTCTGAAAAGAAGAGCTTCTGTCAGTTTTGCAGCTTGTGCTTGCAGAGGAATTTGCATACGTTGTCATGCAAATTGCCTGGCCACATTCATTGGAGGCGTGTACTATAAGTACTATGTCTTTCCCACAATAATTGGCTGGTCATAAGGATTTCGTCCTATCTAACACTCCTGGTGGGGTGTCAGCCTTACTCTCTGTTTGAAGATCAGCTTAGAGTAATTCCTGAATCTGCGCTAGGCAGGTTTTCCCTAGTGCAGTTAGGATTGTTTATCTGTTTGTTTGTTCTGTTGCCATTGTCCTGTCCCAACGGTGGTCGACAGGAAATGGTTCTGATCTCTGTTCTTGGAGTATAGCTGGTGCAGCGGTTGCTACCAGCTATCTCTTCTGATCTGTCTCTTTGGATCGCGCTAGCCACTTTTTGCTAGCGCTGTGGATCCTTCTGTTCTGTCTCCTGGGATCGCGCTAGCCACTTTTCGCTAGCGCTGTGGATCCTTCTGTTCTGTCTCCTGGGATCGCGCTAGCCACTTTCCGCTAGTGCTGTGGATCCTTCTGCTCTGCTACTCTGTACCTGGATCGCGCTAGCCACTTTCGCTAGTGCTGTGGATCCTATCTCTCGCTTGTCCCTGTTTTCGTGTGTCTGTCTTGTCTGCTACGACCGCTTGCTGGAGGCTCAGTGAGGTAACCGTTAAGCAAGCGTTCGCGTCCTCTGTTTCGTGTTTGTCTGTCGATGGTTAGTTAGGTGTGCTTGTCTCTGTTGTGCTTATCACGTGGAGACCGCGCATAACCGCGTGCACTGTTGCGAATGAGTGCGGTGTTCGCGGTTAGCTAGCGTTTGTTATTTTCCACATCTCCTCATTGTATTTGCTGTGCCTTTGCTAACCTCGTATTCTCTTCTGATCTGCCTTGTGTCACTTCTGGCGATCGCACCTCTCGCGATCGCGTTCCTATTTCATATCTGCTGTTGTGTGTGCACTGTCGCGGGGTGGCGACTAGGTTGGCACACACATACAAACTGTCCCTTTGCTCGTTCTCATTCGCAATCGCCTCTCTTGCGATTGCGTTCTGCGCTTCGTACAATTCCTGTCGGGCATTTGTGGAGGTACAGAGGATTGGTTCCTCTGCACTCCCCAGCGCCATCTGCCGACAGGAATTTCCCTCTACGGGTGCGTAGCACCTTTTGCTGGGTGCCTGCAAATATACGCTTGTGGAGGATTTCCGCCGTATCAGCGCACGTGTTCTGCGCTGATCACGGAGAAAGTTCCACAATCGTTACAGTATGACCAGCCCAACCCAAAACCCCAGTGTAGACGGAAATTCCGATTTGTACGATTTTGTCGAGTTTGGGTCCTGTGTCTTTAAGAGCTTTAAAAGGCTTAATTCAGAGACCAAGGCGGAATTTATTTCTGAATGTGTGAGGTTTTGTCTGAATCCCACCTTTCAGATTTCTGATCCGTCCACGTTGGCTCTTCTGTTTGCCTATGTGCTCTTAAAAAACGATTTATTCACCTGGGCATATGATGTGCTAAAAACCAATTCTTGGAATGATAATCTGTATCAGTTTCTTGCAGTGATATTTTCTCACTAGTTTAAACTGCCTGGCTTACCACCTGCTCTGATTGAGTGTGTAGCTGCTGATAGGTCAGCTGATCTTTCCCTTCCATGCAAAACCTTTCAGTATGACAATCAGTTCAATGTGTCAGTTGCCACTTCAGGTTTTAAAAAGCAGCCATCCAAAGCCTCTAAGTCTAAACGTAAAAGATCTAGGAAGGCTTCCCAGCGGAAAGATCCGTTGTCCATAACAACCACAAATAAAGAGGTTATTTCTGTCAAGTCTGAAATGTGCAAAACCATTCAGTATAACAATGATGTTGATCTGTCTCCTGGTTTTTTGTCTCAATCCAGAGCTTATGTGGATCCTGCTATAGGTAGGATCGCACACTATATTAAAGCAGTTAAAAAATCTGTTCTTGTTCCTGAACTCCACCCATATGGAGATTATCTGGATACTGGCCTGTTTGAACCCCCATTTGCTTCCTGGGATGTTGGGGCCTTGCTGGAAGAATTCGATTTTGATTGGAAAGCCTTTTGCGATTTTTACATCGCAAAAAGCGAAGATGTCTTGAATGCTTGTCTCGATTCTATGTATCTTCTGATTGATTCCGATGAATGTGACAAGGATGATGTGGATCTGGTGATCTATGTATGGCAAACGATTTTGGATGAGTTGCACACACACCAACCAATTGATTCCAATAAAGAGACATCGTTGTCAGATGATTGTTCCTGTCTTTCTGGGATAAAGCATGAGAGTCTTGACTTTGTGCAATCTGAAATGAATGAGTATGCTGCTGTGGTTGATTCCTGTGTGAATCCTGAAGGATTCTCTCCTGACAGTGTGCAGTTTGAATCTGTGCGATCTGATGCCTGTTTCTCGGATGTTCCTGCAGATTGTGATCGGCATGAGTCTGCAGGTTTCCTCAAGGATGTGTGGGAACCTTTGTCATTTAGAAACAGATCTTTGAGATCTTCCATCTGTGACCCTGCTATGGGGAAAATTCCTAAGTTATGCAACTTTACGAAAATTATTGATGTGTCTAATAAAATTTCTTCTGTTGTTGTTGCCACTTCTTTTGCAAATGAATCTATGCCTTATTCTGTTTACACCTGTGAAGGCCTGTTGTCTAATGACAGTTGCTCCAGTGTTTCTGTCCTAGATGCCTTGCAGTCTGCTATGCAGATCGCAGAGGTTTGCGCTATGGAAGCATCAGTTTCGCAACCTAAAGCGATTTTGGATCCGCAAATTTTGCGTTCTGTCTCCTCGGATTCGACATCGTTAGCCGAGTCTAAGAGTGAGACAGCACTTTGGTTTTACGAATCTGACTCTGAAGCATTTTTGCTGGGTCCAGAGAAGGTTTCTCTGAGCCTGCCCTGTACCAGGAATAACAATATGATGTCCAATCACACTGACATTTGGGAACCCCTTTCTTGTTTTGAAGAAAATTCTGACTCTCCACCCTGTACTCTGGATGAGTCAATATTGCCTTATACAATGTCTCCTGCAGTGTCCCTAGAGGCTCGTCTAGGTATTGCTGCTATTTTCACCTGTTTTTCTGCAGTTTTGGAATTGCAAGCTAGTTTGACTGCTACGCAGAATTCTGGGTGCAGTGAGATTAAAGTTAGGGAGCCAGTGTGTGCTCCAGTGAATATGCCTGTACATTCCCCTCATGATTATGAAATTCAATCTCAGTTTATGGTGGAACCTTCCTTGGGACATCTGCCCTGTCCACAAGATAAAGTTCCAGTTTTGCCCTGTAACATGGATAGTTCAGAATCCTTCCTAGAAAACTTGAAAAATGATGTTCCTGAGGTCTTGTTTGATGTTCTGGAGGTCTTCGAGTTCCTCCCAAAGGGTGCAGAACTTGTAGGAGATGTCTCCTGCCCCCCAAGTCCTTCTGAGGTGTTACCCTCTTACGTAGGCATTGCTGCCTTGCTGGCTACCTTTTCAGCTCTGATGGAGCTTCACTCATATGTAATCAATGATGATATTATTGTCACAGAAATTTATGAATTTGTATCCGAGTCTTCTTTTGAAAGTCCAGTGCCTGTGACCTCCACTCATGATGATTTTCTGCCCGGTACTGGTTTTGGTCTTGTCGTGCCGGACTCTGAGGTTGGCAGTTCTCCGACATGTCCTGAGGTTTCTCCTGTGCTGGTGTACCCCAGTGTGCTCTGTGACCCAGAAAGCCCAAGTGTGCCTCGGTTACCAGCGTACTCAGATGCTTCCTCGGTGGAGACATGCTCTGATATGGCCTGCCTGCTTGCATGCCCAGAAGTGGTCCCTGAAAGTCTTGATCTTGATGGGTGTCCTCGTAATTCTGAATCCAGAATTGTCATTGGTTCCATGGGGGTTCTTGGTAATTCTCCATGTGAGCCTGGTGATTGTTCTGCCCTCTTGGGATCTCTGTGGAGCTTCAAAAGGTTCTGGGAGATTCCGGGAGAAATTTTGCTTGGTACCCTGGATAAGATCAACGGTGGCTTTTGTGTTGTAAGGGACACTTCGAACAGGTATTGTGGCAAGTTTGGTATTTTCTGACGCTCCTTGGAAGGTGGTGGGTATTGTCTGGAGGGTGTCGATGGCTTCTTCTCTGGTATCCACAGTCCTGATGGGTGTTACGCTGAGACTTGTAGTGCTGATGGGCATGTTTCGGTGGCTTCTGTTTCCGATGAGGTCGGTTTCGAGTGGACTGACTCTGGAATTGGACCTTGTCGGGCTTTCCCGACCTTCATGAGTCTTCAGTTTGAGTCTGTTGCTAATAGCACTTTTGAGGGTCGTCTGGAATTCGACCCTGGAAGGGGGGGGGGGGGGTACTGTGATGATTTGCTCAGCTGCCTGTGCAGGCAGGCAGCTTTTTGACCATTGTGTAGGTTTGCATGCTGCAGGACTCTGAAAAGAAGAGCTTCTGTCAGTTTTGCAGCTTGTGCTTGCAGAGGAATTTGCATACGTTGTCATGCAAATTGCCTGGCCACATTCATTGGAGGCGTGTACTATAAGTACTATGTCTTTCCCACAATAATTGGCTGGTCATAAGGATTTCGTCCTATCTAACACTCCTGGTGGGGTGTCAGCCTTACTCTCTGTTTGAAGATCAGCTTAGAGTAATTCCTGAATCTGCGCTAGGCAGGTTTTCCCTAGTGCAGTTAGGATTGTTTATCTGTTTGTTTGTTCTGTTGCCATTGTCCTGTCCCAACGGTGGTCGACAGGAAATGGTTCTGATCTCTGTTCTTGGAGTATAGCTGGTGCAGCGGTTGCTACCAGCTATCTCTTCTGATCTGTCTCTTTGGATCGCGCTAGCCACTTTTTGCTAGCGCTGTGGATCCTTCTGTTCTGTCTCCTGGGATCGCGCTAGCCACTTTTCGCTAGCGCTGTGGATCCTTCTGTTCTGTCTCCTGGGATCGCGCTAGCCACTTTCCGCTAGTGCTGTGGATCCTTCTGCTCTGCTACTCTGTACCTGGATCGCGCTAGCCACTTTCGCTAGTGCTGTGGATCCTATCTCTCGCTTGTCCCTGTTTTCGTGTGTCTGTCTTGTCTGCTACGACCGCTTGCTGGAGGCTCAGTGAGGTAACCGTTAAGCAAGCGTTCGCGTCCTCTGTTTCGTGTTTGTCTGTCGATGGTTAGTTAGGTGTGCTTGTCTCTGTTGTGCTTATCACGTGGAGACCGCGCATAACCGCGTGCACTGTTGCGAATGAGTGCGGTGTTCGCGGTTAGCTAGCGTTTGTTATTTTCCACATCTCCTCATTGTATTTGCTGTGCCTTTGCTAACCTCGTATTCTCTTCTGATCTGCCTTGTGTCACTTCTGGCGATCGCACCTCTCGCGATCGCGTTCCTATTTCATATCTGCTGTTGTGTGTGCACTGTCGCGGGGTGGCGACTAGGTTGGCACACACATACAAACTGTCCCTTTGCTCGTTCTCATTCGCAATCGCCTCTCTTGCGATTGCGTTCTGCGCTTCGTACAATTCCTGTCTGGCATTTGTGGAGGTACAGAGGATTGGTTCCTCTGCACTCCCCAGCGCCATCTGCCGACAGGAATTTCCCTCTACGGGTGCGTAGCACCTTTTGCTGGGTGCCTGCAAATATACGCTTGTGGAGGATTTCCGCCGTATCAGCGCACGTGTTCTGCGCTGATCACGGAGAAAGTTCCACAATCGTTACAGTATGACCAGCCCAACCCAAAACCCCAGTGTAGACGGAAATTCCGATTTGTACGATTTTGTCGAGTTTGGGTCCTGTGTCTTTAAGAGCTTTAAAAGGCTTAATTCAGAGACCAAGGCGGAATTTCTTTCTGAATGTGTGAGGTTTTGTCTGAATCCCACCTTTCAGATTTCTGATCCGTCCACGTTGGCTCTTCTGTTTGCCTATGTGCTCTTAAAAAACGATTTATTCACCTGGGCATATGATGTGCTAAAAACCAATTCTTGGAATGATAATCTGTATCAGTTTCTTGCAGTGATATTTTCTCACTAGTTTAAACTGCCTGGCTTACCACCTGCTCTGATTGAGTGTGTAGCTGCTGATAGGTCAGCTGATCTTTCCCTTCCATGCAAAACCTTTCAGTATGACAATCAGTTCAATGTGTCAGTTGCCACTTCAGGTTTTAAAAAGCAGCCATCCAAAGCCTCTAAGTCTAAACGTAAAAGATCTAGGAAGGCTTCCCAGCGGAAAGATCCGTTGTCCATAACAACCACAAATAAAGAGGTTATTTCTGTCAAGTCTGAAATGTGCAAAACCATTCAGTATAACAATGATGTTGATCTGTCTCCTGGTTTTTTGTCTCAATCCAGAGCTTATGTGGATCCTGCTATAGGTAGGATCGCACACTATATTAAAGCAGTTAAAAAATCTGTTCTTGTTCCTGAACTCCACCCATATGGAGATTATCTGGATACTGGCCTGTTTGAACCCCCATTTGCTTCCTGGGATGTTGGGGCCTTGCTGGAAGAATTCGATTTTGATTGGAAAGCCTTTTGCGATTTTTACATCGCAAAAAGCGAAGATGTCTTGAATGCTTGTCTCGATTCTATGTACCTTCTGATTGATTCCGATGAATGTGACAAGGATGATGTGGATCTGGTGATCTATGTATGGCAAACGATTTTGGATGAGTTGCACACACACCAACCAATTGATTCCAATAAAGAGACATCGTTGTCAGATGATTGTTCCTGTCTTTCTGGGATAAAGCATGAGAGTCTTGACTTTGTGCAATCTGAAATGAATGAGTATGCTGCTGTGGTTGATTCCTGTGTGAATCCTGAAGGATTCTCTCCTGACAGTGTGCAGTTTGAATCTGTGCGATCTGATGCCTGTTTCTCGGATGTTCCTGCAGATTGTGATCGGCATGAGTCTGCAGGTTTCCTCAAGGATGTGTGGGAACCTTTGTCATTTAGAAACAGATCTTTGAGATCTTCCATCTGTGACCCTGCTATGGGGAAAATTCCTAAGTTATGCAACTTTACGAAAATTATTGATGTGTCTAATAAAATTTCTTCTGTTGTTGTTGCCACTTCTTTTGCAAATGAATCTATGCCTTATTCTGTTTACACCTGTGAAGGCCTGTTGTCTAATGACAGTTGCTCCAGTGTTTCTGTCCTAGATGCCTTGCAGTCTGCTATGCAGATCGCAGAGGTTTGCGCTATGGAAGCATCAGTTTCGCAACCTAAAGCGATTTTGGATCCGCAAATTTTGCGTTCTGTCTCCTCGGATTCGACATCGTTAGCCGAGTCTAAGAGTGAGACAGCACTTTGGTTTTACGAATCTGACTCTGAAGCATTTTTGCTGGGTCCAGAGAAGGTTTCTCTGAGCCTGCCCTGTACCAGGAATAACAATATGATGTCCAATCACACTGACATTTGGGAACCCCTTTCTTGTTTTGAAGAAAGTTCTGACTCTCCACCCTGTACTCTGGATGAGTCAATATTGCCTTATACAATGTCTCCTGCAGTGTCCCTAGAGGCTCGTCTAGGTATTGCTGCTATTTTCACCTGTTTTTCTGCAGTTTTGGAATTGCAAGCTAGTTTGACTGCTACGCAGAATTCTGGGTGCAGTGAGATTAAAGTTAGGGAGCCAGTGTGTGGTCCAGTGAATATGCCTGTACATTCCCCTCATGATTATGAAATTCAATCTCAGTTTATGGTGGAACCTTCCTTGGGACATCTGCCCTGTCCACAAGATAAAGTTCCAGTTTTGCCCTGTAACATGGATAGTTCAGAATCCTTCCTAGAAAACTTGAAAAATGATGTTCCTGAGGTCTTGTTTGATGTTCTGGAGGTCTTCGAGTTCCTCCCAAAGGGTGCAGAACTTGTAGGAGATGTCTCCTGCCCCCCAAGTCCTTCTGAGGTGTTACCCTCTTACGTAGGCATTGCTGCCTTGCTGGCTACCTTTTCAGCTCTGATGGAGCTTCACTCATATGTAATCAATGATGATATTATTGTCACAGAAATTTATGAATTTGTATCCGAGTCTTCTTTTGAAAGTCCAGTGCCTGTGACCTCCACTCATGATGATTTTCTGCCCGGTACTGGTTTTGGTCTTGTTGTGCCGGACTCTGAGGTTGGCAGTTCTCCGACATGTCCTGAGGTTTCTCCTGTGCTGGTGTACCCCAGTGTGCTCTGTGACCCAGAAAGCCCAAGTGTGCCTCGGTTACCAGCGTACTCAGATGCTTCCTCGGTGGAGACATGCTCTGATATGGCCTGCCTGCTTGCATGCCCAGAAGTGGTCCCTGAAAGTCTTGATCTTGATGGGTGTCCTCGTAATTCTGAATCCAGAATTGTCATTGGTTCCATGGGGGTTCTTGGTAATTCTCCATGTGAGCCTGGTGATTGTTCTGCCCTCTTGGGATCTCTGTGGAGCTTCAAAAGGTTCTGGGAGATTCCGGGAGAAATTTTGCTTGGTACCCTGGATAAGATCAACGGTGGCTTTTGTGTTGTAAGGGACACTTCGAACAGGTATTGTGGCAAGTTTGGTATTTTCTGATGCTCCTTGGAAGGTGGTGGGTATTGTCTGGAGGGTGTCGATGGCTTCTTCTCTGGTATCCACAGTCCTGATGGGTGTTACGCTGAGACTTGTAGTGCTGATGGGCATGTTTCGGTGGCTTCTGTTTCCGATGAGGTCGGTTTCGAGTGGACTGACTCTGGAATTGGACCTTGTCGGGCTTTCCCGACCTTCATGAGTCTTCAGTTTGAGTCTGTTGCTAATAGCACTTTTGAGGGTCGTCTGGAATTCGACCCTGGAGGGGGGGTGGGTACTGTGATGATTTGCTCAGCTGCATGTGCAGGCAGGCAGCTTTTTGACCATTGTGTAGGTTTGCATGCTGCAGGACTCTGAAAAGAAGAGCTTCTGTCAGTTTTGCAGCTTGTGCTTGCAGAGGAATTTGCATACGTTGTCATGCAAATTGCCTGGCCACATTCATTGGAGGCGTGTACTATAAGTACTATGTCTTTCCCACAATAATTGGCTGGTCATAAGGATTTCGTCCTATCTAACACTCCTGGTGGGGTGTCAGCCTTACTCTCTGTTTGAAGATCAGCTTAGAGTAATTCCTGAATCTGCGCTAGGCAGGTTTTCCCTAGTGCAGTTAGGATTGTTTATCTGTTTGTTTGTTCTGTTGCCATTGTCCTGTCCCAACGGTGGTCGACAGGAAATGGTTCTGATCTCTGTTCTTGGAGTATAGCTGGTGCAGCGGTTGCTACCAGCTATCTCTTCTGATCTGTCTCTTTGGATCGCGCTAGCCACTTTTTGCTAGCGCTGTGGATCCTTCTGTTCTGTCTCCTGGGATCGCGCTAGCCACTTTTCGCTAGCGCTGTGGATCCTTCTGTTCTGTCTCCTGGGATCGCGCTAGCCACTTTCCGCTAGTGCTGTGGATCCTTCTGCTCTGCTACTCTGTACCTGGATCGCGCTAGCCACTTTCGCTAGTGCTGTGGATCCTATCTCTCGCTTGTCCCTGTTTTCGTGTGTCTGTCTTGTCTGCTACGACCGCTTGCTGGAGGCTCAGTGAGGTAACCGTTAAGCAAGCGTTCGCGTCCTCTGTTTCGTGTTTGTCTGTCGATGGTTAGTTAGGTGTGCTTGTCTCTGTTGTGCTTATCACGTGGAGACCGCGCATAACCGCGTGCACTGTTGCGAATGAGTGCGGTGTTCGCGGTTAGCTAGCGTTTGTTATTTTCCACATCTCCTCATTGTATTTGCTGTGCCTTTGCTAACCTCGTATTCTCTTCTGATCTGCCTTGTGTCACTTCTGGCGATCGCACCTCTCGCGATCGCGTTCCTATTTCATATCTGCTGTTGTGTGTGCACTGTCGCGGGGTGGCGACTAGGTTGGCACACACATACAAACTGTCCCTTTGCTCGTTCTCATTCGCAATCGCCTCTCTTGCGATTGCGTTCTGCGCTTCGTACAATTCCTGTCTGGCATTTGTGGAGGTACAGAGGATTGGTTCCTCTGCACTCCCCAGCGCCATCTGCCGACAGGAATTTCCCTCTACGGGTGCGTAGCACCTTTTGCTGGGTGCCTGCAAATATACGCTTGTGGAGGATTTCCGCCGTATCAGCGCACGTGTTCTGCGCTGATCACGGAGAAAGTTCCACAATCGTTACAGTATGACCAGCCCAACCCAAAACCCCAGTGTAGACGGAAATTCCGATTTGTACGATTTTGTCGAGTTTGGGTCCTGTGTCTTTAAGAGCTTTAAAAGGCTTAATTCAGAGACCAAGGCGGAATTTCTTTCTGAATGTGTGAGGTTTTGTCTGAATCCCACCTTTCAGATTTCTGATCCGTCCACGTTGGCTCTTCTGTTTGCCTATGTGCTCTTAAAAAACGATTTATTCACCTGGGCATATGATGTGCTAAAAACCAATTCTTGGAATGATAATCTGTATCAGTTTCTTGCAGTGATATTTTCTCACTAGTTTAAACTGCCTGGCTTACCACCTGCTCTGATTGAGTGTGTAGCTGCTGATAGGTCAGCTGATCTTTCCCTTCCATGCAAAACCTTTCAGTATGACAATCAGTTCAATGTGTCAGTTGCCACTTCAGGTTTTAAAAAGCAGCCATCCAAAGCCTCTAAGTCTAAACGTAAAAGATCTAGGAAGGCTTCCCAGCGGAAAGATCCGTTGTCCATAACAACCACAAATAAAGAGGTTATTTCTGTCAAGTCTGAAATGTGCAAAACCATTCAGTATAACAATGATGTTGATCTGTCTCCTGGTTTTTTGTCTCAATCCAGAGCTTATGTGGATCCTGCTATAGGTAGGATCGCACACTATATTAAAGCAGTTAAAAAATCTGTTCTTGTTCCTGAACTCCACCCATATGGAGATTATCTGGATACTGGCCTGTTTGAACCCCCATTTGCTTCCTGGGATGTTGGGGCCTTGCTGGAAGAATTCGATTTTGATTGGAAAGCCTTTTGCGATTTTTACATCGCAAAAAGCGAAGATGTCTTGAATGCTTGTCTCGATTCTATGTACCTTCTGATTGATTCCGATGAATGTGACAAGGATGATGTGGATCTGGTGATCTATGTATGGCAAACGATTTTGGATGAGTTGCACACACACCAACCAATTGATTCCAATAAAGAGACATCGTTGTCAGATGATTGTTCCTGTCTTTCTGGGATAAAGCATGAGAGTCTTGACTTTGTGCAATCTGAAATGAATGAGTATGCTGCTGTGGTTGATTCCTGTGTGAATCCTGAAGGATTCTCTCCTGACAGTGTGCAGTTTGAATCTGTGCGATCTGATGCCTGTTTCTCGGATGTTCCTGCAGATTGTGATCGGCATGAGTCTGCAGGTTTCCTCAAGGATGTGTGGGATCCTTTGTCATTTAGAAACAGATCTTTGAGATCTTCCATCTGTGACCCTGCTATGGGGAAAATTCCTAAGTTATGCAACTTTACGAAAATTATTGATGTGTCTAATAAAATTTCTTCTGTTGTTGTTGCCACTTCTTTTGCAAATGAATCTATGCCTTATTCTGTTTACACCTGTGAAGGCCTGTTGTCTAATGACAGTTGCTCCAGTGTTTCTGTCCTAGATGCCTTGCAGTCTGCTATGCAGATCGCAGAGGTTTGCGCTATGGAAGCATCAGTTTCGCAACCTAAAGCGATTTTGGATCCGCAAATTTTGCGTTCTGTCTCCTCGGATTCGACATCGTTAGCTGAGTCTAAGAGTGAGACAGCACTTTGGTTTTACGAATCTGACTCTGAAGCATTTTTGCTGGGTCCAGAGAAGGTTTCTCTGAGCCTGCCCTGTACCAGGAATAACAATATGATGTCCAATCACACTGACATTTGGGAACCCCTTTCTTGTTTTGAAGAAAGTTCTGACTCTCCACCCTGTACTCTGGATGAGTCAATATTGCCTTATACAATGTCTCCTGCAGTGTCCCTAGAGGCTCGTCTAGGTATTGCTGCTATTTTCACCTGTTTTTCTGCAGTTTTGGAATTGCAAGCTAGTTTGACTGCTACGCAGAATTCTGGGTGCAGTGAGATTAAAGTTAGGGAGCCAGTGTGTGGTCCAGTGAATATGCCTGTACATTCCCCTCATGATTATGAAATTCAATCTCAGTTTATGGTGGAACCTTCCTTGGGACATCTGCCCTGTCCACAAGATAAAGTTCCAGTTTTGCCCTGTAACATGGATAGTTCAGAATCCTTCCTAGAAAACTTGAAAAATGATGTTCCTGAGGTCTTGTTTGATGTTCTGGAGGTCTTCGAGTTCCTCCCAAAGGGTGCAGAACTTGTAGGAGATGTCTCCTGCCCCCCAAGTCCTTCTGAGGTGTTACCCTCTTACGTAGGCATTGCTGCCTTGCTGGCTACCTTTTCAGCTCTGATGGAGCTTCACTCATATGTAGTCAATGATGATATTATTGTCACAGAAATTTATGAATTTGTATCCGAGTCTTCTTTTGAAAGTCCAGTGCCTGTGACCTCCACTCATGATGATTTTCTGCCCGGTACTGGTTTTGGTCTTGTCGTGCCGGACTCTGAGGTTGGCAGTTCTCCGACATGTCCTGAGGTTTCTCCTGTGCTGGTGTACCCCAGTGTGCTCTGTGACCCAGAAAGCCCAAGTGTGCCTCGGTTACCAGCGTACTCAGATGCTTCCTCGGTGGAGACATGCTCTGATATGGCCTGCCTGCTTGCATGCCCAGAAGTGGTCCCTGAAAGTCTTGATCTTGATGGGTGTCCTCGTAATTCTGAATCCAGAATTGTCATTGGTTCCATGGGGGTTCTTGGTAATTCTCCATGTGAGCCTGGTGATTGTTCTGCCCTCTTGGGATCTCTGTGGAGCTTCAAAAGGTTCTGGGAGATTCCGGGAGAAATTTTGCTTGGTACCCTGGATAAGATCAACGGTGGCTTTTGTGTTGTAAGGGACACTTCGAACAGGTATTGTGGCAAGTTTGGTATTTTCTGACGCTCCTTGGAAGGTGGTGGGTATTGTCTGGAGGGTGTCGATGGCTTCTTCTCTGGTATCCACAGTCCTGATGGGTGTTACGCTGAGACTTGTAGTGCTGATGGGCATGTTTCGGTGGCTTCTGTTTCCGATGAGGTCGGTTTCGGGTGGACTGACTCTGGAATTGGACCTTGTCGGGCTTTCCCGACCTTCATGAGTCTTCAGTTTGAGTCTGTTGCTAATAGCACTTTTGAGGGTCGTCTGGAATTCGACCCTGGAGGGGGGGTGGGTACTGTGATGATTTGCTCAGCTGCCTGTGCAGGCAGGCAGCTTTTTGACCATTGTGTAGGTTTGCATAGTGGTGCTCAGCAGAGCTCGAATATTCGAGTAGCTCGAATATTCGAGCTCTTTTTCAGCTATTCGAGCTCGGTATTCGAGCTCCGAATAGCTGGAGCTATTCGAATGGGCTATCCGAGTACACTCGAATAGCCCATTCACTATTCGAGCTATTCGAGCAAACCGGCGCTATTCGAGCTCGGTACCGAGCTCGAATAGCGTCATAGCCCAGATTGATGTCCTTAGAGCCAATCAGAGGGCTCCCAGGCCCTCTGACGGCAGCCAATCACAGAGGGGGACCCTGGCCAGCCCCTACCCTATAAATAGCGGCCGCCATGTTACGTTTCTCCGTCCTTGCCTGATACTTGTACAGAGAGAGAGTTGCTCCTTTGTGCTTTGGCTTAGCAAGTGCTCTATTGTGGTCATTTACCTAGCGTTTTTGCTCACCTACACCTGCCATATACACCTATATTGTTGTTAGTTAGATAGACATTGTATTTTAGTTAGTAGCTTGTGTGTTACATTAGAGAACTGCAGGCAGCTGCTGCAAGCTTACAGGTTTAGGCCTCAGGGGGGCCTTGCCTCTGTGGGCAGCTGTCCTCTGTTTATTTCTCTCATCTATACCAGTATTTCTGCTGTCCTTTACTAATAGTATTGTAGTTATACTGTACTAGGAGTAGGACACTCACTGACTGTCACTGTTTATAGGCTACTAGCTAGCTCCTGCGTGTGTGCACTCACTCACTGTCTGTGTGTACACACACTCTATTTCCTTCTGATTACTGATTGATTATTGTTAGTTGTACTTACTTACTACTTACTCTTACTGTACCCGTAGGGACACTCACTGTCACTGTTCATATAGGCTACTAGCTCCTGCGTGTGCGCACTCACTGTCTGAGTGTACACACACAACACACACTCTTTTTCCTTCTGATCGCTGATTGATTATTGTAATTAGTTAGTTCTACTTACTGGTGTTACTACTTACTCTTACTGTACTAGGAGTCTAGGACACTCAGTCACTGTGTTCATAGGCTACTAGCTCCTGCGTGCGTGCACTCACTGTCTGAGTGTACACACACCCACACTCCATTTCCTTCTGATCGCTGATTGATTATTGTAATTAGTTAGTTCTACTTACTGTTACTACTTACTCTTACTGTACTAGGAGTCTAGGACACTCAGTCACTGTGTTCATAGGCTACTAGCTCCTGCCTGCGTGCACTCACTGTCTGAATGTACACACACCCACACTCCATTTCCTTCTGATCGCTGATTGATTATTGTAATTAGTTAGTTCTACTTACTGTTACTACTTACTCTTACTGTACTAGGAGTCTAGGACACTCAGTCACTGTGTTCATAGGCTACTAGCTCCTGCCTGCGTGCACTCACTGTCTGAGTGTACACACACCCACACTCCATTTCCTTCTGATCGCTGATTGATTATTGTAATTAGTTAGTTCTACTTACTGGTGTTACTACTTACTCTTACTGTACTAGGAGTCTAGGACACTCAGTCACTGTGTTCATAGGCTACTAGCTCCTGCCTGCGTGCACTCACTGTCTGAGTGTACACACACCCACACTCCATTTCCTTCTGATCGCTGATTGATTATTGTAATTAGTTAGTTCTACTTACTGTTACTACTTACTCTTACTGTACTAGGAGTCTAGGACACTCAGTCACTGTGTTCATAGGCTACTAGCTCCTGCCTGCGTGCACTCACTGTCTGAATGTACACACACCCACACTCCATTTCCTTCTGATCGCTGATTGATTATTGTAATTAGTTAGTTCTACTTACTGTTACTACTTACTCTTACTGTACTAGGAGTCTAGGACACTCAGTCACTGTGTTCATAGGCTACTAGCTCCTGCCTGCGTGCACTCACTGTCTGAGTGTACACACACCCACACTCCATTTCCTTCTGATCGCTGATTGATTATTGTAATTAGTTAGTTCTACTTACTGGTGTTACTACTTACTCTTACTGTACTAGGAGTCTAGGACACTCAGTCACTGTGTTCATAGGCTACTAGCTCCTGCCTGCGTGCACTCACTGTCTGAGTGTACACACACTAAATTTACTTGTGATTACTACTGATTATTGTAACTGCTAGTTGTACTTCCTGACTGTTACTACTTACTTACTGTGCTAGGGGACACTCACTCAGTCACCTCACCAACCAACCCACTCCATTAAAGTACCCCACTTTTCATCCGCCCTTTTAAAAAAGTTTTGTCTATACGCCCAAAACATTGAAGATGTCTGGAAGTGGCAGCCAGCGCGGTTTGGGCAAGGGGAAGGGCAGCAAGGGAATCAGGAGGAGAGGGAGCAGCATTGTGGCAAGCCGCGGCCGCGGGCGCGCCACCATGCACAGTTCCGCAGCAGCAGCAGCAGCGTCAGTGGCTAACATTCCTCCCATAGCCACTGGCCGTGGACGCCTTGGGCGCCGCCCAGCAGGAGCATCTGCAACTCACGCTGCAGAGACACAGCAGCAGCAGCGTGTAGCACCTGCTCCGATTTTCCTCCAGCCGGGTTGGAAACGTCCCATTGAGGAAAAGGATGCAGACACTGTGGTGCAACTCATGACGGAGGATGAGCAGCCCGCCATCAGCTCTGCATCCGAGGCCTCCACCCTCACCACCACCACCACCACCACCACCCCTGTTCGCAGCAGCCGCCCAGCAGGGTCTGGGGAGGAGGCCAGTTCACCGTCAGTCGCCGACCTGTCATTCAGCACTCTTTTGACCCCAGGCATGATGAGTCAATTGTCTGCTGTTGTTGGCGATTTTGAGGAGGAGATGCTGATGGGCACTTTGGGGGATGAGGGATTGGACAGCAAGACTGTGGCGACAGTCAAGCAGCCCATCCATGCATCAGGAGAGGAGTTTGGGGGGTCATCATCCCAGCAGGACATGTTTCAGGAGGGGGAGGATGATGGTGATGACCCGGTGACAGACAGAGACTGGGTGCCACCACCTCCAGGGGATGTCGTCCTCAGCAGCTCGGAGGAGGAGGAGGATGCGCTTGTGGGCCTTGCAAGGAGGCGCATCATTGCAAGCATTGGCAGCGTCCCACAGCCTGCTGGTGTCTCAGGCTCAGCAGCAGCAGCAGCATCAGCCAGTACCACCACCAGCCGCACCCAAGCCCCCCCCCCCCAACCACCACAGGGAGACAGGCAGCAGCGCTTCCATGCCGTAGGGGGATGTTTCTGTCACCAATCTGGCGCTTTTTCACCATGCCCACTGTGTACAGCAAGTACGCCACTTGCAACCACTGTCAGCGGAAGTTGAGCAGAGGTGCAGACCCCTTAAAGTTCAGCACCAGCTCGCTCATCAACCACCTTGCGGCTAAACATTTCCACCAGCATGAGGAGTTCCAGAGGCTGAAGGCATCTGGTGCTGGCAGTGGCACCACACCCATCACTGCACAGCCTTCAGCAGCAGCAGCAGCAACAGCAGCCACCCGCCCTCCTGCTCCTCCAGCAGCACCAGCAGGAGTGCGGAAACGCACTGCTCCTCCCCCCTCTGCAACTCCTGCCGCCGACACTGAGGCCTGTTCTGGCAGCCAGTCCTCAGTGGCCTCCTCCGCTGTGTCTGCTGATTCCCGTGTCAGCAAAAGGCCACGCCAGAGCCTTTTGAGCGAGTCCTTCCAGGGGGTGGTTAGGGCTCTGCCTCCCAGCAGCCGTCGCGTGCGGCAGCTGAACGGCTTGCTGGCACGGGCCATGTGCTCCCAACTCCTGCCGTACACGCTCGTGCAGGAGGGGAGCGACATGCGGGCGCTGCTTGCTTGCGCAGCCCCAGACTGGCAGCTCCCCAGCAGACACTTCTTCGCCCGCAAGGCCATTCCTGCACTGCACCGCTTTGTGATGGCCAATGTGGAGCGAGGGCTGGAGCACGCGGTTGGTGAAAGGGTCCACGTCACCATGGACTCCTGGAGCAGCCGCTTCGGGACAGGCCGCTACCTGTCCTTCACTGTCCACTGGGTCAGCTTGGTGGAAGGGGGTGAGGATGGGAGAGCAGCAGCGGGCACAGCAGCAGCAGCAGCAACACAGTGGGTGGTGCCACCCCGCAGGGTCAGGGGAACTGCAGCGGGTTCCTCCGATCCTCTGCCATCCTCCGCCACACCTGGCCAAACCCCCCGCCTCAGCAGCAGCGTGAAGGCCCGCCACTGCCAAGCGCTGCTGCACTTGGTCAGCCTTGGCAAGACCAAGCTGACGGCAGCCCACGTGTTGGCCAAACTCCAGGAGCAGGAGAGGATTTGGCTGACCCCCAGAGGCCTCAGAGTCGGAGAGGTGGTGTCCGACAATGGGGCCAATCTGGTTGCTGCCATAGACAGGGGAAGCCTGACCCACATCCCCTGTCTTGCCCACGTGCTGAACCTGGTGGTGCAGAAGTTCCTGCGCACCTACCAGGGGATGGGCGAACTGCTGGAAACGGCAAGGAATGTTGTGCGTCACTTCCGGCGCTCGGCTGCAGCCTGTGCGAGCCTGGAAGACGTGCAAAAGGAGCTGGATCTGCCACGCCATCGGCTGATCCTTGACGTTCCGACCCGCTGGAACTCCACCCTGGCGATGTTGGAGCGTCTGGTTGAACAGAGGCACGCTGTCAAACAGTACCTTGCCCTGGCCACTGTTTCCGCAGCTCAGAGAAGGGACAAGACCAGCAACATCCCGTCCATCGTCCCCGATGATGACTGGAGGCACATGCAGCAGGTGTGCTTTGTGCTGGCTCCCTTCCTGCAGGCCACAAACATGGTGAGCAGGGACCATGCTATGGTCTGCGAGTGGGTGCCCCTGGTTTCTCTGCTGAACAGGGCCCTCGATGCTTTGCTGGAACAGGGAGCGGCAGCCTTGGACCAGCAGGAGCGGCAACCAGCTGCGCAGTCCACCTCTGAGGGGGAGGAGGAGGAGGACTTGGTGGAGGTCCCTGACCTGGCTGCTGATGAGGGGGATCAGCACAGCGCAGCTGAGTTGGTGCGGGGGTGGAGAGAGGATGAGGCGGCAGAGGAGGAGGATGAGGACAGCACTGACGTCGATGTGCCAGCAGACGTGGCCCGCCTCTTCCCAATGGCAGCGCACATGCTGACGTGCCTGCGCAGGGACCCCAGGGTGATCCAGATGAAGCAGAGGGAGGACATCTGGATCAGCATGATGTTGGACCCACGCCTCAAGGGGAAGTTGAGCCAGTTCCTGCCGCCTGCAGGAGGAGACCCAGCGCAACAAATAAGGAGCTTGCAGCAGGCCCTTGTTGAGCGCTTGGAGGAAGCCTTCCCCCAGCCTTCCACCCCCACTGTCCAGCAGCCAGCACAGAGGCAGCAGCAGGTGCCTGCATCCAGCAGCAGCAAGCGCCCCACAGACCTGCTGTCTCTCAGCCACGAGCTCTACAGGACTGTAGAGGCTCCGGCAGCAGTGACTAGAGAGGAGATGCATGCAGCAGCATCCTCCTCCGGTCACAGCCAGCGCCTGACCCGCATGGTGGCTGACTACATGGGGTCGTACAGCGGGCTTGACAGCGATGCCCCTGTTGATCCCATGGAGTATTGGGTCAAGCGCATGGAGATCTGGAGCGAGCTAGCGCAGTACGCCCTGGAAGTGCTGTCCTGCCCCCCTTCCAGCGTGCTGTCCGAGCGCTGCTTCAGTGCAGCTGGTGGCGTGGTCACCGAGAAACGCTCACGTCTGTCTCACAAGTCTGTGGACAGACTGACGTTTCTGAAGATGAACCAGGCGTGGGTGGAAGGCGAGTTCCTGGCCCCTGTTGTCGGCGAGAGGGGGACATGAACTGGCTGCCGGAACCATCGTTAATGTGCCTTACCACCCTTTACCACCTCCTGGCTCCTGCTCACTAAGCCAGCCTGGTTCACTTTGACTATTACGTCGCCTGCAGCCACACATTTTACACCTACAGTGGGCTGCTGTGTACTGCCCTTCTGCTGTCTGTCTGTGTTTCCCACTGCCAGGGTACACAGAATTACCTTCTTCTGCTGCCACTCTGCCACCAGCTTTTACGTCAAACAATAGCTATATTGGTTGCAAAACCAAAACCAAACAAACCATTAAAAAAAAAAAAGGTTTAATTTTTCTGAGGTGCCCGGGTTGAAAACTGTGTTGTTCCAGTTGTGTATTGGACACAATGTGGGCTGCACGACCGCTGTCTGGGACCTCCTGTTGTGTTTATTTACAGCCCTGGTATCACCGCTAGGTACCAGGGCTATTATGTCACGCTGCCTGCCTGCTGCCACACTCACACTACTCCTCCATTCCTCCTGCTGCTGCTGTCTGTCTGTGTTTCCCACTGCCAGGGTACACAGAATTACCTTCTGCTGCCACACTGCCACCAGCTATTACGTCAAACAATAGCTGCTCACATAATTACTCCTCCATTCCTCCTCCTGCTGCTGCTGCTGTCTGTCTGTGTTTCCCACCGCCAGGGTACACAGATTTACCTTCTGCTGCCACTCTGCCACCAGCTATTACGTTAAAAAATAGCTATATATCTGTGTAATTGGTTGTAAAACCAAAACTACGAAACCATTACAAAAAAAGGTTTAATTTTTCTGAGGTGCCCGGGTTGAAAACTGTGTTGTCCCAGTTGTGTATTGGACACAATGTGGGCTGCACGACCGCTGTCTGGGACCTCCTGTTGTGTTTATTTACAGCCCTGGTATCACCGCTAGGTACCAGGGCTATTATGTCACGCTGCCTGCCTCATTGACTGCATGCTGCCACACACTCATCCTCCTCATCCTGCTGCTGAATTTACCTCCTGCTGTCTGTGTGTTTCCACTGCCAGGGAGCACATACAATGGCGCTTCCAACATGCGTGCGCCACCAGCTATTTGTTGTTACGCTCAAAAATAGCTGCATTTCTTTAAAAAAAAAAAAATGAAAAGAGAAATAAGTGAAGAAGAAGACGATATAGAAGAAGATGAAGAAGAAGAAGATGAAGAAGAAGATGAAGAAGAAGAAGAAGAAGAAGAAGAAGAAGAAGAAGAAGAAGAAGAAGAAGAAGAAGAAGAAGAAGAAGAAGAAGAAGAAGAAGTAGAAGAAGAAGAAGAAGAAGAAGAAGAAGAAGAAGATGAAGAAGATGAAGAAGATGAAGATGAAGAAGATGAAGATGAAGAAGATGAAGAAGATGAAGAAGATGAAGATGAAGAAGATGAAGAAGAAGATGAAGAAGATGAAGATGAAGAAGATGAAGAAGATGAAGAAGATGAAGATGAAGAAGATGAAGAAGATGAAGAAGAAGATGAAGAAGATGAAGATGAAGAAGATGAAGAAGATGAAGAAGAAGATGAAGATGAAGAAGATGAAGAAGATGAAGAAGAAGATGAAGAAGATGAAGATGAAGAAGATGAAGATGAAGAAGATGAAGAAGATGAAGAAGAAGATGAAGAAGATGAAGATGAAGAAGATGAAGAAGATGAAGAAGAAGATGAAGATGAAGAAGATGAAGAAGATGAAGAAGAAGATGAAGAAGATGAAGATGAAGAAGATGAAGAAGATGAAGATGAAGAAGAAGAAGAAGAAGATGAAGAAGAAGAAGATGAAGAAGAAGAAGAAGATATAGAAGAAGAAGAAGAAGATATAGAAGATAAAGAAGAAGAAGAAGAAGAAGAAGTATATACAGTACTGAACAAAATTCTGGACACAACTTCTCTTTTCACCTTTTTTTTTTTAAAGGAACATCCCCACATAATCACTTGCTGTTGTTACTTGGAAAAAAATATGTTTCTTGCATCATTCACCCTCAAAACAAGTGTTGGGAAGCTTTTTAAGGCCAATTCGAATAGTCAGCTCGAATAATGAGCTCGAATACCGACTCGAATAGTGAGCTCGAAGTCCGAGGTCGAATCGAATAGTAAAATTTATTCGACTCGAATATTCGACTGACCTCGAATAATTTACTATTCGAATTCGACCAAACTCGAATTTTAAAAAGGGGTATTTGAGCATCACTAGGTTTGCATGCTGCAGGACTCTGAAAAGAAGAGCTTCTGTCAGTTTTGCAGCTTGTGCTTGCAGAGGAATTTGCATACGTTGTCATGCAAATTGCCTGGCCACATTCATTGGAGGCGTGTACTATAAGTACTATGTCTTTCCCACAATAATTGGCTGGTCATAAGGATTTCGTCCTATCTAACACTCCTGGTGGGGTGTCAGCCTTACTCTCTGTTTGAAGATCAGCTTAGAGTAATTCCTGAATCTGCGCTAGGCAGGTTTTCCCTAGTGCAGTTAGGATTGTTTATCTGTTTGTTTGTTCTGTTGCCATTGTCCTGTCCCAACGGTGGTCGACAGGAAATGGTTCTGATCTCTGTTCTTGGAGTATAGCTGGTGCAGCGGTTGCTACCAGCTATCTCTTCTGATCTGTCTCTTTGGATCGCGCTAGCCACTTTTTGCTAGCGCTGTGGATCCTTCTGTTCTGTCTCCTGGGATCGCGCTAGCCACTTTTCGCTAGCGCTGTGGATCCTTCTGTTCTGTCTCCTGGGATCGCGCTAGCCACTTTCCGCTAGTGCTGTGGATCCTTCTGCTCTGCTACTCTGTACCTGGATCGCGCTAGCCACTTTCGCTAGTGCTGTGGATCCTATCTCTCGCTTGTCCCTGTTTTCGTGTGTCTGTCTTGTCTGCTACGACCGCTTGCTGGAGGCTCAGTGAGGTAACCGTTAAGCAAGCGTTCGCGTCCTCTGTTTCGTGTTTGTCTGTCGATGGTTAGTTAGGCGTGCTTGTCTCTGTTGTGCTTATCACGTGGAGACCGCGCATAACCGCGTGCACTGTTGCGAATGAGTGCGGTGTTCGCGGTTAGCTAGCGTTTGTTATTTTCCGCATCTCCTCATTGTATTTGCTGTGCCTTTGCTAACCTCGTATTCTCTTCTGATCTGCCTTGTGTCACTTCTGGCGATCGCACCTCTCGCGATCGCGTTCCTATTTCATATCTGCTGTTGTGTGTGCACTGTCGCGGGGTGGCGACTAGGTTGGCGCACACACATACAACCTGTCCCTTTGCTCGTTCTCATTCGCAATCGCCTCTCTTGCGATTGCGTTCTGCGCTTCGTACAATTCCTGTCTGGCATTTGTGGAGGTACAGATGATTGGTTCCTCTGCACTCCCCAGCGCCATCTGCCGACAGGAATTTCCCTCTACGGGTGCGTAGCACCTTTTGCTGGGTGCCTGCAAATATACGCTTGTGGAGGATTTCCGCCGTATCAGCGCACGCGTTGTGCGCTGATCACGGAGAAAGTTCCACAATCGTTACAGGTTGTAAGGGGTTGATTAATAAGGTATATTATGTATTTTTAATTAATGTAATGTATGTATATATGTATGTATGCATGCAATGTATGTAGGTTTAATTGTATTATTTGGCCACTAGATGTCTCTCCTCTTTTTTTCCTCTTGTGTACTGAACCATACACAGAGGACGTAATGTGTGTATGCATTACTATCTCTGTCAATCTGTCTCTGTCAATGATCATGGCATCTAATTGAAGTGCTTTGATCAGTGAATGGAAACAGTGCTTCTATTCAACGATCAGTTAGGTTATGCAAGAACGAGTGCGGGAGCACGCATGGGCAAGCTTGCGTGGACTTGCAGCAAACGTTCTCGGAATGGTACATATAGCTACACCCCAGAGGCTAAGCTGAAGTCCTGCGGGGCATAGAACTGGATAAACAATACTAGTTGCCTGGCTGTCCTGCTGATCATTCTGGCATCAGTGTTTAAATTGCCCACCTGAAACAAGCATGTGACAAATATTGTCAGATTTTTGTCAGAAACATCTGATCTGCAGCTTGTTCAGGGTCAATGGATAAAAGTATTAGAGGTAGAGCATCAGCAAGACAGCCAGGCAATCTGCTTTGTTTAAAAGGGAATAAATATGTCAGCCTCCACCATATCCCTCTCACTTTATGTTGCCTTTAAATGAGCAAGGGTGGTTTCCCATGATGCATAATTTTAAGTGGCACTGTAATAACATATAGTAGAATGTAATACACTATTCAGGGTTCCCAACTGTATGCTAATTATCCGGGTTTCAGCATCAGGTTTACCTGTTACATCTATATATTACTTTATATTGGTATGTAACTCCACTCTCCAAGTGATGTTTAGTCTATTTTATGATGTCACACATCATTCTGCCCCAGAGCATTCTGGGAGACCAGGTGTTATTTCTGCTCTCTTTGAAACAAAACACACAAACATTCTACAGTGATGTTCCTTGCCAGCAGTAATGATGTTGCCACCTGTGATAAAGCTTAGCTAAGAAGGTAAATCAGGGTAAGGAAAGATTTTACAATGGGAAAACACTGACTAAAAATGTATAGATATGGTAATACAAATAAGCAATTTTAAAAATTACGTTATATTCTGTAAAGTTCCTGTTTAATTGCGTGGAGTTTCACTCTGGCTTTACCTACTAATTTCTTATATTGCTGGTGTGTTGCAAAGGTAAGATAAGTCCACAGTAAATAATACATCCTAATTTCCAGTCACTGAATCAGAAGAGGTATTCTGTAAAGCTAGAACCTTCTTCAGCAGCAAACAGGGTGCATTTCTGCTTACAAAATAAAATGTGATTCTCTGTACAACTAGCAGTGGTAACTTAGTGTATGCAGTGCAATTTTTGTCTCAAAATTAAAAATACTATTTTTTTGCAAGGATAAAAATGGTATGAAGGCACCAGTATAGAATAAAAGTTTTAACTAGTAGCCAACCACGTCACGCCTATGGGTGTGGCCACGGCGGCAGCCCCAGGACCGCCTAACTCTGACCGGCGTAAATTCCTGGGGCTCTGTTTTGCAGGAGATCACGCGCAGGCTAAGTGCGCATCTCCTGCTTGGTGGGCAGAGCAGAGCTTCGCCTTCAGTCTCCAAGCAGTGATCGCCACTCGGGAGACTGTTAGATGGTGAAACCGCCGTCTAATTACCGGTACAGTGCTGCAATCTACAGCAGCGCTGTACTGGGGAAAGCCCTGTGACACGGCTGTCCCCTCCTGAGGCACAGAGGTGATCGGCTGTCATAGGCTGACAGCTGATCATGGGGATTGGCTGGCAGGGGGAGAGAGGGAGGAATTACATTAGTAAAAAAAAACACAACTTTTTTTTAAATAAAAAAACAGACAAATAAACAAAAATAAATAAACAAACAAACATCTGGGGGTCAATCACACCCCACCAACAGAGAGCTCTGTTGGTGGAGAGAAAAGGGGGGAGAATCACTTGAGTGCTGTGTTGTGTGGCCCTGCAGCTTGGCCTTAAAGCTGCAGTGGCCAATTTAATAAAAAATGGCCTGGTCTTTAGGGTGTTTAACACTGCGGTCCTCAAGTGGTTAAAACCAGTTGAAAATGGAATGGCAAGAATGACTTACTTCCCAATACATAGCCAGATAGCGATAATACCACCTCAGACACATATGCACATGTGCACCTGATGTAAAAAACTCACTACCTCAATCCCTATAAGTCCATATAAATATAAACTAATAGGGATGTTCAATGGGAAAATAAAATCAGCTCCAGTCGGACCAATCTGCATTACCAATCCGGGTTTATTTAAATTTTCCACCAACACACATTGGTCTGCATGAACTCAGATATGCTGTTGACTGGATTTCTGATCAGCATTGCAACAGCTGTGTCAAGTATAGACACCAGGGCGACATGCTTTTAGAGGTTAGGAGAAGAAAAGACCAAACATATAAGCAGAAAAATATATCTACTGTATCTATCTATCTATCTATCTATCTATCTATCTATTTATCTATCTATCTCTGAAGTAAAACTCAGCACCCCGCTAGCTGGGGTATTGGGATCAAGTCGCTCCGCCATAAGGCAAAATTGAATGTTCTCACCTCTCTTCTCCTTGTTGTAAGTCCAATGATATATATATATATATCTGAACAAGGAGTATACAGATGAAGAAGGACAAATACAGAAGAAGATAAAACTAAACAGAGGAGGATTAGGGCCTTTTTCTACTGCACAGCTGAATAGCAAAATTGCAAATCCCTAGAGATTTTTAAATCGTTAGGGTTGCTACTTTATCATAGAAATCATGAGAAGTATTTTCCACAATAGTGGTTCGATTTGCAAATCGCAATCGCTTTCTGGAGCGATTGTAAGAGGGAGAATGCAATGCAAATGAAAAATCGCAATCGCATAACAAAATTTATGAAAAATCGCAATTGCTGGCGTTTGTGATTTGTGATTGCGATTTCTAGTGGATAAGGGCCCAGTATATCGATCATAAGATAGTAGAACATAGATAAAAAGTGGACTTCCAGATCACACATAAGTTCCTGCATACTTTTTTTTTGGGGGGGGGGGGGGGGGGTTGTAGCAGGGTTGAGGAATAATGTGGAAGGGAGAGGGTGATTCTGTAACATTTATCTGTAGTGTAGTATAGGGAAGGGATCAGCAAGGGCTGGATTAGATTAGTGGTTGTCCTTTGATGGTGTCTTGATAGAGATTTGCGGATTAGTCTGGATAGATGGGATGGATTGGGATTTTGGTACTGGCGTTCAGGTGATAAGATTATGTGGCAAAGAGCTCACAAAAGTCAAAGCAGTGTCCGAGAATGTGAATGTATGAATTTTTCCAACTTGCAAGGAGACCTTGATCATTGCTAGATTAAGTATTGATGAACATGTATCATCGTTGATGACCAGTTGATGGGAGGCTAGTGAAAAGAGTTCTTGTAGATTAGACAGTTCTGCTGAAAAATCCAGGAAGATTAGGACGTGGTGCACTTCAAAAATAAGGCATTGTTTTTTTGTTGAGTAGTCTTGGCTGATGATTTTGGGGTCATAGTCAGCAAACTCATTACATTTTGATCTAGAGCGTAATCAAGGGCCAAAAATTAGATTTGAGATTATATTTTAGGAGATTTAGGGCCCGATCCAATTCACTTTTTCTCCTAAGTTTTCTCCTTGGAGATTATTTTTCATATTCTGTTTAAAAAAACTTTTCAGCACTATGCTACTGAAAAAGTACAAAAAAGTAGGTGAAAAGGTACTGTCTGAGTGTTTTCTTGCTTGCTGGTGGCTTAAAAGCATTTTATTGTTAAGATGTGAATACCACCTAGGAGAAAACTTAAGAGAAAAAGTGAATTGGATCAGGCCCTAAGTCTCAGGGAAGACTGTGAATCTCAAATTGTTTCTCCTTTAGCTGTTCAAGGTCTTCTATGCAGGTCACCATGGTGGATAGTTGTGGGGTTGGTTTGAAAAGGAAATGGTGTTTGCAATGGGGTTTTCAGTGATATTAACTTAGGCCTGGTTCACATTAGCGTTCGCTGTCCGGATTCGCCTGATCGGATCCGGACCGTATACTGTACAAACGGAACGTACGTTCCGCATAGCAATGCAAAGTCTATGTGGACGTTCATATGCGTCCGTTCCGTACAGAACGGAGCCGGATCGGAACCGGACTCCGGACACTTTTCCAACATGCGCTATTTTTCGGGTCCGGATCATCCGGCCCACGCACCCGGGCCGGATCCTGACCCGAACATGTGGCCATGCTGTGCAATGAGAAACGGATGTTTCTCATCACACTGGCAATAGGACCGGATGCTTCCAGCACCGGTCCTATGCCACTTGGGGGGCCCGGACTACATGCCGGTATCCCCCATGCTTGCGGTGCCTTTCTGGCACTGCAATGTATCTAGTTCCGGCTACTTTATTGTAGCCGGAACTGATACATTCCGGATCCGCAACTTGTAGCAACTTGTACGGTCTCTTTGCGGCCCCCGGACCCCCGGACACTTGCGGACTCGAACCGCAAGTGTGAACGGGGCCTAAGGCTTTCAGTTTAGTAATGCATCATGCATGTTCTTTGATTTTAATTTTCTGTTCTATAAGGTGAAGAACATCAGAAATGATGTTTGTGAAATCAGCATTGATGTAATGTGCCACTTTGACACCATTTCTTTATATTTAATTGTAAGGCAAGAGAAAATAAGGAGATTGTTGGTATCAAAAATGTCATCAATTGCCAAAAATGTGGATGAAAGGCTGATAGAAGTTCTGGCAGCTGAGGGTGGGTGCTTTTCCCTTTATGGTTTAGAAGCAAACATATATATGTTATGAAAAGATGGTAGGGTTAACAGCACTAAGTTCTTTAAATTAATTGAAAGACCAAAAGGGAAAATTGAGAGCCTACATTAGAGTAGTAAGTAAGGATTATGAAGACTTGTATATTGTTTATAATAATACCCACAAGCATTGATTACCACTAAGGAAACCACTAATTAGGCAGGTGGGGAGTTTTAACCTGACCCCAATCAGGTTAAAAAGTTTCTCTCTGTGGATCAGGAACGGGGGGCTACACCCCTCCACCAAGGGTGGACTCTACTTGCAAAAAATAGTTAAAACAGAGTTGCCATCAAAAGAATATATAAAATTCAGTTTAAAAAGGAAATTGGTAGTGGACTTACCTCCCCAAAAATTACTCGATTTTGTCAATTTCAAACAAAAGAGAACTTTATTGAATACTCCATGCTGCAATGCATTTCACAGGAGTTACCTGCTTCATCAGGCAGATTCAGAAGTGACTGTTACGAGCATCATACTAGCAACATAGGTGCTAGTCTGATGCTTGTAACACTCCTGGATCACTCCTGAATCTGCCTGATGAAGAGGGTCACACCTGTGAATCACGTTGAATTGTGACGCATTCAAGAAAGTTCATTTTTTTTGCATTAAATTGACAAAACCGAGTCATGTTTGGGGAAGTAAGTCCACCATTACCTCCTTTTTAATCTAATTTTAATCTAATTTTAGTGTATATTATTCTTTTGTTGGCGCCGCCTTTGATTAAAATATTTTCTGCTCCAAATTAATAGGTTCATAGTGGGTTCAGAATGTAAAGACAGAAAAGGTAAGTTATCATTTTGTGCAATGATGCTTATTTAACCTTTTCCAATCGACTGACAGAATTAATTAGAGAGTGGATTGTTCTCCCCAGCTTCTAATGTCGGACATAGTCCGATAAGGAGCAATATGGCAATTGAAGGAGGCGCCCTCCTCTGATATAATCCCACACAGTGTCAGCTCCTTCTGATCAAAGTGTTGAATGAAGTCTGAGACTTTGATCACTGCTTGCCCCATGATGTGCTTCTGCTTCTGCAACATGTAATACACTACATGGGAGCATGTGAGTTCCCTTATGCCAGTCCAGCATGGCATCAGTCCCCCCGATCAATGTGTCAGACTAAGTTCATTGATGCCACACTGTGCTATGTAATTATGCCCATGTGTGTACACTTCCGATGGACAGGTTACCTCCTTTCACTAGCGCAAGGAGGCAGAAATCCCACTGTCACCCCCTGAAGGAGAGCAGGCAGATCACCCATTACCAATGTACCACCATACAACAGATGTAAAAGCAAGAGCTGGTGTGTGTGTGTGTGTGTGTGTGTGTGTGTGTGTGTGTGTGTGTGTGTGTGTGTGTGTGTGTGTGTGTGTGTGTGTGTGTGTGTGCGTGGGGGTGAGGGGGGTGGGGTGGGGGGGCATGGATAATCTGTTAAATGGTTTGGAAAGGGTTAAGACAATCCACTGAGTTTGTTTGATAGCTTTTATAACAACAGTTGTAGGCACAAGTAGGATTGGAGGAGAGATTGCTGGTTTGGAGCAATATTCTGTATCAAATAAAAATGAGGAGGCATACCACTGGCATATAAACATCCTTTTATCTATAATGTGGTAATACGCAAAAGGCTTCAAGGTCTTTTTCTTTCTCAGGTGCAGTGGCAGAGCACAAAACATGTTTTTATTACCACCTTATAGATAAATGGACATTTATTAGGCAGTGGCGTGCCCCTTGTCTTAATTTGATACCAATGAATCCTGAAGTGGTCTGTCCTATGCTTGGCTGCAGTTAGGTTTCAGATCGGTGGGGCTGGTAGCTTAAGAGATGCAAGAATGGCTACCAGATGGAGAAAACATGTGAGTGGGGGAGGGGGGATCCCTAATGGTGTTGGGAGAGCAAGACACATTGGGCTTGATTCACTAAGACAAATAGCATGCCTTATCAAAATTAAGCCTTATCAGAGAAGCATACCGAGCGCTACGAACCCGCAGGGGCTCAGGGCAGGACAAGTGGAGCTCTCGCCATTGCCAATTAGTAGGCATAAGTTTGCTATGCTACTCTGATAAGGCATGTTAACTTTGATAAGGTATGCCATTTGTCTTAGTTAATCAAGTCCATTCTGTTTTATGTGTAGGGATCCACTGGAATAGTATAAATCCATTATAACCTCTCCACTCCTAAAAAATCAGACATGTCTACAGTCAATACAATATTTTCGATGAAAAAAAACAAAAACAAGCCAAGCTAACTAGAAAAGCAAATTACAAGAATTACAAGAATAATAAAATACAAAAAAAAACTATAGAAAATAGATTCTTTTCATAGTCCAGAACCACTGTGTACAGTTTAGCATTTTCTATCCAAAAATCAGTCTATTATAACTTGTTACAGCTGTAATGCTAATGAACCCAAAGTACATAGCAGCCTGATAGGTAGAAAGCTGTAAATAAGTTATAACAATATTACGTTTGGTTACATCGGGCCATAAAACATCCTGTTTAAACACTCGATGCCACAGTCTAAACTCTAGTCAACCTTTACATTGCTTTTCCTTGGCAACAGCAAATATTCCTGTGTTGATGCTCAGAATATTCAAATACAGTAATTGGATATGATTTACATTGTTTTGAATTAACAGAAATTTCATTGTTAAGCACAAATAGAGCTTCACACTAAATCACCACGCTTTTAATAGGGCCACACGAGCAGGTTAGTGTGCGTGTTCGGATTTATAACGCTCCTGGGAAGCTGACCACTCCATTAGACTTCCTGCTGCTAGGTAATATGCATGACACATTTCTAGACACTAATTCATATATTTAATAGTAACTGTATGCAAAAACAGAGTTCAAAATGAGGCTGACAAAGAAGATATAAAAGTTTTATTAATCCATAGCTAATCAAAGGCCGGCAGAATGCATGTAATGGTAGGTATTATGGAGCATGTCGAATGGGAATAAATTAAGTTTTGTTTCCAAAATTTGTATGAATAAGAATCCGGGAGCTCAGATCATTTGTATTTTTAATTATAAGTATAGTAAGATCAGGGCAAGGGGAAAAGAACACACACAGTAGATTATCTGTGTCATTTTTATACACATACTGCATATATAAATTCTTACTGGAGAGGCTGAAGATAAAACTTACATATACTGTGGCTGAGCTGATTTAACCACAGATTTTCAATCTGGTATTTATTGTGTGCAAAGGCATTGTGCTGTATGGCACTGTATATGGCATATAAAACACGGCATTAAGTAATATACTGCAAAGGAGTCAGTCCACACAAAACCAAACTCTGTGTAGTTGAATAGAAAAATTAAGTGTATTTATTACATTGAGAAGATAGATCAGGTTTCTCAATTTTTTCTCAAATGTAGCAAATGTATATAATTTAAGGCATTTATATTTTTTTATTTACCTCAATACTCAACATTGTGTGCATTAACCCAAGCATTATTTACTGTACAGTATATTCCTAGTTAAAATGTATACAGAAGACATGTTTCATATTTGTCCATTTATCTCCTAGTTTAGAAAAAAACAATTAAAGGTAGCCATACATCTAGTGATGATGGGCAGGTTTGACCAAGAGACAAATCTCTCTCTAATGGAATCTGATTAGAGAGAGATCTGTTGGCTGCCCATACACAGCAGGCCGATTCCCAATCAATTTTATGCTGAAATTGATCAGGAATCGGCCTTGTGATGCCACATCCGACCCCTTCGCCTCCCCAACGCTATATGTCTAATGTTAAGTGTCCCCCCGGTGCCCAGTGCATGTTATACATTACCTGTCCGTGGCCTCCGCTTGTCTCCCGCTGGCTCCGGGTGCACTCTGTTCTCTATATACGCATGGCACATGGTTGCCTAGTAATGTGGCCACGTGTGTGCCGTCTGACGTCATATGTACACCCTTACTAGGCAACCACGTGGGGCGCGTGTGTATGGAGAGCAGAGTGCGCCCAGAGCCAGCAGAGGACAAGCAGAGGCCGTGGTCAGGTAAAGTATAACTTGCACTGGAGGGACATATAACATTGTGGGGACAGCACCAGGGGTTCTGTCGCATTCGTCGATTGTCCCAAAATTGCACGCCGTTACCGCCGCACATCAAATCAAGCAAGTTGGCCAAACATCTTGCAGCATGTGCGATCAGTCGAGCATGCACTTGGCGGCACCAATCTTCATCTGACTCGATTATGAAAATCAAATCAGATGGTCGCTCAGCCACCAAGTAGCCTGATGTATGGCTACCTTTCACCTAGTACACACCTTCAATTTTGAAGTTTGTTCAGTTTTACCACCTCCATGAAGTATGAGGGGCAACAGATTTTGAGCAGATTGGTCAGTGATTGGTCACTCAAAATTAACGGTATGTTCCAGGCTTATAGTCCATACTAAAATAGATAGTTATTAAACACGCACGCACGCGCACGCATGCATGCACGCACGCACGCACGCACGCACACACACACACACACACACACACTAGCCTCCAGTTACCATCAAGCAGGACCATCATCCGATACATCCGATGTGCTACTGCAAATCTATTACTGGGGTGCCCTGAGTATTGCCTGCCATAGTTCCATTGCTTTGGCAGGCCAGAGGCATAAGCGAGCACTAAAAGAATGCAGGGGGCAGAACTACATTGCTCGACAGCAGATATCACATGGTTCTGGGAAGCCAGTGAAGGAGAAATGAGCCTCACTTTTTCCTCATTGTTTGCCCAGCTCCATGTGATGCCTGCTGTTGGGAAATGTAATGCATCTGTAGCTTTTCCCCCCACCCCACCCCGCATGCCTCCATCTTGTGTACACTTCTGTGCACCGCGCACCACCAGCCAAGCCAGCCAGTCCAGAAGCTTTACTGCTAGTCAGCTAGTATCACTGGCAGCCAACCCAGCATACATAACTGCAAGGCCAGCCAGCCTAACAGCACCAGGCCAGCAAAGCACAGCACCCAAGCCAACACAGAAGCCAGGTGAGGGGACAGTCTACCTATTGCTGTGATATATTGCCTATTTAATATATATATCAATCTGAGAACACACCTGCAGCACTGTGAGTGTTGCTATAAGTTGTGCATTGCAGTGAGGCAAGCCGTTTTACTAAGTGGTTCAGTTGTTATGCCACAACGTAACACTGAACGTAGCCTAGGTTACACTACTGCTAAGTTAATGCACATTTGGCCCCATCCATAACCACGCCCACTTCCCGTTACAAGGCCATGCACATTTTTTTCCTGCTCAAGCTCAACATGGACTTAGCGCCCAGAGGTGCCCCGAATCTCCCAGGACCCTAACAATGCCCCTGCCATCGAGGTCCTCTAAGTAGACTGCAAAAAGAAAACGGTAACTGTTAGACAATATGTCAAACCTCCAAAATCTGGTTCAAGGGCTGTTCAAGTCTGCAGAGCTGAAGTGGTTTAAATATACATTTACCTGTTTATTACACTGTTTTATTTGCTTTTGATTTGCATGTTTTTAATGCTTTTCCCCATACTGGCTGCTTTGTGCACTTTATGCCAGTCTGTTGTAGCCTTTATGCCAAACTTACAACAGTCCTGCTCTAAATGCTTAATTTGGTGCTGAGAAAAGTAGCACAGGGATTTGCATGTGGATAAACTGAGCCTCCCATTTTGGAAGCCTTTGCTCCCTGAAGCTGTACATTTGGGCACCTGGTAAAATAACAGGTGCTGGGGCCACCTGCTATACAAACTGTTGCTACAAATAGCAGGTGAGAACGGAACCCATATTACTTGTTATAGCCACTAAGCATGGCTATTATCATAGGCGCCTATGGTGACGCCCAGATTATCGGTGGATAGGGTTAGGCATTGGCTGTGGGGGGATCTTAAGGGTTTGGCACTGGTGGTGGTGGTGGTGGGGGGAGGGGGGTGCTAAGGATTAGGCATCAGCAGGGGAGTTCTTAAAGTTAAGCATTAGCAAGTGGGTCCTTAGGGTTAAGCATCAGTGGAAGGATTGGTTAGGGTTAGGCATTTTAGTTAGGGTTAAGCATTAAACAGAAGGGCTCATGTAAGGGTAAGATTAGGTTAGGCCATAGTAAAATATCTGTAATGATTAGCAATATTTTCTGTGGGGAATGGGATTACTCACTGATTCATAGTACATTTTTTGTTGATATCTTCAGCGCCCAAATCCATGCAGTGCCCGTTTTAAATGTAGCAGTAGCACACCAACTTTTTTTTTATCCCCTAATCCTTTAAATTGAAAGTGTATCATAACGGATTATTATTATGCATGTTATATGTGCTTAAACCACTGCAGGATAACACTATGTGAGTGTAAAAAGAAGTAAAAAAAAGTCTAGGTGGAACAAAGTTATTGTTTTCAGTGTTAAAACATTGTTTAAATTATGCAAACTGAGACTAGCGCATAGGTTCCCTAAAACACAACCTTGACGTAAACTGAAAATCCCCTGTATAATATTAAAGTTATCAAAGCTAGACTGACAACAAATAGGTTCTGTGCTTTTTTCCAAGTATATAATCATGCCACATTGTGTGAAAACTTTGCTTTGCGCGTTGTTCGGGCTTTAGATAAACCTTTGCAAAGCAAATGGTCTTTCACAAAGCTGTTCTCTTCCAATTACGGCTTGACCCTCTCCTTTATAATGCATATAGCGCTGTATGTTCTCTGCCATAGGCTTGCATCTCAGCACAGGCTATCTAACCAGACACCTTCATGTTACATTGAGCGTATTAAGACAATGCATGTTGCCTAATGAGATTGCAAGAAGCCCACAGCACCGCAGCCTCTCTTGTTAGTAATCGTTATAGCGAACAGCTAACCCTTTCATCCATCACTAGACTCTTTGCAGTTGCCTGGGAGGGATGTATTTCCATATCTTTCATCATATCACTGCCTGTCTAGCTCACAAACATAAAACGACACTTTCTTGCATGCTAGATTTCAACACCAATTAAAAGCTGGACAATTACAAGTGCATTTAGACACGATTAGCATGATGAACACATTCAGTTGATATCTGGACAACAAGCAAAAGTCCATTATGGTTTGCTGTAATACAAATCTCATCTATAATGTAGACTTGAACATGTTGTTTAGCGTGTGCTTGTGCTCCGTCAGTGCATATAAAAAGACCCTTGGGTGCATAAAAACAGCAGTGAGGTTAAACATATCAACCTATGCTGTAGAAATAGAACATTACAGTGTATTTCCTAACAGCGATCTATGTTGTGGGATTAAGGGGTATGTTTATTAAACTGTGAATGTTGCCAATATCGGCTCTTAATTCACTGTATGTTCTTTATTAGGATATTCACCTTGTTTGTAAGCTTTTGTATATCATTAATCTCACCCCCTCTGCAAATATCCACTGTACATCCACAGCACATCTGGATGTATTCTTCTCTTTTTTTTTTATAACATTCACCATATTTATAAAGCAGTGAATGCTGAATCCATAAAAGATCTGCTGGGAAATTCCAAAATCTTTGTTCTTGTGCAGCCTAATGCAGGACGGTAAGTTACTATAGAGACCTTCTCTGAAAAAATCTCCATACTTGCTTTAGATTTTACTTTCATTTGTTTTACACTCAACAAATTAGATTAATTGGGGGACAATTGGTTATACCCATGTGGGTAACGTCCAGCAACATTTACATAAATGTTACAGTTTTTAATAATTACACCCCATTGTCAGCTTATTTACCAAGCCAAAGTATTGCAATTTATAATTCTATAGCTTAGTACATCTGTTACGGCCATTGATTGAAGGGACATGATTGCTTTCTGTCCAGGCAGAGATGCAGCCATGATGTGCTGAAACCATTGACTCCCTAGCTTTCTGTAGAGGAGGAGAGGGTATTAGGAGAAAGATTTTTTACCAGGACAAGGGGAGAGGATGGGGAAGAAGGGGTGTTGGAAAAAAGTGAGTGGAGCCACTTATGCCAAATATAGCTTTACAAAGTTCCGATGCTCCAGTTTTTAAGTTTTCACATGTGTGTTTCCTACTTTTCAGCTCTGTTTTGTGTATGACCTTTCCTCAGAACATGTTACAGCTTTCTAGTTTACCACACAGTATGTCCTCCAGTTTGTAGTACTTGTTAACTACTGACAGAGGCAGGGATTCCCTCTGACAGAGATTGTGGTCACCTATGACTGCTGACCACTATTAGAGGCCATGTATGACTTTTTGCCAAAAACGTTGCAATGACTGGGACAAATGGGCAAATAAACCAGGCAAATAAAATGTGTGGGTTTTAATTACGCTAGTGTAAGATTCTTAGAGGGTCTTGCAAGGTATGGCCCTTATTATAGCCAAAGTGAACCTGTGTTTCAGTCAAATATTATGTGCAGAGTTCTCTTGCTATACAGATTCTAGAAGGCCAGGCAGAGAGTGGAATAGAAGAGAGAACATTACAGGGAATAGTAAAAGGTCAGAACGTAGCATTATCTATGGGACGTGCAGACTAGCTGTCTGAGCCTGGGATGCCCAGGGCCAAACAATGCCAAACAATGCCTGGTGTTTCTAAACACCAGCTTCTGAGTATTTAGGGTACAGGGCATCTGCTTCGCGCTTGCGCATTAGACGGATGTCAATCACAGAGTTCTGTAAGCCAATAGCAAGTGTTTAATAGGGGTGACATCTGGAACCCGCCCATATCCCACCTTCTGGGGCGTGTGGTTAGTTAACACTTGTGGATCTGGAGGTTTCTCCTTTTATAAGGTAGATCTGTATAGGTTTGGAGCTAGCACGCTCATATTAATCAGCTTTGCTCAATATCTGTATTATTACCTACTGATGTTTGCTTTGCTTCGTATGTTTTTCAATATAAGTTTGTAACCAAGATTATACCGAGTATCCCGGTTGGATACAATAAAGACTCTCTTAACTGCTCTGGCGATCAATTCTGTGAAAGTCTGCTATTGGCTGTATACTTTCCGAAGGTGATAAGGACCAGCACTAAGGCTGTCAGGTAGTCACACACAGGGACTAAATATTTGATTATTACAGTGGTGCCGATTTAACCCATGTTCTACAGTGAACGGAGAGACCGGTGACTAGCCTGGAAAAGCAGAATTGTCTCTTATCAAAAAGAGATAAGTGCGCAACCCTGCACCGCAGAGGGAAAGTGCGAACAGCGGCAGAAGTTGGATCGTGTCTGAGACTGTTCTGTACACACAGTCTTTGCTAAAGGATTTCGTAGAGCACTCCTTGCACTGGACCAGCAGACTCCAGAGGGGAGGAATCCAATTAAGAGACGAGGCAACTCGTGGGAGCATCGTTGGGTCGCAGACCGAGATTTACTGAGATGCCTGGTGACAGTGTCTACACCTAGGAGGTGTGAGTATGACAAGTGCATTATAAACGTATAAGTTTGTTACTATTGCAGTGTTAACGTGTAAATTCTAGTTGAAGAGACTATGGTTGAACTGCAGTGAAGAAATGCTGTGCAACAGCAGCGAAGTGACACTTTATATTGTAGAATTGTGGGTTTTTTTCTTCTCTTCTCTCTCCGGTGTTATCTGCTTGTTTAGTACGAGGTGTTTACAAAACATGGAGGTCTTGCATTTCTTAAGCAGTAAGAGTTCCGTGGTGTTTTCTCTACGACAGAATGAAAACATTGCGAGAACGTGGGACCGCCTTTGTTCACAGCTGTCGGAAGAATGGGAGACTTTAGAGGGCAGAGAAAGCTGTACCACGCTCGGGGCTCGATATGTGGAAAAAGTTAGATTGCTGGCTAACGCAGTCCAAACTTTTGATGCATTTGTGAGAGAAGCTGTGTACAACTGCAGGGAAATTCCGGACATAAGGGGAGCAGAGGGGTGTGATAGATGTCTGGATTTCAAAAGGCAGATTCAGCAGTTTAGAAATGCACTGGGAGGTACAGCGACAGGAGGGGTCCCCATTAAGGAAGAAGAGGAGGGGTCCCTTATGGGAATACAGGAAGAGCAGGAGGAACAGCTCTGGGGGGCAGACGGAGGGGAGGAAGAGGAGTTTTCATACAGGAGGCAGAAATGGGCCCGCAGCCAAACAGTCCCACCGCAATCCCAAGAGATAGCAGGGGGGGGAGGCGTGGGGGGCAGCAAGGTACGGGAGCAGAGGAGGAAGATGCGGGAATGCTTGCCCCAAGGGAGGGGGGAATCCCACTCCCGGACCTCACTCCACAAAGTTTAACAGGATACTTTGGTGGTGATGAGTCTGCAATTAATTTCCAAACACCCGGGGTCCCCATAGCACCTGATAGACCTCGGTCTGCCCAAAGTTTACCACCACCTGGGCAGCCATCCGGGATCCCTAGAGCTCCTAATAAGCCTCCAAAACCGAGAGCTCCTCCAGTGCAGAATCCAGAGTTTCCAGTAAGACCTCCGGCACCCTGGGGGCATCCAATGGCACCCCTGTATTCCCCCATCAATGCAGAACGTTTGGGGAAGATGGTTAAAACCATAACACCATATAACCCCAATTTGAATGCATTTCAAAATTCTCAGATTTTTGAAGTGTGGGCTAAACGCTACAAATGGGGGGATGAGCAGGCATGCCTGGCAATGTCTCTCTGGGTTCCATACAACGTAGGGACTCAGCTGGAATACAGTGGCCTGAACAGAGCACGGTATCCAAGTGGTTTGTATCCCAATGAAAGTGAGCGAACAAAGCTGCTTGTGGAAGCAGTCACAGGGGCTCCACTTGTAGGTCCAAGTGCTCTGGAATCCTTCAGGTTCTCAAAGGATGACAGCCTGGAGGAGGCCTCAGCAGTTGTTGAAAAAGCCTAGCGGATGGTTACCCGCCAGGAGAACAAGCAGATGTCTCCAGGAGAGGAAGAGTTAATGGTTATAGAATTTTTGCGATGTTTGAAACATTTGGATCGTACTTGGGTGAGCTTAGCCGCACAATCTGGTACAATGGCAGGGGCAGTGAAAGTTCTCAGAACAGCCCAATTGTACGATGGAGGCCCAAGCATGGAAAAGAAGAAGATCCATGCAATGGCCACCAGGGGGGGCCCAGCTACCAATGACAAACAGAAAGTGAAAGCTCAGCAACCTTCCTCCACTTGGAGAGGAGGAGGGGGGGCTGAGGGGGATCTGTCTTCATTCAAGGCACGCAGGGCTGGTGTACAATGCTACAGGTGCCATAATAAAGGACACCTAGCTAGGGAGTGCCCGAGCAAAGCAGAGAAAGGAGACGTAGATGATCAAGCGGCAGCAAAGGAAAATGGGTTTGTACAGCAGATTAAACCAAAACGTAACTTTGTCAAAGGACAGA
Organism: Hyperolius riggenbachi; assembly: GCF_040937935.1. NCBI lineage: Eukaryota > Metazoa > Chordata > Amphibia > Anura > Hyperoliidae > Hyperolius > Hyperolius riggenbachi. Next base: position 205,855,889 of record NC_090648.1, read on the forward strand.
AAGTGGAGAATTCTCCTGAATCCTCTAGCTCTTATCAGACAAGAGAGCAAGGAAAAGAGCCTCTGGTTTTAGAGGTAGGACAGAGAAGGAAGTCTCCATACACTGAGGCCATGAAGCTGATAGCTGCAATGTACCTTAACGAGCAAAGCAATGAGGATGCAGACACAGCCTCCGATTGACGGTGTACGCCCCCCACTGCTTTGTCCTTCGTTGCACCCATTGTAATAGGGCGGGATGGACGGCCTTATCTTAAAGGGGCAGTGGAGGGGTTTGAGGAAAAAAATTTGTTAGACACAGGTGCATCAGTATCAACCACCGGTCTGCCACTAAAAGAGAAGGGTTCCACAGAAACTACTAATCTGATTAGTTTCAATGGATACCAAAGCAAAGCCAGATTGATTCCGCAAGCACGGGTAAAACTGGGCGGATTCACTATGGTTGTTCCACTGTGGAAAACGGACATCAAGGGGACACTTCTGGGGTCGGATGCAATCCTAAAACAGGGGTGGCTGATTGATATGCCAAATCAGGTCGTGTGGAGTACTGGGGTACCTGATCAGAGCATCAAATGTGTCAATCAAGAGGGTTGGCAAGATGTTTTCAAGGTGTCAAGAGAGGATCTGGAGGAAGGCTGGTCTGAACAATTTGATCCAAACCTTCGCCCGTATCTGGAAAAATATCCAAAGTTATGGGCAAAGAGCAAAACAGACATTGGGAGGATGAATGTGGTGGTCAGGATTTCGGGTCCAGACCCCCCATCCATTCGGCAGTACCGCCTTCCCCCAGAATCTGAGGAACCAGTGAGTAAAATCATTCAAGAGTTCCTAGACAAGCAGATTATCAGGCCACGTAATTCGGTATCCAATAGCCCGATTTGGCCAATCTTGAAACGAGAAACAAATCAATGGAGACTATGTGTGGATTTGAGGGCGGTGAACAAGGTAACTCCGCCTGTGACCACAATTGTGGCTTCAATGCCAGACATTTTAGCCAGAGTTGATGCAAAATGCTGTGTGTTCAGTTGCTTGGATATATGTCAAGGTTTTTTCAGCATACCATTGCATAAAGATTCCCAGTACAGGTTTGCCTTCTCCTTCCGGGGTCAGCAATATACCTTCATGGTTTTGCCTATGGGATTGCACAGCAGTCACTCTCTTTTTCATCAGGCGCTGGCACATGTTTTAGAACCCCTGAACCTGGGAGATGCATTGCTTTTTTATGTTGATGATCTTTTTGTCCAAAGTGTTACTGTAGATCAGCATAAAGAGATACTGGACATGGTGTTTCAAGCTCTCCAGGATTCAGGCCTAAAGCTGAATCCAGGGAAAGCACAGATCCTGAAGGATGAGGTAACGTATCTGGGAGTTCAAATCTCTGGGACGGGCAGGAAACCGATACAAAAAAGGGTAGCAGCAGTTCTGGCACTCCCAAGACCCACAACAGTGACAGGGCTCAGGAAATTCCTGGGATTGGTCAATTTCAGCAGAGAATTCATAGAAGGGTTTGCAGAAAAAGCAAAAACCTTATATGAACTGCTGAGGGATCAGGAAGAAGCATCCAAAAGCCTCCCATGGACTGACGAGTGTCAGACAGCATGGGAAGGGCTGAAACAAGGTTTGGCGCAAGCGCCAGCTCTGTGCACAGTGCACCGAGACTTGCCATTTGCCATACAGGTGTTTGCTTCAGAACAGGCCATCTCGGCCGTGCTGTTGCAAAAACATCCAGATGGGCCTAGAATCCTAGGTTATTTCTCCAGAGTCTTCTCACCTGTGGAAAAGGGGATGCCAGAATGTGTAAAACAAGTGGTAGCTCTACATTGGGCAATAATTGCTACAGAGCACATTGTAGGTTTTTCTCCAATCGAGGTGCAAACACCACATACACCCCTGAGAATGATTTTGCAAGGGCAGGTCAGGGGGGTATCAGCACAGAGGTTGACACAGTGGATTGTCCCTCTTAGTGAGAAGAACATTACCATAGTACACAGTGCAAAATATGTACTTCCTCAACTGATGCAGTATGAGGGAACAGAACATGATTGTGTCCAGGAGGTGGAAAAGGAATTGACCAGTCCATACGGCCGTCTCCACGTTGAAGGAGCAGTAAACATTTTTGTGGATGGGGCCAGGTATTGGCAAGAAGGTCAATACTGGACAGGTTTTGCAGTTTTTATCCAACAGACTGATCAAACATACCTTTTCCAGCTCCCACCAGGTTTTTCGGCACAGAGAGCCGAATTGGAAGCCGTCCAATGGGTAATCCAAAACACAGAGGTGAGGATTACCATTTACAGTGACAGTGCATATGTGGTACGTTCCCTGTGTGACTACCTTCCCATTTGGGCTAAATGAGGAATGGTGGATGCGACAGGCAAACCCATTCAGCATTCAGAGATCCTCATGCAACTCTTTCAGACTGGCATGCGGAGCCCTGAACGGGTGTCTTTAGTTAAAGTGAAAGCACACCTTCCTCCAGGGAATGATGACATTCTCTTGGCAAATGCAAAGGTAGACACACTGGCAAAAAAGGCAGCGGTGGAGGGAGATTTTCTCTATTCAGAGGAAATGCCTTCGATCAGCAAACTTTCCAAGGTGAAGCAGCAGGTTCCGGAACCGGCACCCTGTTTCCTCCAAGAACAAAGGAAAGATCAAAACATTGTTCAGATTGTGGAACAAACCAAACTTCCGGCAGAGCTGGTTGTGATCAATGGTGTTCTGTGTAAACAAAGGCCAGAAGGGATAGTGCCATATATGCCACAACATTTAGAGAAGGAATTAGTGAGATTCAACCACGATCTTTTGGGACACATAGGGATAGCACGGCTAGTAGAAGTGATGAAAAACAAATACTACAGCCCTACCCTTAAACAGACATGTGAGGAGTGTGTACAAGGATGTCTCATATGTGCCCAGATCAGTCCCAAGCCAAAAGGGGAAAAACCGGCTTTACAGAGGGTTCCTGTGGCGGGAGGTCCCTGGGAGACCCTACAGATTGATTTCATAGGCCCACTCCCTGTAGCCAGGGGGGGATTGCGATTTGCATTGGTAATAGTCAACATTTTCACAAAATACGTGGAGGTCATACCTCTCAAGTCTGCCACAGCCCTGTGTACAGCTAAAGCCTTATGGGAACATGTTTTCAGTAGGTGGGGGTTGCCCAAATGTATTGAGTCAGATCAAGGCCCAAGTTTCGTTGGTCAGGTGATGAAAACACTTTGTGCCCTTTTGGGGATAGACCAAAAGTTCCACATACCGTACAGACCCCAGTCCTCTGGGATAGTGGAACGTATGAACCATACTCTTAAGACAGGCTTAAAAAGGATGATCCTGACCTATGGCAAAGACTGGGTTACCCACCTTCCAGCTGTAATGATGGCGTATCGAGCCACACCTGCAGCGGCCACAAAAGTGTCACCACATGAACTGATGACAGGGAGGAAAATGCATCTTGTCTTCCCGAACGAACCTTTTCTTTCAGAGATGCAAAAACAGGCCATTAGTCATGAAAAATGGTTAAGAGCTTTGCAAGCACAACTGCAAAGGACTTTGCAGTTTGCAGCCACAAACATGTGTCACCCAGAGCCTGTACATACTGCAGATAGCGCATCTGAAAAGTATGTCCAAGGGGGGTGGGTGATGGTGAAAACTTTCAGAAAGACAGGTCCGTGGGAAGCAAATTTTGAAGGTCCTTACAAAATCATAAAGAAAGTAAGTGACACCACTTTGGTAGTGGAGAGGGATTTGTCATTCAATCCACCAAAAAGCAAGAAAAAGTTCAAACGAACTCCACAGAAACCAATCATTGTGCATATTGATCAATGTAAAGTGTATAAAGGGAAAGGCCCGACTCCAGAAGGGTCAGGCACAACCAATAATAAGGAATGATATGTTCCTATGTCGATTTCAGGTGATCGGACAACATGTATGCAAGGAAGATGAATAGATGGCAACTGAGATGGCTAGCGAGATTTCATCCGTACAAACGAAAGTTTCCAGATGTCAATACGGACATGGAGAGGAGCAGGATTTCCGAGACCGAGAAAAAGACTGAAAGACTGATGGGGCAAAACGTAACCCAAAGTGCTAATGCTTTCTCTTTTCCAGGATGTACCATCTGGGACTATTATCATTCCTATTCTGATTATTATTACTCCTATTCTGACTATGATCATTACTATGAGGACTATTATCATTACTATGATGACTATTATCGTTACTATTATGATTATTATTATTACTACTATTCTCATTACTATTACTGGTATTATGATACAAGAAGAGTGACAACTGTTACCGGAGGGCAGACCAAGATTCCTGGGGGCCGCAAGAAAAAGTTTATTTTTGCTTTTTAACATGAAGTCTACAGATACATTTATGGATATAAGTGGTCAGACCAAGTGAATCTCACAAGGGGGGAACTTACTGTGTGAGCAAATATCCCAGATGGATCTAGTGTCGAGGTTTAACTATGTTATTCCTCAAAGTGTTAAGAGCAAAGCTCCACAGGGGGTGCCCATCTTGAGAGATAATACTCCATGGGAGTCCAGGTCATAAAATCAGCCCACATTTTTGTTTTAATTTGTTAAGATAAGCACCCACTGATCATTAGGAGGGGTATTATAATTATGCTTGATTACACAAGTGATTTTGTGTTTGAGATTAGGCAATATGGGTAAGTTAGTGTTAGACATACTGGTGTTAGACATATTATCTTATAATAGCGATATCTTATCGCTTCTCGGCCTTTTGGCTAAGATCAAGTGTAGTATGTATTATCTTATAAGTCAATATTTTAGAGATAAGTTATAGTATGTTATAGTATGAAAAGTTTAGGCTCAGACATGCCATATGAGAAGTCCATTAGAAGGTATCTGTTTCCAGCATTTCCTTTAACGGCGAGTTTCACTCTTCCATGACCATGCAAGTATGGAAGTGATACGTTTGTGACATGGATGCGTCTGAGTGGAGGTGCTACATTACATATTAGGGCCTCCCCAGTAGAGCTCAGAGGTGTAGCTCTCTCCCAGGGTGTGGCCACCTAGACAAGGGACTGTGTGTGATCATGGAGAGGTGGAACCTAAAAAGGGAAAAGTCGTGGAGACCAATATGGATTGGCTGAGCGAGGGATTAAAACAGAGGATGATGTAGGAAATCTGATAGGAGAATTCTGCATATAAGTCTTTAGGGGGACTGTAAGATTCTTAGAGGGTCTTGCAAGGTATGGCCCTTATTATAGCCAAAGTGAACCTGTGTTTCAGTCAAAGATTATGTGCAGAGTTCTCTTGCTATACAGATTCTAGAAGGCCAGGCAGAGAGTGGAATAGAAGAGAGAACATTACAGGGAATAGTAAAAGGTCAGAACGCAGCATTATCTATGGGACGTGCAGACTAGCTGTCTGAGCCTGGGATGCCCAGGGCCAAACAATGCCTGGTGTTTCTAAACACCAGCTTCTGAGTATTTAGGGTACAGGGCATCTGCTTCGCGCTTGCGCATTAGACGGATGTCAATCACAGAGTTCTGGATGTCAATCACAGAGTTCTGTAAGCCAATAGCAAGTGTTTAATAGGGGTGACATCTGGAACCCGCCCATATCCCACCTTCTGGGGCGTGTGGTTAGTTAACACTTGTGGATCTGGAGGTTTCTCCTTTTATAAGGTAGATCTGTATAGGTTTGGAGCTAGCACACTCATATTAATCAGCTTTGCTCAATATCTGTATTATTACCTACTGATGTTTGCTTTGCTTCGTATGTTTTTCAATATAAGTTTGTAACCAAGATTATACCGAGTATCCCGGTTGGATACAATAAAGACTCTCTTAACTGTTCTGGCGATCAATTCTGTGAAAGTCTGCTATCGGCTGTATACTTTCCGAAGGTGATAAGGACCAGCACTAAGGCTGTCAGGTAGTCACACACAGGGACTAAATATTTGATTATTACAGCTAGCATGTATTATTTTAAAACTATAATGGCCAAAAACTGAGAAATAATGAATTTTTTCAATTTGTTTCTTATTTTTCCTGTTAAAATGCATTTAGAATAAAATAATTCTTAGCAAAATGTACCACCCGAAGAAAGCCTAATTGGTGAAAAAGATATAGATCGTTTTGTTGTAATAAGTGGAAATAAAATTATAGGCAAATGAATGGAAGGAGTGCTGAAAGGTGAAAACTGCTCTGGTACAGAAGGGGAAAAATCCCTCAGTAGTGAGGTAGTTAAGATTGAAGAAGGTCTGATGAGGACTGTCAGGCCATGCTGTCACTCACATGGTAATCACTCCTGCATAGCTTCCTCTCTAAGACGCAATTTCTAAGAACATGACCATCCCAGTTCCATCTCCCTCAACTGTTCCAGTCACTAAGAGAGAGATGAGGCTGGTGAGGTTGGGTTCCTAGGAATTGCTGCTTAGCAGAGAGGAAGCCACCTGGGAGTGATGGCTGGATTAGCAGTAGTGTTGCTGTATTAATATGCACAGATAGCCCCAAAATACCCCCTTTCAAAGAATAAAAGTGTGGGCATGAGGGGAAATGCCTCCCTGCCCCTTGGACCATTCCTCCCCGATCAAGACTTGGTTAGTCTTGATCAGTGTTTCTTCTTTTCATTTTGTTGAAAGTTACAAGGTTATTTCTAGACAGGCAGATGGACCTATTAGTGACCACTGCACTAGCAGTGCTGATTGAATACCCTTTCTGAAAAGATGCCTGAAGCATGGCAGGCAAGCATCTCTAGCACATGCTGGTCAAATTCTGGTCACTGGTCTATTTTGGACACCCAGCAGATTATTTGGTCTTCAGTTTTAAGATTTTAGGTATTCAATTTGGAGCTGACATGCTTGTTGACCATGATGGACAAGTACTTCCTGTGGTTAAGTTGTAGCTGCTCCAATCAAATTAATAAATGATGAGGTTTCAATCCATGGTCTAGCAAATAAAGCAAAGTGTATTGAAGCTGCAAATCACCACACGTTTCATTTGCTGCTGCAGGTCCACCAACTGAGTGAAAGCTGTGCAAGAGAGCTGAAAATAAGGACTCACATTCCTAGTCTTATCTGATAGGGTTTGTGAGCCTGAGTTGTTAGTTAGGAGGAGTATAACTATCAGAATGACTCTGTTATCACACAACATTTTTATTATATTATTATTATTTAGTATTTATGGAGCACCAACCTCTTCCACAGTGTCATACAGAGTATATTTTCTTTGCCTTAGCCTCCCTGGCGGTTCATTTCTGTCTGGATTTATGGGTCTAAAAGCGGTACATTTTTTTCAAAGGGTTTAGGCCTCCAAATCTTAAGTGATAACTCACCAAAATATATCAGACTAAAGGTCTTGTAGACCTCCAACATGTAATAAAAGACTAGAACAGAAAATTGTTGGAATGATTACATTTATGAATACAGGTAGCCCTCAGTTAAAGAACGAGATAGGGACTGTAGGCTCGTTCTTAACCCGAATCTGTTCCTAAGTCAAACAGTGTCACAGCGAGCGCCGGATTGCGGCGATTTAAATGTTTTAAAGTACATTTACATTGATATAAAGACACCGTGTGTGGGGGGAGGTGAACAGATACATACCGCACACCTTCCATGTCCTGGTGTCACCCTCTGCCTCTGCAAAGAACCTCCGTGTCGCTATAAGCAGATCTGCCCCCTCTGACCCGGATACTGTACTGCGCTGCGCATGCTCAGTATGCCAGGTAGCCTCCTGGGCCGGCCTGTGTCAGAAGGTGAAGATCTGTTTAGCGAGACGGAGGTTTTTTATGCAGAGGGTGACACCAGGACATGGGAGGTGTGCGGTATGTATCTGCTCACCTCCCCACACACGCGGTGTCTTTAGATCAATGTAAATGTATTTAAAAACATTTAAATCGCCGCAATCCAGCGCTCGCTGTGACGTCATCAACGGGGCGGTGCAAACATCGGACCGTTCGTATCGGCGGGGCATTCGTAAAGCGGGCATTCATAACCTGAGGACTACCTGTAAACTTAAAAAATAGTGAAACTGTACAAATAAGGCACCAGACTATACAGTATATACATATATATCTAATATACCTCCTGCGTGTGGTATATTTTGAAACAGGGATTGGCAGAGAGGGCGACATCACAAGTAGAAGCGTGATTCCTTTTGGAATTTTTTCCCTTTGCTATAAGTCTTAGACGGCAGGGAGAGAGTAGTCAAAACCCAAGCAGAGGTCGATGCAGGCGGCACGCAGAGAGTACTCAAAACCCGGGCAGAGGTCGGTACAGGCAGCAGGCAGAGAGTAGTCATAATCCAGGCAAAAATCAGTAAAGCCCCATACACACACTCAACAGCGGTCTTTTAGGCTCTCACAACTTTTCTTGTGAAACACCTAAAAAAAATCTCTTGCTATTGTTCAAGCAGCTGATAAGACTGATAAGAAGTTAATCCAAATGTTCAATTGACTTCTTATCAGTCTTATCAGCTGCTTGAACAATAGCAAGATTTTTTTTAAGGTGTTTCACAAGAAAAGTTAAGAGAGCCTAAAAGACCGCTGTTGAGTGTGTGTATGGGGCTTAAGGCAGCAGAGGCACTTAGCTCAGAAGCAGTTGGGAACCAAATGGCTATATTGTTAACATCATGTGCTTTCAAATGAGCTTATCTGTCATGGCAGTCAGGTCATACAGGGGAGAGATAAAATTACAACGTGTGATTAGAGACAAATTAAAAGGAATTAGGCTAAACTCTCTACATACATACAGCGTGCGTTTCTCTCTGTTTACCTTCTGCCCTGTGCCAGAAATCGGGTCCAGACGGAGGGATCAGACAGGGTAAATGCTCTACATACATACAGTGTGCATTTATTTATGTTTCCTTCTGTCCTGTGCCATAGATTGCATCCAGATAGGGGGATCAGACAGGGTAAATGCTCTACATACATACAGTGTGCATTTCTTTATGTTTCCTTCTGTCCTGTGCCATAGATTGCATCCAGATAGGGGGATCAGACAGGGTAAACTCTCTACATACATAGTGTGCATTTCTTTGTTTCCTTCTGTCCTGTGCCATAGATTGCATCCAGATAGGGGGATCAGACAGGGTAAATGCTCTACATACATACAGTGTGCATTTCTTTATGTTTCCTTCTGTCCTGTGCCATAGATTGCATCCAGATAGGGGGATCAGACAGGGTAAACTCTCTACATACATACAGTGTGCATTTCTTTATGTTTCCTTCTGTCCTGTGCCATAGATTGCATCCAGATAGGGGGATCAGACAGGGTAAACTCTACGTACAGGCAGGCAGGCAGCATTTCTCTGCTTTCCTTTTGTCCCGTGCAAAAGTTTAGGTCCACTTTAATTTACTGCGCTGCTACCCCCCGCCCCAATAAAGTCATGGCATACACCACTTCACAGCTGATTGGCCGTCGGGATCTCAGAAGAAAAGCAGATGTGACGGGAACCCCGGTGGCTGGGGAGAGAAGCCTAGAGTTTCACAGGCCAGTGCCGATCGCGCGCGGGATCCAGGCGGGCAGGAAAACCAGGTATTTAGCTACCCCGAGCTGAACTCGGAATTTCCGCTCCTGACCTGGTTACCGCCAGGGAGGCTAAATGTCCCTCAGAGGAACTCACAATCTAATCACTACCATAGTCATATGTCTAGCCTAGGTATGTATCGTATTCTAGGGACAACTTAATGGGAAGTCAATTAATTTCTCTGTATGTTTTTGGGATGTGGGTGGAAGCCAGATTCCCCTGAGGAAACTCATGCATAGATGGGGAGCACATACAAGCTCCTTGCAGATAGTATTCTTGCTGGGATTCGAACCGGGAACCAAGTGCTGCAAGGCAAGAGTGCTAACAACTATGCCACTATGCTGTTCTGTAAATATACCCCAAGGAGAGCTAAATCATGAGATAAACTGATAAAGAGAAATAACGTAATAAGTTTTATAAAACTTTATGAAGCACAAAATATGTTTTAAGGTGCTGTGAACAATAATACAGTGTATGTGTAGCTTTGGCTATCATAATTTCATTTTATTATCTTCATACTAGGTCAGAATGTGCAGTCTAAAAGATTCCACTTGTATTTGTTTCAAATAAAGTACAGCAGCCTCTTAATAATCTAAGCAATCATGCCAATTACGATTTAGCATGATTAACATATCAAATATTTGATGTCTTAGTTTATTTAAATGGGAACATGCCCACACATAAATATCTTTTAGCTGATTTGCATGAATTTGATAAACATACTAGCAAAATGATTTTTTTTTAAATCAATGTAAAGAGTCTATAAAAAGTATAATGATGACAGTCTTTAATAATTATTTTATAAAATAGATTAATAGTTTCAATTTCATAGTTGTTTCTCTGCATTTTGACAGCCTTAAAGGGAACCTGAATTGAGTAAAAATATTTCAAATAAACACATGAGGTAACTTCAAATGAACATTACATAATTACTTTGCCATCAGTTCCTCTCAGAAGCTCACCATTTTCTTTTGACAATGATCCCTTCCAGTTCTGACTTCATTTTGTCAGAACTGAAATATATCAGTTGCTGTCAGTTATAGCTGAGAGGACAACTGATGTGTCCATGTTTCCCTATGGTTCAAGTGGGCGATGTTACAGTTTAACAGTGTGCTGACCAGGAAGGTTAATGGCCATTTTCAAAATGGAGGACATAGAATTCTAGTGATCACAGTGAACAACCAGGACGTGGGAGAGGAGAAAGAGATTGAGAAGTAGACTACACAGGAAGTAAGTATGACTTGTGTATGTTTATTTTGACTTTTCATTTTCAGCTCAGGTTTTCTTTAACCATTTCAGCCCGTGGGTATTTTTCACCTTATGCATCAGAGCAATTTTCACCTCCCATTCATTCACCAATAACTTTATCACTAATTATCACAATGAATTGATCTATATCTTGTTTTTTACTACCAATTAGGCTTTCTTTGGGTGGTACATTTTGCTAAGAATTATTGTTTTCTAAATGCATTTTCACTGGAATATTAAGAAAAAAATGGAAGAAATTCATTATTTCTCATTTTTCAGCCATTATAGCTTTAAAATAATACATGCTACCATAGTTAAAACTTATGTATTTAATTTGCCCATTTGTCCCGGTTATTACACCATTTAAATTATGTATCATAGTGTATGGCGCCAATATTCTATTTGGAAATAAAGGTGCATTTTTTCAGTTTTGCATCCATCACTATTTAAAAAATGTTTGTAATATACCCTCTTCACATTCATATTAAAAAAGTTCAGACCCTTAGGTATTTATGTTTGTTTGTTTTTTTTAATTGTAATTTTTTTTTCATTAAACATTTTATTTGGGTAATTTTTGGTGTGGGAGGTAAACAGTTAATTTTAAATGTAATAATGTGGGTTTATTTTATTTTAAAAATGTATGTAGTTGTAGTTTTGCAGTGAAATTCTTTTTTTTTAGCCCTGGAAGCAAAGTGCCTGGAAGCGGGGACTTAGATCAATGAATGGGAACTATGTTCCCATTCATTGATCTCTGGGCTAACAGGGGGTGGTACGGGAGCACGCAGCAGCGCAGCAGCAGCCGCCTGGATGTGACAATCATGTCTAGGTGGCTTAAATGGTTAAAGTGAACTGAGGACAATTTTTAGCACCTAGAGCATCTCAATAGCATATGAAAAATGCATGCCAAAAATATGTCTCATTATTAAAATAAACTTCCATTCTACCTGTTATTTAACATTCAAAGTTTAGCAATTAAGTTGTATTAGCCTACTTCAGGGATTTCAGGAAGATAATTGTTTTATTGTAGTCATTATCAAGAAGTAAACAATACCTTTTTATCAACTGAGGGGCTGGGTAATTAGGACAGTTTCTTCAAAGAGATTATCTACCGTTAATGTGTCAAGATAGCATCTCTGACTTCTGTAAAGAAGGAATGTGAGAAGGGGAGGGTGGGAACGTGGCAGCTTCTATGTCAGGAGAAATTCCAGTGAAAGAAAGGGTGCTTAGTTCCTTTTAATGTTTCAAGAGATTGACATGTGCAATAGGATCATACCAGGTGTAGATTTCATGTCAAGTCTACCAACAATACACCACAAAAAAGATGTGATATTTCGTAGGGTTTGCTTCATACCACTATACAAAGGTCTTCTTAGACCCATACTTTAATAAACCTTGTTTGCTATTCTGTATGATGGGAGACCAGGGAAGAGTCACTTGTCCGGAAGAGTTACTGGCCACACTTACTATGAGGGGCTGGATGTTATATTGACCACAAGTGCCTTGGGATGTGTTATGTTGGCCACACTTGCCATAGGGCAGATTGCAGATTGATAAGGGTACTATACTCTGGTCACACTTGCAGTAGAAGGGGGGGGGGGGGTGTTATATTTGACACATTCGCTATGTGAGAGAGGCTACATTTGCTATGGGGGGATGAATTGGAAGGGAAGTTATAAAGGCCACACTTTTTTTGTTGGGGGAAGGAGTTATACTGCCCACACTTGCTATATTGGGGGTGAGGAGCAGTGCGTGTACATACAAAAAGGTGCCCGGAAATTTGGACCCCCAGAGATAGCTGATAGTAAAGTCTCAGTACATTTAACACTGTTCTACAGTTTTTCAGTGCAATTATGATATGATGACACTGCTTCTTGAACAGTAGCTGTATTTTGCATTGCAGGCAACAGACAGCACGTACTGTGATGGTACCAAAACTTTGGCTCGCATATTCTCAAATCTCCCATTTCCAGATATGCAGCCACTCTTTGCTATTTTTTATGTATAGGGGGATGATGGCAGCACTTATGGGAGGATGGGAATGATGCAAAATGTTATGACAGTCACACATGTTATAGGTGCAGGCTGCACTTACTAGAGGGAGCTAACCTGTGGGAATTTGTCAGAAGGTCCCCATGGAGAGGGGTCCACATGAAACGTTTGCTGGGGAAGGGGGGGGGGAGTAAAGAGGAGGTTTAAGGTCCATAGTTTACCTCTGCCTGCATTCAGCTAGAATAAAGTTTGTAAGGTTAATCAGTGCTTAATACAGACTTCCATTCTAGATTCATGAATGATGAGGCAGTGGTGTTGCGTACCGGATAGGATGAATCTTAACCCTTAATTAGGACAGAAGTTAAGGTCTCTGCAGGATGTTTGACTGGTGTTATAGGGCAAAATAACAAGAGAATCTGTGCTCTTGCCTGTTACATCAGAAATCAATAATCTTCATTACTGTAGTGGAAACAGAAATGTACTCCTGCCTACAGGCCTACACAAAGACATCTCTCACTTCCAGGCATTGCAAGTTGTTTGCTTTTTGGTAGTGGTCTTGGTTTATCAACAATTATATTTTACTTTTTTTTTTACTTTTCTAATTTCTGTTAAACTTAATATTTTGGCATACATAAAGTAAACCAGAACCAAGTAAAATGATTTAAAATAAATACATGATGTAACTGGCTGCAAATGAATATTTTACATACTTACCTCACTGTCAGTTCCTCGCAGAAGCTCAACATTTTCTGCTAGCAATGATCCCTTCCAGTTCTGACAGGATCTAGTCAGTTCTGTCTATCAACAAGCTGAAAGCTTCAAGGTACTTTTTCAATATATCAGTGGTTGTCAGTTACTACTGAAAGCATAACTGATGTGCAAGGTAATGTCCGTGTTTCCCTATGGCAATATGTCAAGCAATATTACTGGTTAAAGGAGTGCTGACCCGGAAGCTGTCATGAGGTTATCATAATTTTTAAAATGGAGGACAAATTCCATTGATCAGAGTGGACTAACAGTGAACATGGGAGAAGAGAAAGAGATTGATGAGTAGACTATGCAGGAGGTAAGTATGACGTGTGTATGTTTATTTTGACTTTTATTTTTCAGTTCAGGTTTGCTTTAAGCAATTAACTTCTCAAAGTATTTTCTTATTTATTGAAAGGATCAATTTTATTGACCAGGCTCAATTTTATTTCATTTTATGGCTCTACACCCATCCTTCCCAGCAATAAATGTATTAAAAATAAGGGTCCGTATGCAATTCACTTTTTCACCTGAATTTTCTCCTAGGGGATAATTTTTCATTTTCTATTTAAAATAACTTTGCAGTACTTTTCAACTTAAAAAAGTACCAAAAAGAAAAAGAAAAAGTACTAGCAAAAATATTTTGAGTATTTTTTTGCTTTCTGGTGGCTTAAAAGGCATTTTATTGACAAGTTTAAAAATATCACCATTCGAAAACTCAGGAGAAAAAGTTAATTGCATATGTGCTAAAGTGTTTAAAATTCATAGTAAGAACTATGGTCACACTGTTGTTCTGTTCTATTATTTCTGCTCTAGACTCACTTTTACACTGGTATTAGAGCTAGGCCCCCACCTGCTGGTTGTCCCACACCCTTCAATAATCCCACTAGAAGATGGGGTAAGTGACACCTTGGCCACTCACCCCAATATCCTAGCTGGGAGGGGTAGCTAGTGGCAGCTTCTCCACATCTCCCTCTTTAAAAAGGCTTATATATTTCCAGGCAGCTGCGTAGCTATGTAGCTATGGGCCCTGGTGCAAGTTTTACATTGGGCCCCCCCTCCCCAAGCAATCTATATGTAGCACTTGATATGGCGCAACAAAACCTGCCAAGGACAACCACAGTGTCACAGGTGCAAGAAGGAGATGGGGATCAGTTTGTTAATGATTACTACTATTCAAAGCATCTATAGAAGTGATTCATGCCACCACAGGACCAATGAACAGTTAATACTTTGGTTGAGGAAAGGCCCTATGGGGCCACTCTGGCCCAAGGGCCCCGATGCGGTCGCTATCTCTGCAACCCCTATTTTTACACCACTGTTTCCAGGTAATATGTTGTTGCTATGTGGTTATTTTGTTGAGGGAGACAGAGTTTGGAAAGGGGCTTTATATTATCATAAGAAATTTGCTTGTTTGACTTCATTCTTGAGGCATTTGTTTGTTGACATGTTTCCAGACCATTTGGAATTATTCTGCTGAAGCTGCACAGATTGAAGGCCTCGTCAGAGTCATTGGTCAGGTGATCGATGCCTGTATGTAAGTCTCCGACTTGCTAGTCATGATCATTCGCTAAAACAGGATGTGACCACAGCAAATAAGATCCTTTGTAAATCTTTCAGCTGATCAAACAAATCACATGCCTCCATGAGTGCTCTCTCTCTCTCTCTCTCTCTCTCTCTCTCTCTTTCTCTCTCTCTATATATATACAGTATAGACAATGAAGAAAGAAACAATATACATGTTAAGTTTATGATTGTGATTGACAAAAGCCTGACACTAGCCAGAAAATGATTGGCAATGCCCGCCATATAGGCCAAATAAGGATCTGTAACAATTCAAGTTAGTACAGAATGCTGCTGCCAGTTTAACAACAAACCAACCTCATTATTGTCACAGTACAGCAATTCTTCTCTCATTGCACTGGCTACCTGTAAAATGGAGAATCCTTTTCAAGATGGGAATGTTGACATTCAAATCTCTACACAATTTGGCCCTAAATACATGAAGCATTTGTTGAAACTGCATCACACCTCCCACAAACTCAGATCAGCAGGATCTATAAACTTGGTCACCCCCAGAGTTCACCTCAAAACTATTGGAGCCTTATGTCATGCTGCCCCTACACTTTGGAACATCATACTGCATTCAGTAAAAACAGCCCCATCCTTGCAGGTATTCATATCCAGACGGAAAAGCCACCTGTTTAGCCTGGCATTTTCATATTATTCCTCTATTGCACAATTTACCATTCAACTATTTACTGATCTGAGACATATGTATGCGCTTTGAGTCCTATGTGACAAATACACTTTACACATTTTTTTTCAATAAAATGTGTCAAGATAAGGTGACTTACAAGAGCTGAATGCAAACAAATGTGATTTCCTGTTTTTCCGGGCCCTTCATCTAATGTAACTCTAGTTGGACACAGTGGGGTTAAGCCAGGCATTATATTCCAGCAATTACATCTTCTGACATACACACTGGCCGTGTGACCTCTGGTGTAAACATATAGCAAAAATAGTCGTTAAAGATAATTTATTCAAACATGTGCTGAAAAAAAGCTGTAGCATTGACTTATTTTATTATTACCCACTAAAATTGTATCTTTTATATTGTTACTATGAATAGCAATGTAATATATGAGACAAAATTTTGCATGCTTTCTCTTGACTTGAAAGATCATTGTTAGAGCTGACGTGAACTTTTAGAGATCAAGGTATCAGTGCCCTAAATCCCCAATCATGTTAACAAACACTTCATAAAGCAGTTAGACAAGCACAAAGCGTGGAAAGAGCAGAGGTTAAGTACATATGATTGACCTCACGAAGGCTGTGTGCTCCAGATCATTAAATATGTTGTGCTCTCCTGCCTCTGCTGGGCACAATGAAAGTGTCCCAGGAACATTATTTAATACTTAGATCTTCTGCCTACATTGCAGTGACACAAAATCAATACCGTTTCTTATCATCAATTGCAGTGATCATCGCTGCCTGTTAACTAGCTTTTAAACACTAGATCAAAGAACTCAGGTTATGTCTAGTTATATGGAAAACAGTGCAAAAAGCCCTTTCATATATTGACTGTTTCATTTTCAGATAAGTATGTAACAGGAACGAATACATGAATAAAAGGCATTAACAATATATATATCAGGTTAAAAAGAAACATGTTATTGTTACACAGACCCAATATTATTAATCCTTAGTTGGCATCAGTTTTGTATATAAAAAAATGGGCTTTTACTATTTTGTAATTTTGGACAAACCTGCTTTTTTAATTTCCCAGTCTGCAAGTACAATTTTAAACCTTACAGACCTCTTTGTACTGTGTAGAGACTAGCCAGTAGATTAAAACTGGTACTAATCTCCTCTGTCCTGCTCCTCTGTCTTCTAACTATTGATTAACTATTAACCTCCTTAGCGGTAACCCCGTGTGTGACACGGGGTAAGCCGCCGGAGGGTGCCGCTCAGGCCCTGCTGGGCCGATTTACTTAATTTTTTTTTTGCTGGACGCAGCTAGCACTTTGCTAGCTGCGCCAGCACCCCGATCGCCGCCGCCGCGCGCCCGATCGCCGCTATCCGGTGCGGCGCGCGGCCCCCCCCCCCCCCAGACCCCGAGCGCTGCCTGGCCAATCAGTGCCAGGCAGCGCCGAGGGGTGGATCGGGTCTCCCAATGACGTCCCGACGTCGCTGACGTCGGTGACGTCATCCCGCCCCGTCGCCATGGCGACGGGGGAAGCCCTCCAGGAAATCCCGTTCTTTGAACGGGATTTCCTGATCGCCTATCGCCGGAGGCGATCGGCGGGGCTGGGGGGATGCCGCTGAGCAGCGGCTATCATGTAGCGAGCCCTCGGCTCGCTACATGATAAAAAAAAAAAAAATTTAAAAAAAACTGTTGCGCTTCCCCCTGGCGGTATTTTTCATACCGCCAAGGGGGTTAAAGGTGGCCATACATTAGCCGACCAACCAACCAATCGACTATCCAATTTGATTATTATAATCAAATTGGATGAAAATTGGTGCTGCCAAGTGCATGCCCGACTGACAAAGCGACCAATTTCGGGACAGAAATTGGCTGCATGGTCTATCGCGCATGCTGGAAGATGTCGGGCCGAAGTTGGTTGGTCGGGTGTGCGGCGGTACGGCAGCCGATTTGCGAACGAGCGACGAGACGAAACCCCCACTGCAATGTATAAATGCATGTAGTGAGTTTATACATTACATGTCCGGTGCCAGCCTCCACACGGTTTCCGTCCATCTTGCCGGGTTCCACATACACGCCAGCGGTGCATAGCATCTGACGTCAGACACTATGCGCCACTAACGTGTGTGCGGCTGTTAGCCGACGAGATGGATGCACACCGTGCGGAAGCTGCTACAGGACAGGTAATGTATAAACACACACACACTACATACATTTATACAATTTGGGGGCAGCGGCCGGGTGGACGTGGCGGGCTCAGCCGATTCCCTGATGATTTCATGCTGAAATCGGACAGGAATCGGCCTGTAGTGTATGGGCAGATTCGACAACAGACAAATTTATCTCAAATCAGATTTGATTAGAGATAAATTTGTCTCTTGGTCGAATCTGCCCATAATCTTCTAATGTATGGCCACCTTAACACTTCTTTCCTCCCTATTCCTTCACATTGTAAGCTGGCAAGGGCAGGGTTCCCTCCCTGTAATGTCTTGTAAGTTGCTTAACATTTTGTTAATCAATATATAATCATCACTGTGGCTTATTATATTGTCTACTACTTCTATATTATGTTTTTGTTCTCTTACTCTGTACAGCCCCATTATATAACTCAATAATAGCAATGATTAGTGAAAGCTGAAGTACTGGGCCAATAGAATAATTTGCATATGTTTCAATGCCGTACTTTTACAAAAACAATTTTATTCTTAGGCAATACGCCATCTAAAAGTTTACCTTAAGGCCTCTTTCACAGTAGGACATTGCGTTTTGATGCAACCTTAACCACTTCCCGACCGCCCACTACACAGGGGCGGCGGGGAAGTGGAGCCCTGCAGGACGGCCTCACCCACAGAGGCGGCAGTCCATTTAAGGGCATGGGCGGAGCGATCGCGTCATCCGTGACGCGATCCTCCGCCCGGGATCGAAGCACGGGCATTTTGTCTCCGCTCGCCGGCCACTTAGCAGAGCCGGCGAGCGGAGGAATCCGCAGGATCCACCAATCAGGGAGTATAAGGCACTTTGTTAGGTAAACAAAGTGCCTTATACGTGCTTCCTCCTCGCCTCGTGGTCTCATTGTTGCAGAGACCACCAGCGAGGAGGAACCACTTGTAAGTGACATAGCTACACTGTGTTTTTTGCCCTCAGCCTCCCTGATCACCCACCCCAGCCTTCCTACCCCCCCTGATCACCCCAGCAGACCCCTGCCCATCACCCTTGCACCCCTGTAAAACCCCCACCCCCCCCACCTGCCACTAACTAGCGACGCTGCCCCTTAGTTTAGGTCCCTAACTGCCTCCTAGTCACCCCTGATCCCCCCCCCCTACCTTTAGATCACCCCCACACCCCATCCCAGACTACCCCCCTGTATACTGTATACATCTGTATACAGCTACATTACCCTCTGATCCCCCTCTGATCCCCCTCTGATCACCTGTCTATCACCTGTCCATCAGCCCTCAGCACCCCCACCCATCAGAGCAGATCCTAACTGCCCCGCGGGGGTAACCGATCACCTGCCCAGGCCCTCGATTGCCCTCGTACCCCCCTTCTGATTACATCCCCTGCTGTTTGTTTACATCTGTCCTCCCCAGCAATCACTAACTGATCTTTGATCAGTAACCCCCTGTGTCTGCCTCTCATCAGATCAGGACTCAGTCTGCCCTGTGCAGGCTCCTGATCAACCCCCCACCCCCTCAAATCGCCCTCAGACCCCCCCCCCCTAATCACCGTCCAAGTGCATTGTATTTGACTGTGCTGCGCTTGTATTCGATTGTGCTGCGCTTGTATTCAATTGTGGTGTAATTGTATTTGATTGTCCCGTGATCGGCTTCGATTGCCCCGTGATTGTTTGATTGCCTGAGACCCCACTTCCCGCCACACCCAACCCCACCCTCCCCCCCACCACACCCAACCCCACCCCCCCCCCCCCACCACCACCTCCAACCACCACCTTCCGAGTGCATCAGATTTGCTTGTGCTGTGATTGGAGTCGATTGTGCTGTAATTGTATTTGATTGTCCCGTGATCGACTTCGATTGCCCCGTGATTGTTTGATTGCCTGAGACCCCACTTCCCGCCACACCCAATCCCACCCTCCCCCATCACCTTCCGAGTGCATCAGATTTGATTGGGCTGTGATTGGAGTCGATTGTGCTGTAATTGTATTTGATTGTCCCGTGATCGGCTTCGATTGCCCCGTGATTGTTTGATTGCCTGAGACCCCACTTCCCGCCACACCCAATCCCACCCTCCCCCCATCACCTTCCGAGTGCATCAGATCTGCTTGTGCTGTGATTGGAGTCGATTGTGCTGTAATTGGATTTGATTGTCCCGTGATTGTTTGATTGCCTCTGAGACCCCACTTCCCACCAACCCCAATACCTCTCAAATACTCCCTTTTTGCTAGGTAGGTGCTCTTTTTTTCTGGGTAGTCTCGGAGGAAAACCCCATAAATTTAGCAATCCAAAATGGCAAGAAGGGGGCTTTCCGATGACGAGGTATACAGGTACATGGACCAGTCGGATGAGTTCTTTTGGGAAGAATCATCCGTCGAATCTTCCGGGTCCGATTTTGAACCTGTAGAAAGCAGTGGTTCCCTGACCGATACTGATGACGAGGCTATGGTCCCGGCTAGAGCCAGGCGTACCAGACCCCAAGTCGTTAGACCGCAGGTGGCGCAGGATCCGCCTCAAGGGCAGCAGGGTGGTGCTAGCGCTGTTGATAGTTTTCTTGGTGAGGCAGGCACCAGCAGCGCAGCATCTCCTGGACTTAGTGCCAGTGCTTCCGTAGACCCTGACGAAGTGGTGAGCGTCAGCATGGAAGTTGAAACTGGTACGGTGGCAAGTGCAGTAGTACCCCCGTCGCAGCCACCAAGAAGAAGACGGGCCCGTAGTACCCATAGACTCCCAGAGGTGCTGGCACAACCAGATTGGCAATCCCCTGATTCCGCCGCACCCGTAGTGCCCCCTTTCACCGCCCAGTCTGGAGTCCAGGTGGCGACAGCTCATCTAGGAACGGCCCTAGACTTTTTGCAGCTGTTCATCACCCAGGTTCTCTTGGACTTAATTGTGGTTGAGACCAACCGTAAAGCCACACAATTCATCACCGAGCACCCGGAGAGCATGTATGCCCAGCCTTTCGGGTGGAAACCAGTCCAAGTTTCCGACATTAAAATCTTTTTGGCCCTTATCCTTCACTTGGGACTAATGAAACAGAATGTACTGCGGTCGTATTGGTCTACGAACCCAGTAAATCATGTTCCCTTGTACCCTGCTGCCATGTCCAGGACACGATTTGAGTCCATCCTGCGCTTCCTGCACTTCAACGACGACAAAACCTGTCATGAAAAGGGCCACCCTGCTTATGACCGGCTCCACAAAATTCGGCCCCTCATAGACCACCTGTCATCAACATTTGCAGATGCTTATATCCCTGAACAGAACATCTGCGTAGACGAGTCCCTCTTACGCTTTACCCGGCGCCTTGGCATCAAACAGTACATCCCAAGCAAGCGCGCCCGGTATGGGGTGAAACTGTATAAGCTCTGTGAAAGGGCCACAGGCTATACATGTCGTTTTAGGGTCTATGAGGGAAAAGACTCAAAATTGGAGCCGGTCGGATGCCCTGACTACCTGGGGAGCAGTGGAAAGGTTGTGTGGGACTTGGTGTCACCCTTGTTCCAGAAGGGGTACCATCTTTTTGTGGACAATTATTACACAAGTGTGGCCCTCTTTCAGCACTTAAAGTTAGAAGGAATCCGATGCTGTGGCACTGCGCGGCCTAGTCGCCAGGGCTTCCCCCAACGGCTCGTTACCACCAGACTTTTACGGGGGCAGAGGGTCGCCTTGCGTACTGAAGACCTGCTCGCGGTGAAATGGAGGGACAAGAGGGACGTTTACTTTCTGTCCACCATTCACACAGACACGACAGTCCAAATTCAACGGGCAACTGCGGTCATTGAAAAGCCCCTTGTCGTCCACGAATATAATGTCAACATGGGAGGGGTGGACTTCAATGACCAGAGGTTAGCGCCCTATTTAGTTACCCGGAAAACAAGACGCTGGTATAAGAAAGTGTCTTTTTATCTGATTCAATTGGCAGTTTACAACAGCTTTGTTCTCTACAGTAAGGCTGGGAGAACTGGATCTTTCCTCCAATTTCAGGAAGAGATCATTATGGACATCCTGTATCCAGGAGGTGCCAGGCCCCCCCCCCCCAGATGCAACTAGCCGACTGCATGGAAGGCATTACGCCTATCAGCTTCCGTGTGCCCCAGGTCAACGCATCCGAAGAAAACGTTGCCGTGTCTGCAGCAGGGCTGGAACAAGGAGTGACACCGTTTATTATTGTCCCCGCTGTCCTGACCAGCCTGGTCTATGCGTAGGGCCGTGTTTTGAGAGGTACCATGAGCAGGTACACTATTAGAACCTAGGGAACTCCAGACACAGGAGTAGGCACACACTCAGTGGTCTTTCGCACATTGTCGCAGGGAGAGGAGAGGTAAGCTTGAAGACCAAACGGGTAAGCATAAAAATGGGAAGAAGGATCGGTTTCCATGCTTGATATTGCTGATCTGTCCTGGGTTGGCGATATAAGACGGCATGTTTGAATTTCCCTTGAGTGTGGACACCCCCGGTTTATATGTGATTTGGGCCTATGATGATGCTTTAATGCCACACAGAGTCATCTCTATTGGCAGGCATATTGCTGTATCCTACAGGCATAATGCTGTATACTAAAGTTCTGAGGCCCAGTCACATAAGTTGGTGGCTCACCCTGAGTGCAGGGTGGCACGGGGTGTCTCTCTCCTGAGGTTATCACTGCCATTGATGTGGAGGAAGATCTGCCATTGATGTGGAGCAAGGTATGTTTGCCGTTCATTTTTCCTTTCAGCCCAGAGTGCATTACTTGTATACCCAATATAAGGAGTATAGCAGAAACTCCTAATACTGGCCATACATGTAATGATTGCAGAGACCCTAAAATGCCAGGACAGACTCCACAAATGACCCCATTTTGGAAAGAGGACACCCTAAAGTATTATGTGAGGTGCACGGTGAGTTCATAAAAGATTTTAGTTTTTGTCACAAGTTAGCAGAATTTTTTTTTTTATTTTTTTTTAACAAAGTGTCATTTTCCGTTAACTTGTGACAAAAAATAAAATTTTCAATGACCTCACCATTCCCCTCATGGAATACCTTGTTGTGTATTCTTTCCAAAATGGAGTCATTTGTGGGGTTTGTTAACTGTCCTGGCAAGTGGGCGGGGTGCTAAATTTTGAGCACCCCTGTAAAGCCTAAAGGTACTCATTGGACTCTGGACCCCTTAGCGCAGTTAGGGTGCAAAAAGGTGCCACACATGTGGTATCGCCGTACTCGGGAGAAGTAGTACAATGTGTTTTGGGGTGTATTTTTACATATAACCATGCTGGGTGGGAGAAATACCTCTGTAAATGACAATCTTTTGATTTTTTTACACACAATTGTCCATTTACAGAGTTATTTCTCCCACCCAGCATGGGTATGTGTAAAAATACACCCCAAAACACATTGTACTACTTCTCCCGAGTACGGCGATACCACATGTGTGGCACTTTTTTGCACCCTAACTGCGCTAAAGGGCCCAAAGTCCAATGAGTACCTTTAGGATTTCACAGGTCATTTTGCGGAATTTGATTTCCAGACTCCTCCTCACGGTTTAGGGCCCCTAAAATGCCAGGGCAGTATAGGAACCCCACAAATGACCCCATTTTAGAAAGAAGACACCCCAAGGTATTCCGTTAGGAGTATGGTGAGTTCATAGAAGATTTTATTTTTTGTCAAAAGTTAGCGGAAAATTGATTTGTATTGTTTTTTTCACAAAGTGTCATTTTCCGCTAACTTGTGACAAAAAATAAAATCTTCTATGAACTCACCATACTCCTAACGGAATACCTTGGGGTGTCTTCTTTCTAAAATGGGGTCATTTGTGGGGTTCCTATACTGCCCTGGCATTTTAGGGGCCCTAAACCGTGAGGAGTAGTCTGGAAATCAAATTCCGCAAAATGACCTGTGAAAGCCTAAAGGTGCTCATTGGACTTTGGGCCCTTTAGCGCAGTTAGGGTGCAAAAAAGTGCCACACATGTGGTATTGCCGTACTCGGGAGAAGTAGTACAATGTGTTTTGGGGTGTATTTTTACACATACCCATGCTGGGTGGGAGAAATACCTCTGCAAATGACAATCTTTTGATTTTTTTACACACAATTGTCCATTTACAGAGATATTTCTCCCATCCAGCATGGGTATGTGTAAAAATTCACCCCAAAACACATTGTACTACTTCTCCCGAGTACGGTGATACCACATGTGTGGCACTTTTTTGCACCCTAACTGCGCTAAAGGGCCCAAAGTCCAATGAGCACCTTTAGGCTTTCACAGGTCATTTTGCGGAATTTGATTTCCAGACTACTCCTCACGGTTTAGGGCCCCTAAAATGCCAGGGCAGTATAGGAACCCCACAAATGACCCCATTTTAGAAAGAAGACACCCCAAGGTATTCCGTTAGGAGTATGGTGAGTTCATAGAAGATTTTATTTTTTGTCAAAAGTTAGCGGAAAATTGATTTGTATTGTTTCTTTCACAAAGTGTCATTTTCCGCTAACTTGTGACAAAAAATAAAATCTTCTATGAACTCACCATACTCCTAACGGAATACCTTGGGGTGTCTTCTTTCTAAAATGGGGTCATTTGTGGGGTTCCTATACTGCCCTGGCATTTTAGGGGCCCTAAACCGTGAGGAGTAGTCTGGAAATCAAATTCCGCAAAATGACCTGTGAAAGCCTAAAGGTGCTCATTGGACTTTGGGCCCTTTAGCGCAGTTAGGGTGCAAAAAAGTGCCACACATGTGGTATTGCCGTACTCGGGAGAAGTAGTACAATGTGTTTTGGGGTGTATTTTTACACATACCCATGCTGGGTGGGAGAAATACCTCTGCAAATGACAATCTTTTGATTTTTTTACACACAATTGTCCATTTACAGAGATATTTCTCCCACCCAGCATGGGTATGTGTAAAAATTCACCCCAAAACACATTGTACTACTTCTCCCGAGTACGGTGATACCACATGTGTGGCACTTTTTTGCACCCTAACTGCGCTAAAGGGCCCAAAGTCCAATGAGCACCTTTAGGCTTTCACAGGTCATTTTGCGGAATTTGATTTCCAGACTACTCCTCACGGTTTAGGGCCCCTAAAATGCCAGGGCAGTATAGGAACCCCACAAATGACCCCATTTTAGAAAGAAGACACCCCAAGGTATTCCGTTAGGAGTATGGTGAGTTCATAGAAGATTTTATTTTTTGTCAAAAGTTAGTGGAAAATGACACTTTGTGAAAAAAACGATAAAAATCAATTTTCCGCTAACTTTTGACAAAAAATAAAATCTTCTATGAACTCGCTATGCTACTAACGGAATACATTGGGGTGTCTTCTTTCTAAAATGGGGTCATTTGTGGGGTTCCTATACTGCCCTGGCATTTTAGGGGCCCTAAACCGTGAGGAGTAGTCTGGAAATCAAATTCCGCAAAATGACCTGTGAAATCCTAAAGGTACTCATTGGACTTTGGGCCCTTTAGCGCAGTTAGGGTGCAAAAAAGTGCCACACATGTGGTATCGCCGTACTCAGGAGAA
The DNA here is from genome assembly GCF_040937935.1 of Hyperolius riggenbachi. Taxonomy (NCBI): domain Eukaryota; kingdom Metazoa; phylum Chordata; class Amphibia; order Anura; family Hyperoliidae; genus Hyperolius; species Hyperolius riggenbachi. Next base: position 205,881,245 of record NC_090648.1, read on the forward strand.
GTAGTACAATGTGTTTTGGGGTGTATTTTTACACATACCCATGCTGGGTGGGAGAAATAACTCTGTAAATGGACAATTGTGTGTAAAAAAAATTAACAAATTGTCATTTACAGAGATATTTCTCCCACCCAGCATGGGTATGTGTAAAAATACACCCCAAAACACATTATACTACTTCTCCTGAGTACGGCAATACCACATGTGTGGCACTTTTTTGCAGCCTAACTGCGCTAAGGGGTCCAAAGTCCAATGAGCACCTTTAGGCTTTACAGGGGTGCTTACAATTTAGCACCCCCCAAAATGTCAGGACAGTAAACACACCCCACAAATGACCCCATTTTGGAAAGTAGACCCTTCAAGGTATTCAGAGAGGGGCATGGTGAGTCCGTGGCAGATTTCATTTTTTTTTGGTGCAAGTTAGAAGAAATGGAAACTTTTTTTTTTTTTTTTTTCGTGTCACAAAGTGTCATTTTCCGCTTACTTGTGACAAAAATTAATATCTTCTATGAACTCACTATGCCTCTCAGTGAATACTTTGGGATGTCTTCTTTCCAAAATGGGGTCATTTGGGGGGTATTTATACTATCCTGGAATTCTAGCCCCTCATGAAACATGACAGGGGGTCAGAAAAGTCAGAGATGCTTGAAAATGGGAAAATTCACTTTTTGCACCATAGTTTGTAAACGCTATAACTTTTACCCAAACCAATAAATATACGCTGAATGGGTTTTTTTTTATCAAAAACATGTTTGTCCACATTTTACGCGCTGCATGTATACAGAAATTTTACTTTATTTGAAAACTGTCAGCACAGAAAGTTAAAAAAATCTTTTTTTTGCCAAAATTCATGTCTTTTTTGCTGAATATAATAAAAAGTAAAAATCGCAGGAGCAATTAAATAGCACCAAAAGAAAGCTTTATTAGTGACAAGAAAAGGAGCCAAAATTCATTTAGGTGGTAGGTTGTATGAGCGAGCAATAAACCGTGAAAGCTGCAGTGGTCTGAATGGAAAAAAAGTGGCCGGTCCTTAAGGGGTAGAAAGCCCTAGGTCCTCAAGTGGTTAAAGTCGCAACACAACTTAATGCCCATTTACGGTCGCATACAGTAGACCATACAGGCAATGAAAAGTATGCTTCCAAGTCATTACTGAGCATGTGCAAACAGTCCAACACAGCTAATACCGTGTAGAACACACAGCATGCAGTACTTTCACTTAACGTGCAGCGTTAGTCACCAACGCAACGTGTGCACTGTGAATGGGGCATTGATTTTTCATTGCAGTGAGCGTTAAATGGTGTTTTAACGTGCAACTTTAATGTCGCACTGTGAAAGAGGCCTCAAGGATCACTATTGTAAAAAAAAAAAAAATACATGGTGGTACCTATAAAAAGTACATTTATTCTAGAGTAAAATGCACCCTAAATAACCTAAATAAAGAAGTAACAGAATCCCCCATGAGAAAATGACATATCGGCGCAATTTCTATGCAATTTCCCTGCTCTTCTATACTTTGTATAGGAGTGCAAACATAGGGGAAAAAAAGCAAGGACAGCAATTGAATTTTCGTTAAAAACTAAACACACCAGTGGAAAAAGAGCATTACAATTAACATGTTAATCAGGGTGCCGTTGTGATTCGCAAAATGCAAGCAATCCGAAAAAATCAATTGCAAAATGACTCAACCACTGCAGTGCACAAAAGGCAAATGCAACGATGCTATTTTACAATGTGATTTTGTTTCATGATTTTAGCTGGTGGCTAGGGACACAAGGAGAAATGTAACATGCAGGACATTTGCAATCAAAATTGGATCACAAATGGATCAAAAACGAATCCCACTTTTCCTGTTTCCCTTGTGACTTGCATTTTTCTAACAAATGTAAATGGATCACAAAACGCAGCATTTCCCTCTTAGTATAAAACAGCTCTAAATCATGTTATATCAGGGACATTTAAGCTATGCACACACTGTAGACAAATATCTGCAGAATTCATCTGGAAAAATGAACACTCCAAATGATAAATGATCTTTCATGTGAATGACAATTACACAGTCAATGATGACATGCTCGTTGGGAAACGACCCAATGATACTGGTGCTTCCTCTTGCGCTGATTACACATACAGTATATGCTCTTATCAATCAACTGGTCAACTCAACTGTAGTTTTCCCTGATAAAAAATTGATTGCCATCTAATTTTCAACGTGGCCACACATCAGGCAACTTGGTGGCTTATTGGTCATCCAATTCAATTATTATAATTGGATGAAAATCATGTATAAATGTGTAGTAAGTGTGTATTTATACATTACCTGTCCTATGCCGCGGTGCCCGTCTGACAGACAGGCACCGCGACACCGGACAGGTAATGTATAAAGGCACATTACAGCACATTTACACATTAGGGGAACAATGGCGAGGCAGCAGATGCGGTGGACAAGGCGGGCTCTGCCGATTGCTAAGAGATTTCATGCTGAAATGAATTGGGAATTGGCCTACGGTGTATGGGCTGCCGCCAGATTATGGCATGGGATACATTATCACAAGTGAAATACTGTTTAGTTCAGTATACTAATTAGGAAGGAACGAAGATGCCAATTCAAAGTAAAATGCATTAAAATTTTTTAAAAAGGATGTAGTGAATGACTTACCTCCAGGTAGCCTTACACTCAATGTCTATATTCGAAAGCAATTCTTTCTTATTCAATAAGAAGAGAGTGACATCAACATTTACTCCACTGCAACGCGTTTCGTGGGCATACCCGCTTCCTCAGCCAAAATTAGTGGAGCATCTGTTCATCCAAGCAGTAACAGCTGGGCGCCTCTATTTAGTTCAGGTTTCATTCCGTTTTTGTTAAGTTTTGTTTGTAGAGACAAGCCCTTCAGCAAAAGTTTTCCTGATCATTACAGTTTCCAAGCGTCACAGTTCCATCAGAATCCCTTGATAGGACAGTCATTTCTACCCTAGAATTATCCAGCTACAAAGCACCTTTATAGTCTGATCAGCCTATATTCATTGAGTGGCAGGACAGGTAATTCCAGATTAAATAGAGTCTCCAGAGTAGTATGCAATCTTTACAAATATTACAGTTATTGTTAGTGCTGCTGTTAGTGTTGTGTGCTGGTGTAATTTATATTATGCGAGGTTAAAATGTCATGGTTAAAGTAGACCTGAACTCTTGCACAGGACAGAAAGAAAACATAGAGAAATGCACCCTGTATGTATTTAAAGAGTTTAGCCTGTCTAATTCTCCCACATCTGTGATTAATCACAGCTGTAATTTGATCTCTCAGCTGTGTCAGCTGGCTGCTTCAGCAGAGCAGCTAATTTGTAAACACAGGATGTTAACCCTATGTCTGCTTCCATTAAAGCAGGAAGTAGACACACTGCAGCTTTATTGTGTTAGGTGTAACAAATAAATGTTTTTCTTTAAAGATTATTATATGATTGATTATCTTTTAGAGCAGTGAGGAAGCTCTGAGTTCAGGTCTGTTTTAAATTGATGCTCTGGTCAAAACTGTACCTGCATGACTTGTTTATGTTTTAAAATACTTGCATGTTATTTTTAACGTCTAAAAGCACTTTTGGGACTTTTTAACCGAAGCAGGTTGCAGCAATGCTACAATGCGCATCCTGTGTAGCGGTAATTCGGGGCTCTGGAGGGTGCCAGACCCCAAATTACATCTCCCTCTGAGTTGCTAGGACTCGGAGGGGGAAAAGTAATTAACGCTGCCTCTGAGTTTAGCGGCAGCAGGGAGAGCAGTCATTTGGCTCTCCCCGCGCCGAACTGAGCTGCACCCAGACAATGTGTTCTCCTTTTTAACCACAATTTTGGCAGTGTCACTATTGATACAGCAATAATTGTATTACCTATGCCATCAAACTGATACATACATTGCTTTTTTTCAGGACAAACTAGGCTTTCTTTCAGTAATATTTTTTTTACAATCATTTTTTAATTTCACGGGCACTTAAAGAAAGTTAGGCGTAAATGAAAAAATTATGCATTTTTACATGACAAGTGGCACAATTGTAAAACACCTCAAAATACATGACATGACTCATCCCGGTTAAAACTATACCATACATGCCATATTTCATCACTAGTTGGGCATGTAGCGTTTCATTATTTATCGCCAGCCTGTGCGTCTGTAGTGATTGTGTGTGATTGCTAGGGTGCACAGTTTGGGGACCCCAGTACTGTATAGATGCATTGTTAGGGCAACAACATTTCAATACATCTATATAGTGTTAGGTTCCGAGCTGTTGCCCTATTGATCACATCCGATTTCTATGGGCGGCAGCAATTACAGGTGTCCCTGAATTTTAACACCAAGTATAAGTGACACCAGGGGTTTATTAGTCTGGTAGGGATTAAAACTTTAAAAAACAAACAAACAAAAAAAAAAAACACTTACTTTTTTAATGGGATCACTTTTTTTTTTAAAGAAACTTTTTTTTCTCACCTAACTTTATGTGAATGTTTGCTGGTGGCAGTTATTATTCACTATCAGAGGAGTCCACGAGTGTGCACCCGCACGAGTGACGAGGGCGCACATGTGCACAAACATTGTGGGCACGCACATGCACAAGCATTGGGGGAGCGCATGCGCAGCGTCCCGGAATGGCAGCATTCTGCACTGCACGTAACTCTTACGTCCAGGAACACAGAGAAGCACAAATCTAGACATGCGAGGTATGTCTAATAACGTTAAGAGGCTACCAGGCTACCATAGGACTAAAACCAGTAATGAAAGTGTATTCCATTCATGATCAGGGTCCCCTTTTAAAGTGGATCCGAGGTGAACTTTTACTCATTGCATAATTGTGCTCCTTTCCTATTGTTTATAGGGCATTCCTCAAGCCAAATATTTTTTGGTTTTGTTTTAATACTCTAATTCCCTATAAACTAAATAAACCACGCCCACAGGTTTTCAGAGAGCCTTGGCAGTAGCAAGGGCTCATGGGAGCTCAGTCTGGGCAGGGGGAGGAGGAGGTGTTACTAGCCATTGATTTCAGAGGCAGGGGGGAGGAGGGAGGAGGGGGGATTAGGTTTTTTCACAGTTTGAGTGCTGATGGTGCAGATAAGCCTGCCTCTGTGTAATGTTTATAAACAACATGGCTGCTGTCATTGTATCACAGGAAGAAATACCGTATTTTTCGCCGTATAAGACGCACTTTTTCTCCCCAAAAAATAGGGGGGAAAAGTCCCTGCGTCTTATACGGCAAAGGCAGGGAATTCCCGACTTAGAAACGCCCGCCGATACGGACCGCGACCCGCCGCCACGTCGGGAATTCCCTGCCTGTGTGGCTGCACCCGATGTATGCCTCTGCCCGCTCCCCATGCCTGTAATGTGTCCGGCGTGTGTAATATGTTCCCTCCCGCTGTGTGCCCGATCTCTGCGTGCCCCCGCTAGTGTATAATATGCCCGCTCCCCCGCCTGCCTTATCTCCCTCCCCATGTGGTTGCTGGCCCCCCCGGGTGTTAATCTGCAGCGGCTTACCTCTCCGCCATGCCCGCGAGGATTGGAGACCTCCTTCACAGCTGCGCATCTCACTCTAGTGATCGGCATGTGATAATGACGCAATCACCACATGCCGATCACTAGAGCGAGATGCGCGGCTGTGAAGGAGGTCTCCAATCCTCGCGGGCATGGCGGAGAGGTAAGCCGCTGCAGATTAACACCCGGGGGGGCCAGCAACCACATGGGGGAGGGAGATAAGGCAGGCGGGGGAGCGGGCATATTATACACTAGCGGGGGCACGCAGAGACCGGGCACACAGCGGGAGGGAACATATTACACACGCCAGACACATTACAGGCATGGGGAGCGGGCAGAGGCATACATCGGGTGCAGCCACAATTTACACACACACACACACACGGGGGACACAGGCACATGGGGCAGGCATGAGGGACACAGAGGACACGTCAGGCATGGGTGACACAGGGGACACATGGGGGACAAAGGCACATGGGGCAGGCATGAGGGACACATGAGGCATGCATAAGTGACACATGGGGACACAGGCACATGGGGCAGGCATGAGGGACACATGGGGGACACAAGCACATGGGGCAGGCATGAGGGACACACAGAGGACACATGGGACATGCATGATTGCCACAGAGGACACATGGGACAGGTATGGGGGACACAGAGAACACATAGGGCAAGCATATAGGGCAGGCATGGGTGACACAGGGCACATGGAGCATGTATGAGGGACACACAGATGACACATGGGGTATGCATGGGTGACACAGAGAACACATGGGGCATTCATGGGTGACACATGGGGCAGGTATGGGGGACACAGTGGACACATAGGGCAGGCATGGGGGACACATGGAGCATGTATGAGGGACACAGAGGACACATGGGGCAGGTTTTGGGGACACAGAGGACAAATGGGGAGACAATGGGACACAGGAGGACAACATTTGAGGGGTAACATGTACAAGACTCTCCTGGAATATGGACGCACCAGGTTTAGTATATATAATTTTTTTCTCTGGTTTTTGCCCTCTAAACCTGGGTGCGTCTTATATGCCGGAGCGTCTTATACGGCGCGAAATACGGGTAATCGTTTTCTATTAAATATGTTTGCAGCTAGATTTGTTGTGTAAACTATCTAAACTTTAGATAAGATATATAGACAAGGTACTTGTTATAGTTAGTTTTTCATCTCGGATCCGCTTTAAGTTGTTTTTTTTTTTTACCACACTGTAGTATAAGTACAGCAACACTTTAAAAAGTATTTTCTTTCGTGTTTTTCCACTTACAATTTCAGCTTGGTATCCATATGTTCAAAGTAGTGCAGGTGCAATGCCGAGTACGTATCATACTTCAAATTTTAGCTTTCTGGATGTCTCCAACACCTGAGATGACACAAAACATCTGTTTTGGCCTAATATCGATATTTCTCCTTTTGTCAGCAGCTGGCCACCAGATGAGTTTTTGATGGATTGTAGGCACCTTTTTCAATGGTTGTTTTATGATACTGTTGACATGAAATAGAGTATCACAAGCATTGTCAACGAGCTAAATCTTGTACTCTCTGCAGTTCATTGAACCCATATGGAAGGGAACAGCTGGGAAGATGAGTTTGATTCCTTAGGCCAATGTTTGTGTTTTCAACCGCGACTTTAACTTGCTGACCCTTGTATAATTCATAGCATTATCGGAAATGTTGCACCTTCTTTCCCATTATGTGATGGATGATGTTACTTAAAACTGATTGTCCTGTAAAACACTCATAGCCATGCACATTAGACACATGTAAGCGAGAATCTGGTCAATAAATACCACATCACTTCAGATCATTACTTGTGTTTACCACAACAGAATTACGCATAATGGAGTAAAACAGGATGCATAATTATTTTAACTTATCTAGATAATTTTTATTTATGGTATTATGGATCAGGAAAGGAAAGGAAGGGATGCTACAATCACCACACACGCAACCATCCCATTGGGGCAAGAAATCGATGTGCCACAAATATATTGTATAGAAGGGATATTTCGCAGAATATCTCTTCTATACAATACAAATTATGGATCACACGCCAGTCCTGCTATAGCGACTCTACATACAAGTCAATTTGTATTCATTTTACAGTTTTTAATGGAGTTCCTATTCCTGTTTTAGTGAAGTTCCTATTCAGGCTGTATAATAGAAAAGAATAGTAGAGATAAAAAAAAACAATTACTGGATTTTTTTAAATTAAGCATGCCTATAAATATACTATCTCCCCCTCCCCCACAAAAAAAGCACCTTCGAAAGACTATCCTAATTTATGGAAGACAATTAAAGACTATTATTATTATTATTATTTACTGCATGCTTATCGCTGAAATACTGCACTTTTTTTCTGTACTTTCCACATTTTCCTGCACGTTTTCCTGCATTTCTTATGGCATTTTCAGAAATGTGGAAAAATCTTTCAGAATTGCCATAAAATCCCCAGAAAATACTGATTGCAGTATTTTACCAACAAAAAAGGATTAACAGCACATAGCTACCAGAATTGCAAAAATCAATTAACCCTTCGCACACTCACATGCAAATGTTCAAACAAATGCATTCACAGATTTACTCATCCAGGCACAACTGTTATCCCTACAGCTAAATTAAAAGCCAGGGTTTTAGTTCACAGAAGAATGCATTCTTATGCTTAGTCACCTATACTGCGTAGAAGTACCCAGGTAAACATAGGTGTCCTAACTCTGGCCCTGTAACATGCATAGTGCAGACATGCAAACACATTCATTGCATCAAACCTATCAATGGATTAGGAGCACACATCCTAACTTCCTCTCCTGGGAAAGATAGTGCATCTTACCAATCGCACAAGGGAGCTAACGTTATGTGTCCATGTGCACCATGCGCATACACCAGCATCAGTTGTCTGCATGCTGACAAACATACAGGGGAAGGGGGGAGTGCACCGAATTGGACCCTAGCCACAGGGGTCAATGATAAGAATAAACATACATATATCCAGGCACATCACCTCTAGTTAGGACAATAAATAAATTATTAGGGAAAGGGAGGTGCTGAAGGGGGTGTGGCTAGAAACAGCAAAAATCAATTAACCCTTCGCACACTCACATGCAAATGTTCAAACAAATGCATTCACAGATTTACTCATCCAGGCACAACTGTTATCCCTACAGCTAAATTAAAAGCCAGGGTTTTAGTTCACAGAAGAACGCATTCTTATGCTTAGTCACCTATACTGCGTAGAAGTACCCTTTCCCTAATAATTTATTTAATGTCCTAACTAGAGGCGATGTGCCTGGATATATGTATGTTTATTCTTATCATTGACCCCTGTGGCTAGGGTCCAATTCGGTGCACTCCCCCCTTCCCCTGTATGTTTGTCAGCATGCAGACAGCTTATGCTGGTGTATGCGCATGGTGCACATGGACACATAACGTTAGCTCCCTTGTGCGATTGGTAAGATGCACTATCTTTCCCAGGAGAGGAAGTTAGGATGTGTGCTCCTAATCCATTGATAGGTTTGATGCAATGAATGTGTTTGCATGTCTGCACTGAGTAAATCTGTGAATGCATTTGTTTGAACATTTGCATGTGAGTGTGCGAAGGGTTAATTGATTTTTGCTGTTTCTAGCCACACCCCCTTCAGCACCTCCCTTTCCCTAACAATTTATTTAATGTCCTAACTAGAGGCGATGTGCCTGGATATATGTATGTTTATTCTTATCATTGACCCCTGTGGCTAGGGTCCAATTCGGTGCACTCTCCCCTTCCCCTGTATGTATTTGTCAGCATGCACACAGCTTATGCTGGTGTATGCGCATGGTGCACATGGACACATAACGTTAGCTCCCTTGTGCGATTGGTAAGATGCACTATCTTTCCCAGGAGAGGAAGTTAGGATGTGTGCTCCTAATCCATTGATAGGTTTGATGCAATGAATGTGTTTGCATGTCTGCACTATGCATGTTACAGGGCCAGAGTTAGGACACCTATGTTTACCTGGGTACTTCTACGCAGTATAGGTGACTAAGCATAAGAATGCATTTTTCTGTGAACTAAAACCCTGGCTTTTAATTTAGCTGTAGGGATAACAGTTGTGCCTGGATGAGTAAATCTGTGAATGCATTTGTTTGAACATTTGCATGTGAGTGTGCGAAGGGTTAATTGATTTTTGCTGTTTCTAGCCACACCCCCTTCAGCACCTCCCTTTCCCTAATAATTTATTTAATGTCCTAACTAGAGGCGATGTGCCTGGATATATGTATGTTTATAGCTACCAGAATTGAGTTCACAGTATCTATTTAATGGCCTTTTCTGCACATCCTGCTAGTCGTGATCAAACAGGTTAACCTAGTTTTATTAGATGGTGTGATGTATGATATGTATTAACTGTATTTTTTGTTTAATGTATTTTGTTCCTGCATCGTTTGTTTGCTGTGATTTTGTGGTGCAGTGTGTAATTGTTAATGGGATACATTTTTTGATGTTTGATGTATTTATGGGGGATTTTGTAGATATTTAATAAAGATGAATATTGGTATACTTTAGAATGCTTGTGTGACCCCATCCTCTTATTTTAATTGATCTATGTAACATAGGGGTTTAGCCTTCCCCCCTATCTTTTTGGGGCGTTGGTGCCAAAATATATCTACAATTTAGCTCTGTCTGTGTTTTATGAAGAGAGGAAGAGACAGTCAGTTTGGTGTGAGACAGCTGGGTGAAAGCTGTATGCTACTCTGCGGATGTAACTTTGCTTACAAATGCTTCAGAATAAAATGTTCATCATTGGATTCCAGGGGCTTGAGTCACAAAGCGGTGCTAACCTAGTTGGCACGCCTAAAGACTTTGGGCGTGATAATTAGGGTGCTTACTAGGATAGCACCGTTTTCACAATCAGTCCGCACTTTGCACGTGCACAGCGCGGTGTGCACAAAACGTCGCATCGCGGTGCGACAAAAACGGCGCACCCAATGTACCTATAAGGTCGCATGGGGTGCGTCCTTAACGTCGCATGATGCGATGTTCTGCGCTCACCGCGCTGTGCGCACGCAAAGTATTGTGCACGGGACTTCGCGCACAACATCTTTTTAACATGCCTAAACTCAGTTTAGGCGTGAAGAGGGGCTTTTCACAAGCGTGCTAACAGTTAGCACCGCTTTGTGAATCAAGCCCCATGTCTGCTCCCTGTTTATGGACAGTCCTCATGTCATATCATGACAGATGGTGCTTGTCCAATGAGTGTTGTTAACCACTTCAGCCCGCAGGTGTTTTTCAACTTAAAGAGAACCCGAGGTGAGTTTGAAGAATATTATCTGCATACAGAGGCTGGATCTGCCTATACAGCCCAGCCTCTGTTGCTATCCCAAACCCCCCTAAGGTCCCCCTGCACTCTGCAATCCCTCAAAAATCACAGCCACGCTGCTGACAAACAGCTTGTCAGGGCTGGCTGTGTTTAACGCTATAGTGTCAGTCTGCTGCTCTCCCCGCCTCCTGCAGAACTCCAGTCCCCGTCTGCATCCCTTCCCTCCCTGCTGATTGGAGGGAAGGGACGGGGGCAGGGACCGGAGCTATGCAGGAGGCAGGGGAGCAGCTGAGACTGACACTACAGATGTAAACACAGCTTCACAGCATGGCTGTGATTTATGAGGGATTGCAGAGTGCAGGGGGACCTTAGTGGGGTTTGGGATAGCAACAGAGGCTGGGCTGTATAGGCAGATCCAGCCTCTGTATGCAGATAACATTCTTTAAACACACCTCGGGTTCTCTTTAAGAATAACCTTATCACTACTCATCACACGTAAATGATCTATATATTTTTTTTTTTGCCACAAATTAAGCTTTTTTGTGGGCAATACTTGATTTCAGTAATTACTTTATTTTCTATGCATTTTATAGGCAAATTAAAAAAAAGGGGGAAAACACACTATTTCTCCAATCCCATCCCCTATAGTTTTGAAATAAGTTACTATAAATAAAACCCACCCATTTTATTTGCCCATTAGTCCCGGCAATCACAACATTTAAATGATATTTCTAGTACAATGTATGGCGTCAATATATTATGTGGAAATAAAGGTGTATTTTTCTGTTTTAGTCTTTTTTTTGTGTCCCATCCATTGTAAGCCCCTATGTACTAAAATAACAGTAATATATTCCAATGACATACATATTTTGAAAAAAAAAGTCTCCCAAAGGCCACTATTTATGGATTTTTTTTTTACTGTTTGTTTTGCATCTATTTGCTTGGTAACTGGGGTGGAGGCCTTTGAAAGGGATACATTATATTATTTTTTTAATAAAAAAAAATCTGTGGTGTGTGTAATTTAACTTTTCACCACTAGATGGCTTACCAAGACATGTTTATTTTTTTGTTTTTAACATTTATTCAATTTCCTTTGAATGGATATGGACCCTGTTTGGGGTCATGTCCATTCATTACAGGCACTGCGATTGTGTTGGGGAATCATTGCTCCCAACCACCAACATGGAAATACCACCGAATCCGAGCAGCGGTCACACGTGCTTCCACGTGCACCTGCCCCCTTAAACACTGGATGAGAATACTCATCCAATTAGCCTTGAGCAGCACCTGGATGACAATACTTGTCCAGATAGGCTTAAGTGGTTAAGCACAATTTGTTGGTAGACAAAGTATTTTAGCGTGCTGAGGAGGAATTTGATAAGATTGGGTTGCCTACAAATATACTCAAAACAGCTCAGCTGGCACTACATCTATCTTTAGGCATTAGGGAACCCTGGGGCAATTGTTCCCCCCTGGGAAGCACTGTGCCCCCCCCCCCCCCCCCGCAGTACCCCCCTGCACAGTAATTTGCAGTTAACTGTTTCCAGGCTCCAGCAGCATATAGTGAACAGGATAGGATCCATAAAAACTCTCTATGTCAGCCTGAGTCTATGTAGGCATTAAAGACACACTGAAGCGAAAAAAAAATTATGATATTATGATTTGTATGTGTAGTACAGCTCAGATATAAAACATTAAGATCAGATACATCAGTCTAATTGTTTCCAGTACAGGAAGAGTTGAGAAACTCCAGTTGTTATCTCTATGCAAACAAGCCATTAAGGTCTCTGACTAAGTTAGTCGTGAAGAGGGCTGTTATCTGACTTTTATTATCTCAACTGTAAGTGAACTGTTTACTTTTTCTCTGCTAGAGGAGAGGTCATTACTTCACAGACTGCTCTGAAAGAATCATTTTGAATGCTGAGTGTTGTGTAATCTGCACATATTATAGAATAATGCAATGTTAGAAAAAACACTATATACCTGAAAATAAAAGTATGAGAATATTTTCTTTGCTGATAATCTTCTAGAAATCATTCATAGTACACAACCAATTCATTATATCGTATATTTTTTTTCGCTTCAGTGTCTCTTTAAGTAAACCAAGGGTCTTATCTATTTGCCACAAATATGTCACAATCCTTGCTAGATCTCTTGTGATTAATGTATTTAGATGACACTTATATTTGTAAAAAATCTCTCCTCCTTCCGATTGTATGTTCCAACATTGTCAGTCAACAGGAATATAGTCTGAAGAAGGTTTATAAGCTTAAAGGGGTTCTTTCGCGAAAAAGTATGCAGTTAAAAAATGTGACAGATGACAGGTTTTGGGCCAGTCCATCTTTTTAAGGGGGATTCTCAGGGCTTTCTTTGTTTTCAACTGCATTTCCTGAACAACAGTTGCAAAATTTAACTGACAATAGTGTGCAAGTGATTAGGGAGGCCGACTGGTATCTTGCTATTTTGGCAGTTAAACTGCTGTTCAGGAAATGCTGTTGAAAACAAAGAAAGCCCTGAGAATACCCCTTAAAAAGATGGACTGGCCCAAAACCTGTCATCTGTCACATTTTTTAACTGCCAACTTTTTTCGCGAAATAACTCCTTTAAAGCTTACTGTTTTTCTTTTAAATTATCAAATAAACTAGAGCTTGTATTTTACAGACAGGAAGTTTTGAATCAGGATAATCCTGATTCAAAACATCCTGTCTGTAAAATATAAGCTCTAGTCTCCACTCTCCAGCAATGCTTAGTTACTAAGATAAGGAATTACACACACAGTGTTACTCTCCCTCCTGCCTCTTCACCCTTCTCTTGCTTGTAGTCTAGAGACACAGGCTGGGGGCTGGAATGATTTGTGTGTGATCTGTCCACACATGAGCAGCTTGCTAGCAAGTAAGGATTAAAGAATGCCAGCAAATTAGCCAAGTACATCTGTTGGTAACTTTTCTCCGATAACAAAACCACCATTTGGACAATCTGCTCTGCTCAAAAGCCTCTAAGTTCTGTTTGGGATGTTTACATTTGGTTCCTATCATTGCTGAACTAGTTTGGCTTTATCTTATAACCTAAGTTGGATAAAAAATAAGTGAAGCTCACCATACAAAGATAAATTTTCATCACCTAAATGGGCCCTACCAGCCAGACCACCCTTTGTGTGAAGCTGGAGCCATCACTGGATCTAAAAGATGCTTGCCATTTATAAAACATATCCTAAAACTGTTACTACAGCATGTATATATGTTTACATTGACTATTTACTTTTTTCAATAAAAGTACACAGACATAAATGGGATATAATCTATGTTTTTGCTTTTATTTATTTACGTGTCCAAATACTTTTGCCTATGTAGAACATTTCCTGATTTTAGGTACTTCAAGAGGAAAAAAATGTATGTGGGGCAGTATACATCACATTATATACAAATTATGTACGAAGATGAAAAACTAATGTCATAAATTACCCTGATATTTAAAATGCCACATCAATATGCAGCACATGAGACAACCCTCATAATAAATAAGCATTGATATAACACATATTTAACTTACCAAGAGTCTAAACATATATTCCTTGACATTTTATTAATGCGCATCTACAAAAATAAGCATGTTATTTAGAAAATGAAGAACAACACATGATAAATGCAGTAAACAATGAAAAGCACTACAATAAACATACCATCTATCATTTAGTGTAAATGTAGATGAAACTAATTAATCTTTAGAAGTGTAATTGATTTTAATGAGGTTTTCTTTTTATGTGTTACACAAAATGCCTCTGGCTAAAAAACATCTTAAAAATCAACTTATCATAAGTTTATGTATTTTTACATGGAGTTTGATAGGCTAAATACTTTTTAGGTTGGATCCTAAATGTAAAAGTTATCCTTCTTTATTATCGGTGGAGCTCACCATGTCATTAGTTTTGTAAATTGTAATATATTCGGAATTAATTAAGATATATTTTACAGTTGATGTGTGGCAAAGTTAATGCTTAATTTATGTAATTAGTCAATTAAACTATATTTCTAGCATATGCTTAAGTTGCCCAGAAGGTATTTAGTATCCCAGGTACTTGTTTTGATGTCATGAAATGCTGCTAATTAATTTTGCATGCATATTAATTTCATATCTGTTTTGAAGCTCCCTTTGTGAAAGCAGATTTAATATTTATCTTTCTAACCTTTTGGGGAGAATTCCTCTGTTATTGTTCAAATAAAAGTGACTTTTCAAATAGTATTTAACATGCTTTCCTTTTTATCGACAGATATTTGCATATGACTTTACTTTGCTTAATACATGATGTATTTAATTAACGTTATTTTGATGGATTTAGATGATATTGCAATTCCAATTCTTTTTCTTTCCTGAAAATGAATAATTTATATTGAGCACTTCCATGAGGAAACTGTGTGTGTGTTTTTAAGAAAACAATATCCTTAGGATATTTTGACAAGTGTTTTACCTATTGACAATGAAACAGTTAATGAGATAACCATTGCTTGCCCTACTGATTAACTTAAAGTCCAACTGCAACCAAAACTTTTCTCAGTTTAAATAGAGTAGAGAAAGTTTACAAGTTACAACCTCTATCATACAGTTATTGCTGTTGTTTTCCCTGCTGGGTGAATTTTACTCATTTGAATTTCTCACCATGCTTGAATCGAAGCTGTAGTGTCACTAATACATGAAAGTGAAAATAAACAGCTCTCTAACCCTAAATTGGATTTTTATGGAATCCTTCATGCAAAGGCTAAAATCTTCATAGGCAGTCAAAACTTTAATGTTACTTAACTCTCATATGGACAACTCTTGAGTCTTGAACTTGTTATCTGATCCCTGAACTCAGATGTATTTTTCTTAGTTGTATAACCTGCAGTTATCATTGAAAGTTACCCTACTGTTTGACTGCAGAGAAAATTCTATTTAGAGACCTTACAGGGACATATGCAATTCACCTTTTCACCTGAGTTTTCTCCTAGGTGATATTTTCACAACTTGTAAATAAAAAGATTTTTAAACCACCAGTAAGCAAACAAATTGTAACAATTGCGGAATTGTTTCCGTGGTCAGCGCACCAGACGTGTGCTGACGCGGCGGAAATCCTCCACAAACGTGTAATTGGGAGAACCCAGGTTAGGTGCAATGCAGCGGTAGAGGGCGATTCCCACCGGCAGATGGAGCTGTGGAGTGCAGACGAGCCCTGCCTCTGCACTGCCACAGATGTCAGATGGGAATTATTCGAGCAGGATCAAGCAGGGCTGAATAGCCCTCAAAGAGAAATAGCACAGGGACAGACAAAATGTGTGTTCACCAATCTAGTCGCCCCCCAGCGACGGTGAACACACATCAACGGAAAGAAAGCGCGAATGCAATCACAAGAATGGCGATTGCCAACAGACACCAGACTGAGAAGGACAGAGCACGAGAGTAGCAAAGGCACAGCAAACAAGAATCAAAACAAATAAAGAAAATAACAAACGCTAGCTAAACGCGAACACCGCACTCATTTGCAACAGCGAACGTGTTTCTGCACGATCACTGTGCATTAGGCGCCCAGTGATAAGCGTGCCACCCTAACTAACCAATGACAGACAAACGCGGAATAGAGAACGCGAACACTTACTAAACTGTTACCTCACCGAGCCTACAGCAAGCGTTCATATCAGACAAGACAGACAGACAGGTGGGGCTGCCAGTAGCAACCGCTGCTCTGGCTAGCACCCCTAAGGCAGAGATACAGAAGGAGGCACTGCCACTACCACTAGGGCAAGTGGGATCCAGACAGATAAACAGAAGGGGCTACCAGTAGCAACCGCTGCTCTGGTTAGCACCCCAAAGGCAGAATTCAGAAGGAGGCACTGCCACTATCACTAGGTTGAGTGCGATCCAGACAGATGAACAGAAGGGGCTACCAGTAGCAACCGCTGCTCTGGTTAGCACCCCCAGACAGACAGAACGATTCCCTGTCGACAGCCGCTGGCGACAAGGCAATCGAGACACAAAGACTGTACAGGCAAAACAGATAATGCAACCTGACTGCACTAGAAGAGCTGCCTAGTGCAGTCCCAAGGAATTACTCTAAGCTAAACTTTAGCAAACAAAAAGGGCTGATACTCTAGGAGAGTTCATCAGTAACAAACCATGAAGATGACCAGCAAAGGATTCTGGAAGAACATAGTATTCATACTGCCAGCCTTCAAAGGAGGCAGCTAGGCAATTTGCATAACAAATGTATGCAAATTCCTCAGCAGCAGAGCAGGTCTGAAACTTGCAAAGAGAAGACAGGTCTCTTTTCCAGAGACCTGCAGCCCTCAGACTTAGGGAATGGTCAAACAGCTGTCTGTCTGTGCAGACAGCTGAGCGGATCATTACAGCACCCCCCCTCTAGGGACGGATTCCAGACGTCTCTCAAAACTGACGTTTCCAAAAAAACTCTAACTGAAGACTCATAAAGGTCGGGTCAGCCCGACAAGGCCCAATTCTAAAGTCAATCCTCCCTCGTCGGAAGCAGAAGCCACCGAAACATGTCCATCAGTACTACAAGCCTCAGGGTAACACCCATCAGCACTGTGAATGCCAGAGAAGAAGCCATCAACACCCTCCAGGCAATACCCACCACCTACCAGGGAGCGTCCGAAAATACCAAACCTGCCACAATATCTGTTCGAAGTGTCCCTCTCAACACAAAAGCCACTGTTGATCCTATCCAGGGTACCAAGCAAAATTTCCCCCGTAATCTCCCAGAACCCTTTGAAGCTCAGCAGAGATCCCAAGAGGCCATAACGCTCACCAGGCTTACATGGAGAACTACCAAGAACCCCTATGGAACCTATGATTATTCCGGATTCAGAATTACCAGGACACCCATCAAGATCAGGACTTTCAGGGACCACTTCTGGGCATGCAGGCAGGCAGGCAATATCAGAACATGTCTCCACCGAGGAAGCATCTGAGCATGCTGGTAACCGAGGCACACTTTGGCTTTCTGGGTCACAGAGCACATCGGGGTACACCAGCACAGGAGAAACCTCAGGACATGTCGGGGAACTGCTAACCTCAGGGTCCGACACGACAAGACCAAAACCAGGAGCGGGCAGAAAATCATCACAAGTAGAGGTCACAGGTACTGGTCTTTCAAAAGAAGACTCGGACTCAGACTCAGAAGTTTCTGTGACTGTAATATCATCTAAACAAAACTCATCATTGACTACCCATGAGTGAAGCTCCACAAGAGCTGCAAAGGTAGTCAGCACAACAGCAATGCCCACTGAAGTGGGCAAAACCTCAGACGGATCTGGGGGGCAAAAGGCATCTCCTAGAAGTTCTGCACCCTTTAGGAGGGACTTGGAAACCTCCAAAACATCAAACAAGACCTCAGAAGTGTCATTTTCCAAGTTTTCTGAGAAGGATTCTGAACTATCCATGTTACAGGGCCGAACATCAAATACCTTCTGCAGACAGGGCAGATGTCCTAGGAATGGTTCTACCATATGCTGAGACTGAATTTCATCATCAAGACAAGGATACACAGGAATATCTAGTGAAACTAACTCTGACTCTCTGAGTTTCGTTTCACTGCAGGCAGAATCCTCCGTAGCAGTCAAACCAGACTGCAATTCTAAAATAGCAGAGAAACAGGTGAGAATAGTAGCAATACCTAGACGAGCCTCTAGGGTCACTGCAGGAAATTTTATACAAGGCAATATTGACTCATCCAGAGAACAGGGTGGAAAATCATTACTTTCCTCAGTATCAGATTCGCAAAACCAAAGCGCTGTCTCACCCTTAGACTCGGCTAACAATGTCGAATTCGAGGAGACAGAACGCAAAATTTGCGAATCCAAGATCACTTTAGGTTGCGAAACTGATGCTTCCAAAGCGCAAGCCTCCGCAATCTGTGGAGCAGACTGCAAGGTGTTCAAAGGGTTACTTTTGAGGCTGCATGGTTTAGGAATTTTCTCCATAGCAGGATTATGTGAGAAACAGGCATCAGATCGCACAGATTCAAACTCCAAACAAACAGAAGAGAATCTATCAGAATTCACACAGGTGTCCACAAACGAGGCACACCCATTCATTTCAGGTTGCACAGTTAAGAAAAGGTGGGGGGAAAGGCTGCGCGTCCCTAAACACATGCTGCAATTGAATGGTTAATCGCACAGGCATACACCGCCTCTGCTAGACTGAAAAATGCATGCCCTGCATCCAAGATAAGTGCTAACATTTATTAAACTAGGAGGAACTTTAGCTTCCAATATGGTTTGCATGCAAAGTATATTATACTAGACACTTGCGCCACGGTGAGGCAAACCTCCGGGCAAGTGACCTAACCTAAATTTAAAACCTTGGGAGCAGCTAAGCAAAAAAAATGTGTAACTTACATTTGGTTGAACAGCAAGGAGAACGCCAGCGCATACCACTAAGGCTGCATCCGAAATGACCACCAGCTCAGTGTGCAGCACCTAAATAGATTCTCTGCACACTTTGCATTCAATTCAGATGCACATCATATGCAAATCTGCTACTACTTATTATGCAAACAGGAAACTCAGGAGGAGGGGCTGGGAGAAGCTAACCTGACAGTTACATAGTTACAAAGTTAAGAAAAGGTGGGGGGAAAGGTTGCGCGTCCCTAAACACATGCTGCAATTGAATGGTTAATCGCACAGGCATACACCGCCTCTGCTAGACTGAAAAATGCATGCCCTGCATCCAAGACAAGTGCTAACATTTATTAAACTAGGTGGAACTTTAGCTTCCAATATGGTTTGCATGCAAAGTATATTATACTAGACACTTGCGCCACGGTGCGGCAAACCTCCGGGCAAGTGACCTAACCTAAATTTAAAACCTTGGGAGCAGCTAAGCAAAAAAAATGTGTAACTTACATTTGGTTGAACAGCGAGGAGAACGCTAGCGCATACCACTAAGGCTGCATCCGAAATGACCACCAGCTCAGTGTGCAGCACCTAAATAGATTCTCTGCACACTTTGCATTCAATTCAGATGCACATCATATGCAAATCTGCTACTACTTATTATGCAAACAGGAAACTCAGGAGGAGGGGCTGGGAGCAGCTAACCTGACAGTTACATAGTTACAAAGTTAAGAAAAGGTGGAAACCATATTGGAAGCTAAAGTTCCTCCTAGTTTAATAATTGTTAGCACTTGTCTTGGATGCAGGGCATGCATTTTTCAGTCTAGCAAAGGCAGTGTATGCCTGTGCGATTAACCATTCAATTGCAGCATGTGTTTAGGGACGCGCAGCCTTTCCCCCCACCTTTTCTTAAGTTTGTAACTATGTAACTGTCAGGTTAGCTGCTCCCAGCGCCTCCTTCTGAGTTTCCTGTTTGCATAATAAGTAGTAGCAGATTTGCATATGATGTGCATCTGAAATGAATGCAAAGTGTGCAGAGAATCTATTTAGGTGCTGCACACTGAGCTGGTGGTCATTTCGAATGCAGCCTTAGTGGTATGCGCTGGCATTCTCCTCGCTGTTCAACCAAATGTCAGGTTGCACAGTGTTTAACCACTTCAGCCTAACTGGACGAAAATTTTCATCCAGTTAGGCTGCACGCACTCCCGCGGGTCATGCGCTCCCGTGGGCCCCCCCGTGTGCGCTCCCGCTACCGGCCGTTAACCCAGCGATCAGGGAAAGGGATTATAGATCCCTTTCACTGATTGGACACCCCCCCCCCTGGAGAAAAGCCGACAGCGTCTCTCCAGATGCTGCAGCTTTTCTGCGTTCCAAAAAGTTCCCCTGCTTCAATCTTCTTCCTGGGAGCGAGCTCGATCGCTCCCAGGACTATTTGACTGTGGCCATCTTGTGGCCAAATAGTAAATCTACACCCACATACATTTTACAATACATTACACAAACACTTTTTTTTACATTAAAAAATAACTGATTACCTCCCACACCAAAAATTACCCACATACAATTTTTAATTGGAAAAAAAAAATTACAATAATAAAAAATAAAAAAAACATAAATAGTTACCCAAGGGTCTGAACTTTATAAATATGCATGTCAAAGGAGTGTATTAATATATTTTTTAAAAATTGTAGTAAATAGTGATGGACGCAAATTAAAAAATTGCACCTTTACTTTCAAATAAAATATCGGTGACATACATTGTGTTAGGGACATAATTTAAACGGTGTAATAAGCAGGACAAATTGGCAAATAAAGTACATGGGTTTTAATCATGGTAGCATTTATGAATTTCAAACTATAATGGACAAAAGCTGAGAAATAATATTTTTTTTCCATTTCTTTCTTAATATTCCTGTTAAAATTGATTTAGAATAAATTAATTTTCAGCAAAATGTATCACCCACAGAAAGCCTAATTGGTGGCGGAAAAAACAAGATATAGATCCATTCATTGTGCCGAGTAGTGATAAAGTTATTGGCAAATGAATGGGAGGTGAAAGTTGCTCAGATGCAAACAAATTTCAACCCTGTAGGCTGAAGTATTTAAACTCACTTGCTTTACCCCAGAAAGGCAGGAATAATCATGTGACAACGGTGTCTCTTTATTGGAATCAATTGGTTGGTGTGTGCAATTCATCCAAAATCATCTGCCACACACAAATCATCTGATCCACAAAACACTTGTCACACTCATCAGAATCAATCAAAATGTACATAGAATCAAGAAAAGCATTCAGAATATCTTCGCTTTTTGCGATGTAAAAATCGCAAAAGGCCTTCCAATCAAATTCAAATTCCTCCATCAAAGCTCCCAACTCCCACGGAGCAAATCGAGGTTCAAAAAAGCCTGTATCAAGGTAACCTTCATATGGGTTGCGATCAGGAAGGTGCACAGATTTTTTAACTGCTTTAATAGAATGTATGATCCTACCTATAATAGGATCCACATATGCCTTTGCCTTAGGCAATGAAATCTGAAGCACATCAAACATTCCCATTACCCCGGAAATTTCGGTTTGGCTGGTCATTCTGTAATGATTGCGGAATCGTTTCCGTAGTCAGCACACCAGATGTGTGCTGACGCGGCGGAAATCCTCCACAAACGTGTAATTGGGAGAACCTAGGTTAGGTGCAATGCACCGGTAGAGGGCAATTCCCACTGGCAGATGGAGCTGTGGAGTGCAGACGAGCCCTGCCTCTGCACTGCCACAGATGCCAGATGGGAATTATTTGAGCAGGATCAAGCAGGGTTGAATAGCCCTCAAAGAGAAATAGCACAGGGACAGACAGAATGTGTGTTCACCAATTTAGTCGCCCCCCCAGCGACGGTGAACACACATCAACGGAAAGAAAGCGCGAATGCAATCGCAAGAATGGCGATTGCCAACAGACACCAGACTGAGAAGAACAGAGCACGAGAGTAGCAAAGGCACAGCAAACAAGAATCAGAACAAATAAAGAAAATAACAAACGCTAACTAAACACGAACACCGCACTCATTTGCAACAGCGAACGTGTTTCTGCACGATCACCGTGCGTTAGGCGCCCAGTGATAAGCGTGCCACCCTAACTAACCAATGACAGACAAACGCGGAATAGAGAACGCGAACACTTGCTAAACGGTTACCTCACCGAGCCTACAGCAAGTGTTCATATCAGACAAGACAGACAGGTGGGGCTGCCAGTAGCAACCGCTGCTCTGGCTAGCACCCCTAAGGCAGAGATACAGAAGGAGGCACTGCCACTACCACTAGGGCAAGTGGGATCCAGACAGATAAACAGAAGGGGCTACCAGTAGCAACCGCTGCTCTGGTTAGCACCCCAAAGGCAGAATACAGAAGGAGGCACTGCCACTACCACTAGGGCGAGTGCGAACCAGACAGATGAACAGAAGGGGCTACCAGTAGCAACCGCTGCTCTGGTTAGCACCCCCAGACAGACAGAACGATTCCCTGATGACCGCCGCTGGCGACAAGGCAATCGAGACACAAAGACTGTACAGGCAAAACAGATAATGCAACCTGACTGCACTAGAAGAGCTGCCTAGTGCAGTCCCAAGGAATTACTCTAAGCTAAACTTTAGCAAACAAACAGGGCTGATACTCTAGGAGAGTTCATCAGTAACAAACCATGAAGATGACCAGCAAAGGATTCTGGGAGAACATGGTATTTATACTGCCAGCCTTCAAAGGAGGCAGCTAGGCAATTTGCATAACAAATGTATGCAAATTCCTCAGCAGCAGAGCAGGTCTGAAACTTGCAAAGAAAAGATAGGTCTCTTTTCCAGAGACCTGCAGCCCTCAGACTTAAGGAATGGTCAAACAGCTGTCTGTCTGTGCAGACAGCTGAGCGGATCATTACACAAATACTCAAAATAATTTTGACAATACTTTTTCACCTACTTTTTGGTACTTTTTTTATTGCAAAGTGCTAAAAAGTTATTTTAAATCGAAGTTGAAAAATTATCTCCTAGGAGAAAACTCAGGAGAAAAAGTGAATTGCATATGGCCCACAGTGTGAAAAAAAAGGAACAGAGTCTGCTTCTATACAGATTTGGGACAGTACATATATATGTTTAAGGCCTTTTTCACAGTAGGACGTTACATTTTGATGCAACTTTAAAGTAGCAACACAAATTACAACGCAATGCCCCAAAGTAACTTAATGCCCCGTTAAGGTCGCATAGTGTAGAGCATGCAGGCAATGAAAAGTATGTTTCCAAGTCATTACTGAGCATGTGCAAACAGTCCAATGCAGCTAATAACGTGTATAACTCACAGCATGCAGTACTTTCACTTAATGTGCAGCGTTAGTCACCAACGCAACGTGTGCACTGTGAATGGGGCATTGATTGCAGTGAGTTATTCTGCGTTAAATGTTGTTTTAACTTGCGACTTTAACGTCACATTGTGAAAGAGGCCTTACTTACAATGTTATATCACTTCAGGTACCTTTTTGTAGCTGACAACTGTGTTACCAATCTCTTTTTTGAGTTACTTCCTCTATTCCTATTGGAATGATTTTCCCATGTACTGCCTTGGTGCCCCGAGGTTAGGAAGTAAAAAAATATTCTAAAGGGGAGCACATACACAGCTATTTAAGTTCACAAATATGAATATAAAAAAAATATATATAATATGTATTGTGTTGACCTGTTAATAGTATCCAAAGCATCGGAATTTTTAGTTGTCCTGTTAATTAAAAAATGTTTAGACGTTACCATGCAATCTTTAACCTAGTTTCAAGGGTTTATTATTGTATTTTTTAAGCATGAATTCAAACTATGTTTGTTGCATTCTGCTGTGTTGATACATGTGAACTCACTCCCTACCTGTGCTCTTCTGGGCCCCATGATTTGCATACACATCCATGCAGGTTACAAAGAAAGAATAATAACGTGTGGCACCTCTCCTTTTGAACTCTCTACCACAGCCTATCCATCATGCTCTGACCGTGGAAATTTTCAAGCATACTCTTAAGACACACCTTTTTAGCCAAGCTTACAATTTGCCATAACTAGAATTTAAAGGGAACCAGAGGCTCCAGGAAAAAGATACTATACATACCTGGGGCTTCCTCCAGCCCCATACGCACGGATCGCTCCCACGCCGCCGCCCTTTGCTTCCTGGATCCGCCGGTACCGGGTCCCGTCATGGCCGCCAGTCGGCCAGTCGGCCGTCAGACGCGGCCAATTGTCCGCATCACACGGCACTCCCTCTATACAAGTACGCATGAGGCTGCCTACTGCGCAGCCGCATGCGTACGGGTATGGAGGAAGCCGCTGTGATGCGGACAATTGGCCGCATCCGCCGGAAGTGACGGGACCCAGTACCGCCGATCCAGGAAGCGGAGGATAGCGGCGTGGGAGCGATCCAGGCTTATGGGGCTGGAAGAAGCTCGGCCCTCCAGCTGTTATGGAACTACAAGTCCCACAATGCATTTGCCTTTATGAGTCATGACTGTGGCTGTCAGAGTCCTGCAATGCATTGTGGGACTTGTAGTTCCTTAACAGCTGGAGGGCCAAGTTTGCCCATGCCTTTCTCTAGATCATAAGCTTGCAAGGGCAGGGACCTTTCCCCTGTTTCTGTGCAATTTATCAAATGAACAGCTAGCAGTATTGGTGATGTTATTCAAACTACAAATTAATTGTATGTATCGATACTTGTGTCACCAGTTATACAAATTGTACAGTATGTTGAACCGCTCAAGTATCTATTCTCCCCATTGTTGTATATTTTGCACATTGTACAGCGCTATGAAATATGTTAGGCACAACAACAGACTCACAGAAAGCAATAAAAGATACTGATGTGTTTACACATATTTCAGTATTTTTATTAACCTCCTCAGGACTAAGCATAGTTAAATACACACCATGTTTATGCATGCTTAATCCTGACATGTAGAAAAGAAGATCCGCACTTGTCTGCGATTCCAATTCTCTATTTCAGGACATATCCATTAACGCACACATAGATGAAAGCATTATATAGCTGCTTTCACTCATGACAGCAGTCGCAGTCACTCATGGCTCCTCTGGTCCCCCGCTGCCAGCTAGTTTTGTTTTTGCCGACTGGGAGTCGGCCGGCCGCCATGCGTACATTTTTAAGCGTTCCCAGTCGGCAAAAACAAAACTAGCTGGCAGCGGGAGACCGGAGGAGCCATGAGTGACTGCGAGGGCACAGAATGGCTGCAGGGGGCTGGTAGATACCCCAGGTAAGTGAAACTCATGTTTTTTTTTGTATTTGCCGCAGAGTATGGGCGCAGCGGTAGCCGTGCTTATCTCACTTCCCCCGGGCTCCAGTAATGTCCGTCCTTCCTCTACAGCTCACCGCTCACTCCAGTGCCTGATTCTCCTGCGTATCAATCAGTGATTTGTAGTAGATGGATGGACATCGTTTGAGCGCCTGGAGGAGGTGAGATAAGCACAGCTACTGCTGCGCCCATACTCTGCTTCAAATACTGAGGCTAATAGAGCACAGGATAGGGAAACATTAGACACCAGCGAGGCTACAGTATATGAGGGAGGGGGGAGCCACTAGACACCAGGGAAGCTAGATGATGAAGGGAGGAATCACCAGACACCAGGGAACATTGAAGGCGAGGAGTGTGGTATATGCAAAATTGGAGTGTGGCCAGGGCGGGTCATAGTGTACCTTTTTCCTGGTTCCAAAAGTTGTGAGGTGGGGGGGGTGCATTTTAGAATCTCAGCCTCTAGTGCTGGAGAACCTTGTCCCGGCCCTGCATAATGGATAGGCTGTGGTAGAGAGTTCCAAAGGAGAGGTACCACACGTGAGAAGTCCTGGATGCAACAGTCAGAGGAAGTGATCAAGCTGAATAACAAGAGGGTCTCTTGGGAGGAGCGAAGATTTTGGGAAGCATGGTATCTGAAGATTAATAAGGCAATGTATGGATGGGATAGCCCATGTAGAGCTTTGTATGACAGTGTAAGGAGTTTCAACTAGAACTTAGAACAGATATAATTGATTTGGAATGGCTCTATGCCCAAACAATTGCAAAAACTTTAGCCTCATCTAACATGATTATCTAGAGCAATAATTTAGAAGCCAGGGGCGTGTCTCTTGCTGTGGAGGGTGGGGGAGGGACAATGTATGGTGCACAACAGAGCAGCACATGTGCTGAGGGGTCACTCTAGAAACATACCAGAGCAGGATCATCCACAAGACAACCTAGGCGGGTGCCTGGGACCTAGTGGGTGTTAAGGGGCCCACCTCCTACCTTACCTGACCCCTCTCCATCTCAACTTACCAAAAGGACTATAAGGGAGTGTCTATGTCACTACCTCGCCTAGGGTGCCACTTCACTTTACTCCATCTCTGCACCAGAAATTGCTAAAGATCCAGCATGCATTGTCAGGCGATGCAAGGGGGCGTTTCATGCAAACACTAGATTGTCACCCGTGGCAGTCTTTATTGGCTGCCCCAGCAGTGTTAAATCCAACATGTGTACTTTACTTTCTTTAGAACAATTCTGTGAATGCAAAAACAGATATTTACTCCTACTAAGACTATTTATAACTTTAACTTTGAGCACTTTAATCAAGTGCATGTAACGTAAGTTTAGTGACTGTTTGCAAATATCTTGAATATTTTGTTTTTGTAACTAATACAATCATATTTTTCTCTCTAGCATGTTTATAAAAAAACATAATTCAAAGAATGATACAGGATTCTTTATATATATAGCTCTTATTAGAATTCATGGACTGCTAATACCACAAGGCTAAAATTGATAATGATAGGAAAATGTATATTCTATACAAATTAATTAGGTTTTAATTGATAAATCAAAGGTCACTGCAACTAATCTTGTAATGAAGGTAAATTAGTGCACAGCAAAATATTCACTAATCCAGTGCAGTGGCAAAAGCCCTGATAATTCTGCTTAGCAATAAAAGACTGGAGTACTTATAATGAGGTTCTTCTGCCTGCTAATTAATTGACACCCTTCTGAATATTCATATGAACTACTATCAACAGGTCCCTAATTGCTCAGTGAAATGGATCTCAGAGGAAAGTAAATCGCCCTAGACTTAATTAAAATAACGTATTCCACATATAATATGCTTAAGATGAGAAGTCTGCAATCTCAATAAAGGGCACCTGACTAGCTTAAATGACATAACATGGCAAGCTGCAACAGAAGAAACAACTGAAAATGTACAGCTAAATCTTTTATTTAGAACAATGTCCACTTTTAGGCTTTTCCGAAAAAGATGTACTTTAATTAAAGGGGAATTATAGTGCTTTAAAAACTTGTAAAACACCTTAACTTGAACATGGAATTTAACTTTCAAAAGAAACATAAATCAGTATCTTTTATTTAGAACAATGTCCACTTGTAGGCTTCTCCGAAAAACATGTAGTTTAGTTAAAGGGGAATTATAGTGCTTTAAAACGTGTAAAATACCTTAACTTGAACATGA
The DNA here is from genome assembly GCF_040937935.1 of Hyperolius riggenbachi. NCBI lineage: Eukaryota > Metazoa > Chordata > Amphibia > Anura > Hyperoliidae > Hyperolius > Hyperolius riggenbachi. The sequence goes on from NC_090648.1 coordinate 205,908,948, forward strand.
AATGTAACTTTCAAAAGAAACATGTTATAAATCAGTATTGCATTACCATATACACCATTACCATTTGCCCCATACTACTTCTCACTATCGCACTAGATCAGAGGTCAGGAACCTTTTTGGCTGAGAATACCATAAACGCCACATACATATTTCTGTGACAGCCATACCATGTTTCAAACTTGGACAGTGCGCATGCGCAGCAGAGGGCTCACGTCCCTGTTGCCATGGTGATGTACTGTATATACAGTTGATCCTCTGGGCAGCGGAAGTGTCCGACACATCTTTCTTTAGCTTCTCTTGGGTTTCAGCAACATCAGCAATTTTCCTGAGAGCCAGACAGGAGAAATACTGACTAATAGCTTGTACAATTAGCTGACTTGGGAATTGATTCACTTTGTAGGGCAGGATCCCTGCACATTGGCCCAATAGGCTGCCTGTCAGGTGACAGGCAGCCTATTGGGCCAATCTCAGTGCGGGGATCTCGTCCTACAAAGTCACTGGACCTGACAGGGTCCAGGGTGGGACAATTGGAGCAGCCCTTAGTTTTGGGGGAGTTTTTGAAAATGTTACCTGTGCTGCCGCACTAAGCTGTGGTGCTAGAGCAGTGTAGCTTAGTGAATCAACTCCTACTGATTTGTCTTTGAGCCAGATGCAGCCATCAAAAGAGCCATAGGTTCCCTACCCCTGCACTAGATTATTCTATACTGCTGTTATAAGTCTTATGTTGATGTAATAAAGCTCAGTTGGGCACAAAATGCCCAACTCCTGCTTTTTACTTGCAATAAACCATGTTATTTTCCTGATCTGGACTTCATCACCTAAAGGACAACTGTAACAAGAGGTATATGGAGGCTGCCATATTTATTTCCTCTTAAACAATTCCAGTTGCCTGGCTGTCCTGCTGATCCTCTTCCTCTAATACTTTCAGCCATCGACTCTGAACAAGCATGCTGCAGATCAGTTGTTTCTTACATTATTGTCAGATCTGATAAGATTATCTGCATGCTTGTTTCTGATGTTATTCAGACACTACTGCAGCCAAATCGATCAGCAGGGCTGCCAGGCAATTGGTATTGTTTAAAAAGAAATAAATATGGCAGCCTTCATATTCTTCTCCCTTCAGGTGTCCTTTAAAGCTTCCCAACTGTAGTACTTTGTAGCAAAGGTGAGATGGATGAGGCCGTTATATTCCTTTACATTGTACAATATCAGCTGATACCATGCACAATCTCTTCTAGTTTGTATTTCACAAACACATATCATTAGTGCTATATATTTTTTGTAACTGAATACAATTTAAAAGAGCTTACTGTTTAATTTTTTAGCAAATATAAATTCACAAAACTACTCTTTGCAGTCGTTTTTAGTATAGAGGGCCCATGTTATTATTTTCCTGCATTCTTCTTTCTGCATGAGAAACTATTTACAGTGGGTTGCAAAAGTATTCGGCCCCCTTGAAGTTTTCCACATTTTGTCACATTACTGACACAAACATGCATCAATTTTATTGGAATTCCATGTGAAAGACTAAGGCCCGGTTCACATTAGCGGTGGCCGTCCGGAATCGCCGTGCCGGAGCCGCACCGCTTGCAGAACGGACGGAACGGACGCACGGCATAGCAATGAAAGCCTAAGCGTCCGTTCACATGCGTCCGTTCTGCCGGACCGGAGCCGGACCGGATCCGGGTCGGATCCGGACTCCGGCCTCCGTTCGAACATGCGCTATTTTTTGATCCGGCTCCTCCGGCAGCCGTATCCGGGGCGGAGCCGGACTGCACCATCCGGCCAATACAAACCAATGGGAACCGGAGAGTGCACAACACACTGGCTGAGAAATCCGGATGTTCTACCCCACTTCCTATGCGGATTGTTGCGGCGATATTGGATGGGGACACATGGGCAAGCATTTTGGAGTGGAGCAGCACAGCTGGATCCGGATCCGGAGATGTTGGCAGCATGTCGCAGGTGGAGGTGAGTGCTAAACAGCAGAGGGCCTGATTCCACAGGTCCCCCTTCTGCTGACCTCCCAGACCCCAACATTTTTTTTGTTTTTTACGTTACTTTTGCCAAACGGATCCGGATCGCATCCTGATGAACACCTGATGCAACCTGACCGGATCCGGATCGGATCCGGATCAGAACCGTACGGTTCCGATCCGGATCCGGTCCGGATCCGGTCAGGTCATCCGGTCCGTTTGGCAAACAACCGCTAATGTGAACCGGGCCTAATACAAAGTGGTGTACATGTGAGAAGTGGATCGAAAATCATACATCATTCCAAACATTTTTTACAAATAAATAACTGCAAAGTGGGGTGTGCGTAATTATTCGGCCCCCTGAGTCAATACTTTGTAGAACCACCTTTTGCTGCAATTACAGCTGCCAGTGTTTTAGGGTATGTCTTTACCAGCTTTGCACATCTAGAGACTGAAATCCTTGCCCATTCTTCTTTGCAAAACAGCTCCAGCTCAGTCAGATTAGATGGACAGCATTTGTTAACAGCAGTTTTCAGATCTTGTCACAGATTCTCTATTGGATTTAGATCTGGACTTTGACTGGGCCATTCTAACACATAGATATGTTTTGTTTTAAACCATTCCATTGTTGCCCTGGCTTTATGTTTAGAGTCATTGTCCTGCTGGAAGGTGAACCTCCGCCCCAGTCTCAAGTCTTTTGCAGTCTCCAAGAGGTTTTCTTCCAAGTTTGCCCTGTATTTGGCTCCATCCATCTTCCCATCAACTCTGACCAGCTTACCTGTCCCTGCTGAAGAGATGCACCCCTGAGCATGATGCTGCCACCACCATATTTGACAGTGGGGATGGTGTGTTCAGGGTGATGTGCAGTGTTAGTTTTCTGCCACACATAGCGTTTTGCATTTTGGCCAAAAAGTTCCATTTTGGTCTCATCTGACCAGAACACCTTCTTCCACATGGTTGTTGTGTCCCCCACATGGCTTGTGGCAAACTGCAAACGGGACTTCTTATGCTTTCTGTTAACAATGCCTTTCTTCTTGCCACTCTTCCATAAAGGCCAACTTTGTACAGTGCATGACTAATAGTTGTCCTATGGACAGAGTCTCCCACCTGAGCTGTAGATCTCTGCAGCTCGTCCAGAGTCACCATGAGCCTCTTGACTGCATTTCTGATCAGCGCTCTCCTTGTTTGGCCTGTGAGTTTAGGTGGATGACCTTGTCTTGGTAGGTTTACAGTTGTGCCATACTCCTTCCATTTCTGAATGATTGCTTGAACAGTGCTCCTTGGGATGTTAACCACTTTACCCCCGCGCGTACGGATTTCTCCGCCCCTTTTTCCATCCTTTCACCCCCAGGGACGGAGAAATCCGTACTCTGCGCACTCCCGCCGCTGTCCGCGCTCCCGCTCGTAAACACGCCGCCCGCCGCTAGTAAACACGGCGCCGCCCGCTCGCCCAGAGATCAACGAACGGGAAAATCCATTCCCGTTCGTTGATCTCAGCCCCGCAATGATCTGCTGCCGCTCGGCTGAGCAGCGCGATCATTGCGAAAAAATAAGCCTCTTTCTACTTCCTGCAAGAGTCCGGAAGGACGCTTGCAGGTCGCATGAAACAAATTGGTAATGTTGCCATCTTGTGGCCAAATAGTAAAACTACACCCTAACCATTTTTTACACACAAATAAACTTGTTTTACACAAAAAATTAACTCCTTACCTCCCACACTCCCCAATTTTTTTTTTTTGTAATTAAAAAAAAAATAAAAAATTTACAATTTAAAAAAAATACATAAATAGTTACCTTAGGGACTGAACTTTTTAAATATTTATGTCAAGAGGGTATAACACTGTTACTTTATAAACTATGGGCTTGTAATTAGGGATGGACGCAAAACTGAAAAAAATGCACCTTTATTTCCAACTAAAATATTGGCGGCAAACATTGTGATAGGGACATAATTTAAACGGTTTTATAACCGGGATAAATAGGCATATACATTTAATGGGTTTTAATTACAGTAGCATGCATTATTTAAAAACTTAAAGGCCAAAAACTGAAAAATAATACATTTTTTCCCACATTTTTTCCTATTTTCCCATTAAAACACATTTAGAATAAAATTATTCTTGGCATAATGTCCCACCTAAAGAAAGCCTAATTGGTGGCGAAAAAAACAAGATATAGTTCATTTCATTGCGATAAGTTATGATAAAATTATAGACGAATGAATGGAAGGAGCGCTGAAAGGTGAAAATTGCTCTGGTGGTCAGGGGGTAAAACCCCTCAGTTGGGAAGTGGTTAAACTTCAAGAGGAAAAGGCTGGCACTCAGTATAAACTGCAGATGTTAGAATATATATGCTGAATGGCAGTAAAACAACTTCAGCAGGAGCTACGTGCTCAAGACAAAAAGAATTCAAACATTGTGGCAACATTATACAAAAAAGAGCAAGAGATGTCTGGCACTGTAGCTTTAATGCGTCACAGCAAGTGTACAAACATATGTGACATGTTATACAGGGACCAAGTCCGTAAACAGGTGGTACTTATCGTGCTCTGCTGAAGGTGGGGAGGCAACTGTGGGCGCCAGTGGGTGCACGGCCTTACAGCCGTTTCGCAATAGGATGACCCTTGCTTCTTCGGAGGCTTATTGTGCACAATGTTCTGGATGGAAGTGACCATTAAATGGCCTGCTTCCGTGAGAGGTCCTGCGTAGTATGACGTGGGGCCCGGCCATAGGGTGGGAATGGAGCGTCCTCGTGAGTGGCGCAGATGCGTCACAACGTGATGGGGGCGCGGATGCGTAACTGCGTACCAATGACGCGTATCTGTGGAGCTAAACCGCCCTCGGGCCGCGTAACTGGGCGGCGGCTGGAGCTGCCGACCAATAAGTGGGCAGGGGGCGGGTGCGTAAACACGCATCTCGGCAGCCAGGCAACAAAATGTAAATGCACATAGCTCTATCCACGTGAGGGATAGGATATATTATCCATACCCCTAATCTTATTAGCTCTGCGTGATAAATCCATATAACACCCATTCATGCCAAAGAACTTAAGCATGTGTGGGTGGTCCCATGCCAAGGAGACATGATTGTGCACGATAAGCCTCCGAAGAAGCAAGGCTCATCCCATTGCGAAACGGCTGTAAGGCCGTGCACCCACTGGCGCCCACAGTTGCCTCCCCACCTTCAGCAGAGCACGATAAGTACCACCTGTTTACGGACTTGGTCCCTGTATAACATGTCACATATGTTTGTACACTTGCTGTGACGCATTAAAGCTACAGTGCCAGACATTTCTTGCTCTTTTTTGTATGAAGCTCCTTGGGATGTTCAAGACTTTGTAAATCTTTTTGTAGCCTAAGCCTGCTTTAAATTTCTCAATAACTTGATCCCTGACCTGTCTTGTGTGTTCTTTGGACTTCACGGTGTTGTTGCTCCCAATATTCTCTTAGACAACCTCTGAGGCCCTCACAGACCAGCTGTATTTGTACTGACATTAGATTACACACAGCAGGTGCACTCTATTTAGTCATTAGCATTCATCAGGCAATGTTTTTAGGCAACTGACTGCACTCAGATCAAAGAGGACTGAATAATTATGCACACACCACTTTGCAGTTATTTATTTGTAAAACATGTTTGGAATCATGTATGATTTTCGTTCCACTTCTCATGTGTACACCACTTTGTGTTGGTCTTTCATGTGGAATTCCAATAAAATTGATTCATGTTTGTGGCAGTAATATGACAAAATGTGGAAAATGTGTGTGTGTCTGTATGTGGAGCAAAACTATCTATATGAGGCAAAAACAACTGTTGCTTATTTTCCATACCTTCATTAGCTGAGTCACTTGAACCTCCCAATATGAGAGTGCTTGAAGAGTCAGTAGGGGAATAGTCATGGCCAGATTTCTGGAAAGGCCTCAAAGGCCCGGGCCATGGGTGGAAACAATCCAAGGGTGCAGCTGCAGCACAAGGGGGTTCCATGAAAATGGTGAGGGGTTGCTACACATGAAAAGGAAGATGATATTGGGGAGCAGCGCATGAAAAAGGGAAACTGATGCCTAAGGGAGTTGTTAATGAAAAAGGGGCAACAGTACATTGATGAAATGGATGGATGGATGAGGAGATGGATGAGGAGACTGCACATGAAACAGGAAGGGTGCTGCTGCATATGAAAGCAGAGCCACACATACGTGGTAGAAATAGCCCAAACAGTTAGCCCGGGGACAGTTCCTGGCAAACTTGGGCTGTGCGTCGTTCGCGTTTAATGCAAATTTTTTGAAAAAAATTTGCTCACGCATTTAACATTAAAGTCAATGGGGACAACCAGATGCCACCATGAACCCTCCCCAAGGTTGTTGTTAACACCCACATCATCCTGGGGCACCCGAGGTGGGGAAGAGCTCCTTCTCCATGGATTGGACAAGGGCTCTGGGGGTTGGGGAAGTTTGGCCTCCCCTCTCCCCCAGAGCCCCCATACCATTGACCATGCAGGCTGGTACAGGTCAGGATGTGAAGCACCACACGGCCAGGGCTCCGCATTCTGGATATCCCAGCCTGCATGGGGGACAAGGTTAAAGAGGCTCTGGAGGCGGACCCTACATCGTTTTTTTTCTTAATGTTTCCCACACTCTACTTTAAAATCGATTTTCTCAAGAACTATAAGGTCTTTTTGATTTTTATTCCTCTTGTACCCACTGTCCTTCTCCACATACACTGCAAATTTCGTGTTTCTAGCACATAAGTGGGTTTTGCTATGACTATGTCAGCCGATCGCGCTGATTGGCTGGCGGGGGGAAGGGAGGGATTAAAAAAAAAAATAGGCATATTTATTATTATTAAAAAAATAAATAAATATTTATAAAGAAAATAAAATAAACATTCTGGGAGCGATCATAGCCCACCAACAGAAAGTTCTGTTGGTGGGCAGAAAAGGTGGGGAGGGAATCACCTGTGTGCTGAGTTGTGCAGCCCTGCAGCGAGCCCTTAAAGCTGCAGAGGCCTTAATTGTAAAAAATAGCCTGGTCACTAAGGGGGTTTAAGACCGTGGTCCTTAAGTGGTTAAAGAAGTTTGATTTTTTTACAATGAAAGCAGTCTGTACTTTGAATATATTGTTATTAATTTATTCCAGCTACAAACTTTAGGTGATGATTCAATGAAGGGGATGCGCTTCTGTGCTGATATATCTGGATGATGAATACCCTTTGGTTATCTTTAATTTGTGTTCGTGAGGAGGAGGATGTTAGGCATCATCCGCTATCAGCCAACCTTATAAGATTGGTTGTAAGCAACTGGCAAGCCTCCCCTTTATTGTTTATGCTGCCAGTTGCAGCTTATGCTACTGAACACTGAAGTGTTTGAGAAGTGATTGTGCTGGAATATTAAATCCATGCTACATGCATTCTTGGCATGTAGAACATAATTTCATGTTTTTTTTTATTCAATAATTAAAATTTCTAGCATTTGATAAATAAAATAATGTCTTTAACTAATTGGATATATTCTTTAATTTGTTTTCCTAGGTGTCCAAATAGAGGTGAGCAGTAGAGACGGGGTCCCAATCACTCACACTGCCTGGGACCTCCAACTGCAAGCTACACCGCAGAGGAGCCAAAGCAATGCAGGCAGCGCCCCAAGTACCATCACCACTTGGAAGACTACCCACATGCTCCTGCCATGGACATATACAAATGAATATTAGCTAGTCAGTCCCATAACTTGGAGCAGAAGTGGAAATTGACATTTGTTGAATTAGAAATAGTTTCTAGCAGTTCCCTCAAGCAGTCGTCCTCCTCAACTCAAGTCCTCTCCCCATGTGATCTCCTAGTCTACTACAGCTCCCCTGGTGCCCCAGCGCATGAAGGCACACCCATAGGATTGACTCCCACCAGTGGGACTGTACCATACATTGTTTTATCATGCTCGTTTTGCACAATGTGGCTGTTATCTGCACTATGTGTTGTTGTTGTTGTTGTACTGTTATTGTCATTATGTAATTATAATCTGCACTATGTTGGTGTTGATATTTGCACTATGCCAATTGCCATGTGTCCGCACATAATTCCGGGTGCGGCGCCTGCCACACTTGGCGAATAAAGATGATTCTGATTCAATCACAAAATGAAAATTAAGATAGAATAAATTATTTCTGTTGCATGTGTGTGGCAAGCATTTGAGCCAGCTGAATTTAGTTCATGTGCTGGAAAATTGTTATGTTGCCGTACTGGGGTTTTTTTTTTCATCTGTTCTGTTGTAACTTTGATCTAACTGACACAATCTGTCCCTTTACAACCACTAAGCTTCTATGTATGGTCTTTGTCCTGAACCATGCTGAGCCATTCACAGGCTTCTGTAAACCTGTTAATGGATGCTGGTGTCCTTGCAATTCCTCTCCAACAAGCAGAGTTTGCCATTCAAAAACCCTGTAGCTTCAAAGGAAGGCAGCTGGAAATGCTTTTTCTGCCTTCTCTTGTCCACATTGCAGACACAAGAGTTGTTGGACTAATATTGTTCACATCTGTGAGGCCACTTATGTTTGTTCACTGTCTTGGTACCATTCTATGGCAAAATGAACTCTGCTTTTCTAGTAGCTGAAAAGTATCATTTAGCTGATAAAACCTGAAATATTTTGGAACTTCATGAATACTACTGATATTCTACTATTGGGCACTGCAAATTACCAAAAGTAGAATAATGGTAAATGGCTTTACCTGACCTACCTCTCACAATAACCCCCCCCCCCCACCCCTAATTAGAGATGTCCCAAACGGTTCGCCGGCGAACGGTTCCAGGCGAACTTTGGTGGTTCGCATTCGCCTACCAAAGGCGAACTTTCCCGGAAGTTCGATTTGCCCCATAATGCTCTATTAAGCAAAACTTTGACCCTCTTCATCACAGTCAGCAGACACATTGTTGCCAATCAGACTGCACTCACTGGTGGAGCCCCACCCCCACCCCCCTTATACAAGGCAAGGTCCTTGAGCCATTTGACTCACTCGTCTGCCTATACTAATTAGTTAAGGGACAGCTGCTACACACTCTGCTAGGGAGATTTTAATTAGCCTCTTGTGCCTCCCTCCTCCCTCCTTCCTAACACTGCTATCTTGTCTAATTTTTCTCTTGACAACTGTTGAACACAAAAGACAAGGCCATGTCTTTTTTTTTAAACTTCAAGATTTTTATTGGAAAGTTTTCAAATGTTTACAAACAGTTGGGTATTGTGTATGACACGTACATAGTTAGTATACTCAATTTTGATGTTATGAAGTCGGACTACAGAGATAATGATGTCGGATAGAACATACACAATAGAGCAAGTTAGTTGTAGGAATAAGAGAAGTCTTAAAAATCATGAAAAGTTGAGAATAGAACATAAAGGAAACTTAAATCATCTACTCAAAACAGTAGGCTTTTATCTTTGAGACAGTAACAGGAACTACAATACAATTTTCCAATAGCTACATAAATCAGTGTTGAGAAATATCTGTGTGTAGCTATATGGTGGCGAATTGGGTATAAATCAGAAATGTTCGACTTCCCCTTCCATAAAGGTGCCTCGAAGTCTGTGTTCCATATTTAAATTGAGGAGGGCCTGTCTTTTTATGTCCTCTGTAGAAGGTGGCGTAGGGTCTTTCCAGTTATGAACTATGGCGTGTCTGGTGGCGCATAATAGGTGGGTGGTTATTAGTCTAAATTTGTGCGGTATTACTTGTAAATCAATGTGGAGGAGAGCTAGTTGCGGGGAGGGGTGGAGTGTCCACCCTATATGCATGGAGATTTCTGTAAAGATGTGGGACCAAACAGGTACTATTTTAGGGCATTGCCACAGTATGTGATATAATGAGCCTGTCTCTCCACAGTTTCTCCAAAACTGATTGGAATCCCCTCTATGAAATTTATGGAGTTTGACAGGCGTGTAGTACCAATCCAAGAAAATTTTTTGAAGAGTTTCCCAATGTGAGGAGCATTTGGAAAATTTAGTCATATGTAGTGTGGCTTTTTGCCATTGATCAATGCTAAGTTTGCTATTCAATTCTCTTGCCCAGTAATCAATATATTTAAATAAACTTTTTTGGAAGTGATGAGTTAAATGGTCATAACATAATGCAATCCCTTTTTTTGATAGCTGACTTTTTTCGAATAATGAAAGTAATGATTTTGGCCAATGTGGTAACTGAAAGTGTATATTGTTTATAAAGTGTCTTAGTTGTAAGAAGGTGTGGAATTCTGAATTTGGGATATTAAATGTATCCTTGATCTGTTGGAAGCTAAGCATTCCTGAGGCAGAAAGTAGTTGTTGAATGTCATTAATCCCCGCAATAGCCCACTCTTTGATGTTGATATTCTCAATTAAGGAGGAGGTGATTTGGAGTGGTATGTGGGGAATTGCGGTATGAGAACTTTGAGAAGGGATAGAGAGAGCGTAGTGCCAGGCTTTAATTGTAGCTTGAATAGAGGGATAAGGAGGGATATTGATTTTATTATTGATACTCCATGCCACCAAGAAAGTGCTGGGTTTATTTTTTAGGATTTTGGCTTCAAAGCTTGCCCACAGTGGTAAATCAGTGTCATTCCACCAAGATTTGGATATTTCTAGTAGACTAGCGTAATATAGAGACTTGAAACAGGGGACACCTAAGCCACCTTTTCTCTTAGGGGTATACAGGGTTGATATTGCTACTCTATGTTTTTTATTTTCCCATAGGTAAGAGGACAGTAGTTTCTGAAGGTCTGTGAAATATTTAGCAGCTGCTCATTTTTCCAGGCTTAGCCCCTGGTTGCCACTAATTAACATTATACTCAATAGTGGCGCTGGGAGCCCACATTGCCCAGTAGCTGTAAGTACCCAAATTGCTACCAGTAAATGTTGCCTTTTTGGATTGTTTTTAACCTCTTAAGGACCACAGGCTTATACCCAGTGACCAGACAATTTTTTTTACAATTCAGCACAGTGCAGCTTTAACTGTGTGCTGCACGGCCATATACTGTAACTTAGCACACAAATGAATCGTGCCTCCTTCCCTTGCCAGCAACAGAGCTTTCTGTTGGTGGCATCTGATTGCTGCTGCTATGTGATTTTTTATTTAAATTAATTTATTTGTATTTATTTTTTAATAAATGTTGCTATTTTGTTTTTAATTTACCTGTCCATATCTGCAGCTGGCTCTGTGCCCCGTCCATACACGCACCCCAAGTGGTTGCTGGAGTAATGTGGGCGGTGTGCGATATTGAAATTTTTGAAAGCTGTCATTGCTTACCTTGGTTGAAAATATGCTGCTTGTCTGATTGTTGATCTTCTTCACTTAAAATTTCTGAGGCAGCAATCTAAAAGGATTATGCAGGTGAGTTATTCTGACTTCATAGTGGCGGCCTGTGCAAAATTAACCTCATCTTTAGTGCAGGAATTAGGAAAGTACTCAAGCTGCCGTAGCCAAAAGAAAGCCATAATATCCAAGCTAGGAACATTTTTTAAAGAAATAATGAAATCTGCCAGTAATGTAATTTTTTCAAACATAGCAAAGAAATGAACAGCGCTACTTAAAAACAGATGTAAATATATTTACTGGTAGCGCGCCCAGGCTATGCATATGCATAGGTAGGTTTTAGTTAGTGTTAGGTCCCCTCCCATGGAGGAAAGACTTCTTTGACAGTGGGAGGGACGAGTACCTAACAAATTGCATTGCAAGCTGTTAGTGGAAACTAACATCCTCCAAGTGGTAGACAGGTTGTATGTGTGCTCATTGTGTATTTGTATCCCATGAGTGGGGTCTGCACTTTTTTGCAGGTAAGCATTCATCTGTTTTTAAGTAGCGCTGTTCATTTCTTTGCTATGTTTGATTTAATTCTGGTCAGCTGCTCCCACTTGTTAGTTTTTCTTTGGTGTATATGCAGAGCCTCTGTTTGGGTTCAAGGTGCGTTTGCAGTTCCTGGGGGGGCTCAGCGCATCTCTGAGCTGAGGCCATTCAGAGGCGGCCTGGTGATGCGCTGATCACACTTTTTATGCGCAATGTAATTTTTTGTTTAGATTTTTTGGGAGTTTAACCTCAGGGTTCTCTTTTTTTTTATAACATCTGTAAAAGTAAGATCCTCTTTGAAGTATTAATTTACTGTCCTCAGTATGACTGTGGTTTCATATTAAAATCTTAGAGCACCTATAATGCCCAAGGGCAGTAAACATCGGGACGGCTACAATAAATCTTGTACCCAATTTTCACACTATTCAGAATGAAAATCTAAAACTTTTTGGGGCTAAAGCTGGAAAGAGGCTGTGAATAAAGATGGTAAAGTGCCTCATAAATAGGAGAGTTTTCCAATGGTGGATGTATGGCAAATATAGGCTGGTAGCCAAATCGTTCCCATAAGTCTGTTTTCCATCATCAGCACTATTTTACTATGGAACTTCATGCTTAAAATGCAACCTAAATTACCACAGGTTATAAACTACAAAGATTTTATCTGAAGACATAGAAATGCATATTTATAATACACATGTAGGCATTAACAATGTAAATTACACCGCCAGCATTCTCTGGTTGTTTATTAATTAGATCTTTAGAAAACCTACATTGCCTCTAGATAGATGGATAATAATGTGAAATATACAAGTATATACATAGTCAGCTCACTGGGGTTTACTCTCGACAAGTAGGTAGGGTGACAAAAGATAAAACAGAAGCTATATAAATGCTTGCTTACACCAAATCTTGCACTTGTCTAGCGAATTTATGCTAGTAAGTGGAGATTACAGAGACGTAAATGCAGGGAACAATTAAAGCAGAAATCCAGTGAATACATAGCCCCCAACTGTCCCTCTTTTGAAGGGTCAGTCCCTCTTTGGGAGCCCTGTCCCCCTGTCCACCCCATGTGTCCCTCTTTCAGGACTTTGTCCTTCTTTATATATATATATATATATATATATATATATATATATATATATATATACTAAAAAATGTGTTTAATTGACTCTAACCATCCTTTAAATTGATATGTTACAAATATTAAATGTTAATATGAAGAAAAATGAACCAGGATGGAAAGGACCAGTGTGGTTTGAATTACAAAACAACATAATTTTCTTATGAAATCTTTATGGTGTGTGTAACTAGGGGTGTGCCGGGGGCGTGACTATGGGTGTGGCAGGGCATGTTTAGGGGTGTTGCAGGGGCATGGCTTAAGTGTCCTTCTTTCTCATCTCAAAAAGTTGGGAGGTATGTAAATATTGCACATTGTTGTATAATTTATTATTTATTTATTGTATTTATAAAGCACCAACATATTACGCAGCGCTGAACATTAGTTTAGGTTACAGACAATATTTAGGGGTGACATACAGCAATGTGACAATACCTGAATACAAGAAAACCAGATCACGCAGCACAGTATGAGTACCAGGTAATGCTTAGTCAGTCGCTGGATGGAGCATGGAGATTAGGCAAGTTAGGTTCACTCAGATGCATAGCATGGGTTTACAGTAATGGAGGTGCATGATCAGGTAGGACACAAAAGGAGGAGGACCCTGCCCAAAGGCTTACAATCTAGAGTATTGATGATATAATTATATAATTATGTGCCAGGTATTTCTCATCTAAATCGTTCCTGGAGCTTTTTGCTCACAGACTTCTGATGCATAGCCCCGCCCCATTGTAGCAAAATGCCATGGCATTCTCTCTACAAGAGATAGACAAACGCCATGGTGTTTTCTTGCAAGGGGGCAGGACTATGTGCCAGAAGTCAGCAGCACGAAGCTCCGAGAGAGATATGAATGAAAAATACCCGGCTGGTAATTATATCATATTAGAACAAGAGGATCCTTACAATGTGCAATATTCACTGGATTTTTGCTTTAAAATGGACCTGAACTTCCTCTCTGCTCTAAAAGATAAGCAACAGCATGATAATCTTTAAAGAAAAACATTTCTTTGTTACAGCTTACAGAACGTCTGCAATAAATCTGCAGTGTGCCTACTTACTGATTTCATGAAAGCAGAGAAAGGGTTAACATCCTGTTTTTACATATTAGCTGTCTGCTAAGACTGCCAAATTTCTGTGCTGACACAGCTGAGAGCTAAAATAACACTTGTGATTACTTACAGATAAGGGGGAATTAGACAAGCTCTTCTTTCTAAAAATATAGGGAAGACCTGGGGACCTGGCAGGCAGTGTGCACAAAGTTTATGAAAATCTGTGTACAATGATACTTAATCCCTCTCTGATCAGATAATGACCTGAGAGAGAGCTACATCAACTAGTGCATCGCCACCTTTAGGGATCGTTCACACAGGCATTGAGTCAGCAGTAACCATTTCAAATCCAGATCTCGTTTCCCACTTATGGACCAGAGCAGTTTTGACGGTTTAGCTATGTGTAACGATCGGTGTCAGCACACAGAGAGAATCTGATTATTGGTGATCTGCAGTATCACCAAGAATACAGATGTATACCTGATTATTGATGATCTGCAGAATCACCAACAATACAAGTATGACTAACCTCTGGACACCCAGTAATGTGTAAGTGTTTTAGTGCAACAGTAGGCTGTCTCCCGAGGGGCGAGAGACGCAGAAACTATGAGCATGGACCACCTGAGGAGCTGGTGGCCTTTGGCTGTGTGTGAACTATCTCCTAGGAGAGGGGATAGAGAGAACCTGGGAGCCAATGATTCCCTGCTATACTGGGAATCAGACTATACTGCAGCCAGAGGACTCCTAAGGGGTAGAGCGCTTGGCAGTACTGCAGAGAGGACTCTCTGAGGAGCGGAAGTCCTGGTTGCAGCCAACACCTGGTGGAATGGTGTTACTGCTAGTGCAGTTAGACTGAGCACTCAGGGAGAGTGACAGCTAGAGTGGTCGGGCAGGCCAGGTTGGCAACACACGAGCAGATCAGGTACAGAGAGAGAGAGACTGATTCGGTAACCGGGTACAGGCATGGTCTGGCAACAGGTAGGCAGATATGCAGAGGTACCGAATCAGAAAGCAAGAGAAAGGTCGACAGAGCAAATGGTCATAACATATAAGTATAACAAAGTCCTAGACTGGGGTGTGAGTTCCTTGGTCTCGACACCCTGGAACTAGTCTAGAGTATAACACATCAATGACACAGTATCCCTAAGCTTGGGTGTGAGGTCCGTGGTCACAACACCCTGGAACTGGTCTAAAGTATGACACATCAATGACACAGTATCCCTAAGCTTGGGTGTGAGGTCCGTGGTCACAACACCCTGGAACTGGTCTAACATATAACATAAACGTTATCTGGCTAAGTGTGAATTCCCAGGTCCTCCTGGTTCTAACACACTGTGAGATCTGACTGGTCTGAGTGCTCACACGTTAGTATTCGCAACGGCAGACAACCAGCAACTGACAGGCAAGAAGTATATATAGTGCAGCGCTCCTCAGCGCCGCCCAGTCCCACTCAGCCAATCACCCACTGCGCTGGGATCAGCTGATCGTCCTGATCAGCTGATCCCTCTCCTATTGACATAAAGGTCCTGCCTCCTAGCGCGCGCGCACGCGTGTGCGTAGCTCTCCATCTTTGTGCGCTACTAGGCTCAGACAAACCATAATTGTGATGTAGGTGGAACTCCGCTCACGGCTCCGTCCACCAACAGTGCAGGAAAAACGGGCTGCTCGAACCCCAAGTCCAGTGCAATAGAAAGTGGATTCCGCACCAGGTCAGTGGAAACAAACTTTGCTTTATTGAATCACGTACATGGCAAGCTAAAATCCATCACCACATGCTGACATGTTTCGGACGTTACATGTCCTTAATCATAGCATTAAGGACGTGCTCAGACAAACCAGACGCATTCTGCTGTGCGGAAACCGCTGGTCTGAACGCGGAGACAGCCGCGCGGCGGTGTCTCCGCAATCCATTACACTATGTCCTTATTTAATCAGCCATAACTTTATCCCTACTTATGACACAGAAATTACATATATATATATATATATATATATATATATATATGTATATATATATATATATATATATATATATATATATATATATATATATATATTTTTTTTATTTTTTTTTTAAGACGAACTATGCTTTCATTGTATTCTATTTTTTCCCTCGAACAATTTTGTCTTCTATGAATTTTAATGGAAAACTAAGGAAAAAAATAGAAAAAAACACATTTCTCAGTTTTACCAATTCCAGTTTAAAAATATAAAAAGTGCTGCTGTAGATAAAAAACACAAATTTTGTTTGGCTATTCTTATTGCTTATCACAAAACTTAGATTATGTTCCTGTCAGAATTTATGGTGAAGATATTTGACTCTGAAATAATGCTACAGAGTGTATTTTTCACTATAGATTGAGAAAATAAAAGTATTTTTAATAGTAAAAATCAATCTCATTAGCTCAGGAAACATATATTCCCGTTCACCAATTAGTGCTGCATCAGATAGTGCCAGAAATGTGCACAGGAACAAGCCCAATCCTGCACAGCACTGCTTCTGCTACAAGACGTATATCTACTGACTTGTGGCTTAGATGAAGCCACAGAGGACGTATATCTACTGACTTGTGGATAAAGTGGTTAATAGCAGTTCTTGGTGTTCATTGCTCAAGTGCTTCAAATGAATGGACAGTGCTTTTTAAATGTCAGTACTGGCTTTTTCTGTTGTTCACGCAAACGCCACAGTGTTAACACAGGGTTGGTTCTAAGATCTTTATGTCAAAAGATGTTTTGACAGCGATGATTATGAATATTCCATTTTTCATTTTTAAAACATTGCATGAGCTGTGGATGAAGTTTCCATGCATTTCGAGGATACCCAGTTTGGAGAACCAGACCCACCAGGATTTTCTTTTGTGAACTAAATTGAGAACTAAAAGCCCCCTAATGAACATGAGTACTCCACAACTATGGTTTTGCCTTCTTAAATCAGAAAACAACACCATGAAAAACAACAATATGAGAAGGAACCAATTAACAGGTAGAATATTTGCATTAATAATTTTAAAATGCATAAAGCACCAACCTTGAGGAAACCAGGTTGATTTATCAAGCACTAGCTGATTGCTCGGCGTTGCCCGGGTATGTATTTGGCTGGTGTTGGCTCTGCATACTTTTTCTAACCCTAACACACAATTACTCACTGACCAAGTTTGTGAGCTTTGCGGTCTTTGGTATCAATAATTTGCATTGACATGAAAAAATCTGATTGGCTGTTTATGGCTCCACACCCTTTCCTGAATTTGAACCCCAGTCACCCATTGACCAACTGTACCAGGTTTGAGGCTTGTGCCATTAACAGTGCAAGAATGGTAGCAATTAAATATTCCCCTTGAAAAGCAATAGGTGAAGTTTGATTCACTTTTGTAGGCTCCACCCACTTTTCTGAATATTAATCCCAGTGACCCAGTGACCAACTGTGCAAAGTTTGAGAACCCTGCCATTAACAGTGTAAGAATGGCTGCAGTTTACATTTTCCCAGTGAAATTTGTATTTGTATCCACCCACTGATGACCCGGCGTTGCCTGGGTATGTATTTGACTGGTGTTGGCTCCGCCCACTTTCTAACCCTAACACACAAACACTCAATGACCAAGTTTGTGAGCTTTGGGGTCCTTGGCATCAATAATTTGTATATTCCCATAGAAATTAAACAAATCTGATGTGCTGTTTGTGGCTCTGCCCCTCTCCAGCATTTTAACCCCAGTCACCTAATGACCAACTGTAGCAGGTTTGAGGCATCTGCTATTAACAGTGTAAAAATGGCAGCAATTTAAATATTCCACTTGAAAATCAACAGGTGAACTTTGATTGACTATTATAGGCTCCACCCACTTCCCTGAATATTAATCTCAGTCACTCAGTGACCATCTGGACAAAGTTTGGGAACCCTGCCATAAACGGTGTAAGAAGGGCTGCAGTTTACGCTTTCGCAGGGAAATTTGTTTTTGGCTCCGTCCACTTTTTGTAACCTGGACACAAAATCACTACTCAATGCCCAAGTTTGTGAGCTTTGGGGTCCTTGGCATCAATAATTTGAATTTTCCCATGAAATGAAACAAATCTGATTCACTGTTTGTGGCTCTGTCCCCTTTTCTGAATTTGAACCCCAGTGACCCAATGACCAACTGTACCAGGTTTGATGCTTGTGCCATTAACAGTGCAAGAATGGCAGCAATTTAAATATTCTCCTTGAAAAGTGACATGTGATTTTTGATTGGCATTTTTAGGTAGTGTTGGGCGAACACCTAGATGTTCGGGTTTGGGCCGAACAGGCCGAACATGGCCGCGATGTTCGGGTGTTCGAGCCGAACTCCGAACATAATGGAAGTCAATGGGGACCCGAACTTTTGTGCTTTGTAAAGCCTCCTTACATGCTACATTCCCCAAATTTACAGGGTATGTGCACCTTGGGAGTGGGTACAAGAGGGAAAAAAATTTAGCAAAAAGAGCTTATAGTTTTTGAGAAAATCGATTTTAAAGTTTCAAAGGGAAAACTGTCTTTTTAATGCGGGAAATGTCTGTTTTCTTTGCACAGGTAACATGCTTTTTGTCGGCATGCAGTCATAAATGTAATACATATAAGAGGTTCCAGGAAAAGGGACCGGTAACGCTAACCCAGCAGCAGCACACGTGATGGAACAGGAGGAGGGTGGCGCAGGAGGAGAAGGCCACGCTTTGAGACACAACAACCCAGGCCTTGCATGAGGACAAGAAGCGTGCGGATAGCAATTTGCGTTTTGTCGCCATGCAGTCATAAATGTAATACAGATGAGAGGTTCAATAAACAGGGACCGGAAACGCTAACCCATCACAGATGTTCATTGTTCATGTTACTTGGTTGGGGTCTGGGAGTGTTGCGTAGTCGTTTCCAATCCAGGATTGATTCATTTTAATTTGAGTCAGACGGTCTGCATTTTCTGTGGAGAGGCGGATACGCCGATCTGTGACGATGCCTCCGGCAGCACTAAAACAGTGTTCCGACATAACGCTGGCTGCCGGGCAAGCCAGCACCTCTATTGCGTACATTGCTAGTTTGTGCCAGGTGTCTAGCTTCGATACCCAATAGTTGAAGGGTGCAGATGGATTGTTCAACACAGCTCTGCCATCTCACATGTAGTCCTTGACCATCTTCTCCAGGCGATCGGTGTTGGAGGTGGATCTGCACGCTTGCTGTTCTGTGTGCTGCTGCATGGGTGTCAGAAAATTTTCCCACTCCAAGGACACTGCCGATACCATTCCCTTTTGGGCACTAGCTGCGGCTTGTGTTGTTTGCTGCCCTCCTGGTCTTCCTGGGTTTGCGGAAGTCAGTCTGTCGGCGTACAACTGGCTAGAGGAGGGGGAGGATGTCAATCTCCTCTTTAAAGTCTCCACAAGGGCCTGCTGGTATTCTTCTATTTTGACCTGTCGGACTCTTTCTTCAAGCAGTTTTGGAACATTGTGTTTGTACCGTGGATCCAGAAGGGTATAAACCCAGTAATTGGTGTTGTCCAGAATGCGCACAATGCCTGGGTCGCGTTCAATGCAGTCCTAGGCCGAAGAGGTCATAGCCTAGGGTCACAACAACCTGTTTATTTGGGCTATTTCAATGGTAGTGATGGTGACGTACATAAATCTCAGCCATGGCCGTTAGCAACGTCTGAATTTCACGAAATGTCTCATGCAGGTAGAAGACATATTGTTAGACTTGGATTCCAAAGATGGGGTCCCTACATCTCTGCAAACCAGAGTTACAGGGGTCCAAAATTGGTAAAATCCCCCATAGACTTTCATTGCCTCCCTATTTCACTTTCCAAAATCTCACATCTTTTCAAAGGGCAATGGCTCAGCAGTACCAAATTTTCTAGCATTGTAGGGACCCTTAGGGGGAACATGACTGGTGAGTTTTGCCACTGCAAAGACTTTAAAGAGGAGATTGACATCCTCCCCCTCCTCTAGCCAGTTGTTCGCCGACAGACTGACTTCCGCAAACCCAGGACGACCAGGAGGGCAGCAAACAACACAAGCCGCAGCTAGTGCCCAAAAGGGAATGGTATCGGCAGTGTCCTTGGAGTGGGAAAATTTTCTGACACCCATGCAGCAGCACACAGAACAGCAAGCGTGCAGATCCACCTCCAACACCGATTGCCTGGAGAAGATGGTCAAGGACTACATGTCAGATGGCATAGCTGTGTTGAACAATCCATCTGCACCCTTCAACTATTGGGTATCGAAGCTAGACACCTGGCACAAACTGGCAATGTACGCAATAGAGGTGCTGGCTTGCCCGGCAGCCAGCGTTATGTCGGAACGCTGTTTCAGTGCTGCCGGAGGCATTGTCACAGATCGGCGTATCCGCCTCTCCACAGAAAATGCAGACCGTCTGACTCAAATTAAAATGAATCAATCCTGGATTGGAAACGACTACGCAACACTCCCGGACCCCAACCAAGTAACATGAACAATGAACATCTGTGATGGGTTAGCGTTTCCGGTCCCTGTTTATTGAACCTCTCATCTGTATTACATTTATGACTGCATGGCGACAAAACGCAAATTGCTATCCGCACGCTTCTTGTCCTCATGCAAGGCCTGGGTTGTTGTGTCTCAAAGCGTGGCCTTCTCCTCCTGCGCCACCCTCCTCCTGTTCCATCACGTGTGCTGCTGCTGGGTTAGCGTTACCGGTCCCTTTTCCTGGAACCTCTTATATGTATTGCATTTATGACTGCATGCCGACAAAAAGCATGTTACCTGTGCAAAGAAAACAGACATTTCCCGCATTTAAAAGACAGTTTTCCCTTTGAAACTTTAAAATCGATTTTCTCAAAAACTATAAGCTCTTTTTGCTAATTTTTTTTCCCTCTTGTACCCACTCCCAAGGTGCATATACCCTGTAAATTTGGGGTATGTAGCATATAAGGAGGCTTTACAAAGCACGAAAGTTCGGGTCCCCATTGACTTCCATTATGTTCGGAGTTCGGTTCGAACACCCGAACATCGCGGCCATGTTCGGCCCGAACCCGAACATCTAGATGTTCGCCCAACACTACACGTGACCCGTTCGGCCAATCACAGCGCTAGCCGAACGTTCGGGTAACGTTCGGCCATGCGCTCTTAGTTCGGCCATATGGCCTAACAGTTTGGCCGAACACCATTAGATGTTCGGCCGAAACCCGAACATCACCCGAACAGGGTGATGTTCTGCAGAACCCGAACAGTGGCGAACACTGTTCGCCCCCAACACTATTTTTAGGCTCCACTAACTTTTCTGAATATTAATCCCAGTCACCCAGTAACCAGCTATGCTAAGTTTGAGAACCCTGCCATTAACAGTGAAGAAGGGCTGCGGTTTACAATTTCCCAGAAAAATCTGTTTTTAACTCCACCCACTTTTTGTAACATTGACACACAGTCACTACTCAATGACCAAGTTTGTGAGCTTTTGGGTTCCTGGCATCAAAATTGTGCTAATGGAAGCAGTTTATCCAGCAAAGAAATCTGGCTGTTTTTGGCTCCGCCCCTTTACTGAATTTGAAACCCAAACACTTAACGACCAACTGTCTCAGGTTTGAGGCTTCTGCTATTAACAGTGTGAGAATGGCTGCAGTTTCAATATTCCCCTTGAAAATCAATAGGTGAATTTTGATTGGCTCTTGTAGGCTACACCTACTTTTCCGAATATTAATCCTAGTCACCAGTGACCAACTGTGTGAAGTTTGAGAACCCTGCCATTAACAGTGTAAGAAAAGCTGCAGTTTACATTTTCCTATGTAAAAAGTTAGTTGTTTTTGGCTGTGCCCACTATTTCTAATCTTGACATACAGTCACTTAATGACCAAGTTTATGAGCTTTGGGGTCCTTGGCATCAGTAAGTTGCATTTTACCATTGAAATTAAACAAATCTGATTGGCTGTTTTTGGCCTGCTCTCTTCAGAATTTAAACCCCAGTCTCCCAGTGACTGACTGTACCAGATTTGAGGTCTCTGCCATTAAGAGTGCATGAATGGCAGCAATGTAAATATTCCCGTTGAAAATCAAAAGGTGAATTTTGATTGGCTGCTGTAGGCTCCACCCACTTTTCTGAATATTAGTCCCAGTCACCCAGTGGCCAACTGTGTCACATTTGAGAACCTTGCCAATAACAGAATGGCTGAAATCAATCTAACAAATCTGATTGGCTGTTTGTGGCTCCATCCCTTTAGTGAATTTGGACCCCAGTCACCCAATGACTGACTGTATCAGGTTTGAGGCCTCTGCCACTAACAGTGTAAGAATGGTAGCAATGTGAATACTCCCCTTGAAAATCAATAGGTAAATTTTGATTGGCTGTTGTAGGCTCCAGCCACATTTCTGAATATTCATCCCAGTCACCCAGTGGCCAATTGTGTAAAGTTTGGGAACCCTGCCATGTTAAAAATTTAGTTGTTGGCACCTCCTACTTTTTCTAACCTTGACATACAGTCACTCAATTATCAAGTTTATCAGCTTTGGGGTCCTTGGTATCAATACTTTGTATATTCCCATTGAGAAATAAACCAATCTGGCTATTTGTGGCTCCACCTCCTTTCTGAATTTGGACCCTAGTCACCCAGTGACCAACTGTACCAGGTTTGAGGCATCTGCTTTTAACAGTATAAGAGAATGGTAGCAGATGAAATATTCCCTTTGAAAATCAAAAGGTGAATTTTTATTGGCTGCACCCACCTTCCAAAATCTTAATCTCAGTCACCCAATGACCAACTGTGCAAAGTTTGAGAACCCTGCCATTAACGGTGTAAGAATGGTTGCAGTTTATATTTTCCAGTAAAATTTGTTTTTAGCTCCGCCCACTTTTTGTAACCTTGACACACAGTCACCCAGTGACCAAGTTTGTGAGCTTTCAGGTTCCTGGCATAATAAATGTGTGAATGGAAGCAGTTTATCCACCAAGGAAATCGAATTGGCTGTATGTGGCCACGCTCCTTTAGTGAATTTGGACCCCAGTCACCCAATGACAGACTGTAGCAAGTTTGAAGCCTCTGCCATTAAAAGTGTAAGAATAGCAGCAGTTTAAATATTCCCCTTGAAAATCAATAGGTGAATTTTGATTGGCTGTTGTAGGCTCCACCCATTTTCTTGAATCTTAATCCCAGTCCCCCAGTGACTAACTGTGCCAAGTTTGAGAACCCTGCGATTAACAGTCTAAGAATGGCTGCAGTTTACATTTTCCCATTTAAAATGAACGGCTGCAATTTGATTGGCTGTTTTATAATCCACCCACTTTTCCTGTATTTGCAACCTCGGTCACCAAGTGACCAACTGTGCCATGTGTGGGGACTCTGGCTTGATTACTGTCAGAATGGCAGCCTTTTACATTTTTTCCATTGACTTGAATGGGTGAAATCTGATTTGCTGTTTGTAGCTCCGCCCACCTGTGCAGGGGGGACCCGAGACCCCCAGAACATATCATCCCAGGTAGTGAGGGATCTGTGTACCAAGTTTCGTTCAAATCGGTCAAGCCGTTTTCGAGTGATCGCGGCACATACACACACACACACACACACACACACATACACATACATACATACATACATACGATTTTATATATATAGATAAGAAAAGGAATTATACCTCAATCCTAATATCTCTGGTTTCAAATGTGTATTGGCATTCACATAAGTGATATCCAGCCATCAGCAGTGGTGAAAAAATGCTTTAGCTATCAAGTTTCTGGTATTTATCTAAATACAGTACATAGAAGCGTTCTTCTCTCCTGTTTGTTTGCTACCAGCATTCTTAAAACAGAAGACATTGTTAGCATTGCTCCCTGTTCAAGAAGAACCATACATAGTACACTACTTTTAGACAGTTTGCAATAGCCATGTAAACCATTTCTTAATGCCCTTGAAAGTCAAGTATGGATCCAAAACCAATAGGCTATTATAAACCTATAGCTAACTGTTATTATTATTACTAGCTGGTGGCACATGCTATGCTGTGTGAGCCAAGAGTGTACGCATCATCTCTTTGGACACTACATGCATGCCATCTCGTATTGAATGACTGGACCAATCAGATTGGGCCAAACAAATTGCACAATTGGACCAATTAGATTGGGCCAAACTAATTGCATGATTGGTCCAATAAGATTGGGTCAATTGAATTGCATGCTTGCTTGGACCAGTCAGATTCAGCCAATCAAATTGCTGAACCACTTCACCTCCAAGGGTTTTTCCTCTGAAAAACCAGAGCAAATTTTCACCTTTCAACGCTGCGTCCATTTATCTGTCAATGACTTTATCAGTACTTATCACACTAAAATGATGTATACATTGTTTTTTTTGCCACAAATTTGGGTGTTACTTTTTGCTAAGAATTATTTTATTCTAACTGATTTCTCATTCATTGATCTCCCCTCTAGTGATCAGTGGTGAGAACAAGCCAGGAGCGAGTGCAGCAGTGAGCGTGAGTGCGCGATGGCAAGGGACATCGCGTTCATGGCTGTTTATGGTTTGACTGACGCCCCAGTGAACAATTATATGTATCCATAGGATTAAGGACATTGTTGTCTGTGATTGGCCATCTTCTATGCCATCGTGCACAGCTATGGCTGTATAATCCTCTTGACTGGTTAGCAACCACACCAATATAGGGTGCCCTCACCCCTATTTAGCACCCCGGAGTAGATATAGAGTATTGGTTGATCTATTGCTCCATTGCCTGGATTAGGCAAATTCCTCCCTATGACATACAAATTATAGAGCTACTCTGCACGCTCGGCAACTTTTAGATGTTTCTACTATAGATTACCTTATGGGTCCAATCGATTTATACTGCCTGTTGTTCGCATACTTGGATGAATTTAATATGCGCAACGTACTTTGCAGCATTTCCCTGGTTACCCTGATACAATGGGGACGCATTTGGTTGCTAAGGCAGGCGCCGCACATATTACGTGCGCGCCTGCGTCATTGATAGCCGTGTACCAGACGGCCGCTTCGCGTCCCTGGTCGCCAGGGCAACACACTATGCGTGCGCAGCATGTGGGCGTATCTGCCTTCCGCATTCGCGTCTCTGGCAACGGTGGGGTTGTTGTGGGCGGAGGTGACGTACATCCCTTACAGGAAGTGTTAACGAGTCACCGTCCAGCCCATTACTAGACGCCAATGCGCTCGACACAGGGCCTGCCGCTCACAGCCATCCTGTGCATATGGAACACATGAGTACCATGTAAGCAGTATACTATATATGTGTCTGTTACCCGCCCTATGGGCGGAAACCTTGATCCTCAGAGTATATAAACGAGCACCGGACAGGGTGCTACAGCTCTGACAGGGGCTTTTTTGCTGGGGGACATTTTGGTGGTGGGGGGTGTATTTCTTTGCAATTGTATATATGTATAGCACTTCTTTGATAAAGCCGTTTGGTGAAACATGTCAGAAATCCCATATGCAAGCACTTATGTAACATAGCACCACTCGCAGTTCTTTCACCTTGTCACCTCAGCATGTGTTAGAAAGCAGGTGTATGTGTACTTACACCATGCAGGTCTAGTGGATATCAGACATTGACCTTACACATGGTATACACTGCTCTCTATTTTCATGTGTGTGAGTAATCTTCAGTGGAATAGCTACACCACTTAGACACCTGTCTCAGTGGGGGATAAGCAAAGACCTCCACTATAGCCTTTTTAGCAATCAGATATATATCTCTCCACACTAAAGGATGCCTAAACGGGCACTTTTTTTATGTGATAATTATCATTGTTTTTGAATGTAAGAGCAACCTATACTGTTGTTATATCTCAGAAAGGGACTGTCCATACGGACATAGTGTCTATTTACAAGTATATATGTCCCTGAGAGCTGCCGATGGATTTTGCAGGGATGTAGATACTCATCTTGGGGGTGGGGGGGGGAGTGGTAATTGAATCAATCACATTGTATGATTGGACCAATCATATTGCATAAGTGAAACAATCATATTGCACAATTGTACAAAACTTTAAAAAAACTGCGCTGATATCTAAAACAGGGTTTCACTGGTGGTGCGCTGCTCAGTACACACTTAAAGTCACAAATTTCGTTAAATAGCTGCACACTATGATAATTTTCAACCAAGTGTCTCTCTCTCTCTTCCTTGTAAGACAGTCAAACAATGCAATTGAGGTGGAGTTCTTCCTAAATGGCTTTTTTTTGAGTGTAGTGACCACCTCTCACGGGAATTCACCTCCACCACACCCCAAGCAGTGGGAACTCACCGCATACATATGACCCTCTGTTAGATGGGTCTCCAGCGCCTATGGGGTCATCTGGCCGCCCCCTGCCACTCAAGGAATCTCTTCCACTGTTGTCACTCAGCTGCAGTACCAAATCACCTCAAAGGAACATAACCAAAGCTTCCATAGCGTAAAATCGTAAAAACACTTTAATATAAACTAAAAATGCAAACTTACAAACACATCCGTTGTTCAAAGCACAGAGTTTTAGTGGGCTCTACCCCAAACGTGGGCCACCGGGTCGGCTTTGATGCGCGGGTCCTCTTGGCCTCCCTCTGGTTCCTCACGTATCCCCTTGTGCCTGTTCCCCGTTTGCTAGCCGCGTGCGCTTTATCTGTATTAGGTATATTGGCTTGCTCAATATTAAAAATATCATCCAAGTCAGTACGCTTGTTTAGCCTTTGTTCAAATAGGTCCATATCTGCTGCAGTACTTAAAATACACAAATATACAAAACTTCAAAAAAACTGCGCTGATATCTAAAACAGGTTTTCACTGGTGGTGCGCTGCTCAGTACACACTTAAAGTCACAAATTTCGTTAAATAGCTGCGCACTATGATACTTTTCAACCAAGTGTCTCTCTCTCTCTTCCTTGTAAGACAGTCAAACAATGCAATTGAGGTGGAGTTCTTCCTAAATGGCTTTTTTTTGAGTGTAGTGACCACCTCTCACGGGAATTCACCTCCACCACACCCCAAGCAGTGGGAACTCACCGCATACATATGACCCTCTGTTAGATGGGTCTCCAGCGCCTATGGGGTCATCTGGCCGCCCCCTGCCACTCAAGGAATCTCTTCCACTGTTGTCACTCAGCTGCAGTACCAAATCACCTCAAAGGAACATAACCAAAGCTTCCATAGCGTAAAATCGTAAAAACACTTTAATATAAACTAAAAATGCAAACTTACAAACACATCCGTTGTTCAAAGCACAGAGTTTTAGTGGGCTCTACCCCAAACGTGGGCCACCGGGTCGGCTTTGATTATTTTTTAATATTGAGCAAGCCAATATACCTAATACAGATAAAGCGCACGCGGCTAGCAAACGGGGAACAGGCACAAGGGGATACGTGAGGAACCAGAGGGAGGCCAAGAGGACCAGCGCATCAAAGCCGACCCGGTTGCCCACGTTTGGGGTAGAGCCCACTAAAACTCTGTGCTTTGAACAACGGATGTGTTTGTAAGTTTGCATTTTTAGTTTATATTAAAGTGTTTTTACGATTTTACGCTATGGAAGCTTTGGTTATGTTCCTTTGAGGTGATTTGGTACTGCAGCTGAGTGACAACAGTGGAAGAGATTCCTTGAGTGGCAGGGGGCGGCCAGATGACCCCATAGGCGCTGGAGACCCATCTAACAGAGGGTCATATGTATGCGGTGAGTTCCCACTGCTTGGGGTGTGGTGGAGGTGAATTCCCGTGAGAGGTGGTCACTACACTCAAAAAAAAGCCATTTAGGAAGAACTCCACCTCAATTGCATTGTTTGACTGTCTTACAAGGAAGAGAGAGAGAGACACTTGGTTGAAAAGTATCATAGTGCGCAGCTATTTAACGAAATTTGTGACTTTAAGTGTGTACTGAGCAGCGCACCACCAGTGAAACCCTGTTTTAGATATCAGCGCAGTTTTTTTGAAGTTTTGTATATTTGTGTATTTTAAGTACTGCAGCAGATATGGACCTATTTGAACAAAGGCTAAACAAGCGTACTGACTTGGATGATATTTTTAATATTGAGCAAGCCAATATACCTAATACAGATAAAGCGCACGCGGCTAGCAAACGGGGAACAGGCACAAGGGGATACGTGAGGAACCAGAGGGAGGCCAAGAGGACCAGCGCATCAAAGCCGACCCGGTGGCCCACGTTTGGGGTAGAGCCCACTAAAACTCTGTGCTTTGAACAACGGATGTGTTTGTAAGTTTGCATTTTTAGTTTATATTAAAGTGTTTTTACGATTTTACGCTATGGAAGCTTTGGTTATGTTCCTTTGAGGTGATTTGGTACTGCAGCTGAGTGACAACAGTGGAAGAGATTCCTTGAGTGGCAGGGGGCGGCCAGATGACCCCATAGGCGCTGGAGACCCATCTAACAGAGGGTCATATGTATGAGGTGAGTTCCCACTGCTTGGGGTGTGGTGGAGGTGAATTCCCGTGAGAGGTGGTCACTACACTCAAAAAAAAGCCATTTAGGAAGAACTCCACCTCAATTGCATTGTTTGACTGTCTTACAAGGAAGAGAGAGAGAGACACTTGGTTGAAAAGTATCATAGTGCGCAGCTATTTAACGAAATTTGTGACTTTAAGTGTGTACTGAGCAGCGCACCACCAGTGAAACCCTGTTTTAGATATCAGCGCAGTTTTTTTGAAGTTTTGTATATTTGTGTATTTTAAGTACTGCAGCAGATATGGACCTATTTGAACAAAGGCTAAACAAGCGTACTGACTTGGATGATATTTTTAATATTGAGCAAGCCAATATACCTAATACAGATAAAGCGCACGCGGCTAGCAAACGGGGAACAGGCACAAGGGGATACGTGAGGAACCAGAGGGAGGCCAAGAGGACCAGCGCATCAAAGCCGACCCGGTGGCCCACGTTTGGGGTAGAGCCCACTAAAACTCTGTGCTTTGAACAACGGATGTGTTTGTAAGTTTGCATTTTTAGTTTATATTAAAGTGTTTTTACGATTTTACGCTATGGAAGCTTTGGTTATGTTCCTTTGAGGTGATTTGGTACTGCAGCTGAGTGACAACAGTGGAAGAGATTCCTTGAGTGGCAGGGGGCGGCCAGATGACCCCATAGGCGCTGGAGACCCATCTAACAGAGGGTCATATGTATGCGGTGAGTTCCCACTGCTTGGGGTGTGGTGGAGGTGAATTCCCGTGAGAGGTGGTCACTACACTCAAAAAAAAGCCATTTAGGAAGAACTCCACCTCAATTGCATTGTTTGACTGTCTTACAAGGAAGAGAGAGAGAGACACTTGGTTGAAAAGTATCATAGTGCGCAGCTATTTAACGAAATTTGTGACTTTAAGTGTGTACTGAGCAGCGCACCACCAGTGAATCCCTGTTTTAGATATCAGCGCAGTTTTTTTGAAGTTTTGTATATTTGTGTATTTTAAGTACTGCAGCAGATATGGACCTATTTGAACAAAGGCTAAACAAGCGTACTGACTTGGATGATATTTTTAATATTGAGCAAGCCAATATACCTAATACAGATAAAGCGCACGCGGCAAGCAAACGGGGAACAGGCACAAGGGGATACGTGAGGAACCAGAGGGAGGCCAAGAGGACCAGCGCATCAAAGCCGACCCCGGTGGCCCACGTTTGGGGTAGAGCCCACTAAAACTCTGTGCTTTGAACAACGGATGTGTTTGTAAGTTTGCATTTTTAGTTTATATTAAAGTGTTTTTACGATTTTACGCTATGGAAGCTTTGGTTATGTTCCTTTGAGGTGATTTGGTACTGCAGCTGAGTGACAACAGTGGAAGAGATTCCTTGAGTGGCAGGGGGCGGCCAGATGACCCCATAGGCGCTGGAGACCCATCTAACAGAGGGTCATATGTATGCGGTGAGTTCCCACTGCTTGGGGTGTGGTGGAGGTGAATTCCCGTGAGAGGTGGTCACTACACTCAAAAAAAAGCCATTTAGGAAGAACTCCACCTCAATTGCATTGTTTGACTGTCTTACAAGGAAGAGAGAGAGAGACACTTGGTTGAAAAGTATCATAGTGCGCAGCTATTTAACGAAATTTGTGACTTTAAGTGTGTACTGAGCAGCGCACCACCAGTGAAACCCTGTTTTAGATATCAGCGCAGTTTTTTTGAAGTTTTGTATATTTGTGTATTTTAAGTACTGCAGCAGATATGGACCTATTTGAACAAAGGCTAAACAAGCGTACTGACTTGGATGATATTTTTAATATTGAGCAAGCCAATATACCTAATACAGATAAAGCGCACGCGGCTAGCAAACGGGGAACAGGCACAAGGGGATACGTGAGGAACCAGAGGGAGGCCAAGAGGACCAGCGCATCAAAGCCGACCCGGTGGCCCACGTTTGGGGTAGAGCCCACTAAAACTCTGTGCTTTGAACAACGGATGTGTTTGTAAGTTTGCATTTTTAGTTTATATTAAAGTGTTTTTACGATTTTACGCTATGGAAGCTTTGGTTATGTTCCTTTGAGGTGATTTGGTACTGCAGCTGAGTGACAACAGTGGAAGAGATTCCTTGAGTGGCAGGGGGCGGCCAGATGACCCCATAGGCGCTGGAGACCCATCTAACAGAGGGTCATATGTATGCGGTGAGTTCCCACTGCTTGGGGTGTGGTGGAGGTGAATTCCCGTGAGAGGTGGTCACTACACTCAAAAAAAAGCCATTTAGGAAGAACTCCACCTCAATTGCATTGTTTGACTGTCTTACAAGGAAGAGAGAGAGAGACACTTGGTTGAAAAGTATCATAGTGCGCAGCTATTTAACGAATATTGCACAATTGGACCAGCTAGATTGGTGCAATCAGATTGGATCAATCACACTGCATGATTGGACCAATCTGATTGGTCCAATATGGTCACATTGTGCAATTTTATTGGTCCAATTTATTTGGACCCCAGTCACCATGTGACCAACTTTGGCAAGTTTGAGAATCGTACCATTAACAGTCTAAGAATAGCTGCAGTTTAAATTTCCCCATTCAAAATGAATGCCTGAAATGTGATTGAATGTTGTAGGCTCCACCCACTTTTTCTGACTTTTAGCCCCAGTCACCCCCAGTGACCAATTGTGCAAGTTTGGGGACTCTGACTTTAATACTGTGAGAATGGCAGTATTTTAAATGTTTCCATTGAAGTCAATGGGTGAAATCTGATTTTTTGGGGGGGCTCCATTCACTTTTTTTGAATTCTTAAAATGTGACAACATTTTCAGGTTAAGCTCATGACTATGTGACCCAAGTTTAGTGTGTTTAGCTTAAGAGCTGTACAAAATGTTCCAATGAAAGTCTATGAGAAAAAGTGAGGTCTTCAGTGGGCCATCCCATGGTTGCCACCCAGCCTGTATTTGGCCGACACAGCCAGTATTTAATCTGAAAAGCTGATGCTGGTATTTACTTTGTACCAGAAAATACAGGGGGTGCAGAATTATTAGGCAAATTAGTATTTTGACCACATCAACCTCTTTATGCATGTTGTCTTACTCCAAGCTGTATAGGCTCGAAAGCCTACTACCAATTAAGCATATTAGGTGATGTGCATCTCTGTAATGAGAAGGGGTGTGGTCTAATGACATCAACACCCTATATCAGGTGTGCATAATTATTAGGCAACTTCCTTTCCTTTGGCAACATGGGTCAAAAGAAGGACTTGACAGGCTCAGAAAAGTCAAAAATAGTGAGATATCTTGCAGAGGGATGCAGCACTCTTAAAATTGCAAAGCTTCTGAAGCGTGATCATCGAACAATCAAGCGTTTCATTCAAAATAGTCAACAGGGTCGCAAGAAGCGTGTGGAAAAACCAAGGCACAAAATAACTGCCCATGAACTGAGAAAAGTCAAGCGTGCAGCTGCCAAGATGCCACTTGCCACCAGTTTGGCCATATTTCAGAGTTGCAACATCACTGGAGAGCCCAAAAGCACAAGGTGTGCAATACTCAGAGACATGGCCAAGGTAAGAAAGGTTGAAAGACGACCACCACTGAACAAGACACACAAGCTGAAATGTCAAGACTGGACCAAGAAATATCTCAAGACTGATTTTTCTAAGGTTTTATGGACTGATAAAATGAGAGTGAGTCTTGATGGGCCAGATGGATGGGCCCGTGGCTGAATTGGTAAAGGGCAGAGAGCTCCAGCCGGACTCAGACGGCAGCAAGGTGGAGGTGGAGTACTGGTTTGAGCTGGTATCATCAAAGATGAGCTTGTGGGGCCTTTTCGGGTTAAGGGTGGAGTCAAGTTCAACTCCCAGTCCTACTGCCAGTTTCTGGAAGACACCTTCTTCAAGCAGTGGTACAGGAAGAAGTCTGCATCCTTCAAGAAAAACATGATTTTGATGCAGGACATGCATTTCATGCATTTCTCCAGGGAGCAGCCAAGTGAATACTGAGTGGCCAGATCGCACCTCTGGGGGCTTCACTACCCCAAACGGTCTTGCATAACCTTGTCACAATCACACCCACTTTCCCCAGCTTACAGCCAGCCATCCAAGCCAGGGGGACTCAGGAGACAGTGAGCTGGCTCAGCCACGTAGATAGGGCCAGGCAGAGCAGGATTGTCCAAGTAACAATATAGGCAGGTGCCTGGGGCCTAGTGGGTGTCAAAAGGCCCAGCTGCCATCTCCTTTGACCCTTTTTCCACCTCAGCTTGCCAGAAAGAATGTCATAGGGGGCCAAAGTATATCCTTGCCTAGGGCTCCATTTTGTCTTAATCCTTCTTTATGGCCTGGGGGAAAAGCAACAACCAGCAGCCTCCATATGTGGGTATGAGGCAATGGACAATGTAACTTGACCTTGTCTTTTATGTAGAATTTAAGAACTCCTTAGGACTGTGAGTAAAACTAACGTATTAAACTATGTAATATGTGTTTCTATTTCTGTTATCTTCATAGAAACACAGAAATAGAAGGCAGCATTTTCCCTCACCAAACAGCACATTTCCTGTCAGAAGGCAACTTCTGTCAATGGATTTGCTGTGCACCACATGGTCTGACCTAACTGTCATTTTCCTCAGACAGAGTAGTGTGTGAGCAGAACACATAATGGTAATTTCATTTACACTCAACGGCATCTCTGCTGAGAGAGGCAAGGAAAGGAAAACCGGAATCAGATGGTCATATGGCTATAGTAGGATCAAATTGTGAGCCCTCTGAGGGACATTAAGTGACATGATTATACAATATGCTCATCTACAGTGACCTAGTGGTTATCACTCTTCCCTTGCAGCGCTGGGTGCCTGGTTCGAATCCCAGCCAGGTCAACATCTGCAAAGAGTTTGTATGTTCTCCCGGTGTCTGTGTGGGTTTCCTCTTGGCACTCCGGTTTCCTCCCACATTCCCATAAACATACAAATACATTAATTGGCTTCCCCCTAAATTGGCCCTAAACTCCAATACATACATAGACATATGACTGAGTTTGTATGTTCTACGTCTGTCTGAGCACTCCAGTTTCCTCCCACATCCCATAAAAATACAGATACATTAATTGGCTTACCCCTTAATTGGTTCTAGACTACAATGAACATATGACTATGGTAGGGATTAGATTGTGAGTTCCTCTGAGGGACAGTTAGTGACAAGACTATATACTCTGTACAGCACTGCAGAATATGTTGGTGCTATTGAAATACTAAATAATAATAATCTACAAAGCACTCTACAGTCTCAACACGCACGCACGCACGCGCGCGCGCGCACGCACACACACAAACACACACACACACACCTGCTCAACTACACTTGTCTCTAGATACCACCCAGAATGGAATTTCCACTTCACTAACTATTCTCCTATTCTCATTTGTGCATAAAAGACATCTCTTGAAATTCCCCATTTCTCTGGAACTCCCTTCCACATCTATTCATCACTCACCCTCACTTACTATCTTTAGGCGCAACCTGAAAACTCATCTCTTCAGGCAGGCAAGGCATATAACCTCACCTAAGGCACTAAACTTGCCACCAACCTCCACATTGCCACCTTGTACACAACTCCACCCTACCTGTTGTTTTACCTTTAACTCCTTAGACCATAAGCTCATTTGGGCAGGGCTCTCCCCTTAGGTGTTGTTATTGCTTTGTAAAGTTGTTACATACTTTCTACCTTCATACATGATGCTTCACTTACATGTTCATTTGTTGTTTATCTGTAACTTGTCTTGCCTTGTCACTGTTTGTGTTGTATACTGTTGTACAGCACCACAGAAGATGATCCAAATTCAATCAAAAATAATAATTACAATAATATACTTTTTAAAAGTGCTGCAAAAGATATCAATGCTACATACAAATAATAATAATAATAATAATAATAATAATAATAATTTTGAACAATGCAGATTTCTAACCATGGGGTCTATTGAGGACAGATTAAAGCACACCCATCAAGGTCAGAATGAGTGCTAATTGCATTTAACAAATGTTTTTGTATAATCTGAAATTCATAATGTTAATGGAGCAATATCTGAAAGTCCTTTGGCAGTGTATTTCGCGTACGTATGTACGCATTGCTGGTGAGTTGGGTGCAGGGTGAGCTGAATGACTACTCTCCCTGCTGCCGCAAAACTCCCCGGCGGCATTAAAGAGGAACTCCAGTGAAAATAATGTAATAAAACAAGTGCTTAATTTTTACAATAATTATTTATAAATGATTTAATCAGTGTTTGTCCACTGTAAAATCTTTCCTCTCCCTGATTTACATTCTGACGTGGTGACATTTTTACTGCTGGCAGGTGATGTCACTGGAAGTAGCTGCTGCTTGCTTTTATGGCAGTTGAAAACAGCTGTAAACAGTTTTTTTCCCACAATGCAATGAGATTTACAGACAGGAAACTGCCAGGACCATGGTCCTCACAGTTTCCTGTGTGTGTGTGTGTGTGTGTGTGTGTGTGGGGGGGGGGGGTTCACCACAATATAAGCCATACAGAGCCCCCTGATGATCCATTTGTGAAAAGGAATAGATTTCTCGTGAGAAAGGGGGTATTAGCTACTGATTGAGATGAGGTTTAATTCTTGGTTACGGTTTCTCTTTAAATACTATTTCTCCTGCGAGTTGTCATAACTCGGAGGAAGATGTAGTTTGAATTACCCATATGCTACACTTGTCTCCAGCTCAGTATTACATTACTGCTATGGGGCGCCTAGTGCTGAGTGTGAGCGCCGTGCGCAGAACCAACCTGCTTGGTTGTATTTGTGATTAGCAGGTTTGATATCAACATGCCTGGCATTGCCTGCATTTAAATCAAGGAACTGTAAAAGTTTGCTGTTGACATCAAGCATTTTGAAAGGCTCAGTAGAGGTCTCCAGTCAACTAAGCTTGAGATCATCACATCAAGCAACCTTCTTCCTGCCTTTAAAATGAATCTAGGAAATAATTTGTGATGGAAACAATAGACCAAGCACAGAACAGAAGGTCTCTGTTTTGGAATTGTTTATAACATAGTAGAGGCTTCTGCTGAATAATGGACTCTGATCCCATAGTTTTATAAAATACTTACATAGCACTTATTTATAAACAGAAAAAAGTATTCTTTTTTTATGAACTTTCCACTTCTATTCCATGATCATGAAAGTTCCTCTCAAGAAAAATCTCTGCCACAATCTCTACTTTAGGCAAGTGATTAAATCCTGCCTATCTGTGTGATATCTTTCAGAAAAATAACACAAAGGAGGGGATAGCTGCGGGGGAAATCCTTTCTAAAGTCAGATCTAAAGAACATATTCCCAGAATTAAATATTAAAGAAGTTAAATATATCCTTCTGCTTGAGCATCGAGGTTTGGTAACACTTTCAATAGGATTAACGTTAACATTATGTCAAGCAGATGTCAGTGATCTATGCAGTGGGAAGTCATTTACATTTCAATAAAATTGTATTTTTATTACTGCTTATATTGTGAGCATCAGTAAACAGTGTGTAGTTATACATATGTGTATGTATGCATGTGGGCACACACCAGTATATACAGTATACATTTTATATATATATATATATATATATATATATATATATATATATATATATATATATATATATATATATATATATATATGTATATATGTATATGTATATATATATATATATATATATATACAGTATATATATATATATATATATATATATATATATACAGTATATATACACACACACTGTAGATCATAATGTTATTTTTTACTCCTCTAGTTACCCACCCCCCATTCCTCACACACAGACCATTCCGACCCCACCCTACACTGAACCCTTTTTCTACCTTTAAACCTCCCTAAGCTCAGCCTATTCTCCACCTAAATACATGAGCAGGCATTCATCATTAGATACCTTCTCTTCCTAGAGGAAGAGAGGAACAGAAGGTAGCTGGGCTACTGCTAAGCATGGCTCCTATACATGTTTTAAGTACTTGGAATAGAGATGGATAAAAATGTGATATGTTACCAAAACTGATACGTGTCATTTGCCTTCTTAAAACAGAAGGTGTTTGCAAAAATGTAGCTTCAAGTGAGCAACTGTGGTTACCCATAATGTATCACTACTGAATGTGCAAATTAGCTCTTTATGCCATCATTTGCATATTCAGTAGTGTTGCATTGTGGGTAACAACAATTGCTCACTTACATTTTTGCAATTACATTCTGTTTTTAGAAGGCAATTTGCACTGAGCGTTGACTCTTAATAGGGCGGCGGGGGGGGGGTGGCTTTGGGGGCTTTTCTGTCTCCTTTAGTCCCCTATACTTTTCTGGTGGTTTTTGGTCACCCCGAGCTGCTTGGGTATTCTGCAAAACTGATCCATGACATTGCTGTAATTACTGTAACTATTAAACTATTAAACACATGTTATGATATGTAACAAGATCTCAGCCTGCACATGGTACTCTTAAAGTTGCTTTGTGAACCAGGGCCAATATTACCTCACCATATCAAATTTCTTAAAAAATAAATTCAATTTTGTGATATATCTTCTGTGTTAAAGCTCAACTATTGAGTAAATGAAGTTGTGATGTAGGACAATTTCCCAGTGCTTCACTGGTATCTTATTTGGTAAATAGTGTACAACAGTAATAAGAATTTGTCTCTGTAATTTGAAGATAAATAGGTCTTTATCTTCAAAGCTCTGTTTTATGGCTCATGTTGACCAGTAAGGATAGGCAAGCACAGTTTAGTTTAGAGTGAAACTCTCCCCACTCTTGTCCGAGATGAGGGCCATAGCAGGGAGGGTTAATCAACCTTTGTGACATATGCTCCACACTGTGCTCAATCCTCATGATACTTCCTCCTTCACATTGGAAGTTCCAGCGGTGAAGCAGGAAGTATTGGGGGATGGAGTGCAGCATGTAGTGCAGCATGTAGTGGACATCACACGGGTAAATTAACCCTCCATGCCGTGGCCCCCATCTTGGACACTAGCAGGTACAGTTTTACCCTTGGGAAACTGTGCTTGGCCATCCCTATTGACCAGAACTATATCCTTACTTAGCATTGTAAGTAGTAGTTGACCACATGGATGTGCATGCGTTTTCCCTATCAGCCAGTGGTAGACTAAGTACATCTTTTGGTGTCGTACTTAATTGAACTGACACGAATTGTACTGCATTATTGTTCAGGATGGATTTTAGGACATTTTAAATCTACTTGTTATGACATACTATAGGAGCACTGGCCCTTTAGTAGTCAGTGCCAAACAGTTGCATGCTGGGGGTTCTTTTTATCTATAATATATTCCTCCTCTACCCTTTATTTCCCTGCCAGCTGCTTATCTGAAACCTGATCCCCTGCTCACTTGTGTTTACAAGCAAGGAAATATCTGAACCCGTATCCTGCCTAACAGTGGAACACCCTAGATGGATCATCCTGGGAGATTTTAATGCATGGGTGGAAAATCACGACTCCCACATAGGACGTGAACTACTTCTCATAATGAGTGAACTGGGTTTCTCTCAGGCTGTCAACCTCCCCACCCACAAGAAAGGGCACACCCTGGATCTTATATTTCATTCTGGACTTTAAATATCACACATGGATATAAACCCAGTGGTATGGTCAGACCACCACACCATCCACTTCTCTCTGACAGCACCAGCGATAAAACACAGAGGGAAAGAACTCATAAAATACCGTTCTCTGAAAGATGTCTCACCCCACGACGTTCAGAATACCCTCAACTTCGACGCATTAACCAATCATTGCGCAGACCCAGACTCCATGGTCCTGATTTACAACCATGCAGTGTCATCTGCCTATGACGCCCTTGCTCCAGTTCGCATTAAACGGTCTACACCACTTCACCATGCACGGTGGTTCGACAGCTTACTAAAGGACCTAAAGAAAGAAGTGTGCAGATTAGAAAGGAAGTGGTGAAAATCTCAGAATTCAAAAGATAAAACACACCCTTGTCTCTCACCTGGAAAGCTACCAAAATGCGATCACCAAGAAAAAATCCTCCTACCTATCACAGGAGATCGCAAAGGCCACCAACAGGCCAGCCCAACTATTTCGCACAGTTGATAGACTATGTAACCCATCCTGTCTAAAACCTACTATAACTCCCTCAAAGGAGCTATGCGAGAAATTTGCTTGCTACTTTGCTGACAAAGTATCCTCTATTCGGTCTCTCATTCAGTCCACAGCACCTAAGACTTATTCAACTCCTGGAAATAGTTGCAAAAACAACCTAACACCCTGGACTGACTTCAAAAGTATTAGTGAGGAAGAGATCTCAGACATCCTCCGTCGCCTCCGCCAGACAACCTACGACCTGGACCCTGGACCAACTAAACATATGCTGAAATGCCCTGACCTGCTTGGTCCAGCATTTCACAAAATAGTAAATTGCTCTCTGCAAGCAGGGAGGTTTCCTACCTCTCTAAAAGAAGGAATCATCAAGCCCCTTCTTAAAAAACCTTCCATGGATCCAGATGCTATGAGCAGCTACAGACCTGTCTCTAACCTCCCCTTCTTAGGTAAAGTTATTGAAAAGGCTGTCTATCTGCAACTTGAAACCAGGCTGTCAGTAAACAACATACTGGACCCTCTACAATGTGGCTTTAAGAAACACCACAGCTGTGAAACAGCCCTCATCCAAGTCTGCAACGATCTGCTCATGGCAAGGCACAGAGGGGAATGCTCCATCCTAATCCTGTTGGATCTCTCAGCGGCTTTTGATACAGTTGACCACAAAATCCTGCTTAACAGACTGCAGGAGTACTGTGGCATCAGTGGATCAGTCCTCCAGTGGTTCAGATCATTCCTGACTGACAGAACACAGAGAGTATCCCTAGGTCCTATAATGTCCAAACCTGCACCTCTACAATTCGGAGTGCCACAAGGATCAATCCTATCCCCTCTGCTGTTTGCAATCTTCATGTTGCCACTCGTTACACTTATCCAACGTCATGGCCTGATGTACCACTGCTACGCCGATGACACACAGCTATACCTGTCCTTCAAACCTGGTGGAACAGACCCTACTCCAAAAATAAACTCTTGCTTAGCTGAGCTACAGGCATGGATGAATGATAACTGGTTGAAACTGAATGCTGACAAAACTGAGGTCCTGTTTGTCCAAAGCCAGCACTCGCCATCAAAACAGCTCTATCTTAAAGCAACACCAATCAGGATTGGGAATTCAGACATAAACAGCTCCAACCTTGTGCGCAGCTTTGGCGTACTAATCGATGGGGAATTGAGTTTCAGAAACCAAATTTCATCTGTAGTTAAATCTTCCTACTTTCATCTGAAGAACATTGCAAAGATTAAACATCTGATTCCCCCAGAGGATCTTCCAACCCTAGTCCACGCCTTCATCACATCACGGCTGGACTACTGCAATGCCCTTTATGCTGGCCTCCCCAAAAAGGACCTGCGTCGCCTGCAATTAGTGCAGAATGCTGCTGCCAGATTGCTAACAAACCAGCCTCGCCACTGTCACATTACACCGATCCTTCGCTCACTGCACTGGCTACCAGTAGAATGAAGAATACTCTTCAAGATTGGACTGCTGACATTCAAATCCCTGCACAATATGGGCCCTGGATACATGAAGGACTTGCTGAAGCTGCACCACACCTCTCACAACCTCAGATCAGAAAGTTCTATAAACTTGGTCACTCCCAGAGTGCACCTCAAAAAATCTGGAGGTAGAGCCTTCTGTCATGCTGCCCCTACTCTTTGGAACTCCCTGCCACACCCAGTAAAGACAGCACCATCCCTGGAGCTATTCAAATCCAGACTGAAAAGCCACCTGTTTAGCCTGGCATTTCCAGACTTCTTCCTCTGTACCACGATGGTTGGAGCCATGCTTATGCGCTTTGAGTCCCACGGGAGAAAAGCGCTTTACAAATGTTATTTGTTGTTGTTGTTGATGTGAATGAGCAATTGGAGGAGAAAAGGAAAAAAGTGAAGGGCAGAAAGGACATCAGGATTTAGCCTAAACTGTGGGCAAAAGACATGGCCCCCACCAGGAACAGAATTATCTTCATTTACTATATAACATTCATTGAAATCAAAATGTGGACAGTACAATACATGTGTTATGTAAGTAGATCAAGTATTTATCTACTTATATACAGTATGTGTTTTCTTTCCCTGGCATAGTATGGCTAATCCTACTGCTTTATATAAATGTACAAAAACTATTTACAGATTTTAAGGAAAAAGGATGTAGTGTAATAAAGTATATTTCGTAACAATACATGCATGTGCAATTTCAACAATTCTGAAGGGCTAGAAAATAATTAAAGATGAATTCTGCAGATGTGGATTTACTCTGATGTAGATGTAGATTTACAAATACTCTGATGGGTTATAACATTTTATGTATCAAAGGATAATTTACTGGATGGATGATAGATAGATAGATAGATAGATAGCAATTGCAAAGTTAGGAAAACGGCTCTCAGTACAAGCTATAATGGGTTTTCCACAGCGTAAGCCCATAGATAGACTGGAGTTGTTTTAATATTCTGAGTTAATACCTTCTTATTTTAACATGAAAACACTCTATATTGTGTTTGAAAGTCTTTCATATCCAGACTTTTTTGCAAATGACCTCTTTCCTGTAGAAAGTGCTTGTTTTTTGGCTGAATGCAAAGATCATTCATTGGAAAGGGATCAATGCTGCTCTTAGACATCAGGAATTAGCCATCCTTTGGTTCACTGGAGGT
This sequence comes from Hyperolius riggenbachi, assembly GCF_040937935.1. Lineage (NCBI taxonomy): Eukaryota > Metazoa > Chordata > Amphibia > Anura > Hyperoliidae > Hyperolius > Hyperolius riggenbachi. The sequence continues at coordinate 205,949,989 of NC_090648.1, forward strand.
TACTTATAATCACATGACCTCTTTTTGCCAGCTTTGTGGGTGGCAAGGCAGTGGTGAACTGAAGGAAGAGAAATAAAGAAGACAAGTTGAAAGGAATGAATGGCGTTCTATTAACCTTTTCAAGAGCCAATAATAAAGTGTTGGTATACTTAAACCATGTATGTGATTAGCAGAATAAATAGTATAACACAAGCATTCTAAACACCAACACATACGCCCAAGTATTCAATATGCTTAGGAAAAACCTTTTGAATCAATTTTTTTTACTTAAAGCATAAGTTGCAAAATCAGGCATTTTTGATTTGTCGTTGCCCCAAAACTGAGATGAGGTTTGCATTTATATTTTTCTCAATTTTATTTACTTGTAAGTTACTTATTGTGCTTTTGATGCCGTTGTGCTTGAATTCACTGAATGCTTTGGCAGTGTTAAGAAGAAGTGCCGTGGCCCCTTATTAAACCAAACACTATAGACCATTCTGGGTGGCACTGCATAGAAGCCGATTCCGTTCTGACAATGTTGTTTAGCTATCATTTGCTATTTTAAATCTATTGGAGCAATCCCCCCTTTTACAACATTTGTTTTCTATTATGGAGAGGTGCAGCAGTTGAGGGCAGACATGTGAAAGTGGCTGTTTGATTCTCTTTTTCATCCCCCTGACCCTGTCTTTGTCCAGTCTCACCCTGGGAATGTTACGCCTCAATACTTCACTTTGAGATGCTCTAGAAAGTGGCTTTGTTATTCCATTTTTTTAGACACACACGAAATTGTTCTCATTCCCCCTGCTGTAAAAGATACTTCAAATTGGGACTCAGTTCACAAGTGCAATGCAATTTGGCTAAGCTCAGCCTTTGTTCTGCTTGTACAAATGACCAAACAGAGTACACATTATACAGTTGATCTACTGCTGCCTTTACACTGCAGTGAGAGGCTGGGAGAGAGCTAATCCCTCCAATACCAAGGTGGCATTTTCTGTGTTGGTACTAATTCCAACAGAGGAAATGTGGAAATACATATTTGATGGTTTTCACAAAGGCTCAGCATCCCACAGGTTGAAATCCAATATAAGTTGGTGCTTTTATATGTAGCTCTTAATTATTTAGACATCGTACAACTTATTTTGTATTCCTATAGCATGCATACATAATACACTATCATGCACAACTCACTGTGTGCTGTTTGGTGCATAAAGTGCTAGTTAACACATTTTTGTATACTTTATTAATTTGATTTTGGGTGTTAATGTCATGTTCTTGGCATGGATTAAAAGTTTTAATAGCTAAGAAATATTACAAGGTGGTATAAACAGTTCATGTAAATCTAAACAAAATGTTGCGCTGGGCCCAGACTGATATACTTTTGGGCGACAGGTGGGAAATATTGACCTTGAGCTTCAGGAACCACTACACTGACTCCTTTAATATGACTACAGATGTTTTTGTTACTCTTCTTGTAAATCTCAACCAATCAGTGGCCAGTAATTTGGCAGTCTCAACAGTAGTCTGTGTTCCATAATTCACATTCACAATGTGTACATATGTAGAGATGGCCCGAATGGTTCACCTGCGAACAGTTCCAGGTGAACTTTAGGTGGTTCGCGTTCGCCGGCAAAGGCAAACTTTTGCGGAAGTTCGATTCGCCCCATAATGCTCCATTGAGCAGAACTTTGACCCTCTACATCACAGTCAGCAGGTACATTGTCACCAATCAGACTGCACTCACTCTTGGAGCCCTAACCCCCCTTATAAAAGGCAAGGTTCTCCTGTCGTTTTACTCACTCGTCTGCCTACAGTAATTAGTTAAGGGACAGCTGCTGACAGACTCTGCTAGGGAGAGTTTAGTTAGGATCTTGTAGATTTGTTCCTAGCTGATTGTTATTCTTTATCCTTCCTCGCTCCCTCCTCCTGGAGGGAGGAGGGTCTCATCTTCCAGGGAATTGTAGTATTTCAAAAGCCAGCTTACATTCCGTGGCTGGGGATTGAACCCAGGCTGGGCTGGGAATTGAACCTGAAAAAAAGGAGGTGAGTCCGATCACTGGGCTCCATAGCTGGGAGGCTGTGCAGGAGGTTGAAAAAAACTGCACGTCCCAGCGGAGCAATAAAGAGCAAGGTTGTTAGGGGAGGGGGGTTAAAACTGTGGTCCTCAAGTGGTTAAAATTAATTTCCAGCATTCTGCAATTGAAAAAGTACCAACCAGTAGGTGAAAAAGTACTGTCAAAATAACTCTGAGTGTTTTCTTGCTTGCTGTTGGTAGAGATGGCCCGAACAGTTCGCAGGTGAACTTCTGGTGGTTCACATTTGCCAGTGAACGTGAAATTTTCCGGAAGTTCGGTTCGCCCCCATAATGCACCATTAGGGTCAACTTTGACCCTCTACATCACAGTCAGCAGGCACATTGTAGCTAATTAGGCTACACTCCCCCCTTGAGTCCTACCCCCTTATAAAAGGCAGGCAGTGTCAGGCAGTGGACTCACTCGTGTGCCTGCAGTAATTAGGGAAGGAATACTTACCATGGTATTAATGTGCTCAATTGGCCTGCCAACTCTCCTGACCTAAACCCCATAGAGAATCTGTGGGATATTGTGAAGAGAAAGTTGAGAGACGCAAGACCCAACACTCTGGATGAGCTGAAGGCCACTATCGAAGCATCCTGAGCCTTCATAACACCTGAGCAGTGCCACAGGCTGATTGCCTCCATGCCATGCCGCATTGAAGCAGTCATTTCTGCAAAAGGATTCCCGACAAAGTATTGCGTGCATAACTGAACATAATTATTTGAAGGTTGACTTTTTTTGTTTTAAAAACACTTTTCTTTTATTGGTCGGATGAAATATGCTAATTTTTTGAGATTGGAAATGTGGGTTTTCATGAGCTGTATGCCAAAATCATCAATAAGAAAAACAATAAAAGGCTTAAACTACTTCAGTTGTGTGTAATGAATCTAAAATATATGAAAGTCTAAAGTTTATCGGTACATTACAGAAAATAATGAACTTTATCACAATATGCACATTTTTTGAGAAGATCCTGTATACACGTGCAAGATGTTTTAAAGCACTTTAGGCCTGCAATTTAGCATTCAATGTGATTTCTGCCCTTAAAACGCTGCTTTGCGTCCAATCCAGATTTTTCCCCGGTACTTTTGGCGTCCATCCCACTCCGCCATGCCCCCTCCAGGTGTTAGACCCCTTAAAACATATTTTCCATCACTTTTGTGGCCAGCATTCATTTTTCTAGTTTTCAAAGTTTGCCTCTCCATTGAAGTCTATTGCGGTTTCTCGAAAGTTTGCGCGAACCAAACTTTCGTGGGAGGTTCGCGAACCGAAAATCTGAGGTTCGGGCCATCTCTAGCTGTTGACTTAAACGAAATGTTATTGATGAAACGTGAAAATTCCCCTTGGAGAAAACTTGGGAGAAAAAGTGAATTAGATCAGGTAATTAGGCTTAGAATTAGACCTTAAGCTTGCAAAGGTAAGGCTTTCTCACCTTCTTGTTTCTTTGAATCTTCTATACATTTTTTTCATCATGTTACATTTGTCACTGTAAATGCAATGTCTACCAATTTTGTATTACATACCAATGTTTATATTTGGTGTACCATTGTTTGTATTATGTACTATATCGACTAAGCAGCACATGCATGAATTATTGTATCCTCCTTTTTCAATGAGATAAGGACATTTTTACTGTATAGTATGAATATTTTCCAACACATGGTCAGAACCTTTTCTTTCTTTATCTGCCTCCCATGGAAGTTCATCTACAGTATAATATGTCATAGGTAATGGTATAGTAACAAATATTTGAATATATGTGAGAAATAATGTTTAATTTATTGCCATAATAATACATTTTACAGTAATTTCTGAGCTAAGCATTAGTATTTCACAGAATTAGCCACAAATTGTGCACAATTTGGTCAGGTTCCCACTGTACTCAGTAATCAGTAACATGGAACTAATACACATAGCTTGTATTATATATAATGAAAATGAGAAAATGTGTAAAAATAAATGCTACTCAGTACTGCCTCATGGTATAGTTCATAATTAGGTAATTACCTAACTACTTCTCCAAACAGCATCTTATATTTTTAACACTGATTTTAACTGTCTTGGTAACACGCACCATTCAATTGAGTAACGTGCCTAATAAAATGATTAAAGAAAGCATTAACTATACTTAACTTCACTTCATTGCATCTCTGTTGTATTCTACATAACTAGATAACATTGTAAGCCCATTGTCATCTAAAGGTAGCCATACATCAGGTGACTTGGCGGCCGATCGACTGTCTGATTAGATTATTATAATTGAATTGGCTGAAATCAGTGCTGCCAGGTGTATGCCTGACTAACAATGCAACCAATTTTGAGACGAAAATTGGTTGTAATGTCGATCGCACATGCTGCAAGATGATTATGAATAGGACAAATTGTAAGCAATCAGTTATATGAAATACCAGAAATACCAGAAAAAGTTAATCACTACTCTGGATATTTACTTTCGAGTTGTCAACTTACACCAGTAATCTGATAGGTGTGACACCAAACACAGTAGTAAAGAAGTGTTTTTTTGGGGTGGAAATTTTTCAAACATGCAAGAATTTTTTTCCACTGTATAAATAGGTAGAGATGGCCCGAACGGTTCCAGGCGAACTTTCAGTGGTTCACGTTCGCCAGCGAAGGCGAGCTTTTGCGGAAGTTCGGTTCGCCCCCATAGTGCGCCATTAGGGTCAACTTTGACCCTCTACATCACAGTCAGCAGGCACATTGTAGTTAATTAGGCTACACTCTCTCCTGGAGCCACTCGCCCCTTATAAAAGGCAGGCTCCGCCGGCTATGACACTCACTCGTGTACCTGCAGTAATTAGTGAAGGGACAGCTGCTGGCAGACTCTCATAGGGAAAGATTAGTTAGGCTCTTGTAGGCTTGTTAGCTTGCTCCTGGCTGATTGTTATTGCGAAAATAGCACCCCTCAACAGCTCTTTTGAGAGCTAATGTTCTCCTGATGTGTTTTTTTGGGAGTTGCCCACTGACACTGCATTATACAGCCCTATCTGTTGCAGCTGGACCTTCGTAATTGCTATTACTGTGCCAGCGAGACCCTGCCTAACTAACTGTTATACTCTATACTGGGACACCTACCTATGCCTACCTAACTACTGGGGCACCTATTTACCTATACGGGGACACCTACCTATGCCTACCTACCTATACTAGGGCACCTACCTATGCCTACCTACCTATACTGGGTCTCCTACCTATGCCTAGCTAACTACTGGGGCACCTACCTATGTCTATCTACCTATACTGGGACACCTACCTATGGCTACCTACCTATACTGGGACTCCTACCTACGCCTAGCTAACTACTGGGGAACCTACCTATGCCTATCTATCTTTACTGGGACACCTACCTATGCCTACTTACCTATACTGGGACTCCTACCTATGCCTAGCTAACTACCTGGGCACCTACCTATGCCTATCCACCTATACTGGGACACCTACTTATGCCTACCTACCTATACTGGGACTCCTACCTATGCCTAGATAAATACTGGGACACCTACCTATGCCTACGTACCTATACTGGGACTCCTACCTATGCCTACCTACCTATACTGGGACTCCTACCTATGCCTAGCTAACTACTGGGGCACCTACCTATGCCTACCTACCTATACTGGGACTCCTACCTATGCCTAGCTAACTACTGGGGCACCTACCTATGCCTGTCTACCTATACTGGGACACCTACCTATGCCTATCTACCTATACTGGGACACCTACCTATGCCTACCTACCTATACTGGAACTCCTACCTATGCTTAGCTAACTACTGGGGCACCTACCTATGCCTATCTACCTATACTGGGACACCTACCTATGCCTACCTACCTATACTGGGACTCCTACCTATGCCTAGCTAACTACTATCTGTTGCAGCTGGACCTTGGTAATTGCTATTACTGTGCCAGCCAGGCCCTGCCTAACTATCCATACTGGGACACCTACCTATGCTTACCTAACTACTGGGCACCTACTTACCTATACGGGGACACCTACCTATGCCTACCTACCTATACTAGGGAACCTACCTATGCCTACCTACCTATACTGGGTCTCCTACCTATGCCTAGCTAACTACTGGGGCACCTACCTATGCCTATCTACCTATACTGGGACACCTACCTATGGCTACCTACCTATACTGGGACACCTACCTATGCCTACCTACCTATACTGGGACTCCTACCTATGCCTAGCTAACTACTGAGGCACCTACCTATGCCTATCTACCTATACTGGGACACCAACCTATGGCTACCTACCTATACTGGGACTCCTACCTATGCCTAACTAACTACTGGGACACCTACCTATGCCTACCTACCTATACTGGAACTCCTACCTATGCTTAGCTAACTACTGGGGCACCTACCTATGCCTACCTACCTATACTGGGACTCCTACCTATGCCTAGCTAACTACTATCTGTTGCAGCTGGACCTTGGTAATTGCTATTACTGTGCCAGCCAGGCCCTGCCTAACTATCTATACTAGGACACCTACCTATGCTTACCTAACTACTGGGCACCTACTTACCTATACGGGGACACCTACCTATGCCTACCTACCTATACTAGGGAACCTACCTATGCCTACCTACCTATACTGGGTCTCCTACCTATGCCTAGCTAACTACTGGGGCACCTACCTATGCCTATCTACCTATACTGGGACACCTACCTATGGCTACCTACCTATACTGGGACACCTACCTATGCCTACCTACCTATACTGGGACTCCTACCTGTGCCTACCTACCTATACTGGGTCTCCTACCTATGCCTAACTAACTACTGGGGCACCTACCTATGCCTATCTACCTATACTGGGACACCTACCTATTCCTACCTACCTATACTGGGACTCCTACCTATGCCTAGCTAACTACTGGGGCACCTACCTATGCCTATCTACCTATACTGGGACACCTACCTATGCCTATCTACCTATACTGGAACTCCTACCTATGCTTAGCTAACTACTGGGGCACCTACCTATTCCTACCTAACTACTGGGGCACCTACACACCTATACAGGGACACCTACCTATGCCTACCTACCTAAGAAGATAATAAGGTCGCTGCTTAATTGTGGACAGACCAAATTCGATCAGCTGGACACTCAGTCACTGTTGTTCTGTCATTCAGCTACCTCAGCCTGACCATATGGGCTTGAAAACCACCATGGCTTGCACTCTCACCATGGTGCGCACCAGTCCAGCATGGCCGTCACTACACAAACAGATGTTTGCGGTGCGTTACACAGTGAGTTTGGTGTGTCAGTGTGAAGCAGTACTCTACCCTCCCTGATTGATGTATACACATGCAAGATGTTTTAAAGCACTTTAGGCATGAAATTTAGAATTCAATGTGATTTCGGCCCTTAAAGGGAATGTCCAAGCAAAATAAAAAAAATGTGTTTCACTTACCTGGGGCTTCTGCCAGCCTCATGCAGCCATCCTGTGCCCTCGTAGTCTCTCACTGCTGCTCCAGTCCCCCGCTGGCAGCTTTCTGACCTCGGAGGTCGGCGGGACGCATTGCGTACATTTTTACGCATTCCCGCTAGTGCAGGAACATTAACACATACATTTTTACGCATTACCGGTTTAAACCAGTAATGCGTAAAAATGTATGTGTTAATGTTCCTGCACTAGCGGGAATGCGTAAAAATGTACGCAATGCGTCCCGCCGACCTCCGAGGTCAGAAAGCTGCCAGCGGGGGACTGGAGCAGCAGTGAGAGACTACGAGGGCACAGGATGGCTGCATGGGGCTGGCAGAAGCCCCAGGTAAGTGAAACACATTTTTTTATTTTGCTTGAACCTTCCCTTTAAAACGCTGCTTCGCGTCCAATCCAGATTTTTCCCCGGGACTTTTGGCATGTATCCCACTATCCGCCATGCCCTCCTCCAGGTGTTGGACCCCTTGAAACACCTTTTACATCACTTTTGTGGCCAGCATAATGTTTTCTATTTTCCAAGTTCATCTACCCATTGAAGTCTATTGCGGTTCGCGGAAGTTCGCGCAAACCGAACTTTTTGCGGAAGTTTGCGAACCCAGTTCGTGAACCGAAAATCGAAGGTTCGGCCATCTCTATAAATAGGTGCACGTAGTGCAAGCTCTTGTCGGTCCATTATGCCTCTGTTCAGTTTCAAAGTGCCTTTTCTTGTCAAAATATTTGTAAATCTATACAGCAATGGAGTAAATGAAGGGGGGTAATGTATATTCTAGGGGTCTGTTATGGGTTCTGGAGTGCAACAAAAGCAATCCTAACTGTAGTGACTCAAGCTATAAGGTCAAAAATGCATCAATCACTTTTCCCTTTAGGGTTGACATCCCAGCTGTCATCTCCAAATAGGTAAAAAAAATTCTCCCCAAATCATCCATGATTAATGCAGAATGCCAGGTGTGCACAAAAATAAAAAAATTCTCCAAGTGTACACCACATTTTCATTAAAAAGCACACTCACACTCATTTCACACTGCAAATCTGAAAAAAAAACACACTCACATAATGGACCCATATGGCTTATGGACCCAACTAAAGGGAGGCAGAGGGAAAAGGGTGATTTAAGAAAAAGGGATAGGAGGGAGGGAGGGGGGAGGGGGGGAGGAATTTGAAGAGATGGGGTGGGAGAGGGGGGAGAGGGGACAAGCAAATCTACCACAATCCATAGGTGTAAAAACCAGTATGGTAATTGAAACATGCAATTTGAAACTGGAAACAACCATGTAAAAAAAACAAGATGTGAGTGTCAGCAAGTAAAGTAAACCCAATCCACCAGACAGATCTAATAGACTAATAGTAGTAATACCGGTATAAGTTGAAAAAGACACCAAAATCATCAGTGTTGAAAGGGCGCCGCCATAGACTTCAATGTTATTTGCCGTGATTTTTGACTATAAGCGGTAGAAAAGGGCCGCCATAATTTTTTACAGCTATATAAATACAGCAAGAACAAGTAGGTCCAAAGATTGATTAAATCAGCAGGTCACAAATTCAGTTATATTCTTAGAATAACATAAAATGCGGCTACAACAAGGACGTCTAAAGATCCTCATATCAGCAGATCTCAAATTTGCTTATATTTTCAGAATAACATGTTTGACTTGAAATGCTGCTACAACTATAATAAATGTGATTACATCTGTTCAAAATAATGTATATATGTTTGACATGATATGTGGCTATAACGAGCGCCTCTAAAAATCAGTTATATTAGCAGGTGACTAAAGTCGGTTATATCAGTTAATTCAGTCATATCGGTTCAAAAAAACATATATGTTTGACATGAAATGAGTCTAAGATTAGGTACCACCATGGGGGGGTTAAGGTTTGGCACCACCGAGGGGGTTAAGGTTAGGTACCACCAGAGGGGGTTAGGCTTAGACACAACCAGAGGACATCTTAGGGTTAGGCACCACCAAGGGGGGTCTTAGGGTGAGGCACCACCAGAGCGGGGTATTGGGGTTAGGCACCACCAGGGGGGTTCTTGGGGTTAGGCACCAACAAGGGAGTCTTAGGGTTAGGCACCACTGGGAAGAGGTCTTAGGGTTAGGCACCATATTGGTCCTTTTATATGCTTTCCTATATCCTGTAGATCCTCTGTCATCTGTGCACTCCGACCAGCAACAACCACCAGAACACACTACCAAAAGTGTCTCTGCAGCCTCTTAAGTCTAGCTGCAGGAAAAAAGCCTCTGGCAACCCAGGTGGACCACAAACAACCAACTCCATCAAGCCATACAAGGAGCATAGATGAGTCGATCGGGGAGGAGGGACCAAAGGACACTCTAATGTCACTGGGGAACAGGACTCCCTATACTCACCTCCTATTGGGTATGGCCAAAATTACCAGTACGATTTCCTCTTTGAGTCTAATTGGAAAATAACTGCAACTTTACCCACACTACATTGTGTGATTTAATTTTATTTAAATGGTTGTTACAAGTTAAACAGAACTTATTTTTTTTAATTAGAACTTGAATGTCCTGAGTGGCAGATAACAAATGTACACCTCTAAGCTGTACACCATTATAAGCTGTACACACTATTCATTTTAGTTGAACAGTTGCGCTAATGACATGAGAATGAATGATTAACTACTTACCGCACGCTGTGCAGTATATTCACCGCCTGGAAAAGGTTGCCGGGTGCACCCGGGCCGTGAATACAAGTCTGCAGCGGTATGCGACCGCCGCTCGCTACTGCGCACTTACCACCGGTTAGTGGGGAGATGAATCGTTCCCATTCATTCAGCAGTGGCTGGATAGTGTGCAGTGGCTGGATAGTGTAATGGTTAAGGACTCTGCCTCTGACATGGGAGACCAGGGTTCCAATCTTGGCTCTGCCTGTTCAGTAAGCCAGCACCTATTCAGCAGGAGACCTTAGGCAAGTCTCCCTAACACTGCTACTGCCTATAGAGCGTGTCCTAGTGGCTGCAGCTCTGGCGCTTTGAGTCTGCCAGGAGAAAAGCGCTATATAAGTGTTTGTCTTTGTCTTTAAGTCCCAGATCAGTGAATGCCGGCGTCTATGAGACAACTGCATTCATTGTATCTTTCCTGTTAAGTGCCACGCATTACTTCCAATTTACGTGCTTAGTAGAGATGGCCCGAATGGTTCGCCGGCGAACGGTTCCCGGTGAACTTCCGTGGTTCGCGACCGCGGCGAACCGGGAACTTTTCCGGAAGTTTGGTTTGCCCCCATAGTGCATCATGAGGGTCAACTTTGACCCTCTACATCAAAGTCAGCAGGCACATTGTAGCCAATTAGGCTACACTCCCTCCTGGAGCCCCCCCCTTATAAAAGGCAGGCAGCGTCAGGCAGTGGACTCACTCATGTGCCTGCAGTAATTAGTGAAGGGATAGCTGCTGCAGACTCTAACAGGGAAAGCTTAGTTAGGCTCTTGTAGGCTTGTTAGCTTGCTCCTGGTTGATTGTTATTGCTAAAATAGCACCCCTCAACAGTTCTTTTGAGAGCTAATGTTCTCCTGATGTGTTTTTTTGTGTGTTGCCCACTGACACTGCATTATACAGCCCTATCTGTTGCTGCTGGACCTTGGTAATTTCTATTACTGTGCCAGCCAGGCCCTGCCTAACTATCTATACTGAAAAAAAGCACCCCTCAACAGCTCTTTTGAGAGCTAATCTTGTTCTTGTGATCAATTTTTTTTGTGGCCCACTTGCATTATATACAGCCCTGTCAGTCAGTGTCACTGTGCCTGTCTGTGTGAGACAGGTGCATAAGTAATACCCATCACTGCATATACCTACTACCTGTTGTGTTCACTTCAGTGCACCCATCTACCTACGTGAGCGCACACAGTGTCACTGTGCCTATCCAGTATCTGTCTGTGCGTGGCAGGTGCACATGTAATACCCATCACTGCATATACCTACTACCTGTTGTTCACTTCAGTGCACCCACCTACCTACGTGAGCGCACGCAGTGTGATATACCACTCCGTGCATACCTGTTAACTGCACCTGTGTGATTGACTGCACATTTTATTAGTCAAGTCAGTGCATACCTTTCACTTCCTCCCCCCCAATATGGACAAAACAAAAAGGAGAGGCAGGCCACCTGGCAGGTCTTTTCGAGGTCGCGCTGTTGTGATTTCGTGCAGCCCGCGACCAAAGTACAGTGTTCAGAAGAAGGCACGTGCCATCAACCTCCAATATTGTCAGGACGTAGTTGACTATTTAACACAGAACACCTCATCTTTCTCAGCTTACGCATGGAAGCGTGACATATCTTCCTCCTCCTGCTCTGATTCTGGCACCCCACTTAACACTCAGTCGGCTGCCACCACCAAAGTGCCATCACCCCAGGACTCAGCGGCGTGAACATTTTTTTGTGTGTCTGCCTCAGATGAGAGCAATGCCATCTGTACTCTCTGACACCGAAAATTGAGCAGTGGAAAGACCAAGACCCGCGTAGGGACAACTACCTTACGATTACGAAGGCACATGATTACAAAGCACAAACTGCAATGGGATGACCACCTGAGGGAAAGCAACACACAAAAGCAAAGCCACACACCGCAGTGGAAGATATGCAATTATTTCTCAGAAAAAGCGATACCCAAACTGTACCGTGATGTTGAAAGGCAGGTGGTGTCATCTCTGGCACACAGCGTTGGATCAAAGGACCATCTGACCACGTGGTCTTCAAAGCACGGTCAGGACTGCCCGAAGACTAAGTAAGTCCCCACACACAGCATCTCTGCCTGCATGCCGCGTGACTGCCTTCTCCGCCACCACCAACAGGTTCCAGGACTCCAGGTGGATTCCTGAATTTTTAATAATTTTTCTGGTGCATGTGCATGCCTGCCTAATTTCTCTGGCTGCACTGCGGCTGCAACAACAAAACAAAAGTCATGTACATGTGCCAATTCCCCTTCATGATCATTACCATGCCGGGGTGTAGGGGCTTGCGTATCACAATGAAGCAATGACCGCCTGCTATATGAGTGTCTCCGGGGGGGCACACCCCCAAGATAATAAGGTTGTTGCTTAATTGAGGACAGACCAAATTTGATCAGCTGGAAAGTCACTGTTCTGTCATTCAGCTACCTCAGCTCGGCAATCATATGGGCTTAAAAAACCGCCACGGCCTGCACTCTGGCCATGGTGCGCACCAGTCCAGCACGGCCGGCCCGTCACCACACAAACAGCTGTTTGCGGTGCGTTACACAGTGAGTTTGGTGTGTCAGTGTGAATCAGTACTCTAATTACACTCTCTGATTGATGTATACACATGCAAGATGTTTTAAAGCACTTTAGGCCTGCAATTTAGCATTCAATGTGATTTCGGCCCTTAAAACGCTGCTTTGCGTCAAATCCAGATTTTTCCCCCAGGACTTTTGGCATCTTTCCCACTCCACCATGCCCCCCCTCCAGGTGTTAGGCTCCTTGAAACATCTTTTCCATTACTTTTGTGGCCAGCATACATTTTTCTAGTTTTTCAAGTTCGCCTCCCCATTGAAGTCTATTGCGGTTCGCAAAAGTTCGCGCAAACTGAACTTTCGCGGGAGGTTCGTGAACCTAAAATCTGAGGTTCGGGCCATCTCTATTGCTTAGGTACGTGAATTGGAAATGATGACTGAGGACATCTTGTGGCCAAATAGTAAAGTACACCAAAATTCATTTTTATTTAATAAAAATCCCCACGCTGACATTAGTAATTAACTATTTCTCTCTCACACCCTCTCATGGTACCCAAACTTTTTTTTTGTATAGGAAAAAAAATACATTATATATATATATATATATATATATATATATATATATATATATATATATATTTATGTGTGTGTGTGTGTGTGTGTGTGTGTTTACCTTAGGGACTGGGTTTTTTAAATTTTATGTCAAGAGGATATATTACTATTAATTTTTAATTATGGGCTTGTAATTAGTGATGGACGCAAAACTGAATAAATGCACCTTTATTTACAAATAAAATATTGAAGCCATACATTGTACTAGGGAAATGTTTTAAACGTTGCAATAACCGGGACAATGGGAAAATAAAATGTGTGACTTTTATCCACAGTAGAACGTTTTATTTTAACACTGTAATGGCCAAAAACTGAGAAATAATGCATTTTTTTCAATTTTTTCTTATTATTCCAATTAAAATGTGTTTAGGATAAAATAATTCTTAGCATACTGTACCTCCCAAAGAAAGCCTAATTGGTGGTGAGAAAACAAGATATAGATCATTTTGCTGGGATTAGTAGTGATTAAGTTATTGGCGAAAGAAAGGGAGGAGCACTGACAGGTGAAAATTGCTCTGCTCCACAAGGGTCAAGTAGTTAAACCACCCTCCCCACAAATAACTATAGACTTTATGATAAAAAAAAAATATACATACATAGTAGCTCTAACTTGTATTAAAAATGTACCAGGATAGCCCCAGAAAGCCATGATGATAGGCAATTAAAGCAATTAGGGATATTTAATGGTTACACTAGCGCTACAAGCCCGACTGACAGCAGGAATCAATGATGTTTAAGTAGTGAGATTCATACAATTTAGTGTAGACTAGCAGCAGTGTTGTTCAAAGCTTGGTGTAATATCGAGCGCCACAAAACATGTTGACGCTATATAAATTAATAATAGTAAAAAAAATATGTGCTCCAATAAAGACAATACAGTACAAGCCCTACTGTCTGACAGCTAAATGAAATTATGATAATAATAATGATGATTACTTTCCATCACAGTTAAGGTGCCCACTAATGATACAATTTTGATTGTACAATCTCACCACTTTTATGTAATAGGGGGACTACCTAAAGTATCTATTTAAGGCATCCTTCTATTACATAGTTTTGGTGAAATTGTATCATTAGTGGCCAGCGGGCACCTTTAACCACTTGTTAACCCCCCCCTAAAGACCAGGCCTTTTTTGTAAAATAGGCCACTGCAGCTTTAAGGCCAAGCTGCAGGGCCGCACAGTACAGCACACAAGTGATCCTACCCCCACTTTTCTCCCCACCAACAGAGCTCTCTGTTGGTGGGGTCTGTTCCCCCCCAGGTTTGTTTGTTTATATTAAATAATTTTGTAAAAATTTTTATTAAAACTGTGCCGTCTAACAGTCTGGGAGACTGAAGGCGGAGCTCTGCTCCGCCCACCAAGCAGTAGATGCGTGTGCAGCCTGCGTGCGATCTCCTGCAAACTGCTTCCCCAGGACTTTACGCCGATCGGCGTTAGGCAGTCCTGGGGCTGCGCCGCAGCCACGCCCATCGGCGTGACGAGGTTCCGCAAGCAGTTCAAGACTAATATTGACAGCAGGGCCGGTTTAAGCAACAATGGGGTCCAAGGGCAAAATAAACCTGGGGGGCCCCCCCAACATATACCCCGGAACAAAAATCGGCATTAGGGGACCTTTTTTGCAGCTGGTATAGTCAGGGTGTCTCCCAATCGGTCGGAGCTCCACATTCTGGTTATCCCAGCCTGCATGGGGGACAAGGGGTTAAAAAGTTTCAGGAGGGGGGACCCCACATAAATTTTTTTTTTAATTCCCACACTCTAAACATACATTTTTTTTTTTGGGGGGGGGGGGAATAGGAAAAAAATGCCAGGGATCTTCATGCAGCCATATTGTGGCTGTATAGCGATCCCTGGCCAAAGCGCTGCTGCTGCGTATGGACCCCCTGGAAACCCCATCAGAAAATTTATTGCGCTTTCGTTTGATGCATGTAAAATTACACTACCGTTAGGTTTTGCTGCTAAAAGTGACATTTACCGCATTTAAAAGTATACTTTTTTCCTTCGAAACTATAAAATCGATTTTCTCAAAAACTATAAGGTCTTTTTGAAAAATTGTTTTTTCCTCTTATTCCTAATGATCTCCTTGACATATCCTGCAAATTTAGCATTTAAGGTGGATTTGCTATTAACCATTGAAGTCGGCAGGTTTTTAAATGTGTATTTTTTTTCCTTTGAAACTTTAAAATCGATTTTCTCAAAAACTATAAGGCCGATTTGAAATTTTTTTCCTCTTGTAGCCACTGGGGGCCCCTACAAGCTCTGGGGCCCTGGGGCAGCTGCCTCCTTTGCCTCTATGGTAGCGCCGGCCCTGATTGACAGACCCCACTCCTAAAAATTATGAAGTATATAAGGTTCCTCAGCAAAGCAGTAGAACACCGTTCTTCCTCCCAAGCATGTCCTAGCCTAGCTAATTATCCCCTCATTCAGGTGCAGATGAAATACAATATCACATAAACAAATGTCTGCTAGATCAGTGTTTCTCAACTTTTTTAAGCCAAGTACCCCTTATTGCTACTCCATCTCTACAAAGTACCCCCTGGTGAGTGAGCGGGCGCACACACACACACACACACACACACACACACACACACACACACTCACACACACACACACACACTTGGAGAATGAGGGTGCTGGATGGGGAGAGGCAGATGAGGGTGCTGGGTGGGGAGAAACTGTTGAGGGACAGGTGAGGGTGCTGGCTGAGGCTGGCAGAGAGTGATGGGTGGTGAGGGACTGTAGAGGGTGCTTTCAGTGGCTGGCAGAGGGTGAAAGGTGGGAGAGACAGGTGAGGGTGCTGGCTGAAGCTGGCAGAGGGTGAAGGGTGGGAGAGACAGGTGAGGGTGCTAACTGAAGCTGGTAGAGGGTAAAGGGTGGGAGAGACAGGTGAGGGTGCTGGCTTAAGCTGGCAGAGGGTGGGAGAGACAGGTGAGGGTGCTGGCTGAAGCTGGCAGAGGCTAAAGGGTGGGGGAGACAGGTGAGGGTGCTGGCTGAAGATGGTAGAGGGTGAAGGGTGAGAGAGACAGCTGAGGGTGCTAACTGAAGCTGGTAGAGGGTGAAGGGTGGGAGAGACAGGTGAGGGTGCTGGCTGAAGCTGGCAGAGGGTGAAGGGTGGGAGAGACAGGTGAGGGTGCTGGCTGACGATGGCAGAGGGTGAAGGGTGGCTGAGACAGGTAAGGGTGCTAACTGAAGCTGGTAGAGGGTGAAGGGTGGGAGAGACAGGTGAGGGTGCTAACTGAAGCTGGTAGAGGGTGAAGGGTGGGAGAGACAGGTGAGGGTGCTGGCTGAAGCTGGCAGAGGGTGAAGGGTGGGAGAGACAGGTGAGGGTGCTGGCTGAAGCTGGCAGAGGGTGAAGGGTGGGAGAGACAGGTGAGGGTGCTGGCAGAGGGTGATGGGTGGTGAGGGACTGGTGAGGGTGCTGGCTGAGGCTGGCACAGGGTGATGGGTGGTGAGGGTGCTGGCTGAGGCTGGTACAGGGTGATGGGTGGTGAGGGACCTCCTCTTGTTCCCCTGTGTCACCTCTTGTGCCCTGGTTGAGAGGTCCCCCCAGTACAGACAGCCCCCCCCCAGTTTAGGTAGTGAGTGGTGTCCTCGGTATAGGCAGCCCCACCAGTTTAAGTAGTCAGTAGTGCCCTTATTATAAGCAGCCCCCCCAGTTTACCAATAAATGGTCCCCCAAGTGGTCCCCGCAGTATGAGTGGCCTCTCACCCGTCCCTGTTACAGACCTGTCCAGTGCCGATCATCCCCGCTGCCTTCCCATCGCAGCCTCAGATCTCCGATCAGCGCTGCCTGCTGTTCCAGCTGCCTCCGCGTTACAGTAGCAATGATCATTACACTT
Organism: Hyperolius riggenbachi; assembly: GCF_040937935.1. Classification (NCBI taxonomy): domain Eukaryota; kingdom Metazoa; phylum Chordata; class Amphibia; order Anura; family Hyperoliidae; genus Hyperolius; species Hyperolius riggenbachi. The sequence continues at coordinate 205,967,175 of NC_090648.1, forward strand.
CAGATCAACGGGACAGTGAAGGCGCATGGTCCCTACGCGGCTGATGGCTGTACTTCAAATGTGGAAGTGACTAATGACGTCACTTCGGCATTTGCAGTACTGTGCGCAGGGACCATGCGCCTTCACTGTCCCGTTGATCTGAAGTGTAGTGATCATTGCTACTGTAGCGCGGAGGCAGCGGGGACAGCAGGCAGCGATGATCGGAGGTCTGTGGCTGCGGGGATGGCAGGCGTACCCCCGGCAGTAGTCTCGCGTACCCCCAGGGGTATGCGTACCGCGTCTTGAGAAACCCTGTGCTAGATCACTTGCCAACACTTTTTATAGGGCCAAGGTGGGATATTGTCATGAATTTACCTGTACAACAGACTTGCAGTGAAGCTAGTAAGACAGGAAGTCAGTGTAAGAGAGTCAGTTCTCCTGAAGTTCCTACCGGCATCCCGGATCCCCTGCAGACATGCAACTGAAAGCTCCCTCTAATAGATCCATTGTGCAGGACAGAAATCTGTGCTCATGTGGTAAAAGGTGGAGAGCTGCATGAAATATGTGCACTAAGAGGTGAACACGTGCAGTCACTCAGTCAATCTACTACTTACTTTGCAGGTGCCATTAGCTGTCAGTTGCGGTCTCATTATCCCAGCTCATGCATGTGTACTGGAAGTGTATTCTGGTTTGCTGCTGGGAAGTGCAATTGGCTGGCTGTATTTAAGCTGACTTTGTCTTGTATTCATTGCTCGTGATAGCTTTAGCATGTCTACTGCTTGGGTATACTCCTCTGTGTTTTCTTGTTTACACTTTTGGCTTACCTACCTCAACTTTGTATTGAATTGCCACCTGGACCAACTTCTGCTTGTGTATGACCATGTATACGTCTGCTCCCTAAAACCTGTTGCCTGGCTTATCAATCTCCTGTGTAAGACCCTTGGCTTTCTCCTTGACTACAAATTTGTGTACTCCCTGGGTTCAGTTGCTTCACCTATCGATCTCCTGTCTATGACCCTTTGCTTGCTTCTGGACTTTGGGTTGGACTATTTCTTCGTAAGACTGTCATCTGATTACTGGTTTGAACTAGGCTTGTATGGACATAGCTTAAGGGTTCTCTGGTACTTCAGAGATTTCCAATCCTCAGTATGTATATCTTGCACACTTAAAGACCTGGGTATAACCAAGTGCTGGGGTCATGCATTTGTCTCCTCTCGGCTGAGTGGGGACGCACCACACAGGGTGAAGCGTGTGTAGGCGAATGGAACATAAGTGCTGAGAGGAAATTGGTGAATACTGGAGGCCCTGACAGATATATACTAGGTGATCAAGGTCTCAGAAAGGATGCCTGCCACTACCAAGATAGCTACCTGCCGGAGATTGCAGTCTCTCTTTCTTTTTCCTGACCACTGATTGGTGGACCAGGCGTTATGGGATAGCATGCCATACCTCCATTGAATAGAATAGTGATATTGTTCAAACTGCACAAAAGGACCTGACCAATATTTGTGAAGAATTTTACATTAACCTAAACCTGAACAGTTAAAGTACCAGCTACCACACCTTAAGGAACAGGTAGCTGGATCTGACATAGCAACTATTTTACACCATGGTTGCTGCTATATAGTAAATTATCAAGGTATCCAATCCAATGCCTTCCACAACCAACATGGCTTTCAGAGACCCCTGGCTGTTGACTGGTGGACCAGGGCATTATGTTACAGCCTCCAAAGCACAATAATTTTCCCTTACACATTATTGTTATTTAGTATGGAATGACCCATATTCATGATGAATCTGACTACGGAATTTAATTTAAGCTGAACTGCAACACTAGCAATAACAAGTAAAAGATAATTTCTTATTGTTAGGTTAGTACATCGATGTAAAATGGAAAGCACGGGAAAAAGAGTATTTTAGGCACCTTAAATAAATCATAAATGAAGTGAAAAGTCAAGATAACAAACAGGCTGTTACTCAGTGACCAAAATAATATTCTAGTGTTTTGCCTTCTTATTGATTATTCTCCATGGAGTAGTGCAGACTCAGAGTTGTTTTATCTCATATGGGCCCATATGCAATTTACTTTCTCTACTGAGTTTTCTCCTAGGAGATAATTTTTAACCTTTAAAATAACTTTTCTGCACTTTGCAATTTTAAAAGTATCAGAAAGTAAGTGAAAAATTACTATCAAATATTTTTTGAGTATTTTCTTGTTTGCTGGTGGTTTAAAAGGCAATATATTGACAAGTTGTGAAAATATCACATAGGAGAAAACTTAGGAGAAAACATTCATTGCATACGGCCCATGGACCCTTATTCAATTTCCCTTTTCTACTAAGTTTTCTCCTAGGGTATCATTTTTCATCTAGTATTTAAAATAACTTTTTAGCACTCTGCAATTGAAAAAAGTACTAAAAAGTAGGTGAAAAGTTGTTGTCACAAGATGTGAAAATATCAAAAAGAAGATAACTTAGGAGAAAAAGTGAATTAGACTAGACCCATGGGCCCATATGCAATTCACTTTTTCTCCGGAGTTTTCTCCTAAGCAGGGATCGTCGGAAATACCAATTTCCGGTTCTGTGGAAAATCCATTTTCTGTCATTGCCGATCCCGCTTTTTGCTACCGATTGCATTCCGATGCGGATTTTCGCGGACATTTCCGCCAACTTTAACATTTTTTTTCTCAAAAACTACAAGGTCTTTTTGAAAGATTTTTTTCCCACTCTTCTGCTTAACATACCCTGAAAATTTGGTGTTTCTAGCACCCATGGGGGCTTTGCTATTAATCTCTAAAGTCGACGGCCATTGACTGTAATGTAAAATGCGGAAAATCTGCATTAACAATGTACAGTAATTTTATGACAATCAGAAGACTCAGAATGAATAACCCAATCAGAGAATGGGGATTTAGGCGTTAATTTCCAAAATTCTCTGATTGACTTATTCATTCAGAGTCTTCTGATTGGCTATCAGTAATTACCTATCAGTAATGCGTATTTTCCTCATTTTAGATGACAGTAGGCCAGGGGTGCCCAATTGGTCGATCACGATCTACTGTTAGATCGTGACCGCCTATTTGGTAGATCGCAGCCTCTTGGCCGCGTCCCATCACATTTTGCGGCCAGCAACTTTCCCATCAAATTCTGCTGCCGGCCGCTGGCCAATAGGAAGTAGGGAGGAGAGAGGAGGCGTGGCTAAAGAGGCAAGGGGCGGTTCTGCCATGATGCGACATCATGGCTGGAAGCGGCGCCGGGCACAACACATACACGCACACCTCATTCAATCACGCTGCCAGCCAGAGCGCTCCGGGAGGGGAGACCAAGCATTGCCACTGGAGGGAGGTAAGTGATTAAGCACCCGAGCACCCATCCCTACCTACCTATGCTAAAATCACCCATCCCTACCTACCTATGCTAAAAGCACCCATCCCTACCTACCTATGCTAAAGGCATCCATCCCTACCTACCTATGATAAAAGCACCCATCACTACCTACCTATGCTAAAGGGACCCATCCCCACCTGCCTATGCTAAAGGGACCTATCCCCACCTACCTATGCTAAAGGCACCTATCCCTACCTATCTACCTATGCTAAAGGCACCTATCCCTACCTACCTATGCTAAAGGCAGGTACCCAGCTACCTATGCTGAAGGGACCTCTACCCAGCTACCTATACTGGAGTCACTTGAACCTGGGGGCTGTTCGTTACCGGGGGGGGGGTAGATCTCCTGGACTTGGCAAATTTTAAAGTAGCGCGCGAGCCGAAAAAGTGTGGGCACCCCTGCAGTAGGCCATCAACTTTAGCGGTTAATAGCAAAGCCCCCGTAGGTGCTAGAAACACCAAATTTTCAGGGTATGTGAAGCAGATGAGTGGGAACGAGAGGGAAAAAAATCTTGCATTTCCACAGAATCCAAACATCTCTAGTCCTAAGTGATATTTTCACACATTGTCATAAAATACTTTTTAACCCACCATCAAGCAAGGAAATACTCAAAATAATTTTGATACAACTTTTTCACCAACTTTTTGGCACTTTTTAAATTGTAAAATGCTAAAAAGTTATTTTAAAGAGAAGATGATAGATGAAAATGATTTACTCGGAGATAAATCAGGAGAAAAAGATAATTGCATATGGGCCATTGTTTCTTGTTTATTGGGAAATCCCTGTGATGTACAGTATACTGTGTAAGTTGCAGTTTTGCATCACTAATGCTATGATTAAGCCCCATACACTCACGGGCTACAATTGTTGCCGCAACCACGTGGCATGCGTGTGTAGCGGCGACAGGTCGACGACACCCCGAATCGTCGACGGGGCGGTGACAGGTTGACGACGCCCCGAATCGTCGCTGCTGTCGCCAGGCGATTGGCGCGATCAATCGCATGGCGATAGTTGCCGCCGCAACTTCACCACAACTGTCGCTAGTCCGCGTGTGTATGCGGACTAGCGACAGCAACCAATAGGCAGTGCACGGAGTTTCCGGCGGGGGGAGGAACTTCAGTGACAGCACCACTAATCCCTCTTCCGCAGTGTGTATGCGGAGGGACCCGGCGACAAGCTGTCGCGCACACGTTCCCGTGTGCTAGCGACTAGCTACATTTGTAGCTCATGAGTATGAGCCATAATGGCCCATACTCACGGGCTACAATTGTCGCCGCAACACGCGGCGCGCGCGTGTTGCGGCGAGAGGTTGCCCGTGAGAATGAGGCGTTGCACGGGCACGCACCCCGAACCGTCGCTCATCGTTGCTGTCACCAGGTGATTGGCACGGTCAATCGCCCGGCGACAGTTGCCGCCGCAACTCCGCTGCAACTGTCGCTAGTTCGCGTGAGTATGCGGACTAGCGACAGCAACCAGCAGGGAATACCCTGAGCTTCCGGCGGGGGGAGGAACTTCAGCGACAGCTTCCTTCGTGTCAGTTGCCAGGTCCCTCCGCCGTGTGTATGCGGAGGGACCTGGCGACGAGCTGTCGCCGGCCTGTCGCGCACACGATCCCATGTGCTAGGGACAGGCCAGAAATGTTGCCCGTGAGTATGGGGCATTACACTCTTCAGGACTTCTCTAGCAGGGCCTGTGGTAGGGTCAAAAATTAACCTTTCAAAGTTGCCAGACAATTTTGCAGCTATAAATCTTTTTCCAGACTTCCAAGCCCATAGTGCCTGGCTGGTGTGATTTATGTAGGGGGTACAGGCTTTTAGATGAACACCTGCTCAATGCTGACTTGCTGGTGTCAGTACAGCAGGGAGTCAGTATACTCATCAGCAAGGCTGTCATTGGCCTTTATGCAAATTAACCACTTGAGGACCCACCCTTTACCCCCCCCCCTTAAGGACCAGCGCTGTTTGTTGTGATCTGTGCTGGGTGGGCTCTGCAGCACCCAGCACAGATCAGGGTGCACGCAGAGCGATCAGATCGCCCCCCTTTTTTCCCCCCTATGGGGATGATGTGCAGGGGGGTCTGATCGCTCCTGCGTGCAGGCTAGTTGCGGGGGGGGCACCTCAAAGCCCCCCTCCGCGGCGACATTCACCCCCCTCCCTCTCCTACCTCTCCCCCCGGTGATCCGGGCTGCACAGGACGCTATCCGTCCTGTGCAGCCAGTGACAGGATGTCCCCTGTCACATGGCGGCGATCCCCGGCCGCTGATTGGCCAGGGATCGCCGATCTGCATTACGGCGCTGCTGCGCAGCAGCGCCGTACAATGTAAACAAAGCGGATTATTTCCGCTTGTGTTTACATTTAGCCTGCGAGCCGCCATCGGCGGCCCACAGGCTATTCACGGAGCCCCCCGCCGTGAATTGACAGGAAGCAGCCGCTCGCGTGAGCGGCTGCTTCCTGATTAATCAGCCTGCAGCTGGCGACGCAGTACTGCGTCGCTGGTCCTGCAGCTGCCACTTTGCCGACGCACGGTATAAGCGTGCGGTCGGCAAGTGGTTAAAGAGTGTAGTATGATGTCCCTAAAATTTCAAATGTTTTATTAAGTCAGTATTTTCCTGGTCTTCTTTGTGACATCATTTAAGTATTCTTATATTTTTAGGTGTTGCAAACTTTGATTCATAACAAGCATTGATTGTTGCTCTGTCTTCAGTTTTCCCTAAAGCAAAGACAATCACTTAGTGACTGCAGGTCTTTTTCTACTCAGCTTTGTCCTGTAAATATAAGGGGAAATAAGAAAAATAAAACAAAGAACAAAGAGCAGGTATTTGTGACCAGCAGGTAGCAGAACATTGATTTCTTCCTGTTTGTAGACTTTTCTTAGGCGGTGTAAAAACATCCATTGACCTGAGGCTTTTCAAGTCACACTGTGATACTATTATGACCCTAATTTACTAAACCTTTATTGGATTAATTAGCTATTGGGTAAGATTAAAGCCCTTATCCTGGGTCATATCTGAGCATAGTGGAGGTTAGTAAATTATCAGTTGTTTAATTGCAGATGAAGGCACCCAAAATGATAACTTTTTTGCTTTAATAAGCCCAATCCATCCTAGATTTATTAAAAAAAAAAAATCGCTTTGGCAGTGGATGCTGCCTGCAACTTAAGTCAC